>NC_059364.1:30520000-31720000 GCF_019703515.2 Myxocyprinus asiaticus
CAATATAGTTATTTTTGCTTCGAAATGCAACTTTTTTTTAAGGAACCATTTGGTAGTTCCTATTTTTGCATAATCCAGTTAATTATTTTACAAATAAAATGTACTTCATCTCATATTATCTTGTCCTTTTATTTGGTACTCTGTGGGTGCAAATCAATGAATGATCATTCTAGCATCAGTGTGGAAACAGTTGCTTCATATTATAACACGAAGATAATTGATTTCACTTATTTGGGATCATCCCCACGCTGCATTTCTTCCATCTGTCCACATTTTGGCATTGCTCTCACATATAATAACATAAAGCAGTCCTATCAACTAATAGTCATACTGATAAAGCAACCACGGTATAAAAAGTATAGCAGAATCTCATGACATGTTTCTACTGTGGCGTGGTACGTCGTCATATGGTCCAGACATAAATACAGTAATTGTCAATCAAAGTTAGATGGTCCTAGATCAGCATTCCTGTTCAGTCAGTCTATCATGAGCAGAAGCACTGAAGAGTTTTGTATTGTTGAATATAACAATGGCTGTTTGCTTCCTTCAGCTGGCTAGAGAAGTACTTGACATTGCTGCCATGATGGTGAAACCTGGAGTGACAACAGAGGAGATCGACCATGCAGTGCATTTGGTAAAACTTCACAATCTTTTTTTTTCTTTTTTATCTTAAAATATAAAAAAGTATTCTGACTAACGCAGAAAGGTTAAAGGTGGATTGTGTAATTTCTGTAGCCCTAGCGACAAAATGACGGTTTTTAATGACTGTTCAGGTGTCCCAAACACTCCCCCATCTGCCATTGGTCTGACAAGCAGATACCCCTTACCCAAACTCATGCCATTGGTTGAGCAAATGTTGCTGTGTCGGGCTGGTCAGGATGCTCAAACAATCAGAGCAATGTTTTATTGCACCACAGCTACAGTGTTTACACTTTTCAGGAAAATCAACCTACTAATGTATTACTCGTAGTTGTCTCTGTACTGCATATTAAATTGGGATAGAAGAAACTATTTCAGCATCACACTTCACCTTTAAATAATGGCTTTGTAAGGGGATATGTGAAATTGCAGATGGAAAATTGCCTCACTAAATTGCTCTGAACCAAATGGTTTGTGCATTATAAAATTTTTTTAAATTTTGCTAGCAATTTTAAACCATATGGGTGAAATCATGTGTTGTAATCAAATGGCTAATTTTCTAGTATTGCCTAATGTGTTATACTCATGTTTACTGGTTAAGGCGTGTACAGCTAGGACTTGCTACCCATCACCTCTGAACTACTACAACTTCCCCAAGTCCTGCTGCACCTCCGTAAATGAAGTCATCTGTCACGGAATACCTGACCGACGTCCTCTCCAGGAAGGGGACATACTTAACAGTGCGTATCGGCATATACACGCGTACATAATAGTCCTTGCAGAACTTCTTTCTGCAATCCAAATTGCTTTATTAAAGAGGCATACACATATGTTTAAAAGAGCATATTGTTAAATTAGGCAAGTCATTTAATACATTAAAATGCATGGGGTGGGGGATTCTGTGAAAATATGCAGTCACAGATTAAGCAGTCGCAAGCATTCAGACTAAAATAAATGCACTTATTGTTACATGCTTGCTTGGTGAATCATATATTATTTTTTCCTGCAGTTGACATTACAGTTTACCACAATGGTTACCATGGAGATCTGAATGAAACCTTTTTTGTGGGTGAAGTGGATGAGGGAGCCAAGAAATTGGTTCAGACCACTTATGAATGTCTTATGCAAGCCATCGACTCTGGTGAGAAACAATTCAACAGGATTGTTAAATTGTTTAAAACAGAAAAACACCCTTTTTTATGAATTTTACATTTTGAGCTTTAGAATGATCTTTAGAGGGCAGAATTGTGATCTGAGAAGGTGTGTTGCTTTCTTCTGTCTAGTGAAGCCTGGTATCAGGTATCGTGAGCTTGGGAACATCATCCAGAAACATGCACAGGCTAATGGATTCTCTGTGGTACGGAGTTACTGTGGCCATGGCATACACAAACTGTTCCACACTGCACCCAACGTACCGCACTATGCTAGTGAGTATTTATACACAGTCTGAACGATGCAATCAGCTGTAGAGATTGCAAACTCTCATAATACTATGCCCTAACTTGGTATGATGCAACCAATTTGTCTGCAAACTGAGGACGAAACTGCAGCGTGACATGACTCATTCACAACAATTGATGTTTAATGAACAGTTATAAAAACTCAGATTTACATGGAAGAGAAAGCTTTAATCACTTGTTGCTTTATCACATTGCACCTGGTTAGGATTTACACTTTACAGCAGGGCTAGTCAACTGGCAGCCCGCAGGCCAAATCCGGCCCGCCAATCACTTTTGTCTGGCCCTCCGAGCGGTGATTTTAACAACACTCAGCGTTGCGTGCAACAGCACCAGCGGTCGTCAGAAGTGATCCGTGGTCCAGTTCCGGACCGGAGCGCGTGTTTAAGCTTGTCTGGGCATAGTTCAGTTACACTTCTCACCAAAACATGAACCAGCAACCTTTAGGTGAGCATATGTTATCATGTTTTATTCAATCAAATGTATTTATGCAAATGGCTTAGCTGCAGGGTGCAGTCAAAAAAATACTTAAAAAAAAAAAAACTTTAAAAAAAAATTAGTTACAGCAGTTGTTAAGAAGTGGTGTCGGCTCATATACACAACCTTTTTCAATAAAAGATAAATCGACAATGAAAACTGAACCTTCAAAGAAAATGCAAAAAAGAGTTTGCTTTGATTTTCCATGTTTCCAGTGTTAAATGGGCATTTCATCTGTTTAAGGTCTATTGCTCGTAAAAAGTGAGAACATGTAGCGACACTGAACCAGCGTCAGCATTCTCAATCGTGAACATCAAATCAGTTTGATCTCCGTTTGCAAAACAGACATTTTCTCTTTTATCAGTTTTAACTGTATTTTATGTAAAGACTTTAGAAGATCTAAATGTTCTTAAGTTTTCATCATTTGTAAATAATAGCCCTGCACTGTTAAAAAGATAATTGTTTTTATTTTTAAAGGAATGTTCAGGGTGTGAGGTAATGTTTGTTCTTCAGACAGATCTTTAGAAGGAATTTATGGCCAGACCTTAAAGAAATGTAACCGAATACTCCTGACTATTTTAAAGTAAATAAATTCATATTAACAGTGTTTAGTTGTTATTGTTAACTTGTTAGTTATAATAAAAATGTCAACTAAGATAAATACAGAAAAAAATTGGCCCCCATCAAGTTTTCATCTGGGTAATCTGGCTCCTGCAGGAAAGTAGTTGGAGAGCCCTGATGGTAAGGAGCAGTTCATTCTTCACACTCACTGAAAAAAAACAGTGAGACGTGGCCTTACAGTCAAAGACGTCCATCTAGCACTTGTTTACACAGAAAAACAATTAAAGATTGGACGCTAAAGCATGTAATGCCCTCAGGGTGAAACTGATTTTTTTTTTTTTTATATATCTATTTGTACAGAGAATAAAGCAGTAGGGGTGATGAAGCCTGGCCATGTGTTCACTATTGAGCCAATGATCTGCGAAGGTAAGAGATTTCTTCTTCAATTATTAAAATAATTTTAGGGTTCAATACAAGTTAAGCTCAATCGACAGTATTTGTGGCATAATGTTGATTACCACAAAAAATAACTTCGACTTCGACTAAGCAAAAATCTGGGTTACAGTGAGGCACTTACAATGAAAGTGAATGGGGCCAATCTGTAATTGTTAAAATACTCAATGTTTGAAAAGTATAGCCACAAGATGTAAACAATATACGTGTTAACATGATTTTAGTTTGACCTTTTTTGTATAAAGTTATATCCAATTTTACAACTTGGTTGCCATGATGATATTATGCTGTAATCCCGGTAAAACATTGATTTATTTGAATAACTCTACAGCTCAAATAATACATGAGTTTTAACAGAAGAATTAATATGTTATTTTATAAAATTATAAGATTCACATTTCTGCCTTTTAAACCCTCCAGAAATTGGCCCCATCATTTCCATTTTAAGTGCCTCACTGTAACCTCAATTTTTGCTTTTTTAAAGACAAGGAGGGACAAGTATTGTGGTAATCAACATTATGCCACAAATGCTGTTGATTTTGAAATCACCCAGAATATTCCTTTTTAACAGAAAGTTTGATTAATCTTGCTAAATGACTAAATATTAGTATCAAAATTCTAAAAGAAGGAAGTTTAAAAGACTGTGCTCTATGCAGGTGGCTGGCAGGATGAAACGTGGCCGGATGGTTGGACAGCAGTCACTCGTGATGGCAAACGCTCAGCCCAGTTTGAGCACACGCTCCTTGTGACGGAGACTGGCTGTGAAATCCTCACACGTCGCTTTGAGGATAATGGCCGTGCTCACTTCTTGTCCCTAATGTAGGATAGTGAGGTTGTATCAGCCCTATTCTGCAGTGGAGGATACAACAGCTCCGCCCCATATCACCGATCAGCCAATCACAGTTTGGTTCTCTGTTGGGCAGGAGAGATTGGCCAAGTGGCCGTTTCAGTGGATTTGGGCAGGAGGTGGAGATTTGGTAACTTCTAAATGTGTCACTGGACTGTCACATTAATCAGCTTGGATCTGAGAAAATGAAAAAGCACTGGCCTTAAACATGGTTACAGTGCCACCACACTCTGTCTACATGGGAGGCTGAGCTATCTGAGTGGTTTTGTATGTGCACTTGTGTGTTTGAGAGAGTGTGTCAGCTGTGCTGTCTCAGTTTGCTTCAGTGCATTTTTATGCCTGGCTCGTTGTAGTTTACTTTTTTTTTTTTTTTTGTAAGCCATTGTTGTGGGTTCCAGATGCAATGAGTATTGGGATGTGTGTTATAGAATACAGTGAAGGCTCCCCAAATTATATCAAAACATGATTGATATATGAAAATTCTTCTGAGTTAAGAGTGCTTAATATTATTGAACATTGCAAAAATGTTTTTCATGAAGTTCTACCAGCATTCATAAGGTCCACTTAAAGGTGTAGGTTTAGCTGTAATCATTAACTCACCCTCATGGACTTTCTCTGTTCCATGGAACAAAAAAGGAGTTGTAAAGCAGAATTGTTAGCCTTACCATTCACTTTCATTGTATGGAAAAGATGTTGTTAAAGTGAAAGGTGACTGAGACTAACATACTGCCTAAAATCTCCTTTTGTGTTCCATGAAAGAAAGAGCCATATGGTTTGGAGCAACATGAGGGTGAGAAATAACAGAATTTTCTTTTTTGGGTGAACTGTCCCTATAAATCAGTATTGTTTGACTAAACACGTGTCTGTGAAATTAGGCAATGGTATACTGTTGTTATTTTCTGTTTTGTAAAGGGGAGGGGATGGTCTTTCTGATCCATCCAGTGCAGTCCTCCTTGGTCAATGAAAGTGCAGAAGTGTAAAAAGCAGTTGCAGTGTCATTGATGCTCTCTGTCGTTTGATGCATCTCATGAAATCAATTTCAGTGTTTCAGTATTCAAGCTGAATAAAAGTATATTTTCTCCTTTTATTCTGACTCATGTTTTTTAAACATGTACCGTGTATTTCAACAAATACCAGAACTTTTGCATCATCCTGAATCTTTGAGAAAATAGACTGGATGACTACATTATCTTTCTTATTACATGGCTACTTACCAAATAACTATATAAATGGAATTTATTTTATTACACGAGAAGAGTTTGCAGAGCACTACGAGAGATATGAAACTAACATAATGTAGTAGATTGGTTCGAAGGAAAAACAGTCGTCAACTATATTTTGATATACTACACCGATGAGCCAAATCATTATGACATAATATGCTGTTAGTCTTCCACGTGCCGCCAAAACAGTGCCGACCCACTGTGGCATGGACTCTACAAGACCCCTGAAGGTGTCCTGTGGTATCTGGCATCAAGACATTAGCAGCTGATCCTTCAAGTCTTGTAAGTTGTGAGTCGGAGCCACCATGGATCAGACTTGTTGGTCCAGCACAACCCACAGATGCTCAATTAGATTGAGATCTGGGGAATTTGGAGGCCAGGGCAACACCTTGAGCTCTTCATCATGTTCCTCAAACCATTCCCGAACTATGTTTGCAGTGTGGCAGGGCACATTATCCTGCTGAAAGAGGCCATCCCATCAGGGAATACCATTGCTATGAAAGGGTGTACCTGGTCTACAATGATGTTTAGGTAGGTGGCACATGTCAAATTGATGTCTATGTGAGTGGCTGGACCCAGGGTTTCCCAGCAGAACATTGCCCAGAGCCTCACACTCTCTCCTCCAGCTTGTCGTCTTCCCACAGTGCATCCTGGTGCCATTACTTCCCCAGGTAAACGGCTCACACGTACACGGCTGTCCACGTGATGTAAAAGAAAACGGGACTCACCAGACCAGGCGACCTTCTTCCACTGCTCCAAGGTCCAGTTCCAATGCTCGCGTGCCCATTGTAGGCGCTTTTGAAGGTGGACAGGGGTCATCATGGGCACTCTGACTGGTCTGCGGCTACACAGCAAGGTGCGATGCACTGTGTTGTGACGCATTCCTCCCATAGCCATCATTAAAATTTACTGTGACTTGCGCCACAGTAGACCTTCTGTCAGTTCGGACCAGACGGGACAACCTTCATTGCCCTCGTGTATCAATGAGCCTTGGGTGCCCAAAACCCTGTTGATGGTTTGTGGTTTGTCCTTCCTCGGACCACTGTCAGTAGGTACTCACTACTACTGACCGGGAGCACCCCACAAGCCTTGCCATTTTAGAGATGCTCTGACCCAGTCATCTGGCCATAACAATTTGGCCCTTGTCAAATTCACTCAGGTCTCTACTCCTGCCTATCTCTCCTGCATTCAACGCGTTGACTACAAGAAGGGTCAGTCCATGTCAAGTGGTCCAATAATTGTAAAGTTTGTTGCTTGACCATTTTTAATTTTCCTAATTGTTTTGAGTGATTACCTCTGTGTATTGGTATTGCAAAACCAATATTTTTAGAATATATTACTTGGTTAAACAACGATGGCCATCTTTGTGTCATGGCACACAATTTTGGTTATACAGATTTTCTCTTTTTTTTTTTTTTTTATTAACAATTTTTAATTGATTCCATGCAGCAAATAGACACAACAGAAAATGCAAAATCAAAGCACATGAAATCACAACCTTTCCCCCCGAACATTAAACCCCCCCAACCCCACCCGACATAAACAAGCACCCCAGTGGTCAAAAGCCAACTGACAAAGACACACAAATAGACAATAAAACAGTAGAAAATATTTAGAAACATAAAAAGAAACAAACTGACCCGTCGACCTCAGTCCCCTGAGGATTACCTGCCTGCCAATCATCACGCCGGTCAGGACCCAGTTCTCCATATATCCATCACCCATACTCAGGACCACCCCATCACCCAAAATACACAGTCTGGGGCAAAATGAAAAAATACAGAGCAGGTGGCGCAGTTGTAAATACCTAAAGAACTGAGATCTGTGAATCCTCAAATGTTGAACCATATTTTCAAAAGATCTCAACACTCCACTCTCATATAGGTCACCGAGCATATTAACCTCCCTCACAATCCACTCTCACCAGCAGAAAGGGGACTTATTAATACGTAATTTTGCAAATGCGAGATAACGGGGTGTGACTTGACTTCTCCGGTTAGTCTAATAGAAAGGCTTTGCAATGGCAAAATAGGGGCAAGAACTTCCTGTTTCATACAAAACCAGGGAGGGGCTCTCTCAGGTGGAAGCGACCAATGAGCCAAAATGTCTGAGACTGAATGCATAATAATAAAACAAAATCTTGGGTAGGCCTAGCCCACCATTGTCAATTGGCCTATGTAATTTATTGAAATGTAATCTGGGACATTTACCATTCCAAATGAAGGACTTTGCTATACTATCAAATTGTTTGAAATAAGAGAGGGGGACATCTACATGGAGAGATTGTAGCAGGTAGTTGAATTTTGGAATACAATTCATTTTAATAACATTAACCTTCCCAATCATAGATAAATGTAATGAAGTCCACCTGCCCACATCCCTCAAACCTTTTTGTTAAGGGGTCAAAATTAACTAACTAACTAACTAAATCACACAAATTTGCTGGGAATAAGATACCCAAATACTTAATGCCCTGTTTGGGCCACTGAAAGTCGCCCGGCTGAAAAGTGGTTACTGGGCAGTACGCTGTCAGAGCCAAGGCTTCGGATTTAGACCAATTGAGAACTTAGAAAATGAATTAATAATTCTGTGGAGGCAAGGCATAGATCTTGTGGGGTCGGAGACGAATGATAAAATATCATCTGCGTAAAGCAAAAGTTTATGCGCCATACCTCCCGCCACCACCCCTGGAAAATCATCTTCCTTTCTTATCACGGCTGCTAATGGTTCCAGGGCAAGACAGAACAATAAGGGGGAAAGAGGGCAACCCTGCCAGGTGCCCCTATCCAGAGTAAAATTAATCAATTTGTTTGTACCGCTGCTACCGGGTGTCTATAAAGTAACTTAATCCATCCAATAAAAGTATTCTCGAACCCATATATTTCCAAAATCTTAAAAAGATAATCCCATTCTACCATATCAAATGCCTTTTCAGCGTCAAGTGAGATGGCAGCGACCAGAGTCTGATCATTCGCCACTGACCACATAATATTGATGAAACGCTTAATGTTATCAGAAGAGCTGTGGCCCTGAATAAACCCCACCTGATCTATATGTATAAGAGATGTCATAACTTAATCATTTAGCCAAACTTTTTGACTATTTTTACGTCTAGCTGAAGGGAAATTGGACCGTAACTCTTACACTCACTTGGATCTTTGTCCTTTTTAAGAATCAGACTGATCCCGGCTTGTGTCATGGTTGGCGGAAGCTTTTCATTCTTTAATGATTCCGTATAAACTTCTAACAAAAGTGGAGCCATTTCTGTAGCATAAGATCTAAAAAATTCAGCGGCAAAGCCATCTGGCCCTGGAGCCTTGCCTCTAGGCAAGGCCTTAATGACCTCGCCAAGGTCCTCCAAGGTTGTCTCAGAATCAAGAGATTTTTTTTGTTCAGTCGTAAGTTTAGGGAGTTGTAATGGTTCCACAAAATTTCTAATATCTTCATAAGTAGACGAAGACCTGGAGCTATAGAAATCAAGATAGAATTCTTTAAAAACATTATTAATATCAATGGCCGAGGTAAACATTTCACCACCAGCAGATTTCACTGAGGGAATGGTAGAAAAAGACACTCTCTGCTTTACATATCTAGCCAGAGGTTTTCCTGCTTTGTCCCCGACTCAAAGTATAATTGTCTTGGGGGCCTGGATAGCTCAGCGAGTAAAGTCGCTGACTACCACCTCTGGAGTCACGAGTTCGAATCCAGAGTGTGCTGAGTGACTCCAGCCAGGTCTCCTAAGCAACCAAATTGGCCCGGTTGCTAGGGAGGGTAGAGTCACATGGGGTAACCTCCTCGTGATCACTATAATGTGGTTCTCACTCTCGGTGTGGTGTGTGGTGAGTTGTGAGTGGATGCCGTGGAGAATAGCGTGAAGCCTCCACACGCACTACATCTCTGCGGTAACGCGCTCAACAAGCCACGTTATAAGATGTGTTGATTGACGGTCTCAGATGCAGAGGCAACTGAGATTTGTCCTCTGCCACCTGGATTGAGGTGAGTCACTACACCACCACAAGGACTTAGAGCACATTGGGAATTGGGCATTCCAAATTGGGGAGAAAAGGGGATAAAATAAAAAGTATGAATGTCTTGCCCTGAATAGCCAAAACTCCACCTTCTGCAACAAAATAATGTTATATCTGTATTTCAATTGGGTCAATTCTCTGAGGCCATCAGAAAACATTCGGTGCTTCAGCTCTGCCTCTGCACTTTTAATATTCCCTTCCAACTCCACGAGTTCTCGTGCTTTGTATTTTTTGAAGAATGAGGCATACTGTATGATCCGACATCTAAGAACTGCCTTAAGTGCCTCCCAAGCCACGCCCACAGAGGACACTGAGGACCAGTCGGTCTCCATATAAACATTGATTTCAGCCTTTAACATTTGTTGGAATTCAGGATTTTGTAAAAGGGATACATTAAAGCACCAACTATATGACTTATTTTTCTCCATATGTGGCAACATCTCTAAACTCACAAGGGCGTGATCTGAGACAGATGTTTCCAATTAAGCAATCAACAAAAGATGAAATGATCTAGATGAAAAATCTATTCTAGAATAAATCCTATATCTATGCTCGATTTCCAGCTTATGGCCTGTTATGTCGAGCAGACTCAGAAGAGCTCGTCTAGGAATTTCACCATATCTCGGCCTTCTTCATTCTCAGGAATTCCAACAATTTGGGCGTTGTTTCGCTGATTACGATTCTCAAGGTCATCCAACTTTTCCCAGATGCACTGCAAATCTGCTTTGGTTGCTAGCGGGTTAGCAGCTAATTCCCTCTCCGATGACTCCAGATAATCGATCCGTTTCTCAACATCCGTCACTCTTGTAACCATCTCAGTGAATTTCGTCTCCATGGCAGTGATCTATTACAGCAAGATCCTCCAAGTCAGCAATGACCTTCATCAGCATTGCCGACACGTTCTTCAATTGACGGCGGATTTCCTTCATGTCACCATCCAAATTGACTCCTGGGCTTTCGGCCTGCTGCTCAGGGGCTTCTGCTTGAGCACGTAAGTGTCTTTTAATATCTCCAGAGCCTGAGGATTTTGACTTCTTTGACATATTGACTTCCTAGAACAGTTAAGAATCAGGGAGTATCGAATCTCACCGGTTTATGACACAGAAAGTATTAAAACTAGCAAAGTGCGCAGAGCTCGTCGTTCACACGTCAGAACCTCCCATGGCGCCAAGCGACTCTGTTATACAGATGTTTACGGAAACCTTAATATCTCGGTTCAGGATGGTTCTAGTACCTTGGATCAAAAACTGATCTCTAGAGCACATTACAAGGTACATGTAAATATATAAACATTTTGCACATTATTTTTACTTAGACTTCGAACTTAAGCCCTAATGTAATGTTCAAGATTGCTCAAAGTTCCACTTTTAGGGTCAATTTATAATGGGAAGGGTTCGAGTCTCAGTCTTAATTTTTTAGGGGGTACCTAGGTAAGTATAGTGTGCATGCAGAACACTTCAGGTTTGAGACTTCTCTTATTTTTTTTTATGGGGGTGAGAAAGTGCAATTTTTTACAATTCCCCTCACTTTCGTGTTGAATATCTCTGGCGGGGGGCCAGATAGGAACCTGAAATTTTCACAGAAATAACGTCCTCTATAGTAGCATTCTGCTGTAAAAAAAAATTTAATTTGAGATTCCACTGGTTACAGAATTTTTAGCTAAACTATTATGCAGCTGCAGTTTTTAATGTTTTGCAGTCATCCAAGAGGATTCATCCTTATTCAGTTATTATTGTTGCTACTTTTCACTGACACTGGCAGAACATGAGTACAAGGTATACTGTAAGCTATCATTTTAGTTCTGCCTGTGCCTCTTTCAAAAATCGTCTCGGGAGACGACATCTTCGACATCACCAATTCTTCCCATTAGTTTCCTCAAAAACTAAAAAATGCAGAACAGTGGCCAGAAGACAAAATACAGTAGCAAGCAGGATTCCTGTGAAACTGTTTCTGCAAATCGAGATAATAAAAATAAAAAGTACTGAGGACTACATACTGTAGAGTATTTAGTGTTTATCAGTGTTTGGGTCTGTTTGTCAGGTTATAAATTGAAGCTGCAGGGTGAATGTTCAGCTGCATACATTTGGGTACCCCCTAACATTCCCATGATGGTTATGTAAGCTAGACAAATGTTCTGGAGTCTGGCTCAGAGGAGTGAAATAAACTGTTTTTGACAGCATCATAAATTGGTTATACAAAAGCACTTGAAAAAATTTGTCTACTTGTCTCTTTTTTTATTTGCCACAGATTAGATAACATTTTCTTTAAAAAGTTTTAAGGAAGATGTTGTGTTGCAGATGAATTGAACAACATTTTGGTGTAATACAAAGTTTTACATGCATTCTTCCATAACCATGTATAATATACATTTTGCTTGGTTATAACACAACTTGAAAGTTGTTGAAAAAGGCAAGTGAAAGCATTTATTGAAGCAGTGGGCTGCAATATGCTATTAAAACAGATCCTTGAATGCACTCAGCTGGTACAGAAGTATTGTAAAGAAACGAGAGAATAAGGCGCATTCCACAAATACAGTACATATTAACCATTACAACAGTACCATTACTACAAATCCCATGTTTTTTGTGAGAACTACAAGATCCATTTGATAAACTACTATCAAACATAAAATTAACTTAGCATAAAAAATAGATGGTTTAAACATCACCAAAAATGGCCAGCCCCACCTCAGGGGTCTTTCATCTTTTTTACTATATCCAGAAATGTCATGAAGTAACTTTGACAACACAAATTGTAGTGTTGCCTGTATTCAAGCTCAACCATTTAACCCTGTTACCCAAGTTATTTTAAGAAAAACAATGATCAAAACAATATTTCACTATTTTTTTGGGAAATGTAAGTTTCACAACAAATCAAAATTTGGTCCCAAACTCGCTAAACCTGAGGAGTGGTGGCGTAGGTTATTTATTGGTAATTTGTTTACAAGTAATTGTATACATTTTGTCTGTTTACACAATCCAGGTTTCTACACTGTATTTAGACATTTTCCAAAGTTTTTTAATAGGGTTTTGTTTTTGTTTTTTGCAAAAGTTGCAAACCTCACAGAAAATGGGTAGAAAACAAAACAGCTCAAAATATTTGAATATTGAATTTGTTTTTATTTTTTTTATAGAATTTCAGGCAGCATTTTGTACCCTATTTGTGGAACGTGACATAAACAGTTTAGACTATAACCGTGGCTTAGAAACTGGTTACGTTTGGATGATTTGCTTCTCATTTGGAAACATTCAAGATGGTTCTAATGCTGCAAGATAGAAAACAATTAATAGTACTTTATTATTACAGTATTAAACCTGAGAAACAAAACTAAAACACCAGAAAAGTGATAGTAAGAATTGGATTGAGAAATTTACCATTTTCCAGTCTTCATGAGGTTGATGGCATCATTGACCTGCTCCAAACTCATGTTGTGGGTTATAAACTCATCAAGCTTTATTTTGCCAGACATGTAGTCCTGAACCAACCCTGGAACACTGTCCTTGCTCTTAAAACCTTAATCACACAAAAATAAATGAATGTATTGATATACAGTACTCAAGTTTCTTCTCCAAGGAAAAGGATAACTGAAAGCTTGCTTACCTCCAAACAGAGAACCTTTCCAGGTTTTCCCGGATATGAGCTGAATCGGCCGTGCAGAAAAGTCTGTCACATCAGTCCATCCAACCAAAACACTCACACCCCAACCTTTAACACATGACTCCAGTGCACTCCTCTGTAAAGACATCATCAATTCACGAATAAAAAATAAGTACTGAACGCTTTTAAACAAGAAAATTAATGCACCAAAATTCTAAGATCACTTAGAAACGTACTTCTAAATTGCATTTTTCTAATTTAATAATAAAAAAAATAAAAAAATCATTACAAATTATGTTATCAGCATAACAATTTCAGTGAAAAGTTGAATTGAATATTAACATGAATTTCAGCATTTCTTTGTATTTATTATGTCCCCCTTTTGATTTAATGACAGCATGCACTCAAGCTGAACTGGACTCCACAGGTTTACGCAAATCCTGATGATCCATGTTATCCCAGCATGCTTTAAGAAAGAGCATCTTACGTGCTTCAAAATCTATTTGATTAGAGACCTTGAAATAGTGCAGAATCTTACATATTTATTTGTTTGATATTTTTCAAAATCATAAAATGAAATTAGATTTTGATCCCAGATTTTACCATTACTGCTGTGTTGCCCACACACTCAAGTGAGAAGTCCACTCCTCCATTGGTAATTTCTCCCAGTACTTCACTGACAGGTTTATTGTATGATTTTGGATTCACAAAATCAGTGGCACCGAAAACCTTTGCCATTTCAAACTTCTGTTCATTGATATCAACAGCAAAGATCCGAGAAGCTCCGGCATTTTTACAACCCATGACCGCAGCGAGGCCTACTGCACCCAGCCCAAACACTGCACACACAGAACCTGGAGTAACCTTAACACACAAAAACAAACCAGTTACCTTTGTACCATACAGTTGCCCCAAAAAGTATTTACAGTTGTGCTCAAAAGTTTGCATACCCTGGCAGAAATTGTGAAATTTTGGCATTGATTTTGAAAATATGACTGATCATACAAAAAAACTGTCTTTTGTTTAAGGATAGTGATCATATAAAGTAATTTATCATCACATAGTTGTTTGGCTCCTTTTTAAATCATAATGATAACAGAAATCACCCAAATGGCCCTGATCAAAAGTTTACATACCCTTGAATGTTTGGCCTTGTTACAGACACACAATTAAATCAAAATCAAATCACTTTTTTTGTCACACAACCATATACACAAGTGCAATGGTGTGTGAAATTCTTGGGTGCAGTTCTGAGAGACATAACAGTCGTGACAGTGATGAGACAGTACCAATTTACAATAAACTTCAGATTTACACAACACAATTTAAAATCTAATATACACATAATTACACACAACACAATATACAAATAATAACATACAATGTACAGTATACAATACACACAATATAGAATACACATTATACAATAAAAAATAGTATATATAAAATGTACAGTAGGTTGTATTGTATTGTATTGACATTCAGGCTGTCGGTTGATAGTCAGTTGCCAGTGTGTTGTTAAGAGAGATATAATTATGACAGTCCAGTGTGAGATAAGATTAATAAAGTGCAGTGCTGATGTATATTGGTAAGGTGACACACAAGGTGACACACACAGGTTTAAATGGCAATTAAAGGTTAATTTCCCACAGCTGTGGCTTTTTAAATTGCAATTAGTGCCTGTGTATAAATAGTCAATGAGTTTGTTAGCTCTCACGTGGATGCACTGAGCAGGCTAGATACTGAGTCATGGGGAGCAGAAAAGAACTGTCAAAAGACCTGCGTAACAAGGTAATGGAACTTTATAAAGATGGAAAAGGATATAAAAAGATATCCAAAGCCTTGGAAATGCCAGTCAGTACTGTTCAATCACTTATTAAGAAGTGGAAAACTCAGGGATCTCTTGATACCAAGCCAAGGTCAGGTAGACCAAGAAAGATTTCAGCCACAACTGCCAGAAGAATTGTTGGGGATACAAAGAAAACCCCACAGGTAACCTCAGGAGAAATACAGGCTGCTCTGGAAAAAGAAGGTGTGGTTGTTTCAAGGAGCACAATACGACGATACTTGAACAAAAATGAGCTGCATGGTCGAGTTGCCAGAAAGAAGTCTTTACTGCGCCAACGCCACAAAAAAGCCCGGTTACAATATGCCCGACAACACCTTGACATGCCTCACTGCTTCTGGCACACTGTAATTTGGAGTGACGAGACCAAAATAGAGCTTTATGGTCACAAGCATAAGCGCTATGTTTGGAGAGGGGTCAACAAGGCCTATAGTGAAAAGAATACAATCCCGACTGTGAAGCATGGTGGTGGCTCACTGATGATTTGGGGGTGTGTGAGCTCTAAAGACACCGGGAATCTTGTGAAAATTGATGGCAAGATGAATGCAGCATGTTATCAGAAAATACTGGCAGACAATTTGCATTCTTCTGCACGAAAGCTGCACATGGGACGCTCTTGGACTTTCCAGCACGACAATGACCCTAAGCACAAGGCCAAGTTGACCCTCCAGTGGTTACAGCAGAAAAAGCTGAAGGTTCTGGAGTGGCCATCACAGTCTCCTGACCTTAATATCATCGAGCCACTCTGGGGAGATCTCAAACGTGCGGTTCATGCAAGACGACCAAAGACTTTGCATGACCTGGGGGCATTTTGCCAAGACAAATGGGCAGCTATACCACCTGCAAGAATTTGGGGCCTCATAGACAACTATTACAAAAGACTGCACGCTGTCATTGATGCTAAATGGGGCAATACACAGTATTAAGAACTAAGGGTATGCAGACTTTTTTATGATTGTTCCATTCTGTTATAACCTACAGTTGAATATGAATTCCATAAGAAATAAAAGAAATGTGTTTTGCCTGCTCACTCATGTTTTCTTTAAAAATGGTACATATACCAATTCTCCAAGGGTATGCAAACTTTTGAGCACAACTGTAGATACTTAAAAATCACCCTTAAAGGGTTAGCTCATCCAAAAATGAAAATTCTCTCATCATTTATTCACCCTCATTCCATCCCAGATGTGTATGACTTTCTTTCTTCCGCTGAAACCAAAGATTAAAAAAAAAAAAAAAAACATATTTCAGTTCTGTAGGTCCATACAATGCAAGTCAACAGGGTTCAAAACTTTGAAACTCAAAAAAGCATATAAAGGCAGCACAAAAGTAATCCATACGACTCCATGTCTTCAGAAATGATATGACAGATTTAACCACTGGAATCTAATGAATACGTTTTTTGTTGCCTTTAAGTGCTTTTTGGAGCTTCAAAGTTCTGGTCACCATTCACTTACAGTGTATGGACCTACAAAGCTGAGATATTCTTTTAAAAATCTTCATTTGAGGGTAAGTAAATGATGAGAACATTTTCCTTTTTGGGTGAACTAACCCTTTAAAAATGTATGGATGTCATGGCATTAGAAAACAAAATATCAAAACAAATGGCCTCAGCAACCTTTCTCAGATCTAATTTCACATTTCCTTGTCATTTTTGCAATTACTTTTAAACAACTGATCCCATGGTCATTTTAGTGGATGTAAGAATTCAGCTCCCCTCAAATCTGTACAGGTGCACTAGCAGGAAAACCACAGGAGTGCAGTAGTTCATCACATTTAATATGGACATGTTCCACTAATGTCTGACAACCAAAAAGTGTCCAAATACTTTTGTCTTAATTAAAAAATGTTAAACTCCTTTTGTTTTTCAAAGGATTTGTTTGGAAAGGATGCTTGTTGGTTTGATATTTTGTTATGAAATGCAAAGACGTTCATATAAGTGTTATGTAAGTTTCCAAATTCTTTATGGGGCCACTGTATATTCAAAGTATTCACACTACATTACTACAAAGCATGCCTGTGTACAGTATTGTAAGTATACAGAGCTATACGCGCACCCCTGCTGTGTTGACAGCAGCTCCATAGCCAGTAGCGATGCCACATCCAAGCAGACACACGCGGTCGAGTGGGGCATCATCCCGAATCTTTGCCACAGCAATCTGATTTATGACAGTGTAGTCAGAGAAGGTACTTGTGCCCATGAATTGCAGGATGGGCTGACCACGGCAAGTAAAACGTGAGGTGGGATCAGACATCACATCATAATACTTACTTGACCTGTCAGGCAAACAGACTTTGAAAGCTTACAAAAAGCAGGAGGATGAAATTTGTGAAAAATGTATGTATTACTTTTGTTGTTTTGTATGTTTGTGATTCTTACCAGCTGCGGTCACACAGGTTCGTTTTTGGACATTTACAGAACCTGCACTCTCCACACTGAGAGAGGAAGAGTGGAATCACCTTATCACCTGTTCATCAAAACACAGAGGTACAGATGTTTTAAGCCATGCTTAGCAATGCATCTACAGTGGAAGTAACCAAAGTCTATTTCAAGGCAAGTCTGTCCACTTGGTGCCCATTTTGGGAATGCTCCCGGGCAGCTATTTCTATGTATTCAAGCGGCATAAAACTGCAGCTCCTATTTTCTTGAATTGGAAAAGACCGAACTCTCCAAAACGGTTGGTCAAGATTACGATCAAAGAACATATTTTAAATCAGCAATAAAATCTGACAATAATGGTATCATAAAGCGTACTTCCATAGCTCAGATCATGTTAAAAAACGATGCAAGTCAGGCTGCTCCAGCTAATACGCATGCGCGTTCTCGAGTTGATTGACAGGCAATGTCTGTATCTAAAAGGTGATTATCTCTTTTACCTTACCATATAGTAGAGCGCAACAGTGCCTGCCCACTATTTCAGCCATGGAGTTCCGGAAGTATTTTCCCCATTCATTTCTGCCATAGAGTTTTAATAAAATCCTTCATAAAAGAGTTGTGAGCCATGAACCAAACCAACCAGTTCAGAGGTGAATCACAACATCACAAACTTTGTTTTGAGGCAAAAACGTGTTTGAAAATCGGACATAAAGACAAGGGTACAAGACTGTGTACTTACCATCTTTCATGTGAGCATGGACTACAATCCCATGAAGCATTGTGAATGATGTCACTGAATAAAAAACAATGGGAATATATATAACTATTGATTTTAGGTTGTTGTTTATAAGTATAGAAACAATTTATTTTACGTTTATTACGAAAAATCCCGATATGTACAAATATAAGTAAGGGAGACTCGATTACGTCATTCACAGTGCGTCATGGGAGCGTGTGATCGCTCCGAGGCATGTTTTGTGGGTTACATTGGCCGTGGTTCTCTGATTGGTGGATTTTTGTCTGCTGTACCATGGGTAATGTAGTTGTTTACGATGAATTCCGCTATCAAACATGATTTTTAAACAATGAAGTTGAGATAACACAAACGGATGGCTTCAACAGAAGCATATACCATCGATGAACAACCTCGGAGCTCATGGTAGGTCTGTCTTTAAAGATTTATAAGTTATCGCTGGAAATCAATTCATCTATGGGATAAATGAATGGGATTTTTACTTCCGGAGCCACACTGTTGCGCTCTATTGGGTGTTCCAGTTTCTCCCATTTGTTTTAATACAAGTGCTCCATAAATAGTCTCTGAAGTAACTAACTAAATGTAGAGACGCTACTAAATTAACTAGCCAGAGGTGGGTAGAGTAGCCAAAAACTGACTCAAGTAAAAGTACAATTACTTTAAAAAAAATAATTACTCAAGTAAAAGTAAAAGTACTAATATAAATAATTACTTGAGTAAGAGTAAGAAAGTATCGAATTAAAAGAGTAACTCATTACTTTCACAAATGACATAATGGACATTATCTACCCTATATTCCATTACATAATACACATTTAACATGTATTACAGAATTATTATTATTATTATTATTATTATTATTATTATTAATGGGAATTCTGTCATCATTCATCATCATGTTGTTCCAAACCCGTATGACTTTCTTTCTTCCATGCAACACAATAAGGAGATATTAGAATGTTAGCCGTGGTCACCATTTTCTTTCAGTGAATGTGTTTTTTTTTTCACTATATTTTGAAAGTGAATGATGACGAGACTGTCTGTCCCTAACATTCTGTCTAATTTTGTGTTCCACAGAATACAAAGGGTCACACAGGTTTGGAACATGATGAGGGTAAGGAAATGATGATGGAATATTAAATTATGGGCTATCACTTTAAAGGGATAGTTCACCCAAAAATCAAAATTATCTCACCATTTACTCACCCTAATGCCATCCCAGATATGAATGACTTCCTTTTTCCTGCAGAACACAAATTATGACTTTTTGAAGAATACTTCAGCTCTGTAGGTCAGTACAATGCAAGTGAATGGGTGCCAAAATTGTTATGCTCCAAAAAGCACATAAAGTAATCATAAAAGTAATCCATAAGACTCCAGTAGTTACATCCAAATCTTCAGAAGTGATATGATAGGTGTGGGTGAGAAACAGATCAATATTTAAGTCATTTTTTGCTAGAAGTTTTTCTCCCAGCCCAGTAGGGGGCGATATGCAGAAAATAATGTGAATCACTAAAAACAAAAGCATAGGAATGTGAAAGTGATCTCTTTCTCATCCACACCTATCAAATTGCTTCTAAATATATTGATTTAACCACTGAAGTCTTATGGATTACTTTTATGCTGACTTATGTGATTTTTTTTTTTTTTTTTTAGCTTTAAAATGTTGGCACCCATTCACTTGCATTGTATGGACCAAAAGAGCTGATAAATTCTTAATTTGTGTTCAGCAGATGAAAGAGTCATGCACATCTGGCATGAGGGTGAGTAAATCATGAGAGAATTTTCATTTTTGGGTTCTTGTCAGATCTGGATGAATTTGTCAATAAGAAGAGAGGTTTGGAAACATTTCAATACCGGTCGCAGAACACTCGCTGTGTCTGAAACCGCCTGCCTATCCATTATGTAGTGCATTATTTCGGGTGTATGCCATTTTGTAGGAGTATCTGAATTCTGAGTGAGCCACTCATTCCCTACTTTTGTTCACTCATTCTTACCCACAATGCACATTTTAATTTCAAGTGTACGAAGTAAAAATAAAACATTTTCATTAGAAATTTACTTGAGTGAGAGTAAAAAGTACCCACTTTTAAACCTACTCTAAAAGTAAAAATTTTTTTCCAAAAAGTAAATGTAACGGAGTAAATGATGTGCATTACTACCGACCTCTGTAACTAGGCTATATTTTTCAGTAGCGTGACAGTAGCTCAGCTATTTTCACAAGAGTGTACCTTTTTCAGGAACAAATTACATTTTCCAACGAATAGAGGATTGTCCCAAAATGCTTCTTTATCACATTGTGTCAGAATCAGTGCTAGGTAAGTTACTCTAAAAAAAGTAATTAATTACTAACTACTAATTACATCTTCTACAGTGTAATTAGATTACATTACTAATTACTCTGTCTGAAAAGCAGTTGCATTACTTATTACTAATTACTTTCTAAAACCCTTATCAACCTCGACCAGATGAAAAATACAAGGATAGACATGAAACTCTTCTTTTAATTCTTTCAAATAAATCATATAAAATCAAATAAATTATTCATGAACTGGCCAAAGAATTTAAGGGGGCAGCATTAAATTAGAAAACATACATTTTAACATTAGATGTTAAATTTAGATTTTAAATTCACTATTGTTTTATATAGAATTGTTCCAGAGTCTATAAAGAATTTAACACAATTACATCATAAGTAACTGTAAATAAATTACTGAAAAATTAAGAGTAATCCCATACTTTACTTTTTTCAGTGAAAAAGTAATTTAATTACAGTAATTAATTACTTAGTAATGTGTTACACCCAACACTGGTCAAAATGCAGCTATGGAGTGGAGAAATCAAACAAGCTCACCCAAACTGTCCTCATGCACTGCTGGGAAGTCCAAATCATTTGAGTGAATCATTGTTTAGAAAAATGAATGTAAATGAACCAACTAAAATAAATGACTCAGTTATTGGCTAGTTAGTGTTGGAAACTCTAGTTCATTGTAGAAAGCTGGTTCGGTTGGACGGTTCATTTAAATGAACTAGTTTACATGAATGATTCATTAATTCACTTAAGCTGTGCTTTGCCTTCTTTTTTGAAGTTAAATATTTTGTTAATTGCTGCTGTTTATCACTCTATTTCGAATCAGTTTGATAAAATAGGGTGTTTTCTAGTTTTATTTGTTTATATTTAGTATAAATGCATGTTTAATTGGATATTGTCATAGATTTTGTATAACTATCAGGCGATGTTTAATTCTGCATCAGAACTACAAAATATTTAAAAATATTTTCTTCTTTAAATAGTTTCAATGTAGTTAGCTACTTTTTGTTAGTAACTTGAAGTGTATCTAACTTATTTTAAAAGTGTAGAATGTAAAATTAACATGACCAAAAATTATCTCAGCATGATTTAAAGGGAAATTTCATCAAAAATAAAATTTCCTCATGATTTACTCACCCTCATGTGTACAAAGACTAGGACTTTCTTTCTTCTGCTGAACACAAAAGAAGATTTTTAAAAGAATATCTCAGCTCTGTAGGTCCATACAATGCAAGTGAATGGTGGCCAGAACTTTCAAGCACCAAAAAACACATAAAGGCAACATAGTAATCCATACTTAATCCATAGTAATCCAATCTTTTTTTTTACTATAAATCTACACATTCACTTTCTTTTTCAAAATGTGAAAGAATGTGAAAGTGGCGATTTATAGAAAAAAAAAAGGACATAAAAATGTATCTGTTTCTCACCTACACCTATCATATCACTTCTGAAGACATGGATTAAACCACTGGAGTTTTAGGAGCTTCAAAGTTCTAGTCACTATTCAGTTGCATTGTAAGGACCAACAGAGCTGAGACATTCTTCTAAAAAAATTTTGTTTGTGTTCTGCAGAAGAAAGAATGTCAAACATCTGAGGCATGAGTAAATGATGAGAGAATTTTCATTTTTGGGTGAACTATTCCTTTAAGGATGTTCCAAAGAGCATCTTGTGTGCTTCAGTGGAAGCAAAGAACAAAGAAGTTACAGTAATTAACATGGTCAATGTCACATTTGCTTATTTAATTTGTATTTCAAAATACAAAAATTATCTGTTTGTTTTCATATTTAAATTAGATTTTGAATCCAATTATTCCAGTATCATCTCAGATATTTGGACCCCACTCTCTGTGGTATTATTTTGAGACCTGGTTTGAAACCAGTGACTCCAGGTCCCACACTCTCCACCACTCCAGCCCCCTCATGGCCCAGCACAGTGGGGAAGCCCCGCGTCTGCTGCCCCTCAAACAGGTGGTACAGGTCGGTGTGACACACGCCTGTAGCCACAACCTATGGGACAGGGAAAATCCTTGTTAACCAATAAAGAGTTAACAGTATCATATGCTTTACAAACTGGTTTGCAATTGAGTCGCTTGGGTATGTGGCAGCTTTTGCAGAACATTTACAACCTTAATTCGTATTTCTCCTTCCTCTGGTGGTGCCACTTCAATTTCCTCCATCACCAGGGGAGCATTTGGCTCCCAGGCAACAGCAGCCCGACATTTAATCACCTTAAGCACACACAAAATGTTGGCTCAGCATGTTTTTGGACTATAGATGTTTATGCAACCGCTGTACTTGAGTGGTTGCAAGTTCTCTGCTCTCTATCTGCTCTTGGAGCTTGTCCAGCTGTTTGGTTTTTGCCAGTGGAAACATGAAACATCTGTTTTCAGAGCCACGGCTATGTGTGATTTCACAATTGCAGATAACTATTAACCAGAAAACTTATTTGTGGTTTAAGTGAGGATAAATAGTTTCCATTCCACTAGAACTATTCGAAGAAATATTAAAGCATTTTTAAAAAGATTTTTAAAATAATTATTGTTAGGCTATATACAAAATAAAAGATCCAAGTATATCCTTCAATCTTTTTATAATGCATTATGATTAGTAAAACCCTGCAGCAAGTCAGTTCGACATTATTGTGTTACCAGTTTTTGCTTATGGCAGCAATAAATGATGGTTTAAAGCATTCAAAACAGTACCATTCCTTTCATAATTGTTTTTCAATTGATTTGATTGAATCAGAATTAAACATTTCTGTCTTTGAATTGTAAATTTCTACCCTGGTGATCAATAGGTCAGCTGGAAATGAGCTGAAGTAACATTAAAAATGCATTAACTGCTCTGCAGCACAAATAAAAAAGAGACCAAATGAAAAGTTTACAAACCTTCCCTACAGTGGCCATATCCCAACGTGGTCGTACTGCTGTGTTGAATGCAAAGAGAGCAAGAGATTCTTTGGTGCTCGTTTTTATACTCAATCCACCCCTCCCTCACTCTATGGCAAAGGCCTACGTGTGTTCGTTTTACTTGTAAACTATTTGATTTAGTTAAGACTGAATCTGACACCAATAATAATTTAATTTGACTCCAATTTCATATAGTTGTTTCATTGATGTCTATTGTAATAAATTTGACACAGTTTAAGAGCGATTTTAAAACCCTCTAGAGTCGGTGTGATCACGTTTTTTTTTTTTTCGTTTTTTTCTTATAACAACAGTCATTTATGGTCATACGGATAAGAGGAAGACATCATTCTAAACTGTATATGGTCTACTTTTATTTGTGTCCACTCACAATAAAAACAACACGCTGTGCTTTTGTAACATACAGAAAACACACAGGATGCACTATCTTTGCACACTTTTTTCGGTCACAAAAATGAACAAAAATGTCTAAGAAACCTTGAAATGTCTACTTTTAAATGAGCATATTCAAATCAAAACAAATATTCTCCGATTATGTAATGCGTATGAAACTAATTCAGGTACAGTTTTTCTGTTTTTCTGCTTCATGAGCGCTGTTCAGGACACCCATTTTCAAAGTGCTTTTCACACGGTAATGACCTGGATGAAATTTACAAATATGGTAAACGCCCCTATAAATGCTATAAAAATGGCATCACGCTTTATCAGATTAATTGATTTTTCATCACTTTTGGAAGATGGCACGCCACTCGCGCGAGGGAGCTCTCCAGCTGATCCTTGACAGTGATTAAGAATTCACCTTTTCATCTGAAGAAGAGCTTGACTCTATCTGACGATAAACGGTTGCACTTTGAAGAACGACTTGATCCAATTTCTTATAAGTAATTTATTCATACTTGCATTAGTTAACATTTTGTAGTAAAATGTTGTAACTAACATGTTAACATGAAAAACAAAACTGTTAATAATATGCATTTATTTACATTAAAATAGTATGTAACTACATTTAAAAAAGGTATTTAATTAACATTTTTAAGGTCTGACTGTACATTTTAAGGTTTGGCTGTAAATGAAAAACAAACATGACCTCATACCCTCAAATAACAAATAGGTTTTGATTAACATTACTTTGAAAATAAAATCATACAAAGTAGGGTTATAGTTTATGAAAACTGAGGAAGAGCATTTAGATCTGCTTAAGTCTGTATCTTTGACAATATCAACCCACTTAAGAAAACAATGACAAACTAATGTCTTTTTACAAAAAATAAATGTATCCTAAAACTGAAAAAAGAGCATTATATCTGTTTTTCCTTTTTCTTTATTATCCTCCCATTTAATGAGGGGACAATTAGCCTTTTCTTGTCCTGCACACATGAATTATAACACAGGAGCAATATACTTGTGCAGATAATAAATAATCATGATTTGATGATGTTCAGGATTGTGAATGACACACATCTGTATGCAGAACTAAACACTGTCAGGATTCTGAATTTTGTCATCTAACTTCCTGTTTGTACTGAAGCTGAGAAGAGTCTATCAAAGGTTAAGAGAACCACAGACCGATTGCTCGATCGTTGGTGGTTGGCGGGTTAGTGACGACTGTGCTGTGACTGGAGAGGATGGAGGTGGGTTGTTTGGATGGTGAAGATGACTCTTCAGTCATGGATAGTGAGGAATGGTCCCAAGTTTTTATGCATCACATATGCGGAAAAAAGAGACTCTGAAACGGATGATAATGTAACAGAACATGGAGGAATCAATAAATCAGTGAGGATGGAGGATGAGTACAAAGTTATGATAACTTTTGCTGAAATGGGGGACATAAACAATCTGATGCGATTGACCAAGTTAATAAAGAAAGCAGTGGGAAACATAAAATCAGCAAAATATTTAACCAACAATCGTGTTTTGCTTTTTTGAATGGATAAAAACAACAAGGTGTTGCATTAAAGCTGAAGGAACTGGGGGAAGTAGTGATCAAATTCAAATCAAATCAAATCACTTTATTGTCACACAGCCATATACACAAGTGCAATGGTGTGTGAAATTCTTGGGTGCAGTTCCGATCAACATAGCAGTCGTGACAGTGATGAGACATATACCAATTTACAATAACATCAAATTAACACAGCACAATTTGAACATCTGATATACACATAATTACACTCAACAATATACAAATAATAACATACACTGTACAGTATACAATACGCACTATATATTCCATGTTCCTGTGAAAATAACAGCATTAAAGGAGTGATTACTGGTGTACCTGTGTCTTTGGGAAATTATGTACTAAATCACAGATAATGAGTGAAATAGTAACAGATATAAGACGACTATCATCAAATATAAACGGGGAAAAAAGAAGGAAGCACTACAGTGATGATAACGATTAATAGTAAGACTCTGCCAGAACATGTAAAAATAGGATATGTGAGCTGCCTAGTTCATCCTTTTATAAAACCCTGCACTGAGGTGCTTTAACTGCCAAAGACTAGGTCATGTTGCAGAAGTGTGCCAGGGAAGAAAGAGATGCTGTAAATGTGGTGGAGATCACGAGTATGGTTGGTGTGGAGAAGGTGTTGAGCCAAGTATTGTAATTGTGGTGGGCCTCATAGTGCAATCTTTCTAGGGTGCAGGGCCAAAAAACAAGCAATGGAATGAAATATAAATCAGTACACAATGTATCGTATGCCCAAGCAGTGAGACAAATTCAGGGTGAGCAAGGACACAGCATGGAAAATAGATTAACCCAAGCTAACACACAGGAAGAGTCTGGGAAGGGAGTGAGTAGTCACAAGTGTAATATTGTTGCAGATGTGCTTGTGGTCAGTAAAGTTAACTTTATTGCATTTATTGCAGAAGTTGTTAACTGCTCAGCTGAAACAAATAAAAGGACATAAATACTAAAGATCATAATTTCTGCAGCTGCCTGCAACTTGGGTATAACAGAAATATCAGTTGAGAAAATTCATGCACTTCTAGGGGCAGCTGAGGGTGCCATACCTTCTCAGGAATCACTAGATAGGCATAGAAGAAAACAAATGACATGACATTTACAATATTACAATGGAATGCTTGAAGTTTGATTGCAAATGGTCAAGAATTCAAAAAAATGGTACATGAGTTAACAACTGTCCCAGATATTATATGTATTCAAGAGACTTGGCCTAAGCAGCAATTAAACTTTTTATTCCTGGGTATACATCATGAGGAAGGATAGGGTAGAAATAAGTGGTGGAGGTTATGCAACTTTTGTTAGGGATGCTATGGCATATAGAAAGATAAATATAGAAACACAGAGTGAGTGTGTTATGGTGGAGATGTGGACATCAGCTGGGAGTGTGAGAATAGTGATTTTTTATAATCTTTGTGCTCAGTTATCTACAGAAAAGTTAAATCAAATTTGGGGAAATGCTGAGGGTACTGTGATATGGTGTGGGGATTTTAACGCACATAATGTTATATGGGGAGTTCAGTCACAGACAGAAATGGAATAGTTATGGAAGAATTTATGGAAGAGCATTTATTCCAGCTACGGGAATTTGCACCGGGAGACATAGACATACTTGTATTACTCCCCATATTGAGCTCGAAATTACTCACTAAGTGGCAAGGACCCTTTGAGGTTACACGGCGAGTTGGGGACCTCGATTATGAAGTTAAATGAATGGATAGAGGCGGGGCACGTCAAATTTACCACCTCAACCTCAAATAAATTATGGAGAGAGGCAGTCCCCGTGTCCATGGCGACGGTAGTTCCGGAGAGGGCGGAGCTCGGGCCAGTGGTGAAGTTTAAAGTCGATCCATTCACTTAAAGGAGACCACTTCTCACTGTCCCAGCTCATGGAGGTGGCCATGTTGCAAAAAGAGTTTGCGGATGTGTTCTTTCCTCTTCCCGGGCGGACTAACCTCATACAGCACCATATCAAGACCCCACCGGGAGTGGTTGTGCGTAGTCGGCCATACCGCATACCCGAGCACAAGAAAAAGGTGATTCGGGATGAATTAGAGGCAATGCTCGAAATGGGGGTAATAGAAGAATAGCACAGTGATTGAGCGAGCCCGGTTGTTCTTGTACCTGAGAGTGACGGGTCAGTCCATTTCTGTGTTGATTACCAGAAAGTCAACGCAGTATCTAAATTTGACGCATACGCAATGCCCCGAATTGACGAACTGCTCGATCGGTTGGGTGCAGCTCAATTTTATTCGACACTGGATTTAACTAAGGGATACTGGCAGATCCCCTTAACTCCATTATCTCGAGAAAAAACGGCCTTTTACACACCGTTCGGATTACACCAATTCGTCACTCTTCCGTTCGGTTTGTTTGGGGCTCCTGCCATGTTTCAGCGCCTAATGGATAAGATCCTCCGGCCACACGCCGCATATGCCGCTGCCTACCTGAATGACATTATCATATACAGTAATGATTGGCAGAGGCATATGCAGCATCTAAGAGCTGTGTTGAAATCACTGAGGTGGGCGGGACTCAAGGCAAACCCAAAAAAAGTACGGTATCTGGGCTTCCACTTGGGTCATGGGCAGGTACAACCCCAAATTAATAAAAACGCAGTGATAGCGGCCTGCCCACGTCCCAAGTCCAAAAAAGAGTTGAGACAGTTTATGGGGTTGGCTGGCTATTACAGAAGGTCCAGTGGATGGAGGCATGCCAACAGGCTTTTTTTGCACTCTGTGCTCCTAACTTCTCTCTCCTCTTCATTTTACAGTCAGATGCATCAGAGAGGGGTTTGGAGGCCATGTTCTCGCAGGAGGTGGAGAGGGTGGAGCGCCCCGTGCTGTACATTAGTTGTAAGCTCTCTTTGAGAGAGACTAAGTACAGCACGATCGAAAAAGAGTGTCTTGCCATCAAGTGGGCGGTCCTAACCTTCCGCTATTACCTGCTGGGGTGGGCATTCATCCTCCACTCGGATCACGCCCCGCTTCAGTGGCTCCACTTCATGAAGGATACACGTGGATCACTCATTAGTACCTGGCACTTCAGCCCTTCAAATTCAAGGTGGTCCACAGGCCGGGGCCGCAGATGGTTGTAGCTGATTTCCTCTCCAGGAATGGGGGGGGGAGTTAGCAGGCCGGATGTTGCCCGGGCCTGAGTCGGGCGGTGGGGGTATGTGGAGCGGGATGTGTTCATGTGTCTGTCACTGGGGAGAGAGGAAGCAGTAAGGGCCATCACCTGGTGATTAATGGTACGTAACACCTGTGTCTCGTTACAGTGACGATGGGGATGAGCTTGAAAAGGCCGCTGAGAATGCCAGTGAGGAAGAGAGAGATGGGAACCAAGGAACCCGCAGTAGTGAAGCTGAAGTGCATTTAGTAGTGAAGCTGAAATGTATTTAGTTGTAGAGCTGAAGTGTATTGTGCTGTGAAGCTAAAAGTGCATGTACTGCTGTCAAGCTAAAGACCATTAAACGTTATCTTACCTGGACTGCCACCCCGCGTCCCGCTTCCTTCCTTTTATTGGAACTTCTACAGTTTCCAATTGAACAATAAACTACAGATGAAATGAGGGACTTAGATATATATATATATATATATATATATATATATATATATATATATATATATATAAATCTATTCTAGAGTAAATCTTATGGACTGATGAAAAAAATTTATAATCCCTACTAGATGGGTTCAGAAGTCTCCAAATATCTGTAAGACCAAGATTTTTACACATCCTGTGAAGCGTCAGTGTTGCTCTAGGGGGCCTGCACACATTTGCTTCACTATGATCAAGGACTGAGTCCATCAAAAGATTAAAGTCTCCTCCAAATATTATATCATGAGGGGTGCCAGCAGCTTGCAACATCCCTTCAAGATCTATAAAAAAGCCCTGATCATCGACATTAGGTGCCAAAATAAGACTTTGTCCCTGAATTTCAGCTAAAACAATAATGAATCTTCCTAATTTATCTTTACACTCTTTGAGACATTTGAATTGTAGATGTTTACTTATCAGTATAATGACTCCAAGTGAATGTTTTAAAGCCATCCTTAGCATCTATTCTCAATTTGACCAGGAATATCAGTGCAAAAGCATCCTTTTGTTGATGTAAAAGTTTCTTGCATTACTTGCATCGATCACGTTCCTCTCTTGTCGAGTTTGCAAAGTCTAGGAAAAATACAATTCTGTGGTTCTTCCAAGAAAGCCTTCCTTTACCCCTCGCCTCACGTAACACAAGATCTTTATCGGATGATCTCAGAAATTTGGCCATAATTGATCGGGGCCTGTCTCCCTCAGCGGATCGCCGAGCCAGAACCTTGTGAGCTTGCTTGATTTCCAGCTTATGGCCTACTATGTCGAGCAGACTCAGAAAGAGCCCATCCAGGAATTGCACCATATCCCGTCCCCCCACTCCCCCCGGGACTCCCACAATACGGATGTTATTACTCTGGCTACGGTTTTCCATGTCCTCCAACTTCTCCCAGACATGCTCCAAATCCACCTTGTTCGCTAGCGGATTAGCAGATAATTCCCTCTCCGATGACTCCAGATAATCAATCAGTTTCTCGACATCCCCCACTCTTGTGACCACATCAGTAAATTTCGCCTCTATGGCAGTGATCGATCGATGAATCACAGCAAGATCCTCCAAGTCAGCAACGACTTTCGTCAGCATTGCCGACATGTTCAACATCTCTCACCGCATTTCCCGCATCTCTCCAACCAAATCGACTCCCTGGCCCGCGGCCTGCTCAGGGGTGTCAGCTTGAGCATGTAAGTGTCTTTTAATGTCTCCAGAGCCTGATGATTTTGAATTCTTTAACATATTGTCCTCCTAGAACAGTTATGGAACAGAGTGTATCGAATCTCATCGGTTTATGTCATAAAAGGTATTAAAACTAGCAAAGTGCGCAGTTCTCGCCGTTCACACGTCCGATCCTCGCATGGCATCATGTGACTCCCTTGTAATCGCTTTTTTAATTTTTCTGATCGGACGGTTATTTCCTTTTAAATCCACACGTAAGTTTAAACTTTTGTTTGGCAGGTGATTGACTGGTGAGAGGTGGTGCATCGCTGCTGTCCGGGAGGCATCAGGACGGAATGTCGTTAATTAATAATAGAGCTTTCTGGTTTTGGTCAAGGCATTTTAAAAAAATGCCTATTCACCTTATGCGCCAGAGAAACTGGCACGCAAACATCTTGAAAATTTTGTCTCGGAACTTCCATTCAGCGGTGATACCACCTTTGTCCTGGCGGTCGCACTGGGGAAACAAATGTGGGTGGGACTTTTACCGGAAGTCATTCTATAGCATTCCCTAGCTCTGGCTGCAGTCATTTTAGACCCTGTTTACAGCTGGTAATAAGACTCGTTTCGGATCATCAGATTGCAAAAGGTCAGCGCTAAAAGTAGTTGTAAACGGGGTGCAAAATGTTTTGTGATTGGATCACAAAAACACATACAGAGGTAGTCAAAAAGGTTTAAAATGCCATTCAGAAGTGATAATCCCTATGCCCCTAATGGAATTTACCTCCCACTGTCGGAGGGCTGAAAGATGTAATAGAATGGTCATTCTAAAATCTAAACTCACTTTTTAAGTCATTTGTTATTGAAAATGTTCTTGTAATGATCCTACTGTGTTGCCATCATTATAGTTTTCCCTTTTGAAGTGCACTGTGAAGGCATAATTTATGCCATTTGGAACACAGTATATGTCTTCTCGTCGCAACACAAGACGAAACAACTCGTCGCGCACAACAAATGATGAAAAAAACACCTAAAAATCAGATCTGACCCTCTATCAGGGCGTCTGTGCCCTGAATCACTCTTTCACAATTTGAGCCTTATGAATCTTGGCATTGTCATCCCGGAATATGCCAGTGCTGTCAGGGAAAGAAAAATCTATTGCTGGGATAGCCTGTTCATTCAGTATATTCAGGTAGACAGCTGACTTTATTTTATTGCCACGTAATGTTGCTGAGCAACTGACCAACTGAAGAAACCCCAGATCATAACACTGCCTCCAGAGGCTTGTAGAGTGGGCACTATGCATAATGGGTGCATCGCTTCATGCGCTTCTCTTCTTACCCTGATGCACCCATCACTTTGGAATAGGGTAAATCTGGACTCATCAGACCACATGACCTTTTTCCATTGCTCCACAGTCCAATCTTTATGCTCCCTAGCAAACTGAAGTCATTTTTTCCGATAAGCTTCACAAACAAGTGGCTTTCTTGTGGCCACACAGCTGTTTAGTCCCAATCCTATAAGTTTTTGTCACATTGTGCATGTGGAAATGCACTTACTTTCATTATTAAACATAGCCATGAGTTCTACTGTCAATATCTGGTTTTACGAATGCGTTGGATAGTTCTTAACCCAATTCCAGTGATTTCAGCAATCTCCTTAGTTGTTTTCTTTGCTTGATGCAGGCCAATAATTTGCCCCTTCAGTAACAAATTTTCCACGACCATGGGATACACATGGTTGTTTAAGAAATGAGAAGCTACACACTGCATCAGTTAGGGTTAAAATAATTGTTGCCAGCTGAAACGTATTAATCACTGCAATAATGATCCAATCATAATATCTGCTTATTTAAATCCAAATGGCGACTTTTTTTTTTTTTTTGGCCAGGCAGTGTAGTTGCTATGATGCTGTTATCAACATGCTCACAGTTGTTGGCGTTTTTTTACAGATGTGCGAATGACAGTGACCAAATCCCTGTTGCAAAGAGAGCCAAGACAAACAAGCAGGCAAGCTACAGGCAGTCAACTTCGTCATGGAAAGCAGAGACTGATGTTGACATGGTTCCACAGACTCTGAGATTCCTGCCCGCATGGGAACCTGCTGACTCGCGATCTCCCCTGAATCTCTTCAAACTGTTTTTCTCTGAGAGTGCTGTGTCAACTCTGTACCACAACACAAATGCTCAGGCTGCCAGGGCAATTGCGAAGGGTCATAAATACAAATGGACAGATGTCAGCATCAGTGAGCTGTACCAATACATTGGACTGATATTCTACATGGCCATGGTGAAGGTGAACCACATCACGGACTACTGGTGGCAGGGCAGTCTTTTCTCTGTACCTTTTCCTGCCACAATTAAATCAAGGGACAGATACCGCACCACTTCATGGAATGTGCACATGAGTCACCCAAACGCAGGCAAGGAGAATGACAGAAGGAGGGGCACAGCTGAATATGACCATCTTTTCAGGGTCAAACCCCTCATGGACACTATCAGTCATACGTGCAAAGCCATCTGTCATCCTAGAAGGAATTTAGCTGTGGATGCAAACATGGGAATGACACAGTACATGAAAGCCAAGCCAACCGATTGGGGCTTCAAGTTGTTTGTCCTTGCGGACTCATCAAATGGATACGCTTTGGAATTTTATGAGTACACCAAAACAGTGACCATGTGCCGGTTCCAGGAGCTGAGCTGACCTCCGATGCCAGGAATATTGCCACTGCTGGTCGCCGGATCTGTGTGTATTGCAAAGCAGTGCATGGCAAGAAGCAGCAAACACCAGGCATGTGACATTCACTTGTGTCTTCAGTTAAACAGGAACTGTTTCAAGGAATGGCACAAACGTGTGTGACTCTGTTAAAGTCTGTGTGCTCAAAAATGTGCATATAACCCTCATTAATTATATTTAATTAAATTGTGCACTTTGTTGTGAATAAACTATTTAAAAAAAAAAAATCTTTCTTTTATTCTCCTCATTTTCTTTCTTTTTGTTTCCTCACAATGACATTCCACTTTGATAGCCCCATTAGGGGGTGGGCCATTATCACCCATGGTGAGGAGTACATCAATATTCATGACCAAAAGTCTTGTGAAAAAATGTTTAGTATGTGTGCTATGGCCCTATATCAATGTCCTTTTTTTATTATTATTTATTTATTTTATTTTTTACTAACCAAGTTTAAACTTTATTTATTTTTATTTATTTATTTTTAAATACAAATGTGTACATACAGTTGAAGTCAGAAGTTTACATACACTAAGTTAACTGTGTCTTTAAGCAGCTTGGAAAATTCCAAAATATTATGTCAAGCCTTTAGGCAATTAGTCAGTTAGCTTCTGATAGGCTAATTAGAGTCAATTGGAGCTATACCTGTGGATGTATTTTAAGTCCTACCTTCAAGCCTCTTTGCTTGACATCATGGGAAAATCAAAAGAAATCAGCCAAGACCTCAGAAAAAAAAATTGTGGACCTCCATAAGTCTGGTTCATCCTTGGGAGCAATTTCCAAACGCCTGAAAGTACCACATTCATCTGTACAAACAATAGTACATAAGTATATACACCATGGGACCACACCGCCATCATACCGCTCAGGAAGGAGACGCATTCTGTCTCTTGAGATGAACGTAGTTTGGTACGAAAAGTGCAAATCAATCCCAGAACAACAGCAAAGGACTTTGTGAAGATGCTGGAGGAAACAGGTAGACAAGTATCTATATCCACAATAAAACAAGTCCTATATCGACATAACCTGAAAGGCTGCTCAGCAAGGAAGAAGTCACTGCTCCAAAACTGCCATAAAAAAACCCAGACTACAGTTTGCAAGTGCATATGGGGACAAAGATCTTACTATTTGGAGAAATGTCCTCTGGTCTGATGAAACAAAAATTTAACTGTTTGGCCATAATGGTCATCGTTATGTTTGGAGGAAAAAGGGTGAGGCTTGCAAGCCGAAGATCACCATCCCAACTGTGAAGCATGGGGGTGGCAGTATCATGTTGTGGAGGTGCTTTGCTGCAGGAGGGACTGGTGCACTTCACAAAACTGATGGCATCATGAGGAAGGAAATTTATGTGGATACATTGAAGCAACATCGCAAGTCACCAGCCAGGAAGTTAAAGCTCGGTCACAAATAGGTCTGCCAAATTGACAATGACCCCAAGCATCCCTCCAGAGTTGTGGCAAAATGGCTTAAGGACAACAAAGTCAAGGTATTAGAGTGGCCATCACAAAGCCCTGACTTCAATCCGATAGAAAATATATGGGCAGAACTGAAAAAGTGTGTGCGAGCAAGGAGGTCTACAAACCTGACTCAGTTACACCAGTTCTGTCCAGCAACTTATTGTGAGAAGCTTGTGGAAGGCTACCCAACACGTTTGACCCAAGTTAAACAATTTAAAGGCAATGCTACCAAATACTAACAAAGTGTATGTAAACTTCTGACCCACTGGGAATGTGATGAAAGAAATAAAAGCTGATATCATTCTCTCTAATATTATTCTGATAGTTTCACTATTTAATTTCACATTCTTAAATAAAGTAGTGATCCTAACTAAGACAGGGAATGTTTTCTACGATTAAATATCAGGAATTGTGAAAAATTTAGTTTAAATGTATTTGGCATTGTAAATTTCTGACTTCAACTATACATGTTGGTCACATATTACTGTAGCACAATTTGTACTGAATACAGTGTAATGAGACTTTTGCAAGTAATATGGTGTAAGTAGCTGAAATGAGCACACAACAGGGCGTCAAAACATCTCCAGGATCCAAAAAACGCCTCGTACTCCAGAGGGTTAACGGTTTCACATGGTAGCATGGTTGCCTATGTAAACGTGGGACAGCAGTTTGAATGGAAACTGGCGATTACACTTGTCAGAGCACGTGTAAAAAAAGTAGAATTATTTTTTTACAACACTAAAGCATCATAGGCTGATATTTGTCAATAATGTATTTTCAATTGCTTTTATTTCTTTATAATGAATAATGGCTTGATTAATCATAATAGTTTGAGTAACTTTCTCCTACACTAAAGATTAACAGAGTGAATCTGATGTTGGATGCATGGTCCAGCGGTAAGTTTACAGGTTGTGCATAGACCAACTCAAATCCTGATCAATCAGGATACATCTGTAGCTTTTCTGCAGATTATAATGTATTTTTAATAGGTCTATTAAAAATTATTTTGTAAAACAATTACACAGACACACTTTATGATATTGTTTGAAAGAAATCAATCATAATTGATACTGAATCTGACAGCCAGAAAATATAGTATCTATTGACTTTTCTGAGAATGGTTGAATTACTGATACTAAATGTGATAACTTATAACTAAGTTAACAGGCTTTTTAAAATGGTCAACAATTTAAGATTGAAAATCTTGAGATTTTGCACAAAAAAACAAAAATAAATCATAATGTTTCTGAAGAACTTTCTCATGCTTTCTCAGAGTATCCTTTATTCTTACCCATTGGTCAATTTGGCCTTTGTACTTGCTCTCCACAAAAAATTGCATTGTTCTGAAAGATCATCTTTTGGCAGTGTCATGGGTAGTCATAAACATACGACACTGTCATGCACAGAACCTTTGAAAAGTAAAAGAGGCTATTCTCACAATTTAAATCAAATGCAGATGTTTTCAGGGGAATTGAACCCTCGTCTGTTTGCGTGGTTAGCGAACACACTACCATTAAATTGGTCAATTGTTTTATCATCTATAACAAGCTTTATATATATAAACATTTAAGTAATTTAAGAGTATAGGCCTATTGTTGACACATATCAGCCTATGATGCTTTAATGTTGCAATAAAAGAATAAAATCCACATTCATCAAAGATGAATCTTAAGAGTAAGAGATGCATAATTGACTTTCATAATAATATATGGTGTTGTGGGATTTTCACAAACAACACCATGGGGATCTACTCTGGCTACAGAATCTCCCGAGCCTCTTGCAAATTTCCCTTAAAGGAATGTTCCGGGTTCAATACAAATTAAGCTGAATTGACAGCATTTGTAGCATAATATTAATTACTACAACATTTTATTTCGACTCATCCCTCCTTTTCTTTAAAAACAGCAAAAATATGTGTTACAGTGAGACACCTACAATGTAAGGGAATGGGGCTAATTTTTTTTGTGTTAAAATACTCACTGTTTCAAAAGTTTAGCCAGAAGACATAAACAATATGCATGTAAACATGATTTTTGTGATAAAATTGCTAACTAACCTTTTCTGTGTAAAGTTATAGCCAATTTTACAACTTCATTGCCATGACGATATAATGTCCACAAAACCAAAAATCCTAAAACAACTTTACAGCTCAAATAATACATGAGTTTTAATAGAAGGATTAATGTATGTGCTTCTATAAAATTATAAGCTTCACATTTCTGGTTTTAAACCCTCCAAAAATTGTCCCCATTCACTTCCATTGTAAGTGTCTCACTGTAACACTGATATTTGTGGTAATCAATATTATGCCACAAATGCTGTTGATTGAGCTTAACTTGTATTGAACCCAGACCATTCCTTTAAGTATCCAGATCGGAGTTTACTTCAAAAGGCCAAATGGTTAACAAAATGCTATTCAGTTGGAATCTGGAATTGAATGGAATTCCACTTCTCAGGAGGAGACACCTTCCTGACTGTTTTGGAGATAATTTCCATTAAGACTTCAAGAAGACAGATCAACACAGAGACATAATTTCTCTAAATTCCCAAAACTATGTTACCAGATATTCTACCTTTTGTGGGGATGAGACCATAGTACCCGTTACACTAAGACCTTTCTAATGAAATCAAACATGAATAGTTACATTCTTTGTATACTTTTAGTTATGGTATTTTTGTACATACAGATCTTAGGTGGATTTGAGGTAATTCTGTGATGAGAAGGAGAGGAGGAGAGAGGGTATAGGGAAAAGACAACAATGAGGTAATTCTCGCTCAGTTGGGTGTGAGCTCTTTGCGAGGAAGTTTCTATGCTGATTTTCTCAGAGATTATTCATTTGATCTTTGCCTCCCTGGGCAATTGCCCATAAATGTAAACACCTTGGCAACCTGCCTTACACTTTCACAGAACTAAACGTGTGACCAGGGTTGGGAGGGTTACTTTTGAAATGTATTCCACTACAGATTACAGAATACATGCTGTAAAATGTAATTTGTAACATATTCCGTTAGATTACTCAAGGTCAGTAACATATTCTAAATACTTTGGATTACTTCTTCAGCACTGGTAGATTTATTCACTTGTTTTGACTATAAAAACTCTGCCAGTACAGTAAGACAAAATACACATGTTAAAAATACATTCTCTGAAAAACCTAAATATCTTATGCAGTGTTGTTTCTAAAACAAGATAAATCTAACTGATCTTGTTTTAAGGATTTTTAGATATTTTTACAGGAAAACAATAAAAAAAATTATCAAGAATATGATTTTTGCCCTAATATCAAAGGAAATTATGATCCAACGTGAATTTTTTTGATAAAAAAATATGATTGTGCCTGGTTACATGTGCATGTAAAATGGCTAGAAATAGCACTTTAGCTTAGCGTAAAGCTGACAATTTACACAAGGTTTATTTCTATTTCTTCTGCTCCAAACTTACTTCTCTGTCTGCTCGTATGAATGTAACACATCATAAGAAAGTGTTTCACCGCTGTTCAAATGCACTTTGGATCGCATCATTTATATGTATAAATGTTTTCCATCTGAAAGGACTAAATATTAAATGAAACAAATGACAATAAAATGCAAAGTAATCACTTCAGTAATCAAAATACCTTTTGAATGTAACTGTATTCTAATTACCAATGATTTAAATTGTAACTGTAGTGGAATACAGTTACTTATATTTTGTATTTTAAATATGTAATCCAGTTACATGTATTTCGTTACTCCCCAACCCTGCGTGTGACTGATGAATGTACTGAAGATATAGGCATTTCCTAAGACATTTACAGTGGCCCCAAAAAGTTTCTGGATACTTCTGGTTCAAATAAGTCATATTTGTATGTATGAATTTCATTGCATTACATAACAAAATGTCAAACCAAGAGGTAAATGCAATATGATGCAGAGGTTTTCACAGAACTGAGAACTTTTCTTATTCTTTTTGACCCCTTTTAACAAAATGGTCCCCAAGTCATTTTTGTGGATGTAGGAAGTTCAGTGACCCTCATAGGTGTCCTAGCAGATTAACCACAGGTGTAGTTCATCACATTAACTATAGGCATAGGAAGTTTGACAAACAGAAAATGTCTTAATACTTTTTGTCTAATATTTAAAAAAATGGAAAAAAAAATGTATCTATTGCTTTATTCTATAACTTGAAACCAGCCAGACTTCTTTTTGAGAAATGTTTTGTTTGAACAGTGTTTTTGTGTGTCAATGCCTCTTGGTTTGCTGTGTGACATAAAGACATTGATCAGTTTTTAAGTGTGACTTAAGTGTCCAAATCCTTTTAAAGGCCACTAGATTGTTACTCTGCTGTATGAGTTTGATCTGACAAGAGTTGGTCTCTATTTATAATACTTTTTAAGCAGTTAGTAAATCTTGACACATCTTTAACTATTTGTAAATGCATTATTGATGTTATGTGGTAGAGGAAGGGGATTAAAGCTAAAAGAGATTGTCAAGTCGCTTTTATTTGTATAGCACTTTACAAAATACAAATAATTTAAAAGCAGCTTTACAGAAAATTATGCTGTCTGTCATGCCTTTTAGTCCTCATTGAGCAGTTTTATTGAAAACGTCATTGAAAATCATGCCTTAAATTAATTAATATTATGTTCTGAAACAATCTGACAAAATTGTTTGTTTTCTCTACTTTCAGTGACAAAAACACAGTTACTATTTTCTGTCCTGCTCAGCATACTGTATATACATAAAGATAATCTTTATTTATTCATTATGTACTAGTACAACCATGAAGACCTCACAGGTATATTGGATGCTCTTGGTCCAAAGGGGCTAAATGTATTTTAAAGTAAATTCTTAGGCTATAATCAAGCCAATTTTGGTGTCTGGTCAGGTGTGACTGTTCCTCAGGTTTTCATCCAGCTAATTGCAACTGGACATTGACTTATGGTTGCAGCTTTGTGAGAGTGGAGTAAACAGTGTAAGTTTTCCATTGAAAACCACACAGAGTGCAAGAGAAGAAAGAAGACCTCAAGAAAAAGAAATAGAATGGTTATATGGTTATAAGTGCTGTGTTATTTTTTTGGTCATGAGGTACTTAGAAAGACACAACCTCTTTATTAGGCTTTATTAGATTTGTATCATATGTATTAAATAAATGTATTAGCCTCTAAAAAGGACCCAATCCTCTTTGATGTTTCATCATTCAGGCACATGGTTTTTCTTATCACTGCTACGCTGATGACACGCAACTCTACTTGTCTTTCCAGCCCAACGACACCACAGTGACTGCTCGAATTTCTGCCTGCTGGCAGACATCTCAGCCTGGATGAAGGAGCACCACCTGCAACTCAACCCAGCCAAGACTGAACTCCTTGTCTTTTCAGCCAACCCTGCTGTTGAACACAACATCACCTTGCAGCTGGGTGCAACTACAGTAACGCCTTCCAAAACTGTCAGAAATCTAGGGATAACCATCGACAACAGACTAAATTTCACAGACCACATCTCAGACCGCAAGATCATGTAGATTTACACTCTACAATATCAGGAAGATAAGACCCTTCCTCTCTGAACATGCCACACAACTGCTTGTCCAGTCACTTGTCATAACTAGACTGGGCTACTGTAACGCTCTCATTACAGGCCTCCCTGCATGTGCAATTAGACCCATGCAAATGATCCAAGAATGCAGCAGCACGTCTGGTCTTTAATGAACCAAAGAGAGCATGTTACACCACTCCTTGTCTCTCTCCACTGGCTGCCGGTTGATGCACGTATCAAGTTCAAGGCTCTGATGCTGGCATACAGAACAGTCACTGGGTCTGCTCCAGCATACCTAAAATCATTTCTGCAGAGCTGTGCGCCCACTAGAAGCCTGCGGTCGGCTAAGGAACGTCGCCTTGTTGTACCAACACAAAGAGGCACCAAAACACTTTCCTGGACTTTCAGCTTCATCGTACCATGTTGGTGGAATGACCTTCCCAACTCCATCCGTGAAGCTGACTCACTCTCTGTCTTCAAAAGATGACTAAAAACACATCTTTTCCATGAGCACTTAACCAGTCATTTAAAAAAAAAAAAAATCCTCTTGCACTTTATTCTGTTTTGAATACTATTATGATGCTAGTTAAACTTTGTAATACAGCACTTTTCATCCACGGTCTCCTTAAGATGATTCGCTTATGTTTTCCTCTTTTGTAAGTCACTTTGGATAAAAGCGTCTGCCAAATGAATAAGAGTAAATGTAATGTAATATATTAACACGATTAAAAATATGTCTTTGGATATTCTTGTTGTACAAGATGTGATGGCTGATTTAAAGGCTAACAAGATTGCTTATCATGAGGTGAAGAATAAGAAATGACCAAGAACTGATCCTTGTGGAACACCGTTATTAAATGTTTTCCATAACCTTGTCTCCAAAGTTAACAAAATACTTCCACTTTCATTTAGCATTTAAATTGTGTACTAACCAGTTAGGTCAATATTTCAAGATGATTTAAAAGTATTATGTCTCCACCTGCAGTACCACTGCCCCACTGCCAGTGGTTTTCATCTCTTGAGTTTTGGTGGAATTCAACGGGAAAAAACCAACAAAGAACAAACTATTACTTATAAACATGATCATTTTTATTATGATAATGCAGCTTTAAATTTCAATTACATTGCAAATGATTTTAAATATTTAAAAACTGATCCTTTCAAAATAAACAATACATAAATGTATTCCTCCCAATCTGCCACAACCACCACCACCCAAAAAAAAACAAAAATAAAACAGCATTGTGGCATAAATTATATATAAATTATGGCAAACGGTATGATCCATGGCAACATGGCATGGGCGCTTTTGCAAACTGTCCCTGATTCACAATGAAGGAAAATAAATAATGATATACTGTATTTATAAAAGCTAAATCCTGTTAAGTGGCACTACATCAGCAATTATAAAGTGTATTATTATATACCAAATAAATAATTGGTTTACAGCAGTACCACATAATCATAATCAACCATGATTTACAAATAAACATGATTTTCATGAATGTAAAGTGATTTCATCTTGCAAACATATTCACAGTTATATAAAGATCAGCTTAATCTTGCTTAAAAAGTTAGCGTTCATTCATTAATTTTCAAAAATAATATTTTCATAAAGAATACAGTGCATGTACAGGCGTTTACATAAATTCTGCGCCTGAACATGGGTCATCCCAAACTGAGGTATTCTAACTAGAAAACTTTGTTGTATACTGTATTTGCAATTTTGACAAAAATAATTCTTTAATTTCATTGAAACTGATCTTGCATCATAGTTTTATGAGAAGAACAGACGGTGCAGGAGCAGATCAAAGTAAAAGCAACTGATAGGAATAAACACTTTTCTAATCAAATGAATATAAACAGGAGCATACAGTGCAAAGGTTTTAATAAAGTTGAAGAATTATTTTTCTCTACTTAAACTATAGGTGCATTTTAATTAATTTTAATTCATACTGTCAGAGACATCTAAGAACTGCAAGATGTCCCAAATAGCCCTAGAACATTCACATGCAGTGTCAACACATTCAAGTTTTAACATGGAAGGATTACTGTTGTCTGGTATGTTTCTCAATACATTTTAAAAGAAGAATTAGGAAGGTTGCCCTCTAGTGCAATTGTGTGGAGAATGCCTGGCTGACACCTGGGCAAAGAAGAGTATACATTCATCAATTGCACCATTGTCTTATCAAATGATGGTATATCCGAGATGTAGAATCAGGTTAGATCAGTTTTCTTTACATTTAAAGGTCCTTTAAACTAGTGGTAGTCAGCAAATCAATATGCACCCATTTTATTAATGCAAGTATTTAAGGGAAGCATGCTTATCAGAAATACCTTTCATACTGTATATACTGAAGAGTGCACAGCTGTGGATAGATTGGATGAATCATCCCAATATTATAAGCAAATCCTCTTATTATCCACAATCACACACCCTCTCCTGCATAAACACATATAAAGAAGGCAAAACACAGAGACCCATGTTTGTGGGTAATATGCTCCAATGACATTCATTAAAATCATCTTTTTTCAGAAAGGAGTTTTTCCTTTCCCATTGGCACTGGCTATGAACAGCAAATGCACATCAGTTGCTACATCTGCCTGGCAGTCACGTCACATCTGTTATTTCTGGATATAAATTATAACAATGCATAGAGTTCCCACAAGGCCGAGAGCTTGGATACCCAGAAACCAGAGCAGCAACCAAAAAACCAGCACGACCACAGGCTCCACAATCTTCTCTCCAAAGTAAAGCTGGGTGAAGCCAATACCTCTCAAACACTTATTGAGCTCTCCGAACAGAGTGCCCAGCCTCTCGCAGTCATCCACCAAGGCAGCCTCTGGCGCAGGCTCTTCTGCTGCCTGTGGCTCTGCTGTCGAGACATTGTGTGGTCTTTCTCTTCGCCTGAGGTCATTCTGAGAGAGATGAAAAAGGTATGACTTAATTATACAATCCCTTTTAAGTAACATCAAGCAGAAAGTGGAGTCTAAATTGTACAAGGTGGCATCACAAGACCAAGGCAAAGCAGGGACTGTAGAGGATCTGTAGCAATGTTATCTTTGTGTCCAAATTTCTGAAAAACATTTATAGCATTTTCTGCAAAAATTTGATTACAAATGTTATGTGGAGTAACCGTCAAGTGAAAGGCATTAAAATACTTCACTTGCACCTTAAATACATGAGCGTGGATCCAATCGGTTTTGAGTGAGAACAGACCAAAATATAACTCCTTTTCCAATGTACATATTGCCACTGCAGTCTCTAGGCAAGATCATGATTTCAAGCTCGACTACGCTTCCTAGTGCTTGACGTATGCGCAGAGCACTAGATGGCGCTATAGGAAGTGTAATCGAGCTTAAAATCACGATTGCCAATGAGACTGCAGATGTCAAGATTTATAGTGAAAAAGAAGCTATATTTTGATCTATTCTAGAGGTCGACCAATAGTAGATTTTGCTGATACTGATAAATATGGTAGTGGGAAAGGCCGATAACCGATTAATTGGCTGATTGTTTTTAAAATCGATTTATAGAATGTCAAGCATTTTCTTATTAATTCTTTACTATGGCAGGCAAAGACAAAAGTCCAAAATGAAAAAAATCCCAGATGCAGTTTTTTGTTCAACCAAAATCCCAATAATAACCAGAAAAAAAAAAAATCAAGATTTAGTGCATTATGTGGGACTTTTAAGTATAAACAAGCCCAAAACACACAGGGACTCTTATTTTGAAATAATGAAAAAACTATATCTATAACTATACCTATAACTACATCTATATCTGTAACTATAACCGGTAGTTCCAAAAAAGTAACTATAGGCACCGATTAATCGGTAAAACCGATATATCAGTCTACCTCTAGTCTGTTCTCACCCAAAACCGGCTGGGTTGCTTCAGAAGACATGGATTAAAACACTGGAGTCTTTTGGATTACTTTTATGCTGTCTTTGTGTGCTTGTTGGAGCTTCAAATTTTTTGGTCAGCATTCACTTGCATTATAAGGACCTACAAATCTTCATTTGTGTTCAGCAGAAGAAAGTCATTCATGAGGGTGAGTAAATAATGAGAGAATTTTCATTTTGGGTGAACTATTCCTCTAATCATTAATGTCAAAAAAGTTTCAAACATATTTTCCAAGGTAAAAAAATAATTTTTACAAAATATAATTTTTTACATCAAGAACACCAAGATATTTTCTCAAGGTTACTCCGCATGACCTGAACAAAATGTGCCTTTTCATACAAATTTCAGAATAAAGATATTTCAATATAACAGAATAATTGTTTTCTTCTTTTTTTAAGTCTTCTTGAGTGTCTAAAGAGGTCCTCTCTGTTTGTTTGTTTTGTTTTTTGTCAGATGACAACAGAATGGCTACCTGCATGTTGGTACCACCACATGAATTTGCATATTTTAAAACAAAATTGTTTCACTGCTTATTATATATATATATATATATATATACACAGGTGCATCTAAAAAAATTAGAATATCGTGGAAAAGACCAGCCTTAAGAGGTTTGTCAAGCAAAGCCGATTCAAGAACTTGGGGGAGCTTCACAAGGAATGGACTGTGGCTGGAGTCAGTGCATCAAGAGCCACCACGCACAGATGTTTCCAGGAAATGGGCTACAAGTGTTGCATTTCTAGTGTCAAGCCATTCCTGAACCAGAGATAACATCAGAGTCGTCTTACCTGGGCTAAGGAGAAAAAGAACTGTACCATTGCTCAGTGGTCCAAAGTCCTCTATTCAGATGAAAGTAAATTTGGCATTTCATTTGGATATCAAGGTCCCAGAGTCTGGAAGAAGATTGGAGAGGCACAGAATCCAAGTTGCTTGAAGTCCAGTGTGAAGTTTCCACAGTCAGTGATGATTTGGGGTGCCATGTCATCTGCTGGTGTTGGTCCACTGGGTTTTCTGAAGTCGAGAGTCAATACAGCCATCTACCAGGAGATTTTAGAGCACTTCCTGCTTCCATCTGCTGACAAGCTTTATGGAGATGCTGATTTCCTTTTCCAGCAGGACTTGGCACCTACCCACAGTGCCAAAACTACTAGTAACTGGTTTGCTGACCATGGTATTACTGTGCTTGATTAGCCAGCCAACTCGCCTGACCTGAACCCCATAGAGAATCTATGGGGTATTGTCAAGAGGAAAATGAGAGACACCAGACCCAACAATACAGATGAGCTGAAGGCCACTGTCAAAGAAACCTGGGCTTCCATACCACCTCAGCAGTGCCACAAACTGATCACCTCCATGCCACGCCACATTGATGCAGTAATTCATGCAAAAGGAGCCCCGACCAAGTATTGAGTGCATAAATGAACATACTTTTCAGAATTATTTTTTTCTGTATTATAAATTCTTTATTTTAAGATTTTAAGATTTTGTTTTTTTTTTATTTCCATGAGCTGCAAAAAAAAAAAAGGCTTGAAATATTTCACTTTGTGTAATGAATCTAGAATATATGAAAGTTCCACTTTTTGAATTAAATTATGGAAAAATACTTTTCCACAATATTCTAATTTTTTAGATGCACCGGTATATATATATATATATATATATATATATATATATATATATATATATATATATTAAAGAAATTTTAATAAAAGGTCATTCTACTCGGTTACACCACATTATATTTTTTTACTTTTAGCCCCAGAAAAAAATCTAAATGACTTTAAACTTAATGCATTTTAGTGTATGTAAGTTAAGTTTATACTTTAGGTATATTCTGAAAAACACCCAACATATGTGTTATGTAATACCTAATGAATGTGACAACAGCCGAATAGACTCTTCCGCAACTGCAGAACAACAGTGAAAGAAAGACAGTGAAACACACAGCACGTCTTCAGTATAATGCGAAGCCACTTTGAGAGAGAGAGAGAGAGAGAGAGAGAGAGAGAGAGAGAGAGAGAGAGAGAGAGAGAGAGAGAGAGAGAGAGAGAAAGAAAGAAAGAAAGAAAAAAACTCAAGAAAGTAGGATTAGAGAAACTCGATGTACCTGTTCACTGTGTCTGTGAGCGCTGACAGTGCGCTGAAACCCGCATCGACTTGACGTCCCGCATAAGTCACCACGATGACGTACCTCTGTATCATTCACTACTGGATAAGTGCTTGACATATTTTGCCCTTAAAAGTAGAATTATTAATGCTGACCTGAGATAGGGCCGAAGGGTTGAGTACCAGCAGGCTGTTTGCCTTACTTCCGGTCTCGGCTGTCAATCCTGACGTCATGAATCACGGCGCAGTCAAAATAAAACATTCATCGTTCTGATATGTTCTTTTATTATTTTTTCGATTTAATATTATTCCTAATTATTATAACTAATTAGTTATAACTAATTATTGTCGTATCAACCATTTGTATAATGTCTTATTATTGTAATATGCCGAAGGAACTTTAATAATAATTAAAATAAATAAATAAAAAAAAACATTAATCGTCCCCAAAGGGGGGCTGTCGTTTTAAAAGCATTATTATAAAATTAATAACGGGACTACATTTATTTGTTTAATTTAATCCAGAATAAACTATGACGATTGTTTTGAATTGAATGACGGCTATGTAGCTTTCTATCTTTCTTTTTTCTTTTTCTTTTTTTTTTTTTTTACGGCTAGAAGTAGAAGCAGGTTTAAAAACAAAAATATCCCTGTTTAATTATGTTTCATTGTTTAATTTCTTAGCGCTTCGTAATGTAAATGTTTACTTTAAAATATAACTTTTAAAAAATCCTTTCCATAAATAAATACAGCTGTTGTGTTTTAAAACCTGGCGAGCTACCTACCTAGATATCGTTTTGGGCATCGTGAACGCGATCGAATGCTGTCTAAACAGGCGTCGCAGTAGGTATTGATACGCAGTCTGTGATTCGCTTCGGAGCGGTGTCAGCCAATCAGAGTGAAGCACTGGAGCAAAGCGTGAACGTCCCTTATGAGGCCTGTGTGAACGAGTCACTTAAAATGGCGACGGAGGAGCCGGTGAGTCAATAAACTTCTCAAATATTATTTTACACTTTCTTGCCCTTTTCCACTTCTCGTAATATTGTTTATCCTTAACAATAACATTAGAGTTGGTTTTAGGGTAAAATGACTGTTTGTTGGCATCCTCGGTGAACTTTCTCAAAGTGATTCGGCATGTTTGAATGGGGTAGAGGGATAAGTTTGGCCGAAAGTTGGCAAAGCTGGCCGTTTAAGTCACATAATTACTTTTCCACCTGCGCATTTGCCTGCACTTTCCTGAATGTATTTAGCTACGCTTTTTACTTTATTTTATTTATATAGTGATGAAGAAGGCGTGCTGCCACATCAACTGTCAAAAACTAGCGACAGCAAATGTGGAAAGTGAAATAAAGTGTGAAGCCACCATGCTGGATCAGATTCAGAGAGCTGTGTCGAACTCACAGTTTAACCCCATCTGTTACAGTCCACATACACAAAAAGATTGACATGACATTTCAAATGTATTTATGTAATCTCTGTTGTCATTGCATCTGTAATGTATCAGTCTTTACTAAACTTCTTACTAAGAAAAAACTAAGTAACGGTAAGACAAACATAAGACAGAAAACAGTCAACCTCAACTAAAAGTTAAAGCAGATGTTGCATTGATCCTAGACAGCTGTTGAATCAGTTCTGGATGCTCGTGTTTACTTGTAAATAAAGACAATAAATTAGCATTGGATAAAGGCATTCTTTTCCATCAGTTCCATCAGTTTTGCACTGCAAGAATTCATCTGAGTTTGAAATGATTAAGCATTAAAACACATTTTTAAATGGTCTTGTCCAGGAAATAAACTCAAATTCCTGTAAGAGTGAAGAGGAGAACTCAGAAGAGACCAACAAAGAAATCGTCAGCCCTGAGAGCTACATGAAACACCCACTTCAGAACAGGTAGAGTGAATTCATTAACTTATGTTGTTATTTGATCTTTTCCCATAAAACTTTAGTTGCTAAAATCTGGTGTTGGCCTAACTTTTTATGACCTTGAAAATAATTTACAGATCCTGCTTTTTTAGGGCTGGGTATTGATTTTGATTCCGATTAGCAAGCTCTCGATTTCGTTTCGATCCAGTATGGCTTCATGTGGTTATACTTCAGTTCAAATGTCCCTTTTGCATACATATGAAAGAAATTCTCTCCCAGCTAATGCTCTTAATTATACAGGGGACCTCCTTACTAGGTATAACATAAATATAAATGTTACTAATTAGATTTCATTAGCTTTTCAAAAATTTTGGTCACATTTCAGCTTTTTAAAAATGAACAAATACACGAATTCAATCAATAAGATATTTCATATTATTTTTTTGTTACATGACTATTGTTTAATTGCATAATTTGAACTATTTCCAAGTATTGACCTTGATTTGTTCAACACATGCTTAAACCAGTACTCTCTCTTTAACAAAACCGGCATTTCTGAAAAGAGCAACTGCAGATGAGTGCACGTTAACAGGAGAGACTCAGATGGCTTTATCTCATCTGTGCCATGCATGATTAACATGTTTCTGTTTTGTTGTTTGTAATCAACAACTGACTGTAGAGAACAGAAAAGATATTAAAGGAGACATTATTCAATGACAAATGGGTCATGTGTATCTCCTCTTTGGACACACATGGAACAACTTTTACTCTCAACATGCAGTGAAAGATCTCACTGCTGAATGGTCCACCACTATACTACACAATCACTGGTGAATGAAATGTAAACATTTACCAGCCAGTTGCTAAATATATACATTTTAGTCACGTAGTGCGAAATTTGGTTGCAAATGAGAGTGAATTCCTCTCATTCTAATAGAGGATTGCCCATAGAGTAAAAGATCGATTGTGTGAGTTAGGAATTGATATCGAGATCGATCACAATGCATCAGAAAATCAATATTTTTACCCACCCCTACTACATATCATGTTATACAGTATGAGTATTCTTTAAATATATACAGTGATGTTTTCATTTTGTCCCCCCCACAAAAGATGGTCTTTATGGTTCTTCAAAAATGACAAGGCTAAAACATGGCAGGCAAACCTCAGACTGATCTCCAAATTTGACACAGTAGAAGATTTCTGGGCGTAAGACTCATTATTATAATTATTATTTTCAAAATATAAGCAGTTTTAACATTGTTTTTTTCTGCACTCAAAAAATAATTTTAAGATTTACGCATTCCAGATTCTTAACAAAATTCTATCAAATTGAATAGAGGTATCTTTAACAAAATAAAACATATATATGTTAAGTTTTATTAATTTATTTTCATTCAAAATTACACAATTTCATTTTATAGAATTTTGTTATGAAATTGAAATTTGTAAATCTTAAAAATAAGCTGAAATATTTTTTTGAGTGTAATAAATTGACCAATATAATTGAGTTGATGAGTAATTTCTTTTTAGGCTTTATAACCACATTCAGGTCTCCAGTAACTTGATGTCAGGTTGTGACTACTCCCTTTTCAAGGTATGCTTACTTCATAGCTATTGTAATTTTTAAGATTCTTAAGGAGTTAGTACCAAAAAACAAAACAAATTGTCATTATTTACTCACCCTTATGAAATGTTGTTCCAAACCTGTATGATTTTCTTTCTGGTGTGGAACACAAAAATATCTATTCAGCAGAAATTATGACAGGAGTTTCCTTTCTGGGTAAACTATCCCTTTAAATGAAAGCTCAGTGATATTTACATAATAGAAACTCATTACCATAATTTCAAGAGCTTTAAGCTGATTGCTGATAGCAAAGAGTTTAAATACTGTTTATGCTTGTGCGTTTAATTCTTTCCTTTTTTGTTTGTTTGGTTAGATTTGCCTATTTTAGTGTAGCTTGCTGCTTTTTAGAAGTAGTTTGAGATTCTCCAGATTACTGTGGATTTTGCAGGATGGTATTGAACCCATGTGGGAGGATGAGAGAAATAAGAGAGGTGGCCGCTGGCTCATCACTCTCAACAAACAGCAGAGGAAATACGACCTGGACCGTTTTTGGTTGGAAACTGTAAGAGTTCTGAGTTAGTCATTGGACGCCCCCTCAATATACAAGTAGTTATTCATGTACTACTGTAGTTCTGTCTCTCTAACGTTAGTCTGTGTTTTGCCCACAGCTTTTGTGCCTCATCGGCGAGGCCTTCGATGACCACAGCGATGATGTGTGTGGTGCCGTAGTCAATGTCAGAACGAAAGGAGATAAAATTGCAGTCTGGACAACTGACTATGAGAACAGAGATGCTATAACACACATAGGGTGAGGCTAATTAACACAATGTCCTATTTATATATACACTGGCGGCCAAAAGTTTGGAATAATGTACAGATTTTGCTGTTTTGGAAGGAAATTGGTATTTTAATTCACCAAAGTGGCATTCAGCTGATTTTACTGATGTAAAAAAAAAAACAGCACCATCACTATTTGAAAAAAAGTCATTTTTGATCAAATCTAGACAGGCCTCATTTCCAGCAGCCATCACTCCAACACCTTATTCTTGAGTAATCATGCTAAATTGCTAATTTGGTACTAGAAAATCACTTGCCATTATATCAAACACTGCTGAAAGCTATTTGGTTCATTAAATGAAGCTTAACATTGTCCTTGTGTTTATTTTTGAGTTGACACAGTATGCAATACACTGGCATGTCTTAAGGTCAATATTAGGTAAAAAATGGGAAAAAAGAAACAGCTTTCTCTAGAAACTCGTCAGTCAATCATTGTTTTGAGGAATGAAGGCTATACAATGCTTGAAATTGCCAAAAGATTTCATGCAAAGGATAACTGGCTCTAACAAGGACAGAAAGAGATGTGGAAGGCCAGATGTACAACTAAACAAGAGGATAAGTACATCAGAGTCTCTATTTTGAGAAATAGACGCCTCACCTGTCCTCAGCTGACAGCTTCATTGAATTCTACCCGCTCAACACCAGTTTCATGTACAACAGTAAAGAGATGACTCAGGGTTGCAGTCTTATGGGAAAAATTGCAAAGAAAAAGCCACTTTTGAAACAGAAAAACAAAAAGGAAAAGGTTAGAGTGGGCAAAGAAACACAGACATTGGACAACAGATAATTGGAAAAGAGTGTTATGGATCTTAACCCCATTGAGGTTTTGTGGGATCAGCTAGACTGTAAGGTGTGTGAGAAGTGCCCAACAAGACAGCCACATCTAAGGCAAGTGCTACAGGAAGCGTGGGGTGAAATGTCACCTGAGTATCTGGACAAACTGACAACTAGAATGTCAAGGACCTACAAAGATGTCATTGCTGCATGTGGAGGATTTTTTGATGAGAACTCTTTGAAGTAGTTTAATTCAAATTAATACAAATTCAAATTGTAATAGTAATTTTTCATGTTATTAATGTCCTAACTATACATTGTGATCAGTTGAATGCCACTTTGATGAGTAAAAGTACCAATTTCTTTCCATAAGAGCAAAATCTGTACATTATTCCAAGCCTTTGGCTCCAGTGCCATGTATATACAGTTGTGCTCAAACGTTTGCATACCCTTGGAGAATTGGTAATATATGTACCATTTTTAAAGAAAACATGAGTGAGCAGGCAAAACACATTTCTTTTATTTCTTATGGGATTCATATTCAACTGTAGGTTATAACAGAACGGCACAATCATTAAACAAAACAAGGCAAAAAAAAAAAATTAAATGACCCCTGTTCAAAAGTCTGCATACCCTTAGTTCTTAATACTGTGTATTGCCCCCTTTAGCATCAATGACAGCGTGCAGTCTTCTGTAATAATTGTCTATGAGGCCCCAAATTCTTGCAGGTGGTATAGCTGCCCATTCCTCTTGGCATAATGCCTCCAGGTCATGTAAAGTCTTTGGTCGTCTTGCATGAACCGCACGTTTGAGATCTCCCCAGAGTGGCTCGATGATATTAAGGTCAGGAGACTGTGATGGCCACTCCAGAACCTTCACCTTTTTCTGCTGTAACCACTGGAGGGTCAACTTGGCCTTGTGCTTAGGGTCATTGTCGTGCTGGAAAGTCCAAGAGCATCCCATGCGCAGCTTTCGTGCAGAAGAATGCAAATTGTCTGCCAGTATTTTCTGATAACATGCTGCATTCATCTTGCCATCAATTTTCACAAGATTCCCCGTGCCTTTAGAGCTCACACACCCCCAAATCATCAGTGAGCCACCACCATGCTTCACAGTGGGGATGGTATTCTTTTCACTATAGGCCTTGTTGACCCCTCTCCAAACATAGTGCTTATGGTTGTGACCATAAAGCTCTATTTTGGTCTCGTCACTCCAAATTACAGTGTGCCAGAAGCTGTAAGGCGTGTCAAGGTGTTGTTTTTTGTGGCATTGGCGCAGTAAAGGCTTCTTTCTGGCAACTAGACCATGCAGCTCATTTTTGTTCAAGTATCGTCGTATTGTGCTCCTTGAAACAACCACACCTTCTTTTTCCAGAGCAGCCTGTATTTCTCCTGAGGTTACCTGTGGGTTTTTCTTTGTATCCCAAACAATTCTGGCAGTTGTGGCTGAAATCTTTCTTGGTCTACCTGACCTTGGCTTGGTATCAAGAGATCCACAAATCTTCCACTTCTTAATAAGTGATTGAACAGTACTGACTGGCATTTTCAAGGCTTTGGATATCTTTTTATATCCTTTTCCATCTTTATAATGTTCCATTACCTTGTTTCGCAGGTCTTTTGACAGTTCTTTTCTGCTCCCCATGACTCAGTATCTAGCCTGCTCAGTGCATCCACGTGAGAGCTAACAAACTCATTGACTATTTATACACAGACACTAATTGCAATTTTAAAAGCCACAAGTGTGGGAAATTAACCTTTAATTGCCATTTAAACCTGTGTGTGTCACCTTGTGTGTCTGTAACAAGGCCAAACATTCAAGGGTATGTAAACTTTTGATTAGGACCATTTGGGTGATTTCTGTTATCATTATGATTTAATAAGGAGCCAAACAACTGTGTGATAATAAATGGCTTCATATGATCACTATCCTTAAATAAAAGACAGTTTTTTTGCATGATCAGTCATATTTTCAAAATCAATGCCAAAATGTCACAATTTCTGCCAGGGTATGCAAACTTTTGAGCACAACTGTATATACATATATATAAACGTATGATGTTCATGATAAAGCGATGATAAAGTAATTATTTTTAAAAATGTAATCTATAAAACTAACTGATATATAAATCTCCGCACAAATGTGTTCAGTAATCGTGAGCAGATGGCAAAATTACTGCCTATACAGTCATCTGAAAACTAGAGTGCACACTGCATGCGACACAAAGTACAACTTGACAACAAGCACTGTTCATCTGTTCGTCTCCCTGTATCATCCCAACTGACAATCATGCCAGTGCCCGCTGGGAGAGCATGCTGGTACACTCACCTGAAATCTCACCGTGACCTGTGTTGTGATTTTTTTATGCACTGCATTCACACTACTTGTTATTGTTTTACTTAAATTCACAGTCTAAGGTAAATATATTTCATAAAATATAAGTACAAATATTTTGTTATCCAAGTAAACTTTTAATGGAGATAGTCGTATTTTCTATACACGTTATTATAAGCAGTAAAAAATTAACGAATTTAATTAAATTCATGTTAAACAAGGTCTAAATGTATTAATATACAGTGACTGAAACGTTTATTAAGAAAAAATATGCCAATAATCCAATTACTTAAGTTGTCCAATTGATCTGTTTCTCACCCACACCTATCATATCACTTCTGAAGATATTGATTTAACCACTGGAGTCTTATTAATTACTTTTATGCTGCCTTTATTTGCTTTTTGGACCTTCAAATGTCTGGTCACCATTTACTTGCATTGTGAAGACCTACAGAGCTGAAATATTCTTTGAAAAATCTCAGTTTGTTCTGCAGATGATGAGAGAATTTTCATTTTTGTTTGAACTATCCCTTTAAGTTTAATGATTAATTTATCTTTATTTATTTAATGAAAATTCAACTTAGTACAGTGTGTAATCATATTTGTCTTTTGTGTTGGTTTGGCAGGAGGGTGTACAAGGAACGGTTAGGCATCCCTATGAATATGACCATTGGCTACCAGTCTCATGCGGACACAGCCACTAAGAGTGGCTCCACTACTAAGAACAAATTTGTGGTCTGAAAATCATCAAGGGCCTGAATTTTCTCTCCCTCCATCCCGTCTCTTTCTCTATCCCTTAAAACCGAAGCAACAACAAAAAATGGACGCAAACAGCTATGAACCCCTTCAAATAGACTTTTCCCAAAAGCCCTTTAAAAACACATTTCTGGACTTCAACTTAAACATAAACTATGAGGATTGTGGCACAGACAGAGTTGTAAAAATAATGATACCTCTGCTGCTTGTTACATTTACACACACATTTTTTTTATTAGTTTTACTTCTGTACCACCCTTACACTACAGAGGGTGTTCTCTCTTTAACCAAACATTTAACATTCACACTACACAGTTTCCTTGAAAAAGGATCCCTTGTTTAATCCTTCTAGTCTTGTTAAGAGTTTGTAAAATATATCTTTTTTTTTTCTTTTTTTTTTTTTTATGAAAAGGAAAAATTGTCAATTTATTTTATGAAAAAGGAAATGTATGTGTTCTTTTATCCAGCAGCTTCGCTGCTTCAGTTCCTAATGAATATAAACATAATTTATTCAGAGTAATCCTCAACATTTCATTGAGATGATATTTGGCCATTGAGTTGTAATCAAGATCAGAACTGCCACAGAACTGCCTTACTTTAAGCATTAACTTGATTAAATTTGGGGGTTTCAATTCAAGATGTGTTTTTTATATTGTGAGTTTTTGATGCATCATAAATGTACATTCCTTGTTAGAATAGTAAACTGTGGGACTTTTTACAGTGCTGTAACAGATGAATCTTGCTTGTCTTTATGTAATTAGCTTAAATTGGTTATTTAGTAAGGTAATAATAGCATGATTAGGTACTGAAAATAATAGTTTTATGTTGATTAAATATATTTCACTGAAAAGGGGGAGAGGCGTCTCAATGTTAATCACGGCAGTTTTGCATGAGCATTAATGGTCAATTAGTGCTTAATTAATAGCCAGTACATCAAAACTTCTCTAAGGTATATCTAAGACTCATGGCGGGGAAAAAAAGACACATGACTTCCCTTGATAACCACATAATAAAACATGCACTGTTAGCATTACTATAGTTAGTAGAGAAAGAGCAGGCCTCACAGATCTGTAAGTGAGCAGATATTTTTCCTCCAACATGACTTGAAATTCTCCACAATTTTCTCCAATTAGTTCAGCTTGAACCGCTTAACATACAGACTCCATTCAGGCTTGTTTGTTCCTTCTACTTTTGGTCTTTGGAAACATTAAAGGCCTACTTAAGGAACGTTACAAGTTCAATACGAGCTCAATTCGATTTGTCCCTTTTTCTTTAAACAAATAAAAGTAAAAATCTGGTGAGGCATTTACAATGGAAGTGAATTGGACCAATCCGTAAACGTTAAAATACTCACTGTTTAAAAAGTATAGCAACAAGATGTAAACTAAATGTGTGTTAACATGACTTTTGTTTGATAAAATCACTTAACCTTTTTTGTGTGAAGCAATAGCTAGTTGTACAGCTTCATTGATGATGTAATGCTGTAAATGCTAAACCCATAAATTGGCTGTAAAAAAACACATTTTAAACAACTTTACAGCTCAAATAATGCATGAGTTTTAAAAGAAGAATTAATGTAAATAAAATTATAAGCTTCACATTTCTGACTTTAAAAGCTCCAAAATTTTGCCCCATTCACTTCCACTGTAAGTGCCTCCCTGTTACCCAGATTTTTGCTTTTTTTTTTTTTTTTTATAAAGAAAAGGTGGGACAAGTCAATTATTTTTAGTGGTAATCCACACCACAAATGCTGTCGATTGAGCTTAATTTGTATTAAACTCGGAATATTCCTTCATTATGTGGATTTATATTCAATATATTGAAAATCACCCATTGACTTACACTCTTAGAATGTTTAGCATTCCAAAGCTGGCAGCTATGACACAATGTGCATACTAAACTGTAATTAATTTTTCCTTTCTTGGCTCTTGTAAACCATCTGGAGTCATCAACCCTTTTCCTGCTTCATTTTAAGCCTGGCCTGGCCCTATAATGTGTCCAGGACCATATGAATGTTTTTGCATACTTTGTTATGACACTAACATTGCAACGGCATCAAAATAATCACTCTTTTTATATAGTCATAAATGCACATTTAATTTTAAAACATTTAGCTGTACTTCAGCTTCTTAACTTTAGCATTGGTTGAAGTTAAAATGTATTTGCTGTTTAAGACACTATAATTTTTTTTTTCATTAAAATTAGTTTGAGATCAAACAATAATCATTGGGCCCCCTGTTGAAGACCCCACATCTATATTGTCGTCTGTTTTCTAAATGCAAATCTAGCTTTAAATAGTTCTCCTATTAAAAAGCATGTTGGTAAGTTGTCTCAAATGCTGCCTGCCACTGTAAAAATGAAAAGATACCGACGCACCATTTGGGGTTCCTCAGCTACCAAATCAGCAGAAACCCTTTAAAGTAGCCTAAAAATATCCTATTTATGTACTAAAGTGAAATAAAAGATATATTTCAAATGCCTTAAAGCCTTTTCTTTATAATGGGGTTACTGAAGGAACCATTGACAGTCCTTAGAGTTCTTGCAGGAACTATGAAAAAGTTTCCGAAAGGGTGTCTGGAGGATCTTCAGAGGGTTCTGCCAGTGTGGAAGCTGAGGAACCCCAAATGGTGCCTTAAGTATTTTTTATTTTTTTTTACATTTACATTTTTGCTGTGTGCATCTTAACAACCGAGTCATCATTGACGAGACCTATGAATCAGTTTGTTTTCAAGACTTGAAGATCCTGATTTGCAGTCGATCAAAACAGGCATTTCTGAAAATGATATTGTTGTTTGGTGCTACCCAGGTATTGCTCAACATTAGAGGTATCAGTAAACCCCAAGGAAAAAAGAACACTTATGTGAGAATGCTGTTTGTAGACTACAGCTCAGCATTCAACACCATAGTGCCCTCCAAGCTTGGTGAGAAACTCCGGGCTCTAGGCTTAAACAGCTCGCTGTGCAGCTGGATCCTGGACTTCCTGTTAAGCAGATGCCAGGTGGTTAGAATTGGCAGCAACATCTCCTCATCACTGACCTTCAACACTGGAACCCTGCAGGGCTGTGTTCTCAGCCCACTCTTGTATTCCTTGTACACACATTACTGTGTGGCAACACACAGCTCCAGTGCCATCATTAAGTTTGCTGATGATACGACGGTGGTAAGTCTGATCACTGACAATGATGAAACAGCCTACAGAGAGGAGGTGCACACTCTGACACACTGGTGTCAGGAGCACAACCTCTCCCTCAATGTCAGCAAGACAAAGGAGCTTGTGGTGGACTTCAGGAGAAGAGATAGAGAACACAGTCCCATCACCATCAATGGAGCACCAGTGGAGAGAGACAGCAACTTCAAGTTCCTGGGTGTCCACATCACTGAGGAACTCACATGGTCCGTCCACACTGAAATCGTTGTGAAGAAGGCTCATCAGCGCCTCTTCTTCCTGAGACGGCTGAGGAAGTTTGGAATGAACCGCCACATCCTCACACGGTTCTACACCTGCACTGTGGAGAGCATCCTGACTGGCTGTATCTCCGCCTGGTATGGCAATAGCACCGCCCACAACCGCAAAGTGTGGTGCGAACTGCCAGACACATCATCAGAGGTGAGCTTCCCTCCCTCCAGGACATATATACCAGGCGGTGTGTGAAAAAAGCTCGGAGGATCATCAGATGGGCTGTTCTCACTGCTACCATCAGGCAGGCGGTATCGCAGCATCAGGACCCGCACCAGCCGACTTCATGATAGCTTCTTCCCCCAAGCAATCAGACTTTTGAACTTTTGATCTCCCACGATCAATACATCAGCACTGCACTTTATTACTTTTATATCTCACACCGGACTGTCATAAATTATATTATTATTATATTATATTCTCTCTTAACAACTGACTATCAACCGACAGCCTGAATGTCAATACAGTACAATACTGTACATTCTATATATACTATATATACTTTTTTATTGTATAATGTGTATTCTGTATTGTGTGTATTGTATACTGTACAGTGTATGTTATTATTTGTATATTGTGTTGTGTAATTATGTGTATATTAGATTTTAAATTGTGTTGTGTTAATCTGATGTTATTGTAAATTGGTACTGTCTCATCACTGTCACGACTGCTATGTTGATCGGAACTGCACAAAAGAATTTCACACACTATTGCACTTGTGTATATGGCTGTGTGACAATAAAAGTGATTTGATTTGATTTGATACTGCAGATGAAAGCAAACTCAGATTTGAAAGACAGGTTTTTTAGTCGAGGATAACTGCGAAGAACTGTCGTTGTTGTTTTAATTGCATACATTTAAGCTCAGCTCTTCCTTGCATGTACAGTATAGATAATGTTAACATTATTATTGCAAAGACATAATATTTTTTATCGATTTAAACAGATCAGTGAACCAATCTGTACATGTTTCGGTCAAACTGTGTTTACAACCACAGTGCATTTTTAAGTGGACAGTCAGATGCATCAGTGTGAAAGATGTGTGCTTCAAATGTATTTTTATTTGTACTATAATTTACTCATTTACTTTCCTGCCATGTTCTGTTGTTTTGCATTTCACTGACTTCAGCAGAGCAATCTTTGAAGCGAATCATAGGCCTAATGGGTCTAATGCAGTTTAAAGGTCTTTGATCAATGGATAGACAGATGCAGTAACAGTTCAACAAACCATCCTAAAGAGGCCCGAACCAAATCAAACTTGACAACCACAAACTCAATCTGTGATAGCCATAAAATTATATTCTGCCTTACTGAGTGCATGGGAGCTAGGGCAACTTATAATGACCATAGAGATGTACTATGGCTGCACTTGTCAATAGTTCTTAACATCATCTTGGTGTTCATTGGATGATTATTTGGTGCCGGAGAGCAGGATAATGAGGCCACCCTCAAATGTGCTGTTTGCACCTCCCCACTTTACACCTCTAGCATCTCTAATGAGAGGCCCTTAAATCTGTCTCTGTGATCCTTACAAAACTCTAATGATGCACATGCAGTTTGTTCACCAATTACTGCTCCAGAGCAGATGGAGATAGGCACTGTTGAAATCTTAATTTAGTTGCCTGTTTTACATGTAGTGTGAATATTTGTTATGTGTGCAGAGATACATACTCTGTAATGAAAGTCAGGTCTTTGCTAAACAGAGGACTCGGACCAAGAAAAAAAGCTAATAACAGGCAGACCTCTGAACTGAGATAAGAATATGATGGGAGGGAGAGTATTATACAACTGTTCTAAAATGGAAAAATAAGCAATCAGGCATAGATTTGACATTAAAGCCGGCCTGACCTCTGAATACCAGAGTATAGATGGTTATTCGCTGGGCAGGATGCTATTAGGCTAAGTCATGTCTTATTACTTTACATGTTTGTTCTTGCCTCTAGCTACCAGAGAGCATGAACACATCTTCATTGTAAAAGCAGTACTGGCATCTGGCTGGGGTTTTTGCCAAACATTTTTAGCATTTCAGCAGTGGACAGCAATGTAGTGTAATGCAAGTAAACAATACAGTATCTACTGGGATATATAAATACCTAATCAGCAGTGTATATGACACTTCCACAAACATGGGCTTTAAATAATAGGTTTAATTTTAAATAATAATAATAAATAATAATATATATTTTTAAATATATATATATATATATATATATATATATATATATATATATATATATATATATATATATATATATATATATATATATATATTTTTTTTTTTTTTTTTTTTTTTTTTTCAACACATGGTCAGTAACATGAGGTGCTTAACACTTCAGAAATTGATGATTGTCAACCTCAGGAGGTTGAATACATATTTTTATTTGAACTATTTTGCCTTTTTTATAGCCCTGTTACCAAAAGATGGGACATGTCTAAATATAATTTAAAATGCTGATTTGTGTGCTAGCTATTTGGGGTGAAATGTTGGTTTGTAGTTATTGCTAAACTAAAAAACAAAATTCTGATAATATTGGGTAACAGGTTCGAATGCTTGAGCTTGACAAATGCAGTCAACACAACAATATTTGTAAAAATGTAGAGAGGATCCAAATTATGTTAGTTCTTGGGTGTCACACTTTGGAAAGGAAATAAAGAAATTTTTTCATATTTTTTGTGCGTGCGTGCGTGTGTGTGTGTGTGTGTGTGTGTGTGGGTGGGGGGGGGGTCATCTGGTAATACGGTGGCAAACAAAATTTAGCACATAGAGCTAAATATAAAATGTTTGGTATTTAAAATTAGATTACAACTATCTGTTTTTACTACAGTGAATATTGAAGTTAACTGAACAGAATATGTCAAAATTATTATGGCATTGCAGTAGTATGATTTTAATTGTTGGATACAGTCTAAAACCACCAAGTTGGGACAGGCCAAAACCATCAGAGGTTTTAAGCTACAATGAAAAAAGGGAAAGCAGCTCTATTGAAAATACTAAATTGTGTAAAGTCCAAGTGATATTCAACACTGTCATCAAAAAATGATATGATCACAATGCTATGAAATGTTCAAATGGATTCAGACTTTTAATGGATGGTGTCCACTCAATGTGATTTTTACTGCTTGCTCAGTTAACTTATTTCAAATGAGCTAATGCAACACAATTCTTTATCATTTGGACTCAACTGAATTTCAATGTGTACAATCCAAATATGTTCACTTAATCCAGTTGTGTTGGGACTATGTGAATAATATTTGTTGCATCAATGTATTGCTGAAACGGAGCAGAGGATTTCTAGTTCCCAGCATGCTTTGCATGGGACTGGATTGTGAGAGTAAATTTGAAAATGAAGTGTTATTTTAATGTATTATACGCTAAATGAAACAAGTAAGAGACTTGTTAGTGTTTAATATTCTGTTATGTTGGGATTTAGAGGAGTTTCTGTCATGTTGAATTTATGTAGAGGTTACCATTGTGGAGAAGAGTGGAGCTAATGGTTATGTCGAGGTTAGATACAATACTAGTCAAGTAATTTTATTTATATAGTACTTTTCACAACACACATAATTTCAAAGCAGCTTTACCAAATAAAATCATACATTAACAGAAAATAAAACTGTAATGTCTATAAAGTCTTATTGTCATCATTGTGTAGTTTTATTAAATATGATTGTAATTGGTGTGTAAAAATGAATAGTTAAATAAGAACTGTATTAAGAACCCCAGTGAGCAACTGAAGGCGACTGTGGCAAGGAACACAAAACTCCATGTTGGTTAATGGAGAAAAATAACCTTGGGAGAAACCAGGCTCACTGTGGGGGCCAGTTCCCCTCTGGCTAAACAGCATTAGTATAATGCCAATATTACTTAATTATATGTAGTGAAAGTCATGGTTTAAAATGAGTAAAATAAGCGTTAAGGTCCAGTGTTTAAAAAAAATAAATAAATTTATGAACTGTAAGGTGAATGACTAATGTCTTTGAAGTTCATCCTGGATTAACTGCAGAAGTTCACATAAATGCAATTGTCCTTTGTTAGTTGGCTGATGAAGGCTTTTGTTGGCAATTAATTGATAGTCTATGTATTACATTTTAAGAGTGTAGTCCATCAATAGACAAAGGTGATGCAGGCAGAGATCAATGAGGTGCATCACAGTTCAACCAGCAGGTCATTTCGTCCAAGTCCAAGGTTCAGGCAATGGCATATGATGTATCCCATGTCTTATGGTTGGAGTTGGCATCAGTTCATCCCTTGAGGTCCATCGTAATAGACTGAAGTGATGTCTGGCTGGCACCAGCTGCAGTTTGTCGTCATCACACGTAGCAGTGGAGTCCAACATCAAGCAGGAATGGAGCTGGATCTGGTCGTCTCTGGTAATGAATCCTGAGGTTGAGCGAGGAGTTAATAATATTAGGTTCTGAGATTACATGGAATATCTCTTTTAAGAGCTTAGTTGGTATTAGATCTAACATACGTTGTGGCTTTTGGTGTTTCAATAAGTTTTGTTAGCTCTTCATGACCTATGACAGCAAAGGATTGAAGTTGCTTGTGAGGACACTGTTTTATGAGGTGCTGTGACAGATGATTGCATAATTCCAATTTTATTTCTGATGATTAAAATTTTGTTAGTAAAGAAATTCATGAAGTCATTACTATTAATAATAAAAAAATCAGTGTGTATTGCTTTTCTTATGAAGAAAATTCTGAGAGATTATTAGTGTAATGATTGTTTGGGGATCTGTAAATTCTCAGCAGCACTATATTTACACAGTCCAAAAAAAAAAAATATATATATATATATATATATATATATATATATATATATATATATATGCTAATTTAAGAGGTGGGTAGTAAATTAAAATTCTCATTTATTCACCCTCATGCCATCCCAGATGTATGATTTCCTTTTTTCTGCAGAACACAGATTATGATATTTAGAAGAATTTCTCAGCTCCTTTGATCCATACAATGCAAGTGAATGGGTGCCAAAATTGTGATGCTCCAAAAAGCACATAAATGAATCATAAAAGTAATCCATACGACTCCAGTAGTTACATCCAAATCTTCAGAAGTGATATGATAGGTGTGGATGAGAAATAGATAAATATTTAAGTAATTTTTTGCTGGAAGTTCTTCCCCCACCCCAGTAGGGGGTGATTTGCAGAGAAGAATGTAAATCACCAAAAACAAAAGAAGAAGAATTTGAAAGTGAACTGTTTCTCATCCACACCTATCACATCATTTCTGAAGATATTGATTTAACCACTGGAGTCTTATGGATTACTTTTATGCTAATTTACGTGATTTTGATCTTTAAAATATTGGCACCCATTCACTTGCATTATATGGATCAAAGGAGCTGAGAAATTCTTCTCAAAATCTTCATTTGAGTTCAGCAGATGTCAGAGGTGGGTAGTAACGTGCTACATTTACTCCATTACATTTACTTGAGTAACTTTTTGGGAAAAAAATTACTTTGAGTAGGTTTAAAAGTGGGTACTTTTTACTCTCACTCAAGTAAATTAATAATGAATTTTTTTTACTTTTACTTCATTACAATGGGCAGCGTTCCTGTCATTACATTACTGGGTTTAATTTTAATTAATGCGTAATTTATTGAGAGATTACTGAATGGGACTTTTACAAGAGCGGAAGTTCACACAGCTGCGTGCGCTGTCAAAGATTGTCACTCAAGTCCATCATTGCTGCAGCATCAAGCTCTTCAAAGTGAAACACTTTCTTCGCTCCGCACAGTGAAAAAAGAATAGTTTCGTCATGCAACACCATTTTACACCAAGTGAAGCGGATATTTGAAGATTAAAATTGAAGCTCCAACTTAAGGCAGCACTCTGAGGTAAGTCATGACTTTAATGTTAACGTGGGCATTTCTGTGTCATGGTAATGGTCATTTTCTGGGTGATTCTGTAAATATGGGCTCATGTGACATCAGTTTTTAAGTGTACATTTTAAAATCTGCAGCAATATATCAGTGCGCTTTGTCCTGCATCCTGCATGTCATTATACGCATTTACGCATTTACCCCATGCCCTCACGGGGATATTGGAAACTATCGCAACTTCTTTGGGCTGATTAACTGTAGAAATCCATTTAAACATCCATGTTAAGTGTAAATGCTTTTTGCTCTACCAAACATGTAATTGACAACTGGAGCGCAAACAGACTGCATTTCTCTGCGTGGTGCCCTACGCAGGCTGCGTACTCTGTGTTTAGGGAGCGGCGGTATTATGTACAGAACTAATGATCTAAATTCTTTCGACACTGAAAACTGTAACCGCACTGAACAAACAACTAAAAGCTATGAAATAGCGAAAGTAGACATTAATAAAGCATGATCTTGCTTTGGTTTTTATTTCAGCATTATATATAATGTCCCTGTGGAACATTGTTCATGTTTTCACTGTAATATTTACCAGAAAAGTTTCAAAACCTCTTTTCTCATTGACAAATTTATCCAGATCTGACAAGAGCCCTTAAAGGGATAGAAAATTCTCTCATCATTTATTCACACTCATGCCATCACAGAACTCAAATGAAGATTTTAAGAAGATTTTCTCAGCTCCTTTGATCCATATAATGCAAGTGAATGGGTGCCAACTTTTTAAAGCTCAAAATCACATAAGTTAGCATAAAAGTAATCCATAAGACTCCAGTGGTTAAATCAATATCTTCAGAAGCGTTGTGATAGGTGTGGATGAGAAACAGTTCACTTTCAAATTCTTCTTCTTTTGTTTTTGGTGATTCACATTCTTCTCTGCATATCGCCCCCTACTGGGCTGGGAGAAAAACTTCTAGCAAAAAATTGACTTAAATATTGATCTGTTTCTCATCCACACCTATCATATCACTTCTGAAGATTTGGATTTAACTACTGGAGTTATATGGATTACTTTATTATGACTATGATTCCTTTATGTGCTTTTTGGAGCATCACAATATTGGCACCCATTCACTTGCATTGTATGGATCAAAGGAGCTGAGAAATTCTTCTAAAAATCATAATTTGTGTTCTGCAGAAGAAAGAAAGTCATACATCTGAGATGGCATGAGGGTAAGTAAATGATGAGACTATTCATTTTTAGGTGAACTTCCCCTTTAAAGTGATAGCTCAGCCATAATTTAATATTCCGTCATCTTTTCCCTCATGATGTTCCAAACCAGTGTGACCCTTTGTATTCTGTGGAACACAAAATTAAACAGAATGTTAGGGACAGACAGTCTCGTCATCATTCACTTTCAAAATATAGTGAAAAAAAAACACATTCACTGAAAGAAAATGGTGACCAAGGCTAACATTCTAATATCTCCTTATTGTGTTGCATGGAAGAAAGAAAGTCATACGGGTTTGGAACAACATGATTATGAATGATGACAGAATTTCCATTAATAATAATAATAAAAATAATAATTCTGTAATACATTTTAAATGTGTATTATGGAATGGAATGTAGGGAGTTAACGTCCATAATATCTTTCGTGAAAGTAACGAGTTACTCACTACTTGAGTACTCTTAATTGGATACTTTCTTACTCTTACTCAAGTAATTATTTATGTTAGTACTTTTACTTCTACTTGAGTAATTCTTTTTTTTATTGTTCTTTTACTTGAGTACAGTTTTTGGCTACTCAACCCACCTCTAGCTAATGTGTTTGTTGCTAGCTAGTAACAAGCTGCAAGGTTCAATAGAGTTATTTGAACAGGTAATTTAGGTTTATGCTAAACAGAGCCTACATTTTAATTTAATGTTAAAGGAACTCATTTTCATTATGTGGAATGTCCACAATTGAATTAATTAAAACTAAATAAATAAAAATAAAAAAATCAGTGTACTTTTCATGCTAGGTGGGTAACACTTAGCAAAGAGGTTGTATTTGTTAACATTAATAAATGTCTTAGGAATCATGAACTGACAATGAATAATATACAGTATTTTTACAGCATTTATATAATATTAGTTAATTTTATGAAAACACAATTGTTCATTGTTAGTTCATGTGAGATAAGACATTAACTAATGCTAACATACAGTATACAACTTTTAATTTTAAAAGTGTATTAGTATTTGTAGAAATTAACATTAACCAAGATTATGTAGTTAACTAATGTTAACGGATACACCCATATTATAAAAAGTTTGCCTTATATGTTAAATATAATGCTAATGCTTATAAAAAGCCTTGGGACACCGAAGTGTACTTTATTAATGGAAAGTGCCACAAACAGTATACACTAATAAACACTATTCACAATATTCACAATAGTTGACATTTTATATCTGTTCTAACTGGAAATTAAGGTGTAGATTTAGTTGTGTTCTGTACATGCTTAGATAATTGTCACTGACAATTTACAGTTTGCACTGCCAATAAACTAAATGTGAAAGTAATATACTTGATAAATGTTGAGGAAAGGTGGTGAGATACAGATCTGGCAATATTAATGACCACAAGATGGAGACTCAACCTTTACTTTGTCTCTGCCAATCAGACCCCCTCACTGTCTTGAAGAGTTCACATCTTTATCTCTAGCCATAGTGATTACTTGCTACTGTTCACAGAATTTTAGTGGCTGTTCTATATATTCAAAAGAATCATATGTTTCTGTTGATGTCTGCTGAAATTTAAAACCACAATATTTTGGGCAGAAACCTGAAAACCTGTCTTGATAATGTCCTGGTCACATTGACCCCAAATCAATACAAAAAATCTTAAATTATATTTTGAATAAAGAAAATGAAGCAACACTTCTCATTATTTTAATGCAGTCGGACATTTTACTTTTACTATTCCCATTGTTTTCAATGATAGTTCTCATTACCATAACACATTTATTTATTTATTATTATTTATTTTTTTTGGCAGATGCTATTTGCACTCTGGTGTTTATTGTGTTTATTTAGAGTCCCAAAGACACACTACTCCAACCCCTACCCCTAAACCTAACCCTAACCTTCCTTTACAAAAATTAACAATGGTTTTACTACAGTAACCATAGTATCTCCATGGTATTTTGCAGTAAAATCATAGTAACCACAAAATTAAACATGATTACTATATAAACACCATATCACTGTAGTAACACCATTGTTAATGGCATCAAATCTATGGTTTCAGTCAAAAAAACAAAAAACAAACAAAAAAACATGCTTACTATAATATTACTATATTAAAACTACCTTTATATACATTTTTATGTATTATTACATGTAGTACTTATGAAATATTAATAGAGGAGACAGGAAACAGAGTGGGGGGAAAAAAGAGTGGGACAAACGTGGAATCGAACCCAGGTCAAAAAGGCACAGTTATTACACACCACGCCACTGAAAAAACACAGTGCAGTTTGTAGAATAATTTCCACACTTCCAACAGACTATTGGGGTGCAAATAGCTGCGCTGTGTGGCAGGTGTTATTTGCAGTTTACTTTATTACAGTTCAAAAGATGGTGCTGTACAATTTTTTTTTTTTTTATTAATTAAAAAAAGCAATACAAAGGGAGTACTACTATGATGTATAAATACTTTACCATTTAAATAATAGGCCTGTATCATTAATACCACAATGACCATCTTTTTTCTGCATTGCGGTAATGAGAATTGGGCAGTAAAATGTGAATAACTGTCATGAAAATAATGTTACGAAGTAAATATCTTAATAGCCCTAAAATAGGTTTAATTTCCTATATGAAAAATATCATTTCTTATTAGTTTCTTTTGGCATAAAATAGAACAGGACATTTTCTTGACAGGTTTCGGATTAATCTCCCCCATTTGCCTGAGGTAAAAATGTTATTCATACATTTATTTATTTATTTATTTAACATATGCTTCTCAAATTCAGTTATGAATGCTACCCCTATTTACAAATGTTCAATTATTTAAATGTAATATTGAATGGTCAAACCTTTACATTCCACTGCCTTACATAAATCACAAATGAAAGGTTTATATAAGTGTGGATTTTTATGTTTTTGGCCTTGTTCTTCAGATTTATTTTGTACTCCCCAATAATTATTCAATTTTCTAAAGTGTCTTGCTCAATATTGGAGCACAGCAGGACCCCTCAAATGCTTTCCCCGGCTGTGTTATTAGAGTGCTGACAGATGGGTTTCTATTTCTTCTATGAGGCAAGAGGTGAGAAACCGAATTGTCCACATCTCGGAAACTGCACTCTGTCACACACACTGCTAAGTGTGTTTCAGTGGATAGGATTGCTTGTGGCAGGAGTCCCTTGAGGACTCTTTTTGTGATGCGCTCGGATGGTTTCCCATGGCAACCGACTGGCCAGTGAGAGGCTACAAATGGAGTGTGTGTGAGAGTTGAGGAAGCCTTTAAGTGTGTTCTGTTCACACTTAAACTCTGACATGCAAAGCTGCACGATTCTCACTCATTTTTCTTGCATGACATACGTGTGAATAGAGACGTTAATGAATGCATCTCACTCCAGTCTCCTTTTTCTTTGTGTCAAAGTAAGCCATCACGTCTCAGAGTCTCTATATGTTTCTTTCAAACAAAGACGCTTCAAATGATAACACATTAAAAGAAACATCAAAGTGTCTTCTACATAATAGATTGGTTGCTTTTACAGTTTTTTACTTTACAATGTTCCATTGTTAATTCATACAGAATGCACAACAATTGTCTCTTCAAATGTTGTCATTTCAGTGCATGAAGCTGTTGGTGCTTGCTTAATTATTGTTAGTGAATTCAATCATCTGTCTGTGGGGACATGCAGGGTGAAAGTGATTTTAAAAACGTTCATCAAAGCTACAATCCTTAGTACCATCTTCACACCTAATTATATTTGTCTTTGGCCACGTACCCCGCTAACAGGGAACGTTCTCAGAACTTTGGCTAATGTTCTGTAAATGTTCTTTCAAAGTTACAAACAAATGTTCTTGCAACATTAAGAACATTCTTACAATGTTATATGTCTTTGATAAACATTCTCAAAACATTTCAAAAGTATAGCCACAAGATGAAAACAATGTGTGTTCACATGATTTAAGTGTGATAAAACTGCTTATTAACCATTTCTGGTTAGAGTAAAATTATATCCAAATTAACAACATTGTTGCCATGACGACGTAACGCTGTAAACTCTGTAATCCCTGTTAATGATGATTTAAACAACTTTACAGCTCATATAATACATGTGTTTTAACAGAAGAATAAATGTAAATGCTTTTATAAAATTATAAGCTTCACCCTCCAAAATTGGGACCCATTCACTGTGCCTCACTGTAACCATGATTTTTGCTTTTTTTTTTTTTTAAGGAAAGGAGGAATGAGTCAAAATAATTTTTTGTGATAATCAACAATATGGCACACATACTGTCAATTGAGCTTAACTTGTATTGAACCCGGAATATTCCTTTAAATGTTCCTATATTGAAAAATATATATATCCACAATTTTTATTGCAACTTTTTTTTTTTGAGGCAAACCAACATAGATTTGCCAATGTTGTTAAAAAAATTAAAAAATAAAAAATAAAAAAATTTGACTGACATAAAATACTTTTTGTTGGTTGAATTTGTATTATTATTATTTTCTTTTTTATTTTATTTTTTGTCTATACACACTGCAAAGTTTTGGGAGTGACTCCTGCATGTCAATACGGGAGTAAATCCACAAATGTATTGTTCCATTTTTGAATACACGAGTCACTCCTAAACTTGCAGTGGTTAACCTAATTGTTCTGGTGCCTTATGGCAGTGAACAATAAACATGGATGCCAGTGGTCTTACCCGCATTTAGCTATTTAGCTATATGTTTACTTTTAATCAAAGTAATATTAGCCACAAGAGACATCTTATCATCTGCCATTTTTTTTTTAAAATGCTCGTTTAGCTGCTACTTTTAAACAGAGTGCTCTCTCTGAACCATAATATATGGGTTCTCTCTAGATAACTAGACTGGTGGGCTCAACTACAGTGGACACAGACTGGTGTCAAAAATGTGCAAATGAGTCAAGACACGTACCTCTGTCTCCTTGATTTGCTAGCAACGCTCATGGAGAAGAGAGACACACTCTCATACTAGCTGTCAGTGTCTTAAAGAGAGAAGCGCCTCTGGATTAGCAACTAGTTGCTCATTTTGGTTCTGTACACATGACTGCAAAGATAGCTGAAAATGTCTCTTAGAAACTTTGGGCATTTTTCTTGAGAAAGAAAGTATGCATGCAGACCATTGAGTGAAATGTGTAGTATTCTTTCAAGAACTGGACCAAGAGAGAGGAAACATGTGTTGCCATGCTGCAGTAATTTCTGATAGAACAGCTGCACAAAAGTGAGTACGTTGCATATGACAGCTTCAGATTTGGTGCGGGCAGAAGAAAATTTGGGATCATACAAATTCTTGATCAATTTCGCAGTGCAGTCAGCCGACCGAAAACTATGGCCGTACACAACAGAATGATAAGCAAAAAGTCATTCACTTGCGTGCACCTTGTCAGATTCAGAACTTTGCTTCACAAAAAAATCGCAAACGCTTGGTGTGGCACACTTACTTTTAGCAGCATCCACATGCTTTTTTGTATGAACAGGTTGCGCAATGTCAGTGCGGACTCTATGGGCAATAGAAAAGCGAGCTCCACAAATCTCACACCTCACTTTACTAGGCTCTGTCTGTGACTCCTTTTTTAGAAATGTAAACTCTTTTTGAAGATCCTCATTAAATGTACATGCACTCTTCCTTGACATTTTTCCAGCTGCAATTTCATCTGTGTTCTTTCAATCTGACTTTTCAATCAATTCACTAACTGGACATCTGTTGATTGTGATTGGATAGTTTAATCCAATCATGTACTTCAAATAACACGGTGTGATTTTATTGGTTTTACAAGTCCTATCCATGGCTACATTTGATTAGAATACTCACGTGACTGAGAAAGCCACATAGGCGAATTTTAGGAGAGGGGAAATATGGGACAAAACACAGTTTTTTTTCAGAATAAGTCGAGACACTAGAAAAAGTGCTTGAATACAGGACTGTCCTGGGAAAAACGGGACGTCTGGCCATCCTAGGTGTATGGTTAATATAATATGCATTCCTGTTGACTGTATTCAATCATTTACAACTTGCTTTTGGCACCACTCTGTGGACATTCACACGTTCCCATACATTCAACAACACTTCCAGCTTCCGCCGTTGGGGGTAGTGCTTCGAATTTCGATAAGAGCAGGATGATTTCACCTATCACCAAAATTCACAGTGTGATCAATCTAGAGCGACCAGTACGTTCTTCAAATTTCCTCATTTTGTTCTTGTAACACAGCTTCACAAACAGAAGGGAAGGAGAACACAGGGAAGCAGGTTTTCCAGGCTCAGGTAGGACTTTTAATTGGCCACTTCAGTGCTTTACAACTTCACAAACTCATCAGCTTCACAGGCACGTAGTCACTTAAACACATCAGCTTCACAAACATAACAGATTAAACGTAACAGCTTCAGGAACACCATGGCCTTCCTTGTGCCAGACTCTCTCTCCGCTCTGCTGGTGGCGAGGCTGCTTATATGCCACTCTCCCCATGCTCACTGGAATTAGAAACAGGTGGTAAACATAATCTAGCTCAGGTGCAAACGCCCTTACCACTTGACCACACCCCCGCTGCCACAGATCTCCATGAATGAAACATTCACACGGGTTTGAAACGACATGCGAGTGATTTAACTCAAGCACTCAAAACAGGAGTATTTAGATGCAGTGTGTATGTGGCCTTCTTCTCCCTGTTCCTACACTCTGTCTATCCCCAGGGGTGCTGACCTTTACTGTTTACAACACACCAAACACAAACACGTGTTTGTATTCATGGGAAAGAGGCAAACACTTATACACATAAAAAAGGCAACACAGTTGGCACTTTGCCCGCACTTGCTGTATGTACCAAACAGAATATGATTGCCTTTGGTCTTTGGCCCTTTTTCTATTACTGTAATGTGGTTTAAAGCCTGGCCTGTCTAAGCTTCAGTGTAATTCTCTCCGTTAAATCAGGCTGGAGGCTTTGTGTGTATGGGATTCCAGCTCCTGGAATGTGCAATCACAGTGAGCTTTCATCTCTTTGATATCAGATCAGCATGACAGGATCAGATGATGGAGCTCTACAATTACAGCTGCACCTTTGAAAACACATTTGGCATTCCACAGAGCACATGCTGCATACATTTATGCCCCAGATACAGTTGTCTAACTAGTTACTATCAGATCATATATATCAAGGCTTCTTTTATACAGCTGACGGCCTATTCAATCAATTATTTTCTTGTTAGAAGCACTTAAAGGGACAGTTCACCCAAAAATGTCGTAATTTACTAACTGTCATGTCTTTCAAAACCTGTACGACTTTCTTTCTTCAATGGAACAGAAAATTAATTATTTATTGTAGAAGTTCCAAGTTACTTTTTTATATACAGTGAAAGTTAATGGTGACCACAGTTGCCTGTCAAGCAAGATTTTCATTGAATAACAACTTAAATTTAATTCTACTCCTCACACTAATCATATGGCTTGGAATACTTGGAATATAGACCTTTTCAAAGCATGTTCTATAGTTTTGGTTGTCAAACACATTCAAAACAACAACGAGAGGTGCTTTATTCATTGTGACTTGTTGCAGTAACTTTAACATGGTTGTCATAAAATGTCAACATTAAAATTTGGACCATGTTGTTTGGGGGCTGGATGCCTGTAACTAACGGAAATGAACGTGTTTAGATTTCCGAAAAATAAAATACAAATAGATGCATGGACTGCAGCAGTGAAGCTATGGCTGGATATGTACAGTACTAATGACTGTAGGATATAGCACATATTTTATCTCTGGTAAGAGAACAACATTTTTGCCAATTAAGTTTGATAGGTAGAGTTGATTATTTCTTTAAGTTTACATGCACTGAAAGTGATCTTATAGGTCGCTACTATCATAAGTCACACACTTGCATTGCTAACAGCTTCATTGATTATACTGAGAGCGATTAAATATTCCTGACATTTCTGCCAAGGAAATAAAAGCATCTAAACAACGATATGCTTTCATCATCTCTCTCGTGTAGATGCAACAAGGTACATGTCACTTCAGGTAAACGTTTGATGTCCTTTAAGAAATGTTGTTGCCTCAATGTATTATTTAAAGATCTGGTAATGAAACCTCATTGTTTATTTTCAGTTTTTACATGTATCTTATTTATTCAATTTTAACTAGACTCAAAAGAACGCACTAGTCATTGTGTTTTGACAATTCTGGGTTATAAAAAATGCCACTACCGAAAAATGCTTCAGAACTATACATGCATAGTAGCATTGTAATTCCCATCCACTTTCATTATATAGAAGAGTGCAGCTTGGACATTCTACTTAAAGGAATATTCCAGGTTCAATTCAAGTTGAGCTCTATCTACAGCATTTGTGGCATAATAATAATTTTGTCTGGTACCTACTTTGCTTTAAAAATAAAAAGCACAAATCAAGGTTACAGTGAGAAACTTACAATGGAAGTGAATGGGGCCAATTTTCGGAAGGTTTAAAGGCAGAAAAGTGAAGCTTATAAATTTATAAATGCACTTACATTAATTCTTCTATTAAAACTCATGTATTATTTGAGCTGTAAAGTTCAATCATCTTTTTTACAGTCGTTTTAGGGTTTAAGGGTTTGTTGACATCGTCATGGCAATGAAGTTGTAAAATTGGCTATAATTATACACAGAAAAGGTACGTGATTTATCACACTAAAATCATGTTAAAATGTGTATTGTTTACATCTTGTGACTATACTTTTCAAACATTGAGTATTTTAACATATACGTATTGGCCTCATTCACTTCCATTGTAAGTGCCTCACTGGAACTCACATTTTAGCTTTTTTTTTTAAGAAAAGGAGGGACGAGTCGAAATTAATTTTTGTGGTAATAAACTTTATGCCACAAATGCTGTTGATTGAGCTTAACTTGTATTAAACCCGGAACATTCCTTTGACATCTCTTTTGTGCTAAATGGAAGAAAGAAAGCCGAATGGGTTTAGAACGACATGAAGGTGAGTAAATGATGACAGAATTTTCATTTTTGAATAAACTAACGCATTAAAACTGATGGAGGATGGTTTAATTACAAGACCCACTACTGTGTCCAATATGGCTGACTGTAGGTTCCTTTGTTTAGTAAGTAGAAAGAACAGCCTGCTGTACCCCAATGGTAGGTAATTGTCCTCTACACTATGTTAATATGAATTAGACGTTGCATTTCATGTTACCTAAAATATCGTGGTGAGATTTGCCCTCCACCCGGTCCTATTAGTAGGGTTTCACATTTAAGCTCACATTGCATCCTTGCTGGACAGGGCAAGATGTGCTATGTAATCTTAGAGAAGGCAGCAGGTTTAAGGCATTTGGCTGCAGCTATTTTAATCTGAAGGCTAGAGCATTAAGTTAGATGCACAATAGCGCTGTAGAGGGGCCTCCCTCAGGGTTAGCCAGTTACACTATTAAAGCTCTGGAGGAGACAGAGAAAATATGTGCATGCAAATTGACACGGGTGCCTTTGTGCTGTGTTTTTTTTTTTTTTTTTTGGCTGGTTATTAGTGCACGGGCTAATTCTTTTCTGTGAAAACTGAATAAAAAGTGTGGTGTAGTCTGTTTGTACATCTTAGGGCTTTCCTTGAGCTACTCTCTCTCTCTCACACTCTGTCATTCACCCTACATTCCCTTCATGGTTGAATATCTCCATGACGACCCCATCCTCTGTCTCCCTCTTTTTCTCTTCTCTTCTGCTCTCACTCTCTCTCTTTCTAGTGTGCGTCATACAGATGAAAAGTGCCTAATCCCCTTGTGGAACTCAGTCTAACTGACACACATCCAGAATCCCTGCATGCTTCTCTTTTGGTAAGACGTCACTTACACGGGCACGTCACTCTCTACTAGTGAGCTTGGCTTTACCGCGGGAAACAACGGATAGAGAAGGCAAGAAAGAGAGGGAGGGTGGAGATAAACGCTTATTGTTCTTGAGCAGCCTGAAACTGGAGGTGTGGTATCTGCCGGGCGTTGTCGTGGAGACAGAGTGCTGGCTGCTCGCTGTTCCTTCTTCCTCTTAGCCGATCACTCAGACTCTGATCACAAGGAGGCTGATCCTTATGGCATCTAGAGCAGCAGCCACAGGTAACCAGCAGACATTGAGCACATCAGCATGCAAGACTACCTGTGCCTTTAAGTGTGTGTGTATGAGTTAGGATTACTGTTTTAAACAGAGAAACTGAGTGTAGTGCATGTAAAACTAAAAGAAATACCTATATGTGCTTTATTTTTGGACGTGTGAAAGACAAAGTGTGCATGCATTTAAAACACTCTTTGTGTGTTGCAGGTAGGAACGCATCAGAGGTGTGTATGTGTGTGCATTGTGACTCATAAAAGGGAAAGTGGTGATGTATTCTGCCAGGGGTTTTGGAGAGAGCTGCTGCGCTTTAGTGGAGAGGTGGGCAGAAAGAAATTTGATTTTTCATCAGCAAACTGTGTGGGTGGTACAGCTAAGTGTGTCAGTAGTTCACTTTGTCTGTGATGGTCAGGTGTCAATGTCAATGCGCTCATTCTTCTCTCAGTGGACGCAAGACACTGCGATTCGCTCTCCTTTGGCGTTCAAGACAGAGGCTTTAGACAGTGATGGATGCTGTTCCAGGGTAAAGAGCAAAAAGTCTGGATTTCAGGGATGGAGAGGGACAGGTTTGGTCTGTCAAGCAATAAAGAGGATAGAGACCTGCCTTCCATTCTGGAGAGACAGACCGAGCTTTGACTGAATAAGTAAGTGACTTACAGAATTAATTAGTGTGTCAGGGTGTGATTCGCACATTTGCATTTTAAGCTAACCAAAGTGTGTCATCAAACTGTAGGAATAAGAGCACTATTATTTGGTTTAAATCCTGTTAGGGTAAAATATGAACTCAGCAGATCTCCCAGATATGGAATTCCATTTTCAGATCCATTAGGGGCTGAAGGAGGGAAAAAACAGAGAGAAAGACATTGAGGAAATGGACCTGGCAAGTTGATGTGAGGCTTTTTAGGTTTGTTGCTAGGTAAGCTTCTTTTCTGTTGTAGGAGAGATCTAGGGAGCATCAGATAATTACAAATAAAAAGTATTAAGAAAGATTTTGATTTGGCTTGTAAGTCTGACTGTAAGTCATAACTTCTCATTAAAATTGGTACCATTGATGGTGGGGGATATTTCATACTTGTTGAGCTTCAATGGTACACTGTAAACCCTCATAAGTTTGCAGAACTCAAACATTTTGAGGGAATCAATTAAGTGTTAAGTTAATAAACTCCCAAGTTTAAGTTATTAGAACTTTCAGGTTTTGGTTTTGTAATACATATGCTTGTTAATTGCCCTTAACTTGAAATATTGAGTAAGCTAACTCATACATTTCAATGGTAATTAAATTTAAGTTTAACACTTTGGCTGGAATTAAGATGACTATGTAAGCTCAACTTAAATTCTTCAAGTGGAGGGAACCTAACTAGCTAGTACTAGCTAGAATAAGCTAGTGAATACTAGCATGCTGAATGCATGTTAATTGGAAACACTATGCTTTAATTAGCATAGCGGATTCTCAATGAGTAAAGCAATATACTGTAGCTCAAGCTCCCCTTTTCAACATAAAGGTATCCCCCAAAGACTTTAACTATGCAGAAACTCTTCTAAATAACACATAAAACATTTAACACTAACAAGTATCCTTACAAACTTGCCTGCAATTTTCAAATAATTCTGAAGACCTTGATTAGCTGGTTCTGATGTGTTTGATTAGGGTTGGACCTAAATTTGGCAGGACAGTGGCCCTCCAGGAGGGGAATTATATAGCCCTGTTCTATGATATATAAATTCCATCATAAACAGAGTGCAAATGACTTTAAATTTTTTTAAACATCCCATCTAGATTTCATTTACAAATAAATTCACCATTAGGTCTTTCTTAGAGAAAGTTTATTCTTACAGGAGTGTTAGGGTGCATGTGGGCTGTGGGGGTTAGGAAAAACTGTACCAATAAATCCATGAATGAAAGGAGTTGAGTGTAAGTGTCACTGGATGTGTGAGTGTGTAATGTGATTTTTGAGAGTGCAAATGGATGTGTGAAAATGGAGGTCACTGCTATTCTGAGAAAAAGTTTGGAACATGGCTTTGAATGTGAACACTCAACCTATCGGGAACGCAATTACAAGATCATTATAAACATGGCAAAGTGCTTTGTCTATGTATTAAATATACTGTGAACTAAAACCCTCACACCTACTGATGTATAGCCTCATAATTTATGTCCGAACTAATTAAATTTTACAACCACATCATGAGTAACATCACTCCCCAGAGGTTTAAATTCAGGAGGAAAAAAAATCAGTGTTTCACATCTTTACTGTTTTCTAATCAAGCCTGAGGGGAAATGTTCTTTAATGTAATATTAATATAATTACCATGTAATTATAATGTGATAATTGTAGCAGGAATTTCACTGGGCTTAAAAGCTTAATCTCTGCTTTGTTAGCCCTGTAAACTAAGCCAACAGGTCTGTATTGATATTGTAGTGCTACTGCTTTTATTTTCCTGATGCTTTGTACCAACTGGACCATAAAATCAAGTGATTCTCTCTTCTTCTTCTTTTTTTAAGTAAAGCAAAATGGTTTTCTGTAGATTAGTCCTGCCAGATTTCATGCAAGCCACTAGACTGCTTTCAGAGAATTTCAGTAAAGCCACAAGAATTGAAAGGTACATTTTAAAAGATTGCTCAGTGAATATGTGTAAATACCAAAGACATAACATTCCAATACTTTCTGTTTGAAGTGTTTTCAGATGAATGCCAAAATACATTTACATCAACATATTTCTTATATACCTTTTAACTAATTAGAACGTGCATTGAACAGTTACAATTCATTTTCAGCAGGTTGCAAAAGATCTGAATAAAGAATAAAGCCATGAAGGCAATTTAGAAAGTGGCAACAGGAACATAGTGCCTACTGAGAATGTATTGTTGTCTGTTGATAATTGGAGTTAGTCTTTATTTTATTTTTTCCATTTTTTTTTTTATCTTGAACAGTTAATTGGAAGTATACTTCAAAGAAAGGCACGTTTACGCTCGGGGTAAAGTAGCATTAAGTTGGTAGTTTTATATGTTTGGGATGTTATTCCACTATTGAGATGTTTTTGATGTATAGGTGGACACCTCTCTCTGTAGTGAAAGGCAGCTCAGCCTCAGCAAACTTCTGCTTCAGGGTAGTGCAGGGTTACTATGATATTAAGTTGAAGTAATTGAGAACTAGTGTCAAGCAATGTAAAACCTTCAGTCCCCAGGGGTTTTTAAAGTTTGAGTCTGTGCTGCCCATACTAATAACGCTGACAGTTCAGCTGTTGGTTTGATTAAAAAAATTGCAAGCTGCCACTAGGTTTACTAATTAGACACACTAGTGATAACAGTCTGCAATATATGCAGAGGACATATGGGGAGGATTTACAGTCTACAGATGACTCCAGGTGTTTCTTTCATGGAACACAATATTTTCTTCCTTAAAAATCCACCTTATGCATTTCTTGGATGAAAGAAGGCAGTAAGAGTTTAGAGCGACATAAAGGTGAGGAAATGATGAAAGAATTATCATTTTAGCTAGGTTATCCCTTTTAAAGGTTGATTTTAGGTCAGAGTACTTTGAGTTTCTTCTTTGAAATAGGACGGTTGTAAACAGCCCACTGAGCTATAAATATCAACAATTTATCCCACTTGAGATATTATCACTGTAGGTAACACTTTACAATAAAGTTCCATTTGTTAATATTAGTTAAAAACATTAGTTTAACTAACAATGAACATTACGTTTACAGCATTTTTAAATCTTTGTTAATGTTAATTTCAACATACTGTATATTAATACATTTTTTAATTCAAAAGCTGTTTATGTTTACATTAGTTAATGAACTATGAACTAGCAATGAAAAACTGTATTTTTATTAACTAACATTTTCAAAGATTAATAAATGCATTTTTTTTTTCATAATATCTAATGCATTAACTAATGTTAATGAACGAAATCTTACTGTAACAAGAGGTTTCACATATCTCACATATTTCATGAGAGGTTTCACATATCTCACATATACTTGATAAGCTGACTAATATTCACAATTAGACAGATTCATTATCCTACCTGATATAAGATACATGAAAAAATCTCCTCTAAATCTTGTACAACTAATCAAGTGTTTGTGCTTTTTAATTAGGCTTCCTTTCAATGTGCAAATAGCTTTGCGTCAACTCCACTAGCCCTGGTGGCCTTCAGGAGCTTCCTGAATGTCCTCTAAGGAGACAGCATGCAAGAAGGCTTTTTTACTAAATGTATTTCCTCCACGAATGCTGTGAGTCATCTTTGAATGACTAGTTTTCAAACTTTCAGTATTTCTAAATGGAGAATTAATAATTCTACTGTATATATGAGCTGACAATTGCATCTTTCACTTAATAAATTCTTGCCTGGTCTAACAGTAAACAAATGCCACCATGGTTCAACCGTAAATCTGCATGCAGTTCACACACTCGGTGTCACTAACCACTGAGGTGGCACACTGTAATTGTTAATATATTTGTTTCAGTGACTGCTGTAGCTTTACGCAACGCTACACAGGAAAATAAGGTCATATATTTGTTCATCCTTCTCACTTGTTTGCTTGTTTGGGGACAAACAGTTCTCAAAGAGCTGAAGCCTGATAAGTATCTCACTAATCTGCATTATGTGCATGAATTAGCATATATCAGGCAACAAACTAAATATGCATGTGGATAGATGTGTGGCTGTGTCAGTCATGTCTGGATGTGAGAGTTTGTGAACGTTTGGCCAAGGAATCTGTTCAGACAAGTCGCTGTGAAACTTATGTGCATGGCAATTGCCAAGCAATATCACTTAGTAGACTCAGTTTAATTACTTTATTTTAAAAAGTCTTGTATCACCCTGAAGGGGTTTATTTTTTGATAACGACAGACTGACTGTACACTGAAAACCCTAATAAGTTTACTTTACTTAATTAACTGAGTAAACTTGTTCCCTCAATTGAATTGTGTAATGGCGTCTCCAAAACTTGTGTAATTAAGTTCAATTAACTTGGAGATCATATAGAATGAACTGAACTTTTTAAGTTAAGGTAACTAGATGCAAGTAGACTTAACTCAGATTTGCTATTTAAATGTAGTTGTTTCCACTTAATTATTTTTATTGAATGGACTCAAATTTAACCGATTATAGGTCAGTCATGAAATAAACTTATTTCCCTACAGAAATGCATATATGCATATAATGATATAAACAATTTCAGTTAATCTAAATAAACAATTCAAAATGCATTTTAACAGACTGCACACTGCAGAAATATATGCAGGTAGGAGAAAATTCTCTGAACTAATTCTGTAATAAAAACACCAGAAACAGTTTTTATTTATAAATGAAACTATTCATTCAAAATATCTTTTAAATTCGGCCAGAACTTGCCATCATCAAGATTCAACACCACTTACTGTATGACCTCAAAAAAGACAAATGACAAATTTTGACAAATGTCCCCAACTTATTTTCAGTCAATACATCCAATGGGTTGAAAGGCAACTTTCGCTCTTCCTGCTCCAAAGCATTGATGGCATCTGCTCCTATCTGTGCTTGGTCAAGCTCCTCTTCCTAAATGCATAGACAATTTCCATTGTATTTATTTGCACAATTAAATATCCTCAAAATCAATAATTACAGAGTAAAAAGAAAAGTGATGCTTAGAGGGATAGTTCACCCAAAAATAAAAATAATCTAATTTAACCACCATGCCATCCCAGATGTGTAGGACTTTCTTATTTTGAACACAAACAAAGATTTTTAGAAGAATATCTCAGCTCTGTTGGTACATTCAATGCAAGTGAATGGTGGTCAAAAAGCACATTAAGGTGGCAAAAAAATAATCCATATGACTCCAGTGGTTGAATCCAGATCTTCAGAAGTGATATGATAAGTGTGGTTGAGAAACAGATCAGTATTTAAGTACTTTTTTATTATCAATCTCCACTTTCACTTTCATATTTGTCTTCTCTTATTTTTGGGGATTCACATTCTTTGTGCATTTCACCACCTACTGGGCAGGGAGGAAAATTCATAGTAAAAATTACTTTAATATTGATCTGTTTCTCACGCACACCTATCATATCACTTCTGAAAATATGGATTAAACCACTGGAGTCGTATTCATATCTTTAATGCCGTATTTATTAATTTTCATTTGAAACACAAAGCTTTTCAACCACTGCACCACATGCATACAATTGATACATTGATATGTTAAAATCTTGCTATATAAATATGAATCATGTCATCCAAATGTGTTTCCTACCTTTTTTTTTTTTTTTTTTTGATTACTCTTCTTTCAGTTATAGTTGTAGACATGCCAGGACTATAATTTAAACGACCCTATCCTGTTAGACAAAATGAGTATAATCGTAACTGACAAGATAAGCTACATGTATGGCTAATTTACATTTAAGATTCATGACGAGACCATTTTCAACCACTGCAAATCCTGCTACATATTGCAACAGTATTATACTTATAATGTGACACTTTGTTTTACAAACCAACTTTCACATGTTGATATCAGGGTGTCTCCTTGGGGCAAACCAAGGAGACATTTATGCACTCTTATGCCATGTCAAACTCATTTGATTTTCTTTATGGATATATGGTGTGTTTCCCCATACAATGCAAGTCAATGAGGTTAAAAACTTTCAAGATGCAGCAGCAGTGTTATCCATATGACTTGAGTGGAAATGTTGGTTTGTGTTCCACAGAAGACAGAAAGTCGTACGAGTTTGAGAAGGCATAAGGGGTCAGAAGATCAAATGCCAAGAGAAATAGCAGTTTTGGGTGAACTACTAAAATCATTTGATTAAGCTGAAAAGTGAACATAAACAAACACTCAGCTAATGTAAGCTGGTTTCCCTTTAAGATGAAGGGCTTCAAAGAGACATTTGGATATTTGCATTAAAACATTTAGAAAAGTGATTTATTTGTTGAAATTACCTGTTGCTTGCTGAGTTTCTGCGATGCGAGTGAGTTGCAGCTGCCGCATGAGGAAGGGCCCTGAGCAGCGGTTACAGATGAAGAGCCTCTTGTGAAAAAATACATGCTTTACATATACACATCTAATTAGCCTCATGCAGACACACATTCATTATACTGTAGAAAATTGATAGCAAAAATAAAATACTGATTTACATTATGTTTAAAGTAATTTACCTTTGAACTTTTTGGCAAAACCTTGCATTGTCCACAAGCACTCCAGTCCCAAATATGCTTGCAATTCAATCACTGATCATGTGGTTTCCCATGGAATCTTAAAAAATTAGGTTGAGTTTACTAAACTGCAGATTAATGTCACTTCACTGAAAATAATTAGCAAAGTTTCTTCATTATTGTGAGTACAGCCTAATCTTAATATCTTGTGTCACAAATATAGTGTTTAATTAATGAAAGTTGACAACATTACATTCTCAGTAATATCTGTTTATATTTATTGAGCAATATTTGCTGAAGTGGGGAATCATTTTTTTTTTCAGTCACTATTTGCAACAAAACAACATAAATAATACAACAAAAGAGCTAAAACGTCTATGAATTCTTAATAACAACTATTTAAATTCCCCCATATGTTCCCTTTGACCAAGGAAACATAATGAAATAATTCAAACGCAAGGCATTGTGGGTATTGCACATAGCCTCAATTTTGTACTCAATAAGTCTATGGATTAAGAAAAATAAGTTCAAGGAACTTAGATATTTGAGATATGAGTCCAAAAGTTGACATTTCAAGTAATGTTTAATTAAGACAACTTGACTTTTCCATCAGTGACAACATTAGGGTTTACAGTGTACATTATACCACTTATGACACCACTACCTACCCAATAAATAAATAAATGGACATGAAATATTGATTTGCGCTGAAATTATGTTATTATGTGAGAAGAAAGAGATCACGAAGTCTCTAGAAATAGCTGAATTCCAACTCCAGTTTGCAACATCTGAGTTCTGTTGGGGATTATTTTGTGAAAATGATCGTATGACTGATTACTATCCCGCTTACAAGACTACTTTCTAAATAAATAAATAAATGGACATGAAACATTGAAGTTGAATTTATTTTATTTGCTTACTTGATAACTTACTAAGATGACTCACGATTACTGGTCTAAAATCACTTGGATGTGTGGTCATTATTCAGAAATATTCTATCAGACTGCTGGATGGCGCTATTGACCAATCAGAATCAAGTATTCCAGAGAGCTGTGTAATAATTAACTATATTATATGGTGGAAGAATTGTGTACTCCAAAAAATATCAATAATAAATGTAACTCTTTATTGAACATTGGTGTATGTTATTAAAGTACTGTTGGCACCGTTTTATAAAACTCACATTGGGCCCTAGAAAATCAATGTAATGCACAGCCTCTCGCTGCTCATTGCTTTAATTTGAATTTAAGTAATTTAAGGGTTTAATTCACTTGTATGGAGGACTTCACAGTGCTGATCAATTCATGCGTTTTGTTTGTGTGTGGCACTGGTTGCAGGACCATTATACAGTCAAGTGCCAATTAAGATTTCATGCCAAAGTCAGTTTGGACCCATAATGGAAATGCACTCAATGAAATAAAAACAGACTGCTCTTAAAAGCACTACCTCTTAGAACAGCTGACATCATCTTGATTCAGTGCACTTGCCAAATAAGGATAGATGCTCTCTTTTACCAGAAAGTAGAAAATGTCCCAATGAGTGAAGACCAGAATCCTCATAAAGAAAAAGAAGACCAAGTTTTGTCATTTCTATGACCTGAAGATATTATTAACCAATGTCATCTATCAAGTAATTAGTGGTACTTTCTCATATCTGGAGTTAGGGATTTGAACATAACTTTTCAAGTATGAAACATTGTGGTGTAACACTATATATTCATATTCCCTATTTAAAGGTATATAAAGTGATCATTACCTCTCATGTTATAAATGCTTAATAACACTTATTCAACATTAGTAACCTATGAAAATGTACCTTAATGTAAAGTAGACACATATGAAGCATTTATTAAGCAGTTGCCAACATTAGAAACTTGTACATAGAAGTTTAGTAAGGTTTAATGGTCCATCAGACCCTTTTTAAAAAATATATGCTGCAAATGGACATGAAGACTTGAAAAGTGTTTTTGCAGAGGACTTTAGCTAACTAGAGTAGGTAGGTTAGGTAACCACTTGGAGTAATACCATTCTTTTGACATCAACATGACAAAGAAAAGTGACAACACAAGTGATTAAATACATTACAGAAATTAAAACACAAAGCGAACTGTAGCAAAGACATTATCCCTCCTTGTAATCACACTATAATAACCTATTTTTGCTGCATTGTGACAATGAATTATGATATGTTATGTGTTTGATTAAAACAGCTATAATAAGTAGGTGTTTATTAACATGTTATTATTGTAGCAATTAAAGTTTAGTTAAAAGTAAGTTTAACTCCTCACTATTTGGCAAGTTGTACATGAAAGTAGTACATGAAAGTTGCCCTTCTGTTCATGTTGTTATAACTGCTTATCAATTTATACATTTATATTCAATATATATTGATTTATAATGCATTTGTAAATGACTTATTAGCCATTAATGAACCTCTTTCTAAACCCTTAAGAAAGGGAACATTAATGTAAAGTGTTACCCATTATGTAACTGAATTCTTCGTATATGAATGAAACCTTAGAGCTTGTGGCTTTTTGAGGATAGATGTACTATTTCTTATCAAAGCAATCTGATTTAAGATATTCACCTGGCAGATGATAAAACAGGTGAAAAAACCCCTAGATTTACATTGAAGAAGGAATCTGAGCCATATAGGAATATCAGAGACTTGGGAGTTGGCTCTTTTGACTTTGGCTAGCAAGGAACCATCTATCAACCACCCAGAACACCCTAGCATTGAGACGACGAGTTTTGCAAGCACCCCTTTCATTTTCTTTAGAAAATGTAAAAAAATAAAATAAAATACAAATGTCTGTTGTGTTTGAAAATAATTAATCAAGCATAAAAGTGATTAGATCTCCTTTATAAATCAAAGGAAAATAATTATAAAAGCAAATGAATGTCAAAGAAAATAGAGGAAAATAATAGACAGCAGCTAACTGAAACTTTCATACAGAGTTACCAATGTTTTTTTAATGGTAAGGGTTACTGCTTCAGTGTTTTTGCCTGCAGGGTTAATTTGCATTGCTGAAGCAATGTCTGCAGGCAGTCGGCTCATCAAATCTTGCCTTTTTTCCATTTCGCACATCCCTTTCTTCCTTTTTGTGAGTGTGATTGTGTATATGCTGTTTATGCAGAGGAGAAATCAAGAAGAAAGCATAAGTGATGCTTCTACTACACAGTAGTACTACCCCCACATACACACACAGACGATGTGAAGACAAAACCTGCTGGCCAAATAAACGTGACTGCACACACATTAATGTTATCCAGGCATGCAGGTTGAAATATAAATCAGTGTGCCTGATCTCTTAGTCCTGTTATTTTGCTATTATTCATTGCAGCATGCTGCTTTTTCTAATTTACCATTTATATTCTCTTAGACCTCTCATATTCTCATCATACTATATTCTCATCATTTTATTTTTAGATAATTTTTTTCTATAGTCTTCAATTGTTTTCTCTGCCCTAACCTCATATCTATGTGTCCTCTGCATTTTGACTTTCTTCCTCTCAGGAAATGTTGTATTTTATTTTAAATAAGAGTTTGCAAATTTGTAGTGTTATAGAATCCTTATGCATTATAATGTGTGTACGTAATTGCTTATGGGCATGTCCTGATATGCTATACTTCATCTAAAACTATTTTAAACAGAATTTGTGTATAATTATAATGCATGCCTCTTTTATGACCTTGGGCCCTGTATTAAGAGCACTAGCGCTAATCGCAGGGCTATGCTTTAAGTCAGCAATGTCAGTGGCATGGCCATGTAGATTTGGTATTTTCGTGCAAGCATGCGCTATAAGTCTAGGCGCAAGTTGGTTTGGCAAAATTACGCTCGCAAAGCGCTAATGGGCTAGGTCAAGTGCAATTTAATTCTGAGGTTTTTCTCCGGTTATTCCACCATCTGCATCCTACTATATAGCCCATTCCATAGGTGCCGATTTATGTTTCGGTCGGTGGGTGCCCAAACAATCTGAAGTTTTTATTTTAATTATAAACCTGGCCATTTTTAACAAAATGAAAAGACGAATTCTTATGAGGCATTGCGAGTATTACGACCCACCGGAACCGCGTTCCCGAAGAGAGATCCACCAATCAGAGAAGACCCCAATTACCAATAGCTTTTTTTTATTTTTTATTATTTGCTTCAAATCAAATGTTTTAATGTCATTAATATTAGAGCTATCTGGTTTGGGTAAAGGCTCAGAAATATTTACTAAATACGGAGAAAATTGACGGGGAATATCTCGTGCTTTTCCCACGGGATCAGCGCCTGTGGTCCATACCCTTTCAAGCACCAGCAACATAAACAAAGACAGCACATTCATAAGAAGTTGGTAGTGTTAATGGACTGTATGCAATGAATTAGAAGAATACAAATATGGATTTACATCTTTTATGCATTAACTGCATCCTTGTTGAATGTCAGGATTTGAAGGCTCTGCTAAATTGTAGAGAATGTAAGTATTATTAAACAGTTTCATCTACTGACACAATTCATGGCTAGTATTAACAGTGATTGCCATGCACTTCACTTCTACTGGTTGATTTTTATAAAAAAAAAAAAAAAAAAAAAAAGGACCAAATGTTTACATTTAACAAAAAATATACCTAAATTCATATTACACTTCAAACGTAATGAAAATATATTTAAAATAATGAAGTGGTCAAAAAATCATACCAAATCCAAACATTTCACTCTCTCTAACTTCTTTCACCAGCCTCTTTTGCAGTGACTTAAAAATAACTGTAAGACAACAGGTGGAAAAATACCAATACAAATTAGATCATAGATACAATTGTAAATACAGTATACACATAACAATAATAATAACTGATAAAAAAAATCATGACCTATAGATAGTTTAATACAAATCGAATACGTTTTTGTGTCATAAAAAAGGCTTTTGTCAAGGACATAATTTAATGTTCCCCTATATTTTCAGAGTTTGGACATGAACTTTATTACCACATGCTGGTGGAATCTCCAAACTGCAAATGCAGGGAATGTGTTTAGACTTTAAGTTTAGCTGATATAAGACCTGCTTTTGAAACATCTTAACACAATTACCTATTTCTCAGGAAAATAGCAAACTGCGCTTTGCAGCACTTCATTACCATACATTACACCCACAGTTTGCACACATACACCCACAAATAGCGTAGACCCTCCACCCACAGCCACTTGCATTTTGTGCTGGCACAAAAATTGCACTTAGAATTAGCACTTTCTTGAAAATAGGATAAGACTTTATGCGTGGTAAATAAAGCCCCTTATAATAATTGAGAGACTATGGAATACTATGGAATATTTAAACATTTTCACACCGCAGGACTATTTAAGTGAACAGCATATGGTGATCAGGTGCAACATCTAAAAATATACATTCTCCCTTAAACAAATATATAATTTGTAACCTAAAAAAGTGTCATGTTCAAATATCCATACCCTTAAAAAAATCACTTTCTTACATTTTTTTTTTTTTTTTTTTTTTTTTAACATCCTTACAACAAGATTGTGCAAAATTGTGTAAGATAATAAGACTTGTTTTCAGAGACTTTATTTTTAATTAAGTTTATTTTTCTCACCACACTGGCAAATTGTTTCTACTTGTTTTAAGCATAAATCCAACAAAATTTGAATTTACCAATGGCTTAAGAAAAATAAACTGGTTTCAAGATGTTTCTTTGAAAACAAGTCTTAATATCTTAGGCAGTTTTGCTTCTCAAGTAAACTAATCTTGTCTTATGCATGTTGAAATTTTGCAGTGTATTATTTGTCAGATACGCATACGTTTAAGCGTTATGTGTGTAAAAAGTGTGTTTGTATTTTATGATTCTTAGTATATCTGTTTAAATCCCTGTCATTAAAAAAGCGGTTGCTGGCAGACTTGACAAACGCACCCTAAATTAAAGCATTAGCAGCTGCGCCTTGACACCCTACTGATGTTTATTAAACATAAACACATTGCATCAGCCCTTACACATGCTCTCCAAGATAGACCGCCCTAGACATACAAAAACACGCACACATGAGCATACTAATTTATACAAATTAAGCATAGCTGACAGCATACGACATGCAGGTAATATTCACCAATGCTTCCTTCCATATGAGGGAAACGGTCATCTCAATACTTAAATGTGTGAAACCAGCTAAATCATTTGGGTTTTATAAAATTATTCTGTGGATTCTCACCTAAGTGCTGGGGATATGAAACATTCAAAAATAAGGGCTTAATTGACAACTCTGTTGCCATGGGTTTCAGCAGAGCTACACAGGGGTTTTGGTCTTGTGCAATGTGAGGGATGCTTGAAGGAATGAATGTGTAATAATAACGCCGAGATCAATAGCAGGAGTCAATAGCGCTCCACTGGGCTGGATCAGAGTATCATAGAGATACTAGAGCACGTTGTCTGAAGGCAACATACAGGGGAACACATACAGCCTGTGGCACCTACATTTACACACCTCAGTATGAAATAATCACCAAATGTAGTTCAAGTTTGCGCTGTAGCACTGAATTAAACATGAGATCCAAAGACCCCAAAGGATCAAGGTCAGCGCACACACACTCTCTACATGCTTGAGCATACATTCCCCCATATTCACTCAGCTATATGTATGTATGCTCCCCACTGCTTCTCTAACAACAAACAACAACTTTTGCTTGTTCCCTTCGGTCTCAAATTGCTCAGACACACACACACACCATACGCACATCCACCTGTTGGGAGATGGGACACTGCGCTCTCAGTGGCTGTGGTGGTTTCACTCAATGAAAAATGGATGAGACTAAAATTAGATAAACTAAAATTAGACCAAGTTAATCTGCAGAATGTCCTCAAAGTTAGAGAAACCGCAGGCTTCACAATCCCCGTCTGTGGAAGCAAGACACTGATGTAGAGCAATGGGACACGGGCAGATTCTGTTATCAAGAGCTCACCTGGAATGCATGAAGAAATGCTTTGACCTTTGTTTTGATGCACTAGAAGATGGCACACAAGGTTTTTCAATACTCACTTGCTCACTGCGAAAACCGAGTAGCACAGCTTGTGTGATCTCTTGAGTTTTGCTAGTGTTTGATGTCTGTATGGTGTGTAAGTGATGTTTATTATGAGTATTTTTGAGTATTTCACCAAAAATGTACATGTTGTCATTGTTTACTCACCCTCACATCGTTCCAAACACATATGACTTTTTTGTCTTGCATGGAACACAAAATGAAATACTTAGCACAATGTCCAAGCTGCTCTTTTCCATACAATGAAAGAGAATAGGTACAAAGGAAAACAATAGTCACCATTCACTTTCACTGTATTGGAAAAGAGCTGCTTGGACATTCTCTTAGATCAGGGTTTCTCAACCACTGAGATCTTTTCTATCATGAGTACAAATTACCAATTAGAAGGATAGAACTGTACATTTGCAATGTTTGGGGCAACAGTGACCTCTATTGTCGAATCGTGTTCAGGTTTACGTAAAACGTCCGAAAGTAAGAGGCTGCATTTCTCTGACGTTAATTATTTGCTGTCCAATCACAATAATCCATCAATGCTACAAAATGTTATTTTTGGACAAGGTCTCTTGACGTAGAATTGCATGCGTTAGCTCTGTGCATTATTGTGCTAGTCTGAATGCAATCCAATCTCTGGACATCATCATTTCAGAGCGGCAGTCCCAAGTAGGGTTGCCACCCGTACCATATTTAAAGATAAAATGATGCGTCCCGTATCGAATCAATAATTCAAGATCATTAATTTAACCTTGATATTCATTGGAAACTGTGCCTACGGTGGGTAGGGGACCGTCTGAAAAGTTCTCACATTGTGGTAAAACGAGCTAAAACTGTGGAGGGTGTGGTAAGAGACCATTTGAAAACTTCAGCCAGCAGCACCAAAGCTACAAATATTGGGTCGCAGTGCGCAAAAGGTTAAGAAACCCTGTCTTAGATAACAAAATCAAAGGCACCCACTTTAGTTCACATTATAACTCACCGTATTGTTTTGTAACCTCTTTTTCCAACGAGCACCTGTGGTTGTATATTTTGACACCTTTGAAGCACACCTACTGTAGTTCTCCCTTTTTTACTTGGTCTCTTAGATACTTTTATGGTGCTTCTGCATCCTTTTTGAAGCTGGAAATATTCAGTCCCCACTCATTGTAGTGCATAAAAAGCGACAAGTACAGTTGTTCAAAATTCCTCCTTTTGTGCTCAAACTCAAGAAAGAAAGTCATATGGGTTTGGAACAACATGAGAGTGAGTAAATGATGAAAGAATTATAATTTTTGGGTGAACTGTCACACTGATAGAGTGAAAGATTGAAGGACTGATATTTTGTGATAGACTAAAAGTGTCCATTTGTCCAAACCAAAAGCCATTCCCTGCTGTGTGACAACATATCCTATTATTTAACAGCTAATCTCAGTTCTCAAAAAGAGGACTTTGTAATGATTAATTGATTAATTTTGCCTTCGAAATGCCTCACTAATCCAGACACCTTTAGCAACAATTATATCAGCACTCATGCTCTCCCCTGCTGCTGATACCATCATTGGATCGGTTGGATTAATTGAATTATTAACTCATTAAAACGTAATAAACCTCTGCTGTCAGCGAGCTGCTCCCCATAACGACGCGGGGCCCCCGATGTTCCACATAAACGTGTCCTCTGTCTTCATTCTAACACTCATGCTGGCAGGGGAATGTTTGACGTTGAACCTTGATGGAGTTATGAAAGAAAACGGAACTCTGCCAAGGCTGAGAATTGCTTCTCTTGTGCACGCAGCCACGCAAGGACGTTTGCAATCACACTCATTGAAACACAATGAAAATGTGGCAGCAAATCCTGTGGCATGTATTGATATTGATTTAAAAGGAAAGCATACGTAGTATTGCGTTTGCTAATCACTCTGAGTTTGAATGAGGCAACCTGTGCTCCTCACTTGGGGTTTGAATCATTAAGGCCAGTAGATGGATTTTTTTGTTTGTTTTATTTGCACCTCAACGATTTCTTGGTGATTTAATGATTTCTTGTATTGATCTATATTAGACATTTTCTGTGTGGAACATGGCAGATGTTAATTACATCAATAAGTAGCTATACAAATAAATATACTAATAAAACATTGTATTTTATTAACATGGCGGAAGACACATTGTCTTAATTACACATTAGAGCATCACTGCACTCTTATGGGGGTCGCACACCGCAAGTGTCAGGCATACAACATCCTTTAAGTACATCTATGAATGTAAGCACACTGCCATCACATTTCAATGGCTTTTCAGCCTGATCTCATTAATATACGTAGCTACTGTATGTGTATGTTAATATTTGTAACATTTAAACGTACATGTTTGTACGCTTGGATCAGAGCCGTAAGCGCAATATACTCTGAGGGGGACAAGTTCCCCCCAATAATCATATATGGCCAGATTGTCCCCCCCAATAATTGATATCCTTGTTGCTGTTCTGCTGCAGTCCATTATGCACCGCTGTCTAATTGTCATTAATTTGTTGCAGGAATCACATAATGGTTTAAAAATGTTACATTTTTACCACGCTCAGTAGTCTAACACTGCTCCTCAATGTCATATGAGATAGCCAATCAAATCGATGAAGGCAGGACTCAAATTTAAGATGCTAAGCGGGAACCTCGTGGATTATTCCAGCGCCGCGCATCAGCTAGCAGTTCAGTTTAAGAGTGTTTGTGTCATGTAAGATGTAAGTATCTAACTAAACATGCAATATTTGACCACTGTTTTATGATTGAAATGTTGTACCGACCAACATTAATTTCCAAGGGTGCAAACTATTCACCATTTGGCATAATTCGCCATTTTGAATTTAAAATATGTCATGTACAGTACATGATTTGTATGTCATTCATAACTGTGAATGTGAAAACATTAATGGAGCAGTTTTCAGCAAATCAGGCTTAAGACAAAGAGCGAATGTGTGTATATTGTAAAGGAACTGAATGAATGTGGTAATCTGGCAGGCTTTTGAAGCAGTTTTTTAGAAAATTCTCTTGACATTGTCTAAGAAAATTATTTATAAAAAAAACACAAAGTAGAGCATTATCAACCTCAGATTAGAACTAGAACATGGTAAGACCTGTGACTTGTGACTTCTGTTGTGCTTTTAGGTTTTTGGCAAGGACAGTGTCATAATTCTTATTGCAAAGATTATTAGGTAATAATTTAAAATCAATTTAAGATTTTCTAAATAATTTCTTTATATTTTTAATTAATTCTGTATTTTGTACAGCATCTCTTAAGAGTCATCTTTTAAAAGAGACTGTTTTATTTTGAGTATGTCTTGTCAGGTTTGTGCTCAAAAAATGAGCCACCAGTTAAAGGAGTAGTTCACCTAAAAATGGAAAATGTACTTTTACTCACTCATTTACTCACCCTTATGTTGTTCAAAACCCATATATATAGACATAAAAATAGATATTTTAAGCAGCTCTATTCCATAGAATAACAGTTTATAGTGAGCTTGGAAGCTGTCAGGCTTCAAAAAGGACAAATACTATAAAGCACTATTAAAGGTTCAGTATAAAGACATAATAACAGTTTTCCATATGACAAGTGCACTATATTCCAAGCTTTCTGGGGCCATTGAAAAGCTTAGTGTTTTATGGACTATTTTATGGTATATTAATACATTTTTTCCCCCTTTGGACCTTGATAGCAGTGGTCAATATGAACTGTTTTTGTATGGAAAAGTGCAGCGTTAGGATTCTTGAAGAAAATATTGTGTTAAGATTCTACTGGGAGGAAAAAACAATGAGGTATAACTTGAGGGCAGGAAATCATTTTGTGTATTTTCTTTTTGCTAGCCAGCTGACACAGTCATGTCATTTTACAGATACATCAATGATGAAAAGAAATTCAAATTTTATTCATCTTTTTTTTGAGAAAGCACAAAAAAGAAAGAAAAGATGACTGAAACAGGCAAATTGCCAGCAATGCAGACAGTGTTTGTCTTGTACTGTGTGAACTTTAAAAATGCATGTATCTTTTAAAACCTTTTAAAACTTGTAATTAAGATGTTAATTACATCAATAAGTAGCTATACAAAGAAATATACTAATAAAACATTGTATTTTACTAACATGGCAGAAGACATTGTCTTAATTACACTTTAGAGGATCACTGCACTCTTATGGGGGTCCCACACCGGATGTGTCAGGCAGACGACATCCTTTAATTACATCTATGAATGTAAGCAGACTGCTGTCGCAGTTCGATTAAATTCAATATAAAAATGGCTTTTAGATAGAAACAAACATATCAAATAGCCTTTTTGGTTAAAGGGTTACTTCATCCAAAAATAATTTCCTAACCTTCATGCCATCCCAGTTGTGTGTCACTTTCTTTTTTCTGTTGAACACAATCAAAGATTTTTAGAAGAATATTTCAGCTCTGTAGGTCCATACAATGAAACTGAATGGTCATCAGACCTTTGAAGCTCTAAAAAGCACATAAAGGCATCATAAAAGATAAAAGTAATCCATAGGACTCCAGTGGTTTAATCAATGTCTTCTGAAGCGATCCCGTTGGTTTTGGGTGAGAACAGGCCAAAATATAACTTCTTTTTCACTGTACATCATGCCATTGCAGTCTCTAGGCCAGATTTCCGGCAAAAAAATTTGGTGCCGGCAAACGGGTCCGGGAATTATAAAGTTTACCGGACAGATTGAAAAAAATCTGGTCATTTTATTTCGATGTTTATTTTGCACTATACCGAGATGGACTGTGCATAATATGCAATATAATAATGACACAGTCAAGTAAATGAACAATAAAGGTTTGTTCAATATAGCTGCTTTTCTGTCATGGAATTAGCATCTAATAAAAAATAAAAAAAACATTCAAAATAAAAACAGAGGGCAAAGCATAAGCTAAACTGCAATTTGCCACATATCTTTTAGTTTACAAAGAAATACTAAAATAACAAAAATTGTTAGGTTAATATGTCATAGAATTTCTCACCTTGGCTAACTTCTTTATTTTAGTATATTTTTATTACTATTGTCCTTGTTTTTTTTTTGCCGACGTGAAGTCAAATCTGTGCAGCATCCTTTTAAATGTGTCTAGTCCAGGTGTCCTCCGCAAGGCTGTTTTAATGTGATTCTGAAGTGAAAAGCTTCTCACTGAGGGCATGCAAGACGGGAATATCGGAGGATGCTTTTGCCAGTGTGTGGAATTCAACCTGCTGTAATTGTGGATTAGAAATTTGCAAACTGTCTGGAAAGTTTAAACCTCAGTGGCAGCGAAGATTTGTCATCATTGGGATGGCATTATGCTGTACACTTGTGGCATCAACTAAAGGAGTTGCTGACGCTTCGTGTTAATATTTTCCAGTTGGTTTTGGGTGAGAACAGACCAAAATGTAACTCCTTTTTCACTGTACATCTTGAGAGCAGTCTCTTTGGCGATCATGATTTCAAGCTCTATTACACTTATATTGCTTGACACATGCACAGAGCGCTAGATGGCGCTATAGGAAGTGTAATCGAGCTTGAAATCATGATTGACAAGGAGACTGCTCTCAAGATGTACAGTGAAAAAGGAGTTACATTTTGATCTGTTCTTACCCAAAACCAACTGGATCACTTCAGAAGACATTGATTAAACCACTGGAGTCTTATGGATTACTTTTATGCTGACTTTATCTCCTTTTTGGAGCTTCAAATGTCTGGTCATCATTCACTTGCATTGTATGAACCTACAGAGCTAAAATATTATTCTAAAAATCTGTGTTTGTATTCAGCAGAAGAAAGAAAGTCAAACACATTTGGAATTGCATGAGGGTGAGTAAATAATCAGAGAAGCTTCATTTTTGGGTGAACTATCCCTTTAGTGTTCCCAGTCACGCAAGCTAGCTAACCTTAGCTTAATAAATAGATAATTAATATGTAACTTGTAGGCCTACTTTAACAGCTACATAGTTACCTAGAAAAAAAAAAGATATATATATATTAAGCTTAAAATGTTACAAGATTAAACTACATAAATTAATTGGTTCACATTCAATAACAGTTTATTATTCAATAAAAATTATTTATCTTAACTGGAGTATAAAGTTAGGACACAACTCTTTCTATGTGCATTACCAGTGTTTCGTCCTACTAGTCCAGTGTGTGAATCCCTTTAGAATTTTTTTTTTTTTTTTTTTGTGGTTCTATATGGAACCGGTTCTTTACTTAACAATAAACAACCCTTTATGTCAAAAATATTTTAAATAAAAAAGAACCTTTTTGGCACAAAAATAAAATAAAAAGTTGTTTTATATAAGTCTGTTTTTCAATAGTTTTTCTATGTAAACATGGGCTAGATGGATGTCTGTGACCGTTGCACCGCGTCTAGCTGTTTTTCAGGGTCTCGTGCAAGGAGTGCTGCATTTTAATGATGTTGTGCCAAGTTAAAAAGAACATTAAATGTTATGCTTGCATTCTGCTCCATTCATTGTGCTGCATCTATCATTTATTTTAGCATTTATGTCTGAATAACCCCTTAGAGTGTATAGGAAAAAGGTTGATTCAGTGTATACAGGTCAATCTGTAGCTAAACTGGTTATGAGAGTGTTCAATGGTGGCTAACTACTTAACTGAAAATTGTGTGCTCCATTTTTCAGCCCAACATTATAATCAGTGGTTATTTCACTTTATGGCCATTTTAGAGCAACAAAGAAAGCAGATTCCATTATGATTTTACTATCGACTATTTCTTTGCTATTATGTGCACATAACTTATCCCAAACAATGCTCGTTTAAGATGTTTCCACAGCAATAAATACAGTCATCATTCTTTCATAACAAAACAAAAAATGAGATAATTCATCTTGTAGTACACAACAACATTATGTCTGAGGGAACATTTAAACTAGGAAGAACAGCCAGAAATTGAGAACCGTAAGGAATGAGAGCTTCTGAAATGGTCAGTCAAGGGATGTTTTAGGGTTTAATTATCCATAGCAGAAGGCTCTGTGCTGTTTTCTAGGGAAAATCTGAACATGCTGGGTTTTTACGATGGAAGCATTCGTTTTTAATGCCAAGACTAAATTACTGTAATTTTGAGGCTGATTTAATGCAATTTTATACAAGATGCATACCACAGTAAATAAAAATAAAATTATCTCCTGTTGCTGATGCTCATCTGAGATGCTAAAACTGCCTTTTTCATTTTCATATTGTCTGTAATAAGGGGTGTTTTTCAACCATTTTCATAGAATGAAAAGGTTTGATGGGAAGTTCTTAGGAGCTTAAATTTCCTCTGTATAAATCTATAAAATGAAAAAGAAAAAAAAAACTCCTTTAAGTCTTTTGTTGTTGCACAATAGTGTGATCATTTAATATTCTGTGGCTATTTTATTGTCTGTGCAGTGTGTCATGGCTACACTTCCTAATCTGCTCTAATTATTAGCTGTTTATCACACTGCAGACAGAACATTTAGACAGAAATGGGTAAAATGTGTCTACTGCAGCTCATGTATATTACTCATTTGAGGTCTGATTCTAACAGACCTGTGGAATGCCTAGCTTTGCTCTCCTCCATTATTGATTTTGATTGGCAAAGCAGGACTTGTGCCAAGGGAGCATGGGGTTTCCATGGTTATGGCATGTTTGGAGATGTCTTTCTGAAAGCAGGCTTTGTTTGTGTGTGTGTTTGTGTGTATGTGTGTGCATGAGAGAGAGAGAGAGAGAGAGAGAGAGAGAGAGAATGAAAGAGTCGATCGATGTACCACAGGGTTTCTATCAGCTAGAATCAGGAGAGGTCTTGCACCAGGAGGGTGTTAGGAAATTGGCATGGAACAAAGGAGCTTGTGTGCGTGTATGTCCATTATAGTCTATTTACTATAGATATGCATTGCCATTTAAGAGTCCACTTGTGAAAATGTTTCTTTTTTACATTTTTACATTTTAATATAGCTTATTTCTTAAAGGATCAGTACACCCCAAAATTTTAATTCAGTCATTTACTCATCCCTGTGTTGTTATAACCCCATATGACTTTCTTTCTATTTTTTAACACAAAGGGAAAAATTGTGAAAAAATTGTGTGCTCAGTGATGTTATACAATGGCAGTTTATAGTGATCACCTCTTCAAGCTTCAAAAGAATGCAAAAGTATAACTCAGAAGTCTAATAAATTATTCCATGAGACTCACGATTGTTATGAAAGCATACGATAAAGGTTTGGTGAGAAAAAAACAAAATCAAATGTATTATTTAGTGAAAATGCCCACTGAACATTGATCTCCTGTGTGTGTTAACGATAGGGCAAGAGAGCTTTAGAGCTCCTTGCACGAGAGCAACACTAGTTACCCTGCCGCTCACGAGGTGGGGCGTTCAAGCGTAAACTCTTTTGTTTCGCTTCAACAAGATCACCAGTGATATTAACAACAGAAAACACAACACTGCTGCACACAAACCAGAGAACAGAACTTACTAAACATGTCTGAAGAATTTGTAGTCCAGGAATAGATCGTCACTGCTAGTTAGGACAAAAACATAGAAAAGATCTTTTATGGGGGCCTGGGTAGCTCGGTGGTAAAAGACGCTGGCTACCACCCCTGGAGTTCGCTAGTTAGAATCCTGGAGTGACTCCAGCCAGGTCTCCTAAGCAACCAAATTGGCCCGGTTGCTAGGGAGGGTAGAGTCACATGGGGTAACCTCCTCGTGGTCGCTATAATGTGGTTCCTTGTTGGTGGTGCGCGTGGTGTGTGGAGCACAGATGCCGCGGTGGATGGCGTGAAGCCTCCACACGCGCTATGTCTCCGTGGCGACGCGCTTAACAAGCCACGTGATAAGATGCGCTGGTTGATGGTCTCAGACGCGGAGGCAACTGGGATTCATCCTCTGCCACCCGGATTGAGGCAAATCACTACGTGACCACGAGGACTTAAAAAAGCGCACTGGGAATTGGGCATTCCAAATTGGGTGAAAAAAAAAAATTTATCGCATGTCGTTTGCCATCAGTTTAGGACACGGTGTGATTGCGACTGCCTGTAGCCTCCTATATTTTTCTGCATGATTTCCAAATACTTAAAAAAATAAGGCTGGGCATAGAAATGCATCAATTCTTCAACTACAAACTCTTCAGACATGTTTAGTAAGTTCTGTTCTCAGTTTTGTGTGCGGCTTTGTTGTGTTCTGTTGTTGCTATCGCTGTGGAGAACCTGTTTTTAGATAAACAAGCAAGTTTCCGCTGCGTGAACTGTTGCTCTCGTGCCCTATCATGAACATGCAAAGGAGATCAACGGTCAGTGAACATTTTCACTAAATAAAACATTTGATTTTGGCTTGTTTCTCACCAAACCTTACCGTATGCTTTCATAACAATCATGAGTTTCATGGAATCATTTTTTAGACTTCTGAATTATACTTTAGTGGTCACCATAAACTGCCATTGTATGACATCACTGAGCAAAAAAACTTTTTTCACAATTTTTCCCTTTGCGTTAAGAAAAAGTAAGTCATATGGGGTTATAACAACACAGGGGTGAGTAAACAATTACTGAATTTTTATTTTTGCATGAACTATTCCTTTAACAAACTGTTTTATCAGCATTACATTTGAGTGGAAAGTTGAATTGGAAAAATGTACATGAATTTAAGAATTTTTAGTATTTGGTATGTCCCCCTTTTGATTTAAGCATGCACTCAAGCTGGCATGAACTCCACGGGTTTGTGCAAAACCTGATGATCCATCTGTGACGAGGAGGAGGCCGTGGCCGGGCCGTGATGGAGCACGGCTGGCGCTGAATCAGCTGATCAGCGAGATAAAGGGCAGCCAGAAACGCCGGTTCGAGAGAGAAGCACACGGCCGCGTTGCATATGTGTCTGTGTTTGTTTACGTTTGTTTTAAGTTGAGTTTCTCATTAAAACTTTATGTTTACTGTTCAGCCGGTTCCCACCTCCTCCTTGCCAATCCTTTACCTGTTACACCATCTTATTCCAGCATGAAATGAGAATGTTCCAAAGATTATTTTGTGTGCTTTAATGGAAGCAAGGAAATCTGACCTTTCGTAAAAAGGAGTTAAAGGGGTTAATGTCACAACTTTGCTTATTAGTGACATACAAATAATGCAGAATCTTAAATATTTCTTGTTCAATTTAATTTCCAGATTTAAATGTGACTTTTGAACATATGTCTTTTTCTTTATCTTTCCCGTTTCTCTCTTGCTCTCTCTCTCTTTATCTATCTATCTCTCTCTCTCCGTAGGTGGCCATGCTGTTCTCTCAAATCTTGTGTGCTCTGGGGTTCACCCTCCTGCCCCTCCTTCTGTTTCAGTGCCCTGCCCACGCTTGTCCTGCCCGTTGCGAGTGTTCTGTGCCCACGCGTTCTGTGTCATGCCATCGCAGACGGCTAGCGCAGGTGCCCGAGGGTATACCTATAGAGACTAGGGCTTTGGACCTCAGTAAAAACCGTCTGCGCATTGTGACGCCACAGAACTTTTCCTCACTGTTGCTACTCGAAGAACTAGATCTCAGCAACAATCTGCTGTCCTCTGTGGAGCCTGGCAGCTTCCGCGCCCAGCCACGGCTACGCCAGCTCCGATTGCGCAGCAACCAGCTGACCCTGCTGCCCCGTGGAGCGCTAGCCGGCATCAGTGAGCTCACTCTGCTGGATGTCAGTCAGAACCGCCTTGTTATTTTGCTGGACTACGGCTTTGAGGAGCAGCGGAGGCTGCGTGTGCTGGAGCTGAGTGATAATGAGCTGGTGTTTATCGCCCCACGGGCATTTAGCGGCCTGGCATCTCTGCGCTCTCTAACGCTGCAGCGCAGCAACTTGAGCACAGTGCCTACACATGCTCTTGCTCATCTGCACGGCTTGACCAGCCTACGCTTGCGGGACTTGGGTATTGCTGAGCTTCAGGCACATGCGTTTAAGGGTCTTCCACGACTCAAACATTTAGAAGTGGACCACTGGCCTTTGTTGGAGGGGTTTCCCACCTCAGCTTTGCAGGGGCTGAACCTCAGCACACTGTCTGTTACACACACCAACTTGTCGATTGTGCCAGTCGTGACACACCTGTTGTATCTAACACACCTCAACCTGTCCTATAGCCGAATACGGGTCCTGCCAGCAGGCTGGTTGCGGGGAATGGACAGGCTGGAAGTTGTACGAGTGCGACAGGCTAATCTGCTCAGAGTGGAGCCTCAGGCCTTTCAAGGAGCTTCCTCTCTGCGGCTTCTCGACCTTTCTTACAACCGTCTCACCACACTCGAGAGGAGTGTTTTTCCTGCCTCCGAGGCCATGCAGAGTCTTCTGATTGGTCAGAATCCCTTTGTGTGTGACTGTCGTCTGCGCTGGCTGCTGGAAAGGACTCCACCTGTGCTGTATGGAGAAGTTCAACCTGAGTGTAATGCACCTACCCCCTTGGCTAGGAAACTCCTGAGGGACCTGGTGGAACCTCTACTCTCTCGTTATGTCATCTGCACCAAGCCCAGGGTGATCTCCATTGCAGCATTTCCGCCACAGGCGGAAGAAGGGCAGAAAGCTTGGCTATACTGCAGTGTAGAGGGAGCGCCACCTCCCTCGGTGTCATGGCTGACACCACATCGGCGGCACATTACCACGAAGAGTACCGGCAGAGTGGTGGTACACAACAATGGCTCATTGGAGTTCCGCATGGCAGAGCCTCAGGATAGTGGCATGTATGTTTGTGTGGCTTCAAACCCGGCAGGTAACGCTACTCTATCTGTGACACTTGCTGTTAAAAGCTCGGGAATCAGGGACAGAGCCCTATATGCCAACCACAGCTTGATTTTTGACCCTGACTATAACAGCTCCCTGATAAATGGCACTGAGGAGTACACCATCAGGGTGGTGCTGGACTTCACCACCATCCTGGTTTCCACAGCAATGGGCTGCCTCAGCTTCCTAGGCGTCGTTTTATTCTGTTTCCTCTTGTTGTTTGCATGGAGCCGAGGCAAAGGGAAGCACAGAGGAAGCGTGGATATCCAGTATGTCCCACGAAAGAGGAAAGGCGCGAACTCAGAACTTACAGAAACAAGCGGGCCCAGACGAGTCAACATGAAGATGATCTGAACCTTTTACATGACCGAAGACTTCACGGGTTGCATGTGCGTGTCTATTGAACTTTGTGAGTCCTTGAGTATGTGTGCTGCAAAAGATGCAAAGGACGTATTACATCATGAAGTTTACACGTGGTTTCCAGTGAAAACACTTGTCAACAAAAAAGAAAGAAAAGGGGAAAAAAACAATAGTATGAGCGCCTTCTGCGATGCTTTGTCTTTGGAAAGCATTAATTGGGCAGTGTAGATGTGTGTATTTTCAAGTTGTTGCATATATTTCATATTTGTGGGAAAGAATGGTATATATATATATATATATATATATATATATATATATATATATATATATATATATATATATATATATTTATAACTATTTACAGATACATTACAATTAAATTTCAAAGCGCTGCAAAAACTCAAGTTGTCTTCCCCAATACGCAAAGTATCTACTGGAAAAAGCCTCGGCAGTGCTGTGTTGTGAAGTGTTTGGTTTTGCTCGGAATTGCTGTTCTCTTGGGACATATTCCTGTTGTTAGCAGAAACTCTGGGGGACTGGGGAAGTTGTTTGCCATTTTGTCATAGAGATGTTAAAATGCAAGGAGCCGTTTGACATGGTGGGTTCCAGGGGCTGTATTTGTGACTCAGTGGAAGTCTGTGGAACTGTGTACTTTTTTTTTTCTTTTTTTCTGTTCTGTCAAATGCTGCTCAAATGTTTTTACATACTAAATATCTGGTTATATTTTCCAAAGAAAATAAATATAAATCATACAGCTTGATAAGTGTATCTGTCATCTCTAAACTGATTTTTGTCAGTCTCAATTGTACCCTGTTGCACAAAACCCCTCACAACAGATATGTACACATCGTTACATTATATTCCTTCCTGACTCTACCTTAATTCGATTCTAAAAAGGAAAAACAGGAAACCAAACTGTATTTGATATAACCACTACACTAGAATTCAATTAAGCCTGTCCAAACACATTCTTTTAAGTCTTTCCTAAACTACCCCCTAAACTGCTTTGGACAGGTTACTTTACACAAAAGTGCAAGGACCTAGTTTTCTATCTAGACAATATGCCTTAGGTTACGACAGTTTTTTCCTTGGTGCCAAAAGTGGTCCAGCTGTAATAATGAAATTGCTGGCTGAACCTTTAACCTCCATGAAGGTGTTTGGTACCTTGAAGGTGTTTGGTCCTTATGACGAGAGCTTGTTTTGTTACACAATCAACTGCATCTAAATATACCTGAAGTAATCATGTCCTGTTTGCCGCCACATTTATGACTCACATATTTAAACAATAGAAGTTGCATGGGTACAAAGTGTGTCAGAGTGTGCGTCATCAAGATATGAGTGCGTACAGTACTGTACTGTGTTAAGTTCCTGACCTTGCAGTGTTCTATCAGGATGAGTTGGGGTGAAAATGTTTCTATGTGAATGAATGTGAATTTTTTTATGTGAAAGAGTCTCCCACAGAGACACATTAAAGCATCAAGAACTGATGCATAAAGGCTTGCTTCTAAATGGACCCTGGGACCAGAGTGCCGAAGTACAACTAAGAGAATGTATTAGGAGGCCCTTTATGAAGATTTACCATATTACTTGTAATCCCAAGAGTAATTTATAAAATCAAACATTACTACATTGATTGGACCCATTGCCTTTTGTTATTCAAATACATTTCTATTTAACTATGCTCATCAGTTCATTTAACCAGAAAATCCTGTAGCGATAATCCTGTAGAGCAACTGGTTTTGCATTAGGACCCAGATTTTACATTGGATTTCACAAGTGGCGTCCTAGCACTTTTTTTTTTTTAGGCATAATCTCACTGTATATATATATATATATATATATATATATATATATATATATATATATATCGAACTGGATTGCTGATGCAACATTAAACTTCCTACAGGAGGTGAAGCCACCAGAAATGTTCGAGCGGCCATCTTGGTATGCTCAAACTGTCACAGAGCAGCAATGACTGACAGATGAAAACACCCCCGTTTTACGGTCTCCGACCTCCAGATACGACAGTTGCATTTCGTCCTGTAGTGACAATCATGTTTAATATTTAATTAGCTTGTTGTGGATAATATTAGTTACGACGGAGAAGATATACGTGGTCGCGATGTCAGAGCATTCGTCTGCCCCGGTGTTCAGTCTATCAGTACAGCACAACGATCACCAAAGGAAGTGGCAAAACTGTCCACAAGTTGTAATGTATGGATGAAAAGCTGTAATTTTTGCTTGTTTTGGGGTGACAACATGTCCGTTTGCCTCGGAGGTCCTTAAAAATGTCAAACTGGGATTTTTAATTCGCCTAAAATGCCCGGGATTTGCCTGTTTCCATACTGAAGCGCTCGCTGTTGTCATACATGGATACATGTCATAAATTGTGTGTTTGTTTGCCATTTAAACCAAGCATATCAGTTTAATTTTAACCAACTTTGCTTTGTGTGTATCCCTCAGAAGCTGTGCGTGAGGGAGAGAGAGAGAGAGAGAGAGAGAGAGAGAGAGAGAGAGAGAGAGCATGTGCTCCTCTTATTCAAGTGAAAGTGAGAACAAGGCACTTTTTGATGAAAACATAAAGCAAGTAACTCTGAACAAACACTTCGATGTTCACAATAAGTAAGTCTGAAAATGTCTGTTTCTATCTTACCACAGATAAGATACATCTTAGTTTCAGTGAAGTTTGTTAGAGGTGGATACTGTTTGATATACAGTAGATATACATAACTCGCTCGGGCTTTCAAAAAACAGGAAAAATTCCAGAATTTAAATAAATAAATAATTACATGTGTAGGACATTTGCATTGTAGAGATGTACATGCAGATTTCAGATATAAAATCGGTGATTGATTGACTAACGTTTACTCGCTGAAATGAGATGATTGCCTATTAAGTCAGTAGGGACATTGGAATGTTTGGGCATAGCAATATGGCGGCGCAGTGGCTTCACTGATATGACATCATGAGCAATCCAGTTATATATATATATATATATATATATATATATATATCAGTGCATAATCTACAATCTCTTTTTTTTTCATTAAACCACATAATGATGACTTTGAGACATTACAGACATCTTCATTTTCTGTTAAAGCATACTTTTCTGTAACGCTGCTTTGAAACGATGTGTGTGTGAAAAGCTCTATACCAATAAAAAATGATTTGACTGACTTGACTTTATCGTACAAAAGTAAGATTTTAAAATGTCCTTAAAATCAAAGAGTGAAATTTATTAATATTAATCATATTAATTGAACAATAAATTAAGTAATTAATAATTAAAATAATATTAATCTTTGTAGCCAATAATTCATTGCACAAAACAAATTGTGGTACAAACCATGTTTATCCTTGATGCAAGTAAACCAATATTTAAAGGGATAGTTCGCCCATTTACTCTCCCTCATAATTAATAATTATAATTATATTTATTTATCACACATTGCACATATACAGTGAAATTCTTTTTTTTTTTCACATATCCCAGCTAAGCTGGGGTCAGAGTGCAGGGTCAGCCGTGACATGGCGCCCCTGGAGCAGATAGGGTCAAGGGCCTTGCTCAAGGGCCCAACAGTGGCAGCTTGGTGGTGCTGGGGCTTGAACCTCCGACTTTCTCATCAGTAACCCAGAGCATTAACCACTGAGCCAGGTTTATATAATGCTGGTGAATGGTGGCCTAAATTTTGAAACTTTAAAAAGGACATAAAGGCAGCATAAACACCAGTGGTTAAATATTGATTTTTTATTTAATTATTTTGTGCTCCGCATAAAGTCAAATGAGTTTGGAACAACATGAAGGTGAGTAAATATTGGCTGTGTCTCATTTTGAAGGCTGCGTGCTAGGTAGGACATGTCCTTTGAAGGCTGTAGTATACCGAGTGTCCTCCTTTAAACAAATCTCGTTTAAACGAGACGGCTTTCATAGGACAAATGGAAACGGAACATAACATGGTTGCTATGGCAGCACGCTTTAACAAGCGGCATGTATGTTTGTAATACAGGTGTAATTTTAGTCTATTACTTTATTTTAATTATATATTAATATAATTATACATATTATAATACTCTGCACCCATCTGCTGAGGTACTTCAACTTGGGAATTAACATTCCTTGCGTTTGAATATCTTATTTACGGACAAATTGTTGTCAATTTTTTAGACATTTCCGTTGAAGCAAAGATTTGTGGGTTGTGAGTGCCCACAAAGGATACACCTCATGCGTCCTCCGAATTCCCGTGAAAGAAGGTCGCATTGGAAGGCTGTGACCTCTGGAGGACACAGCCTTCCAAATGAGACACAGCCATTGACAGAATTTTAATTTTGGGGTGAACTGTCTCTTTAAGGACTACCTGCAAACTGTAGAGCTCTTTAAATGAGAGTTCCCTTTTCCCACTGTGTTCCTCAGACAAGCACTTTACACCAGGTTCTCCCAGGGAGGCTGGGCCTTCAGTTAGTGTACAGTAAATCACTTCAGACAAATAACACCTGCTAAATGACAAGTAATCAATACTTCCACAAAGTCCTCATATATCTAATTTTGAGGGAAACACTCCTCCCAAAACATTAAAGTCTTTACCCTGTGGATTAATGTCACTGGAAAATGGATGTTGGTTATTGATTAGCAAGGTGTGGCTTATCTCCCCCATATCATTCACTCTGAGTGAAGGAGGAGGCTGAAGGAAAGGAGGGAAATTTCACACGGTGTTTGCCAGCAGTGTCTTTTTGCCTGCCAAATAAGGAAAAGAAGCAAACAAAGGGCTTGGCGTGGGTAACGACATGTTAACAGCTGAACCCTAGACATAAATCTTTGAGCTTCTCTCATATTTTATAATGGCTTCAGTTACACTATCGCACAAACAACTGTCCCCTGTGGCACATGTCTGTAGGTTTGTTGGCCAGATTTGCCCTTCTGTGTCCCAGTTTGACTTTTTGGCACTGAAGGCATGCTTGCTTTGAATTTCGACGCACATGGGTATGTGATCATATCAGACTGTATCAGACCATGCTGGTCTAGGCTGGTTTAGACTTTTTTAAGCCATGGACACACAAATATGATGATCCCCTTGTGTGGGATCCCATTCCTAAAATATAAAGTCAATATAAAGGGAAACACTATGTCTGTCAGCAATGTTCCCTTTAATTTTTGTTTTTGCTGAGCAAAACCTATTACTACTGGGCAGACAGTTCGGCCATTTGAGAAGAATAAACACTCACTGAGCACTTTATTAGGAACACTATGGTCCTAATAAAGTGCACAATGTGGTCTTCTGCTGTTGTAGCCCATCCGCCTCAAGGTTCAACATGTTGTGCATTCTGAGATGCTATTCTGCTCACTACAATTGTACAGAGGGGTTATCTGAGTTACCGTAGCCTTTCTGTCAGCTCTAACCATTCTGGCCATTCTCCGTAGACCTCTTCGTAACAACCTCTCTCATCAACAAGGCATTTCCGTCCGCAGAACTGCCGCTCACTGGATGTTTTTTGTTTTTGGCACCATTCAGAGTAAATTCTAGAGACTGTTTTGAGTGAAAATCCCAGAAGATCAGCAGTTATACAGAAATACTCAAACCAGCCCATCTGGCATCAACAATCATGCCACGGTCGAAATCACTGAGATCACATTTTTCCCCATTCTGATGGTTGATGTGAACATTAACTGAAGCTCCTGACCCATATCTGCATGATTTTATACATTACACTGCTGCCACACGATTGCCTGATTAGATAATCGCATGAATAAGTAGGTGAACAGGTGTTTTTAATAAAGTGCTCAGTGAGTGTATATATAATGTATAAAATAAATAAAATATTTATTCTATACAATTTTTATATTTAAGTAGTCTGTATCTATTCCTGTGAAATTTTACGATTCTCAATACCAGTTTCAATACCACGAGAATGAATATTGCTGTTGAACTTTATTTAAAAAGTCACATTTTAATTCAAATATTAACATTACTGTAAATTTAAACTATGGCATGTTGTCTTCAAGTGTCTTTCATTTAAGTTAATATTGCTTCTTCTTTTTTAATTATTCAGGTAAAAGTCTTAATAATTAAGAACTAAGAATAACATAAGGACATTTTGGAAGAAAATTCACATCAAGAATTTGATAAGAAATGTTTTCATCTAGATTTCAGTATAAGTTCATATTGAACTGACGTTTAATAGTAGATATCTTGATATCTTAAATTTGAGCACAGGCACTGTTGAGGTCTCTAGAGGAGATGCATGTGAGATTACCGGGGTCTTTTTCTCAGGAGAAACATCTACAAAGGAAACCATTTATTCTCATTGTTGTCAAGGAGAAGCAATTGAGGAATTAAAGAGATCTCATTGGTGAGTTTTCTTTCCTATGGGGACTGATCTAGGATAAACAACCCATTATCCTTCCTCTGTGCGGCCATGAGTGTTGCAGGCTGCATCTCCACTCTTCCACACCACAGAATGATGCAATGAGGAACGTGATGGAGGAAAATGCCTCTGTAAAGAGCAGACATGATAACTGCTAATCAGCACAGTGAGCCATAATCAGTGAGAAGAGTATGTGCTTGTGAGGGTTATGTATACAAACATGCACTGACGTGCACAGAACGGGGGCAGCTGGGGCACAAGCCCCTGCCCGTTTTATTCACAAATCTAAAGGTGCCCTTTTAGTCGTCCAGGAAAAGGGGAGAAATTTTAAGAATTAAATTAAAATAGTTAAATAAAACAAAATTAAAATCTCCTCAGAATCTCACAATAAAAGTAATAATGTGTTATTATGAGATTTCTTTGTAAATCATGGGCGTATTAAAGAAAATTAAGCAGAGGTGCCTTTAAGAGCATGCTACAGCAGATCAGGGGCGGACTCCAATCGCAAGTGGTCCTCCCTATGCCCTTTACTCACTCTGACCTGCAGAGCCCTTGAAGTGGGTACTCTGAAGGAAACATGGCATTACTGTATGAATGTACCCTTCGCTAACAGTCTTCTAAAAGGGCCCTCTGAGAAAAGATTCATTTTCTCACTTTCGTTTTGAACAAGCTTTCGAGTGGCATCCCCTTCCGCAAGAGTGCCCTTCAAGGAAGCAAAAAATGCAGTTTTGAATTCGCCTCGGAACATCGAAGTGCCGTTACCTCTGACGAGTAACAGGTCTGATAAGAAGTCCACTCCATGTACTGTGTTGTAAGTTCATCAAAAGAATAATACTCGATTGCTACCGCATTTCCGACATCTACACGTGCCATTAGTGTAGACAGATTTATTCATTATAATGGGAGCGGTTGCGTCGCTTTCAGTGATATAAATTAGAATCGTCTTTTTAGAATATTGACATAATCTGAAGGAGCTGTCTGGTTCAGCCAATGCCAGTTTGGTTTTGTTGAAACTAATAAGCCATTAGACTCACATTAGATCACTTTTAGTAAAATACCATTAGGCTACCACAGTACCACAGCTCCCTATACGCATATTACTGCCTTCGCACCATGCACCACGTTACCAGGGTAATACCATGGTACTGAATGATTGATCATGTTCATATTTCATGATACTGTCATGGTACTACAAGGTACTTAAAAAAAAAAATCCATGGTTTTACTATGACACGTCATAAACATGGGGTTATCACAGACCATGTCTCAAAATAAATAAATAAACAAGTGTATTACCATGGTGATTTATGTGAGAAATATAACAGAATAGGCTATTATTTGTGATAAAATTATATACAGTACATATATATATATATACACACACACACACACACACACACCAGAAAATGGTTAAATACTCAAAAAGCAAAGAAATTAGCTTAGTATTTATAATTACTATTCATTCAAAAAAACAAAAAAACAAATCAGTGCCCTTTTCTATCCTTCCGCCCCTGTCCCTGCTCAGGTCTGTGCACGTCACTGGAAACATGTACACAAGGACCCATCCAGTTGCACTCATAATCACACTAATACAACAACCGCACACTCATCTGTAGTGAACTGCAAATAATCTGCTGTTTTATTTCTAACACATCATGTAGTCAAGCAAATCATGCAGAAGGCAACACCTAACACAACTGATGTTCCTTCCTGTGCTGTCTTGTAACCTGGCCCTTGGATGCATGGATACGGTTGCTAGGCACCACCTTAAAGTGTCGCTAACACTGCTTCTCACTACTGTTGCCATGACAACTTGAAATGCCTCTGTCTCTCTCTTTCTCTCTCACTTTCTGCCATCACAATAAGTCAACAAGGTTCATGGCATTGTAATGGAAAACTGAGAGTACAATATATTTCGTCCACCAACGGTGGTTTGAGGTTGCTTGGGTCAAGTGACGTAATTTAATCACAAAATTGAGATAAATGGAAAGGTTCAACTTGGCTGGTGTGTATTACATACAAAAAGGTAGAGAGATGATGTGCCAGTCGGACACCTCAGAGTAAGGACAGCAATGCAGCTGACAAAGAGAGTATAGTGTATATAAGAGGATATCCCTTTATCTGTCATTACAAGAAATACGTAAAGGGATAGTTCAATAAAAATGAAAATTCTGTTATCATTTACACACCCTTTTGTTGTTCTGTCTTTCTTCCTTTCTTGGAACACAAATGGAGATGATAAGTATAATGTCAGCAAGTACTATTCACTTTCATTGCCTTTTTTCTGAAAGGATGACTGAGGCTAATTTTATACTTAACATTTCCTATTGTGTTCCACAGAAGAAAGTCTCATTTTTTTCTTCTGCTGAAGACAAACAGATTTTTAGAAAAATATCTCAGCTCTGTATGTCCATACAATGCAAATGAAGGGGTACCAACATTTTGAAACTCCAAAAAGCACATAAAGGCAGCATAAAAGTAATCCATAAGACTCCAGTGGTTTAATCCATGTCTTCAGAAGTGATATGACAGTTGTGGGTGAGAAACAGATCAAGATTGAGTCCTTTTTTACTATAAAAGCTGTTTTATTCTACATGGACAGGGTCCCCTCATGGGGGCTGCCACATTAGAATCACATGACCAGCCGAATACTACTCGCTTAATCTCAGTAACAGTTTCCACCTGGTATTGGTCTTGGGTGATCCGATCACATGTGGTCAGGTGAGACATTTCGCTGTTTACACCTGGCCACTTAAATGCACCTCCTGTGACCGCTTGTGTTCGGATTTGGAGGGGAGGGTCTATGTTTCATGATGACATGCATCACATCACTATGTCAGTGTGTTACTGCATGATATTAAAGCACAAAAAAGTCAGAAAAGACAAAGAAAGCATGAAAAATAAAAATGTCTCCATGATGCAGCTGAAATTTTATATAAGCACAAATGCAACTTGTCAAGCAGAATTATACGTTATTTTAGTGGATTACCTGTATTAAAGGAGCTTCAGGTTTTCGTGCTTCTCATCTGTTTTGATATCAGACACACTAAAGAAGATCTGTGAAGCTCTCGTGATTGTGTATGTATCTGCTTTTTTTAATTTGCTGATCGGACGATTATTTCCTTTAAAGCCGCTCATAAACGGCAAAGTTTAAACTCTTGTTTTAGTGCAGCGGTTGATTGACAGGTGAGGGGTGGCGCTTCACTGCTGCCAGGATGCATACATGACGGATTAGTGTTGCACCTCAAATGTGATGTGGACACATGCTTTTTGAACACATTCGCTCGTGGTTTCTGTGATCCAATCACAAAACGTTTTAGACCACGTTTAGACCTGTATTTAGGGCTGACCACATGTGATCGGATCACCAGAAATGCATCTTAATACCAGGTGGAAACGAGGTCTCAGTAACTGTCTTGTTATTAGACACTTTCACTCATAAATGAATCATGGCTGACTGACTGTGAATTGTAAATTCCTACAATGGCATCAGTAACTGAAAACTATTGATTTTGAATGATGCTGCATCCACGCCGCTAGGTGTTAGTGTAAGTCCAAGATGACACAAAGACAAAAGTTACTGAGTGCACCTTTAATGTAAAAAATAACCAAAACCTTTACTAGGGATGGGCGATACCACTTATTTTCTTTTCAGTCCGATACCAAGTACTTTTAGGCCAATATCGCAGATATCGATACCAATACCGATACCTCTATTAAATTGAATTTTTAAGAATTCTTTGGATAAAATGAGTAACTTAAATTATTACTTAATTTTTTTTATATATTTATGGGCCTAAGCAAAATTTATTAGGCTGCTTCTTTAGCCTTTAAAAATGAGTAAGCCACATAAAAAACCTCAAAATGAACCATGGATATTCCATAGCGTCAGGATATGATACACACACACAAAAATCAATATAATAAATACAACATACCAGCAATATGATCTGGTACACAATTTCAAAACAATAATGTAAAAGTGGTATCCTTCTCAATATAATTCACAGCCGAAAGTGATGGTTTGACAAAACGACTAACCATAAGGTAATAAAAAACAAAAACATAAGGTAAATTAATTTCTCCTTGGGGCATATGGCTCATGTAATCAAATGAAATCTTCCTCCGCCAGAGGGAGTGCTCTGCCCTGTGCTATAGCAACAGAAAACCAGGAAAAAAGGTTTAAGGGTTCACGGATGTGCTGTGTTGTTTTGAGCTAAAACAGGTACTGTTATTTATATGTCACACACTGGCAACTTAAACAAATGCATTAAGCTTTTTAAGGCACGCAGACAGATGTTAGGGAAGGGAAGTCGCTGTGTACTGGTTGACAGTAGCTCGATGTATGAAGCTCTTCTACTGTATGACAGCTGTGGCAGAGTGAACACTACATTCGATTATCTGAGGTCGAAAAACTCGTCGCTTGTGAGAAAATGTTTTTCTTTTTTTAGTCCAGGGATGTGTATGAGTACCTATGGTACATTAAATCTAAATATTTACCTTTTTAAACCCATGACAAACAAATAAGTAGGTTTGGACATCAATAATGTAACTCTAGTCTCTGTCTATGATGTTATTTTGGTTTAATGTCACTAGTATGGATTGAATGTCAAATCTTTGTCTTCACTTTTTTTTCTCTCCTTCTCAAACAGATTGCATCAGCAGAGAGATGTCGCAATCTGCTTGTCACCACTAAGCTCTGCATTGTGAGACTGACAGTAGTGTGACTGTATAGGTGTGTGTGTGTGTGTGTGTGTGTGTGTGTGTGTGTGTGTGGGCATCATGTCTGCAGCCTATCCTCCCCAGTCACCAGCTGTAGCTAAGTCTATAGTTCTGGTGGAGGACTGATGTCCCCTACTAGCTGCAACCTTCGCCAACTGGGACAATGTCCTGGGTACCCTTGTATGACACATCTGGGCCCCCAAAGGTCAGGGGTTGTTGCTGCTCTGTGACGGTGAGGTTACGTTTCTGGCCAATCACACGCTGAACGGTGAGATTCTGCGGAGCGCTGAGAGTGGCGCAGTGGATGTGAAGTTCTTCGTCTTGGCAGAAAAGGGAGTCATCATCATCTTGCTGATCTTCGACGGGGAACTCAAGGGTGACTAGAACACTTGTGCGCTGTCAATCATTTGGTCACAGTCAGAGCTAAGCTTCTACCTGCCTCTGACAGCGTGTATAGAGACTGAAGCACATCATCATCTGCATGCAGAAGGTCTTTGTTCAGAGTTCCAGTAATACAAAATATACAAATATAATAAAATGGGTAAATAAAATAGAGTGCAGAGAAAAAATTAATATTCAGCAAGACATACAATAGAGAATATGGTTATCAAAGCAGTGGCTTGTGTCTGTGAGTGCACAGTTCAGGTAGTTGTTCAACAATATAGAAAGTGTGGTATGAGGTTTTAAAGCTCTTTCAATAGTATTTATCTTACTCTCTTTCTCTCTCTCACTGACCCACATAAAGACGTAATCTTTCTTGTTACAGATAAAGGACACTGTGCTGAATGATGATGATATTGGCATCGTTGGGGAGTAACGAAATACATGTAACTGGATTACATATTTAAAATACAAAATATAAGTAACTGTATTCCACTTCAATTACAATTTAAATAATTGGTAATTAGAATACAGTTACATTCAAAAAGTATTTTGATTACTGAAGAGATTACTTTGCATTTTATTGTCATTTGTTCAATTTAACATTTAGTCCTTTCAGATGGAAAACATTTATACATATAAATGTTGCGATCCAAAGTGCATCTGAACAGCGGTGAAACACTTTCTTATGATGTGTTACATTCATACGAGCAGACAGAGAAGTACGTTTGAAGCAGCAGAAATATAAATAAATCTTGTGTAAATTGTCATGTGAACATTTAGCTTTATGCTAAGCTGAAATGCTATTTCTAGCCATTTTACATGTACCTGTAACCATACATGATAGTGTGTTTTTATCAAGAAAATTCACGTTAGATCATAATTTTTTCTCTAGTAAGACTTTTGATATAGGGCAAAAATCTTATTCTTAATGATAATTTTTGTATTGTTTTCCTGTAAAAATATCTAAAAATCCTTTCAATTCAATTTGATTTATTTTGTTTTAGAAACAACACTGCATAAGATATTTAGGTTTTTCAGAGAATGTATTTTTAACATGTGTATTTTGTCTTACTGTACTGGCAGAGTTTTTATAGTCAAAACAAGTGAAAAAATCTACCAATGCTGAAGAAGTAATCCAAAGTATTTAGAAAACGTTACTGACCTTGAGTAATGTAATGAAATACGTTACAAACTACATTCAACAGCAGTATTCTGTAATTTGTAGTGAAATACATTTCAAAAGTAACCCTCCCAACCCTGGATATTGGTGACTGAAGACTGTGCTCAAGTAAGAAGTATTGCATCTTTTGGAGAAGCCAATGATCTGAATGATCTATTTTGTTGTTTGGATCAGAGTTCTCCTGAGAGGTTGTTATATGTGTTATTCTTCTCTTTCACAGGGCATTCAGCTCTCATCTTCAGACTTGTGGCTGTTCTATGGTGGTTGGCAGCAATCCCAAGAAAGACAATAAGGTACACATTCCTATTTGGACATTCACTTCATTCACATCGATGTACAGTATGTACAGTTGAGCTCATATGTTTAACATAACCTTTGCAGAATCTAAATTATGTTTAACATAAAAATAAATGTTTTATTTAGTATTGCCTAGAACAGGGGTTTTTAAACTTTTTGATGCCAAGGACCCTATGATATAATGATCCTTTTGCAAGGGACCCCCTTCCTAAATGTAGTCTCATTTATACTGTGTGAAACAAATATTAACCAGGATGTTATAAAGACAACATGTTGTTTGCAAAATTAAATAATTGGCTTTTATATCGTCATTATACTAAAGTCACAAGAAATCATTAAAGTATTATCTAGGAGATATTTACTCTGTATTACATTGATGGCGTATCTTTTTTTTTTTTTTTTTTTTACACAATATTAGAGTAATGTTAGATGTTTAAACCTGAGAAGAAATGTGTATCATACATTTCACAATATATATTGTTCCAAAACAGCTTTAGAGAATATTGCTTTACAGTATTCTTAACAATTCCCAGTGAGCAAGTTAAAGGAATAGTTCACCCAAAAAAGAAAATTCTCTCCTCATTTACTCACCCTCATGCCATCCCATATGTGTATGACTTCCTATCTTCTGCTGAACACAAATGAAGATTTTTAAAAGAATATTTCAGCTCTGTAGGTACTTACAATGCAAGTGAATGGTGACCAGAACTTTGAAGCTCCAAAAGCACATAAAGGAAAAAAGCATAAAAGTAATCCATATAACTCCAGTGGTTAAATCTATGTCTTTAGAACGGATATGATAAGGATTAAATCCATATCTTCTGAAGCGATGCAATCACTTTGGGTGAGAAACAGATCAATATTTAAGTCCTTTTTTTACTATAAATCTTCACTTTCACATTCTGAAAGGAATGAAATATTGATCTATTTCTCACCCAAAGTGATTGCATCGCTTCAGAAGATATGGATTTAACCACTGGAGTCATATGGATGACTTTTATGATGCCTTTAAGTGATTTTTGGAGCTTAAAAGTTTTGGAACCCATTTATTTGCATTGTATGGACATACAGAGCTGAGATATTCTTCTAAAAATCTTCATTTGTGTTCTGCAGAAGAAAGAAAGTCACACACATCTGGGATGGCATGAGGGTGAGAAAATAATCAGAGAATTTACATTTTTGTGTGAACTATCCCTTTAAGAACAGTGGGCAAATACACTAACCAGGACAAGCCATGTTTACTCATGCACAACCATCACAAAAGGCTACAAACAGTTATTGATGCTTGAGGAAGCAAAACATGATATTAAGAATCAAGAATAATTTGTGTAAATGCAGTTAATATTTTGTCTTTTGGAGTATATTTAAATATCTGATATATAATAAAAGTATATGTAATATCTTCATCAGAACAGTTACATTTTATGATCTCTCTTATTTAAAAAAAAATGCAGATTCTACAACGGGTATGTAAACTGTAAGTATAGAACTGTAAGTTGAATTACGATGTTTCCTTCACTAGATCTTGCTCACGCGGAGTCTCTTCCTCACTCCTGTGTAGAGAAAGTGCTCTCGATTGTGTCACCCTGACAGCTCGTTCAAATTTGACACAGGTCTCTTTGTTCAGGGCCTCATCAAGGTATCTACAACATCCCTCTGTGGGAAACTTATGTAAATACTGCTCATTTGCACAGAATTTTCTGCTTGGTAATAAAATATTTGGTCCATAATCATCAAGTGCCGCTGGTTTAATGTGGCTACAGGTGATTATATTTGCTGGATGGGAGATTTAGAAAGGTCCCTTTCTTCTTATTCCCAAGACTCTGCAGGGAGCTTCGTGTTGCCCTACCGGCAGGTGCTCTACTCCCCGTATCCCACCACTCACACCGATGTGGACATTAACACGGTGAAGCAGATGCCCCCCTGCTATGAGCACACATATCATCAGCAGTGTTACATGCATGCTGAGCTCGGTGCCCTCTGGAGGGCTGCCAGTGAGGATGACATCAGTCCAGACAACCTCATCAATGCCCAGGACTCCTACACCCCTGACTTGTATGACCTTTGATCTCAAAATCCCTTCTTAGTCAGTGTTGGGTTCTTTATTTTTGTTAGGAAAGTCAGCTCATATGGTCTTTTAGGCCATTAGACAATGTTTTTTTTTTTTTTTTAGTGTAAGGGATAATGTACAGTCAGGCAGTCATTATTGCAGAATAAACCCTGATGTGAAGTTGAGGGCTTTTGTATCACCCTGAAAGGGTTTAATTTGCGATAATAATTAGCCGACTGTACATTATCCCACTTATTACACGGTGTAACACTTCTCAGTTAAAGGAGGAGGCGAGAAGCAGATTTTCCGGTTCAGGTGAGCGTTTTATTCCCCCACTGCAGCAAATGTACTCTTTCAGGGCTCTCACCGTGTTCAATAACTCAATCTAAACATAAACGACTACTTCAGTAAAATAAACTCTCAGCTTTCCAATAATAAGCTCTTGGCTTCAGAATCAGGTCTCTAGTGCCATCTGAGTGCTGCGTGGCCCACTTTATGCCGCTCTTCCCGTGCTCACTGAAATTTGGCTCAGGTGTAAGCACCCATACCGCTTTCTCTCTCTCCGGAGAGATGCTTGACCACGCCCCCGCTGCCACATATCCCCACCGCCCGACTCAGGCCGGGGTGGCATCTGGCCTGCCTACCACTCCCCCCCCATTCCTGGAAAGGAAGTCGGCGACAGCCATCTGCGCCCCTGGTCTGTGGACCACCTTGTACTTAAACGGCTGAAGAGCCAGATACCAACGGGTGATCCGGCCATTAGTATCCTTCATGCGGTGAGCCACTGGAGTGGGGCGTGATCCGAGCAGTGGGTGAAGGCCCGCCCCAGCAGGTAGTATCGGAGTGTGAGGACCGCCCACTTGATGGCGAGACACTCCTTTTCCATGGTGCTGTACTTAGTTTCCCTTAACGAGAGCTTACGGCTAATGTACAGCACCGGGCGCTCCTCCCCCTCCACCACCTGCGAGAGTACGGCCCCCAGCCCCCTGTCTGAAGCATCTGTCTGTAAAACAAAAGGGAGAGAGAAGTCAGGTGAATGTAAAAGCGGCCCCCCACAAAGGTTTTTGAACCCCAGATACCGTACCTCCACCTGTCCAATCGCGCACTTCTTCGGATTCGCTGTGAGTCCCGCTCGGCGTAGCGATCTCAGAACCGCCCTCAGTTGTTGCATGTGCCGCTGCCAATCATTGCTATAAATAATGATGTCATCTAAATAGGCAGCGGCGTAAGCTGAATGTGGTCTAAGGATTCGGTCCATGAGACGCTGAAACGTAGCCGGGGCTCCAAACAAACCGAACGGAAGAGTCACAAATTGGTGTAATCCAAACGGTGTGGAGAAAGTGGTTTTCTCACGGGAAATTGGTGTCAAGGGGATCTGCCAATAACCCTTCGTCAAATCCAATGTCGAATAAAAACGAGCAGTGCCCAACCGATCGAGCAACTCATCAACGCGAGGCATTGGATATGCATCAAATTTAGACACCGCGTTGACTTTTCTATAATCCACACAGAATTGCACAGACCCGTCGCTCTTGGGCACTAGAACAACTGGGCTGGACCAATCACTGTGGGATTCTTCTATTACCCCCATATCAAGCATCGCATCCAATTCTTCCCGAAAGATTTTTTTCTTGTGTTCGGGTAATCGATAGGGGTGGCTAAGTACCACGACCCCCGGCTCGGTCTCGATGTGGTGATGGATGAGGTTTGTACGTCCCGGTAGAGGGGAGAACACATCTGCGAACTCCTGTTGCAACCTATCAACCTCCGCGAGTTGGCTTGGTGAGAGGTGGTCTCCGCAAATGACCGGGGTGAACTGAATATGTTTTGAACTCACCTCCGGTCCGAGCTCCGCCTTCTCGGGAACTACCGTAGCCAACGTCACGGGAACCGCCTCCCTCCACAATTTCAGGAGATTGAGGTGGTATATTTGATGTGCGTCCCCTCTATCGGTTCGTTTAACCTCATAATCGAGATCTCCCACAAGTCGTGTGACCTCAAAGGGTCCTTGCCACTTGGCGAGTAATTTAGAGCTCGATGTGGGAAGCAATACAAGCACTTTATCTCCCGGTGCAAATTCCCTTAGCTGAGTTCCCCTGTCATACAGTCGGCACTGTGGTTCTTGAGCTTGGAGCAAATTCTCCTGTGTTAGTTGCCCCAAGGTGTGGAGTTTTGCTCTAAGATCAAGAACGTACTGAATTTCATTTTTACTGTTTGAAGGTCCTTCCTCCCAGGCCTCTCGCAATGCATCAAGCACGCCGCATGGGCGTCGCTACAGCAGCTCGAATGGGGAGAAGCCAGTGGAGGCTTGCGGGACCTCTCATACTGCAAATAACGGGGTAGAGCCATTTATCCCAATTTCTGGAATCATCGTGCACGAACTTACGAATCATGTTTTTGAGGGTTTTATTAAATCGTTCCACCAAGCCATCCGTTTAAGGATGGTATACACTGGTGCGAATCGATTTAATATTTAACACCTCATGCAGTTCGCGTAGTGTTCGTGACATAAATGTTGTGCCTTGATCGGTGAGGATTTCTTTCGGAATCCCCACCCGGGAGATTATTTTGAAGAGTGCCTCCGCAACACTGCGTGCTGAGATGTTGCGAAGAGGCACTGCTTCCGGATATCGTGTTGCATAGTCCACTAGGACCAATACAAAGCGATGTCCGCGTGCTGACCGTTCTAATGGCCCGACGAGGTCCATTCCAATTCTCTCAAAGGGGACCTCGATCAGAGGGAGAGGGCGCAATGGCGCTTTTGGGGTGGCCGGTGGGTTAACCAGCTGGCATTCGCGGCATGCCACACACCACCTGCGGACATCGCCGCCAATGCCTGGCCAATAGAAACGGCTATTAGACGGTTCAGTGTTTTCCTTTCTCCTGGGTGACCCGCCATGGGATTATAATGAGCCGCCTGGAATACCATTTCCCGATGGCTCCTTGGAATCAACAGTTGGGTTGTATCCTCTTTGGTCCGAGTGTCCTGTGTCACTCGATACAACCGCTCATTTATAATTGCAAAATAGGGGTATGAAAGTGCGATGTCAGGCTGGAGTCGTTGACCATCGATGACTCTCACTTGGTCGAAGGCGTGTTTGAGGGTTTCGTCTCGTGATTGCTCCAAAGGGATATCCCCGTCAGGGAATTCCCTGAGAAGGGGAGGGGCTGCAGCTGTCAAGGACGGCCCCGGCTCCGCCTCCCCTGCCAGAGCATCGCACATCACACATATCCCTATTTTCATACAGGACCCATCCGCGCAAATTCCCTTTAATAAAACTCTAAAATCAGGCCAATCAGTCCCCAAAATCAGCGGATGGGTGAGGCGGGAACTAACCGCAGCCTCCACTCTATGCTTTTTCCCCCGAAATTTAATTGTCAGGGTTACCACCGGATACTTGTGAATATCCCCGTGTACACATTTTACCTTCACCGTTTTGGTTGTGACCAATGCCTCGGGTTGAACCAGGCGTTGGTGGATAGTGGTTTGATTACAACCGGTATGACACTTACCGGTATCCGGTACGCTCCGGCCCGGTCGGGGGCAGCCTGTGGGAGGTCAGAGACCCGCACCACCATCCCCAGCTCCATCAGAGGGCACTGATCTCGGAAGTGGCTCGGGTCTCCGCACCTCCAGCAGGCCGGCCCAGGCGCTACGCCCGCACTTGTGTCAGCGGGCACCCCCCCCCGAGGGTGAGAGCGGCGGGGCATTGGAGTAGGGGAAGGTGTCGTCTCCCACACCCGGGGAACTGGTCTCAGGGGCTGAGGTCCTCTTCGTCTGCGTGGGGCAGGAACGGGACCTGGAGAGAGAGCAGACGAGAGAGAGAGAGAGGGGAGGGGGAAGAAACAGAGGGAGGAGAGAAAACGTAGGAGGGCTCTTCCGCACTCGGGATCGCCGCCATGTGGTCCTCCACAAGTCGGATAGCTTCCTCCAACGACGCCGGGCGGTGGCACTGGACCCACTCCGCCGTCCCTTTTGGCAGTCGAACTATGAACTGTTCCAGTACCACCTGGTCGATAATTCCCTGGACGTCGCGATCCCCCGCTAGCAGCCATCTTCGGCAGGCATCACAGAGCCGCTGGGCAAAGGCAAACGGGCGGTCGGAGCTCTCCAACTTCAAGCTCCGGAAGAGTTGACGACTTTCCTCTGGAGTGCGACCAACCCGTTGCAAGATGGCTCTTTTTAAATCTCCGTAGGCCAGGAGGCTTGACGCTGGCAGTTGTTGAGCCGCGAGCTGGGCTTCCCCGGACAATAGTGGGATCAATCGGGCTGCCCGTTGGCCGAGCGGCCAGCCCCAGATCTCGGCGGTCCGCTCAAACAAATCCAGGAAGGCCTTGGGGTCGTCCGCCGCCCCCATTTTCTGTAATGCTGGCGGGGGTAACGGTGTGGGAGTGTCCGGGGTCGCGGCTGAGGTTGCCCCCTGGCTGAGGAGGCTCCGGATCACCTGCCGGTCCTCGGCTTGAGCATGCACGAGCTCGACAAACCGGCGGTCTTGATCTTGTCAGAGCTCAAGCAGCGTCTGTTGGTGGTTCTGATGTAGGCTGGCGAGGGCTTGGAGGATCTCCGCCAACTGGGAGGACTCTACGGGGCAACTTCCGTCCATCTTCAAACCTTCCCGGGTTTTCGGCACCAGTGTAACACTTCTCAGTTAAAGGAGGAGGCGAGAAGCAGATTTTCCGGTTCAGGTGAGCGTTGTATTCTCCCCGCTGCAGCAAATGCACTCTTTCAGGGCTCTCACCGTGTTCAATAACTCAATCTAAACATAAACGACTACTGCAGTAAAATAAACTCTCAGCTTTCCAATAATAAGCTCTTGGCTTCAGAATCAGGTCTCTAGTGCCCAGGTTCTCTCTCTCATCTGAGTGCTGCGTGGCCCTCTTTATGCCACTCTCCCCGTGCTCACTGAAAATAGAGACAGGTGTTAGACATAATTTGGCTCAGGTTTAAGCGCCCTTACTGCTTTCTCTCTCTCCGGAGAGATGCTTGACCACGTCCCCGCTGCCACACACGGCTACTTGCCAAATAAAAAATAATAAAAGTTTATTGTTTAATAATAGTTATTTAGTTAAAACTAGAGCTGCATTTTTAGGTGAAAATAGCTGTGCTTTGAAGGCAAAACGGACGTCTTTTTTCAGCTGAAATCAGCACATAGTCACTGCGCTGTGTACTTTATCTTAATGGAAAGCATACACATACATGTACCTAAGACTAAAATTATTCATTTTTATTGAAGTCTGTACGCTAAGTGTTTCAGGCTGAATTAATTCCAGAAGTTGAATACTTAGGGTTAGGGATTTAGAAAAAACCCTACCCAGAATGTTTGAGCAATTTTTAATACTGTGCTGCCTTTTGATTATGTAAGAAGAAAGAGACATTAAATGAAAGACATGAAACTAGCACAGCTATATAGAAATCAGTTGAATGTTGCAACGGGCAATTATACAATTTATATGTCATTATACAAAGATGTTTGACCACAGAATGCCTTAATTGACCAGTCAGAATCAAGTAATCTAGAGAGCCATGCAACAGATTGTAATAAATTGCAGAGGAAATGTTTGATCTTTTGATCTGAATCCTCTTTATCAAGAAACTTCCTTTGAGATTTCTGTGTGTGTGGATGTTCGTCCTTGATATTCTGAAAACTCTTCAGTTTCTAGTATTGTCATGGTTCAGTGCTGTGGCCAGCATAGAAATGCATCATTGATTTGTTTTCAAAGACTGCCAGTGACAGTTTGGCAGAGAATTTTTCCATTAAAAGTTCACAGAGTTGCTGAGAGGTGGAACAGAGAAATGTAAAAATTCATTTCAGGGTAGGGCTGCACAATGAATCGTATTTTAATCGCAATCACGATTTCTGCCTCTCACGGTTAATTAAGCATCCAAGGAGAGGGATAAGTGCAGTGGAACGCGGCAGTTCGGGAGAGAGAGAGCCACATGCAGCTGCCGTGTGTGTTTCTCTCTCCCGAACTGCCGCGTTCCGCTGCACTTATCCCTCTCCTCGGCTGATTAGCCCAACTGGGGGCCGGGCGTGCGTAGTCACGGTCCAGCTCCACCCTCCTTCTCGTCACAAGAGCATTTCACCATGTTTGGATGGAGCACCAGAGCCTACCAAAACTGTTGTCAACAGAAACAACACACACACTTCCCAGTAAAAAATTGTTTAAAGAGAACTTAAGTGTGAAAACCCTTAAATTAGAAGTAAAGCATAGGCAAAACATGACTTAATATTAGTAAAAAAGAATAATTTACTTGTTTGTCGTTTTAAAACCTTGATCAACATGAGAGCTGTTGTTTAATGTCATTTTATTTTTTATGTAAGAAACAAATATCAAAGCTATGGCAACAGTATTTTTTGTGCAAATTGTGCAGCCCTGCTATAAAAATAAATAAATAAATAAAACTCCAAAGGGCAGAATAATCGTGATTAACATTTTAAGCAAAATAATTGTGATTATCATTTTAACCATTATCGTGCAGCCCTATTTCAGGGCACTTGCTATATCCTTCGCTCAATGTGTTTTGTACACATACAAAAACAGTGCAGTCAACTTGACATGTCAAGTAGTCAACTTCTTTTGAATCTTTTTCTGAATGTATTATTATATTATATATATTTCAGGACGTGATGCACAAAAACACACTTGTAAAGTCCTTCATAAATGAGGTAAGCCTTCACTAATCCCCTTTCAAATTCTCTGAATCTCCCGAGCTTTATAACAACTCCTACTGTGGCCTTGATAACACGTGTGTATTTGTGTAGGTGTTTCTGTTAAAACCAGGTCTGTCTCTGCGGAGCGTACTTGTCCCACTTCCTTCTCCTGCTGCACAAAAAGGCTCTGACACTGCTCAGATATATTGAGACATATGTACATCAACTTATTACTTATCTAATGCTGCCACAGATATATTCACCTTGCTTATATTACATTCTTTGAACATGCACATATTTGACAGTCTGAATATTCAATATACTGAAGATAGACACGCAGACAGATATTGGATATGTTTTGAATGTGCTCTATGCAATATGGGCAGATGCAGTTGTAATGTTCTCTTTACATTCTGTTTAAACATTGCATGGACGGATACTGATGGAATTATTGACAACGGACTGTTGAATCATTGAAAATGTATGCACACCCTGCAGTAGTAATGTTGTTACTCCGTAGGTGTGCATTTATTTTCTAAAAGTCTGCATCCAATTATTCCACATATACAACAATTGCCACATGTGTATTTGTTTAGCACAAAACATTTTTCAGGTTTTCATCCCTAAAACGTTCTAGTGTGTAGTGTAGAACTACTTTCAGACGCCACCGATTAAGCTGCTGTTACTAGTTCGAAAACGTGACTCAAAATCCCATTACTAGTTTAAAAGCATCACTTTCGAATTAGAAGCAGTGACTCAAACCATTTCTAACTAGTCAATGGTGTAACAAGGTTTTGTGTGTGTGTATGTATGAGAGCGAGAGAGAGAGAGTTGTCTCTGGAGAGACTTCACATTATTACATATTATTACAATGTTATTTGGCTGGAGAGTCATGCCATTCGTCTTTCGTCCAGCTGCTAAAATGACTGTACTTTCCATAGATAAAAAAAAATTTTGTTTCATGTTATGCTTGTCCAGTGCTATTTTATTACTCTGTACGGCTGTTTGAAGTTCTTCAACAAATTGGAAAGAACATAGCGAAATGATATTGAACTGCAATGCGGTCAGCCTGGAACTACTTCATATCTGTACAGGAACACTTTGTAATGTTTGTCAGCTGATAAGAAATAAGACTTAAAAAATACAGTGGTATAAATCACTATAAACACTGACTATAAACTAGTAAGAACTGTCCATTTTAACTAGAAATTAAGTATAAATTATCTAGCATGTACAATGACAATTAATGCATTCATGTGCACTAAATGACAGCAATTTGCAGTAATATTAAAGGGGTCATGACATTCTTTTTTTATTATTTGAATATGTTCCTTGAGGTTCACTTATAGTAAAAAATTTTGCACAAAAAGAGTCATATATTTGTTAAATATGATAATTTTCCACCCTCATTCAAACCTCTGTCAGAAACGCTCAGTTTTGGTGCTGTTGTCTGCCTTTTCATGGTAACAATATACTGTAAATTAGTTTGAGGGTTTTCAAGCTTCTGGGCACATTTAATGATCAACGTTCATAATTGTAGGTCATGAAATATGTTTTTAGTTTCAGGCTTATTGCATTGTATTGACTATCTACTGATCACAGTGTTATTATTTATTACAGGCAGAAGGGGAAGAATCCTTTCAGATCTCTACGCAATCTAAAAACTTGACAGTGGAGGGGGACTTGAACATCATAATGGTGATGGCGGAGAAGCTGCGGGCAGGCCTTCACTCCTTCGTTTTTGGGAAGTCTTTCCTCACCAGCGTGCAGGAGCGTGACCTCCTCATGAGCTTCTGAACTCTGCCGGAGTGCCTATAGATGTCATCATTTTTCTGTGACCACACCCACATCCTTATGTTTATTTTAAGGATGTTTCAACAGCATTCAGAAAAGTGCTGGTAAATGTGCTTAAGTGCTCCGTCACAATGCCTGCTGCTGAAATGTTAATTGGAACATTTTTTGCTGTGAAATTATAAACTGCTAGTGATGTTGGTAAATTCTTATTTGTGTGAAAATCTTTGACACTTTTTATGCTTATGAGATTCTTGGCCTCATGAAGGAGGCGAGATGTGTCTGGGAAAGACAGTGTTTGGGTCTCACAGTCAATGGCTTTCTGGTACTTAAGAGATTTTCTTTACTGCAAGTCTTATACCATACCAAACATTGATCATTTTGGATATCCTGCATAGACATGATAACTAACATGAAAGCATATGCCGGTCATTCATAATATCTGGATAAATGTGAGAGAAGCCGTTTTGTTTACTAATTGAATAAATATGTGACAAAAGAACAAAGTAGATGGAATTTTAATCTCACTGTGGGTTTGTCTTCCTATGTGCATGATTGTCGTCTTATTTCAATTGAAATACCATACAGGATCTACATAAGTAATCTCAACTCTTTAATAAATTTCCCTGGCCATTTAACAATGATATGATTGTCTCAACACTGCACATAATTCACGTGACTGATCTGCTACTTCCCAGAACTCTTCTTTTCAGAGACTTTTCTTTGTTCCCTAAAGGTGAAGTGTGTGATTTCTGCACAACTAAAGGCACCACATGGAATTGCAAAATAAGGACAATTTTCAAACTAGTTTTTAAACAAACACTCCCCCGTCTACCATTGCTCAGCCAAAAAGATCGTCCCGCCCAAAACCCACACCATTGGTTGAGACAGTGTTTCTGTGTTGGCTGGTCATGACACTCGAACAAAGAGAGCAATGTTTAAATAAATTTAAGTGCCACAGAGCCCAATAAGCTGGGATAGGAGACAGTATTAAACACACCAGCTTTAACTTGACAAACTAAACTACAGTTATGGTTAATTAAATTACTCTTACTTGCGCATCTGGATTGAGACATGTAGGGAAGCTGGTGGAAATTTGGGAACACCAAGAAAAAAAGTACCTTGACTTACTATATCTAAATTAGGCCAAATCTCAGGTGTAAAATGTGCAAGGAAGTCAGCAAATAACAGGAACGGCCCTTAGCCATCTTGCTTTAATTTTGAAATGTTTTTTTTTTTTTTGCATTATTCCACTGTTGTTATTTATCACACAGCCTTTGTGTTAATGGCAGACCCGTAATGAGGGTGTAATGGTAGTGTAATGATGACTCTGTCAGGGGTGTTCTGAACATTTTGGGAAACTTGTGAAAGTCATAAACTGAATTTTAATCTGAAATATGTATATTATACATTTTAAATTGTAAATGTGTTGTCTTAATAAATGGTGCCTATTTTATTTGTGAAACATAACTTGTCTTATTATACCTGTCTATTAGTGTAAAATCCTCCTTTCCTTAACTATTTGCTTTTCCAAAACGAACAAATATTCAGTATGTTTATTTATTGAGGCTTATATGGAAATTATTATATGGTGAGAAGATGAACATGGCTGGACACTGGACAGAGCAGCAGGTAGCCTATTCCACAATGCAGAAAAACTCCAGGAGACAAGTTATAATGAATATGCAAGAGCCCTAATCTGATTTTATTGCAGTTCCTTGCATAAGTACTTAGACCCTTAATCATTTCTGTCATGTTACGGAATAGCAAATCCTATTATTTGTACACAATTGCACTCTGTGATATTTTTATTTTTAGCTCAAAAGTATATGTTAGAATTTTTTTTTTCCAATCCCACATTTTAATGTTTTGTAAAATACACTGTTTAGGTTAATTTTGGAAAAATGTCCATGTTATTTTTTATGCTTTTTACCTTTTCCCATAGTGCCACCTACTAACTGGGCCCCTGTTTCATTTTATTTTTCATTCTTGGGCCATGCCTACGTCAATTTGGCTTAATATTATTGTTTGCCTTCTCCAATGAGAATGTTTGTTTTGTAGACAACATTTGTTAAAACTTTGATAGTCATAGTATTCTCACTTTATCAATATCTTAAAGGCAGGTGTATTGCTTTTACTGGTGTGTGTATTTTTATTATTTTCCTCCCAACCTTTTATTGTCCCTGAATATATATATATATATATATATATATATATATATATATATATATATATATATATATATATATATATATATAATAAATAAATATTGTAAATACTTTTTTATGAATTCATTTATTTGAATAAATTAATTACTGGTATACTGCACTTTTTTAATATAATTTTTTTTATATATGTACAATTGTATTATATAATAATCCCTTATTAATTGCACTTCATAATGCAAAGTTTATTTTCAGTGATATTAGTTTTTGAAGACCAATTTAAGTTTATTTAATTCTTAAAATTATTACAGTCTTACACTACAATGTCACTTGATCCCCTCCTTCACACTTCATTCTGAAGCACTTGATCCACTGGATACTCAGGTCAAGCCTGACACAGTTAACGGTATTTTTATTGGCTACTCCCCATGCCACTCACGCCCATGTTCTACAACCTCGCCTTATTATTGGTTCATTTGTCCACAACAGATGTGTGATTGGTTTGGCCATGGCACCTGACGACAAAACAGGAAGCGTAAGCGCTGTCCGTGTAAATACTCCGGAAAAGAAATCATTCGCTTGAGAAATGTGTGCTGCCGCTTGAGAGGAGCACAAGAGAGCAGCTCTAAGGATCATGACAACGTGAAATGTGATTCTACACTGTACAAGGCGAGGTGGGTACACGGCTTGTGTCCATAAAGCTTTGTGTTTGAGAACGGGCTGCGGCCTACAGTAACAGCAGAGATTGTGCGATATATGACTCCTCTTGAGTCTGGATTTGAGCCTGGATCACCTGCTGAGCCCCAGTGCTGTTGTCATTTATAATGCCATCTGTTTCATTACATGTACATAAGATTGTAGTCCGATTAATAAAGTTCACAAATGTCTGTTCTTGCTGTCCATAAACATCAAAAGGCTGTGTTTGCCACGCCAAAATCGAATGCGTATCGAATACTTTCCATCATTGTCGTTTCGCTTGTTTTGTAAAGGTTAACCTGTACCTATTTATTGCAAAACGCATGATGTAGACTGGGTGAACTATACACATCGAGTTTCATCATTATTAATACATTATTTATTAATCAGAACTGCTTTGGTGTCTGTAGGACACAGACGTACAATGGTCCAGTTGTCACACATGGACATAATGAGCTCCATTATTGTGAAACTTGCCTTACCTTTTGCCAAAACAGTTCATTGGTTGAAATGGGTCAGAATGTGTCGGTTTTGATTGACTTGTTTGGGTGGTATAAGCTTCCAGTCCTCGAATCTGATTGGACAAGTGGCGCTCCATACGTGTTGATCTTTAGTAGCACTGGGGCGCAAATAGTGGTTGAGGTTTTGATTCACTGTTCATTGTGATTTTTGACTGATTGGTACCATGACCATTTTTGGAGATCGCATATTTACACCAGTAGGTGGCGACAAACGAGCATCTTTTGTGTTATGAGTGAGTCATTGAATCAGTAGTCACTTTCATACATATGGCTTTTTCCAGTAAATAAACGACGATTTTCAGTTTAGAGATCATGTGTGAACACGACCCGTTCTAAAATACCGGTAAATTTAGTTTTGGTTATTTCCCTGAATAAGAAATTGTAACATTACCTGATAAGTTCAGTTTTGGTGCTGTGTCTGAAGAGAGTCGTAAGATAAACGGTTTGAGCATGGACAAGGTCAAGACACGGAGATGATTCAGTTACTCTGGAGTCAGAAAAATGTCATCAAATTGGACAGATAGTGAAATTATTAAATTGTATAAAAAATATTTTTTTATTTAAAAGCGGACTGTAGAGGAAATCTCATAGTGTTTGGTGCTCCAAGTCTCAAATCTGAAGTCATATGGTGAGCAGCCAATGGAAATCAGCCGCACGTGTCCACGACACTGGACCATGAAGAAATGGAGATGGTGAATAACCGCTCAAAGTGAAGCTACACATTTCAAGTCGCTAACCTCCAACTCGCGTCACAGTCTCCATCTTTCCACTGAAGACTGCACCCGAATGCCCTTGGCCTGTTTCTTTTGAGACTCGGAACAAAGAAGCAGCGACATCAACGGCAGCTCCCGTACATGCATGTTTGTTTACATCTGTCATGCGTCTCCTAGAATGTGGTCGTGTGCTTCCACGTGAGTTTGTGATCGGATCATCTTGACAGCCAGAGAGATCCTAAGTGGTTTAGTGTGTGATTCCCAGTTTTTGTCTGTAGCCATTTATGTAGTCTGTAAGTGTGTGATACCTAGTATTTTTAGATTCTGTTCAGATTTTAGAAGTGGTGTAGTGTAATCCAGCCTAAAACGCTTTTCTTCATCCAGTGCGGAGAGCGGAGTTGCTTGATGCTCGCTGGCAGAGAAGAAATGCATGAACAAACAGGCCAAATTTTGTCTGAAACATAAATTATTTTAATATTATGGACCCTTTTCACACATCCGTGTTCGCGAAGCAGAAGTCGTTATAGTTGGGTCAACGCAGCTATGGTCGCTGCTGAGGTGTATGTGTTTTCACAGTCCTTACAAGTTTTGCCTGTATTTACATTCGGAGACGTTGACCACTTCGTGCATGTGAAAGTGTGAAAAGGGTCCATTTACTAGTTTGTTGAACTGTTGTATAAAAGCCTGCGTGCTGATATATGGAACAACATCACATATGCTCGTGTGATATATATCTTGAATACAGTAAGGACATGGTGCATCTGTTAGGTCTTTATATATTGATATTGACATTGATTTGTCATATATTAAAGAGCTTTGATCCTGTCACATTAAGTAACTGAATAACAGGGTAATCTCTCACTTGACACTAGATTCTCAAGTTGCACTGGTTTTGCCATCAGTTTCATTTTGACTGACACATTAAAAATTAATGTACAATTCTTTTATAATGTTGGTTTGGCATAAGATACCCTGGATCTGTTGTGTAATAAAATCCAAGGTTACAAATCTTACATTTTAAAAAGGAAGATAGGCTTAATTTACCACTGCAATACTTGAGGCATTTAAACACCCTGTTTTTTGTAACTTCTCCTTAAGCATGAACATGCCACTACAGATAAGAGGAATTCATCTGAACATTGTTGCATGTTACATCCAGCCATGTCAGGCATTCACATCAAACTGGCTTAAAAGATTGCAAGTCTGAGCTGCATTGATGCTATTTAGCTAAAATAGTGATGGAGATTTCGAAGAAAATTATAACCTGACACTCCTGGAGGTAAAATCGAGTGTAAAATGTGTAAAAAGGCTGCCAAACCATGTTCTGTTTTTGTAGGTATGTAGCACCTACAGCTCTGCCTATCCTTCTGTAGGCCTATTATTTTTTACAAGAATAGAGCAGAGAAAGGGTGGAAATGGTCATATAAAACTAAAATTATGTCTTTTTTCAATGGAAACCCTTTACTAACATTATAAGTGGACCTCAGAGAGAAAACAAATGGATAATATGTTCATTAATTAAATAATAAATGTTACTGTATGTATAATATTTGTCAATAAATTACATGACTCCTGTAATGTCCATAGCCTGTCTAAAAAGTTATGGTGGTAAGCTGTTTTAGTTGCTCAAGTAGTTGGACAATATTTCCTGGAGAGCGGAGGAAGGGGAAGTAGCTGTCGTTTCTGTCTGACTCTGTAAGATTTATACACTTAACCCTGGAAGACTGCTTCTCTTGTTTATTAGCTACTTCACCAAATTTAGATTCTAGCTTTAAATCAGACAGACTATACCAGGGATTAGACTCAACCTCAACACTAAAAAAAGATTGCTCTCCTCTTGTGTAAGCCAGAGTGGACTGAGATAAAAGATTCATCTTGACTTGAAGAAATGTCACACATTGATATTTAAGAAATCACCCTATAAAGCTCAGCTCTAGAGTCTATGCTTTTTACAATAGAATCACAGACCCTGACTTAGTAACATGATGGTTTGGCCTAATCCTAACCCAGACCTGTCATGCAAGGATCGAGAAAGTATCATCAAAAGCATGCTTTCCAAATGATCCAGACTCTAAGGTTTCACTAGTTTCACACATTTGTTTTCGCCAATTGCTTTGAGGTGTTAAATGCAAATAATAGGGTACAGAAATCGGCACTTTTCCACTGCACATTACGACTCGACTCGACTCTGCTCGCTTTACTTTTCTGAGCTTGCTTTTCTGCTGCAATTTAGTGCAGCCTCAACATGGGTGGGATTATAGGCTGATCGTCATAGTTGCGCCGCGACATCATCTTAAAAGCGACACAAACACATCTAAAACTGAAACAGAAAGTTTGTACAATTTGCTTGTATTGCACGAATTACTGCGACACAAAACAAATTAGCAACAACAACTCAAGAACAATATTGACTGGGGCCTGGGTAGCTCAGTGGTAAAAGACGCTGGCTACCACCCCTGGAGTTCGCTAGTTCGAATCCCAGGGCGTGCTGAGTGACTCCAGCCAGGTCTCCTAAGCAATCAAATTGGCCCGGTTGCTAGGGAGGGTAGAGTCACATGGGGTAACCTCCTCGTGGTCGCTATAATGTGGTTCGTTCTCAGTGGGGCACGTGGTGAGTTGAGCGCGGATGCCGCGGTGGATGGCATGAAGCCTCCACACACGCTATGTCTCCGTGGCAATGCGCTCAACAAGCTACGTAATAAGATGGTCGGGTTGATGGTCTCAGACGCGGAGGCAGCTGGGATTCATCCTCCGCCACCCGGATTGAGGCGAATCACTACGCGACCACGAGGACTTAAAAGCACACTGGGAATTGGGCATTCCAAATTGGGTGAAAAAACAAAAACAAAAAAACATTAATGACCATAAACAATAGCACGACTGCTAGCTGTTTGCTACTAGCTCATTGTGCTGCATAAAGCAGTTGTTGCATGGTGATTTTACACAAGTGTAACAGTTAAATTGGCCTGGTTGTTTTAGAAGCAAGCTTTCCAGTAGTTGGCCAACTAAATAAAGTGAAGCTTTCATGCAGAATATAGAGTTAACCTAACAAACCATCCTCCATCGTGGACTCCAACAACTCCGTGGCAGAGTCCAGGGCACTCTCCCTCCCATTGCTCACCTGTCTATTGCCATAGATAGCGTCCATTTGGTCAAACCACTTCCACTTCTGTTTGAACCTCTCCGGCTGTTATGGTCCTTGATGGTTCTGTAGTCACTTTTATGCTTTTTTAACTTTTCCCTACACTGTTGGTAGGTCCTGTGGTAGCCGTGTGCGGCCAACAGCTGCTCAGACACTTCCTGAAAGACTTTTTCGTTTCGTGTCGCCCCATCCAGCCCTCGTTGGATCCTCTCCTCGGCTACTAATGAGAGGAACGTCTGCACCTCGTTTATTGACCATGGCGTGGTTTTGAAAGTCGTGTGAACAAATGATACTGCTATCGCTGTTGCTAACTTTAAAACTAGCAGGTTGATGTCACGTGTCGCAAATCGCTGGTAGTGACGATTCTCTCTGACCAATCAGTGATCTGCAGGGTTTTGACGTCACATTTAGTATCGGCTCGGCGCGTTTGGAACCTCGACCGAGGTGATACTAAAAAAAGTACCAGGTACTATCCACAATGGAGTCGTACCGTGCAGTGGAAAAGCCCCATTAGATCTTTGCCTTCATCTGCTTCATCTGCCTTGATGAGCTGTATCTTATCAGTCCCAGTAGCTCATATTCAAGCTGATACTGAGTTTGTGCAGTTTGCCAGTGTGGAACACTGAAAAAGTGTTACTTTTTTGGTTTTTATAAATAAATATGGCTGTGTAAAGAGTGTGGCACATTGGTGTTCTAAGAGAAGGTACAGTGTGTGTGTGTGCAAGTAAGAGTGTGAGTGATGATTGTTTGCAAATGAATAGAAATAGCCTGCGTTGTTCGAGTGAATTTCAGGTGGATTTGTGTTAATTTGGATTTTAGGTGCATTACTAGTTACATGCATTACTTTTGTTTTTTTTAATCTGCAACAGACTTTTGGCATCAATTTTTTTGCAACACTTCTTTTTCTTTGAGTGTCACTTTGCAGAAAGTATTTTTTCTTTGTGATGCTCCTTTTAATATTCGCGGTACCTCTTTCCCTTTGCGCTTCACTATGTGGCACTGTTTTGACATTGGGCGGAGTTGACGACATCATGTGGGGTGTGGCTTATTCACGAGATCAAGGAGCATGCGCAGTTTACATGCACTATGATGCCCTCTAACTTCAAAACAAGCGGACATGATCAGCAGAAAAATGTCACTTTGATTTAAGGTTTGTCTCATTTTCTTTCATTTCTAACCAAGAGTAATATCAATTAATGTTAGAAGCTGGAGGAAAAAAAAGCAAATTTTAGGGTGAAGGTCTCAACCCAGTCTCATGAAAATTCATACATCTTTTACGAGTTGGCTATTGCATATGATTTCGTACAAGTTCGTTTGTATAAATTTGTATGATTTCATCACGCGCAAATGTCAGGATGTCTAATGCGGAAGTAAGCGTGTGTTTCGTGCACGAGTTGTTAAGGACATACTTATTAAATGTTGTTATTAATATTATGCCCTTACCCAAACCCCTTATCTAAACCTAACCGATCAGTAGAGTGTGTAAACATGTTAGAAAGCTGTTGTGTGTGACAGAAGCAAGGAATTGTCACGTATTAGATGGAAATGATGTCCAGCAAATGTCATTGGCTGTAGTGAAAGTCGTACTAATTCATACGAATTAGTCAAATTTAGAAAAGTCGTATGAATCCTTACGATTTTGCCATGAGTGTGTGTAGGACAGTCTTGGTTACAGTGCTTCTGTGCTTCATGTAGCTTTTTAGCTTATATCACTGGCCTTTGTTGTTTGATGTTACAGTCTGCTATTTTCAACTTAACTAGGTTTTTAAAAACTCCTATTTACATAATGGGAAATACGTGTTGTGCCATCAAATCCTTGATTAGTTCTTAATGTTACCTGTCTGATATAAACTTGTGATTCAGTGTAAGAAGCTGTTACTTTAAGTGCAACATAACACAACATAACAATCTTTGTCTTATTTTTAAATGTTATTAATAAGAAAACAAGGCATTAATGCTGAAGAACTGCAGTATAATTTTACAGCATTATTTTGTTTTCTTTAGCACTTTTGTATGTTTTTGTGGCAGACCAATCCAATGTTACTCATGAGGAATATTTGTTATATTAACCCTGTAAACAATGTGTATTCCAGTTATTTACTGAGGAATTATATGCTGTGAGGTACAAGAAGACCAAAGAATTTAGAGTGTACTGGAGAAATGGTGCTCCCTGCTCCTTATCACAAGATGATGAAAACAGTTGTGGGGCTTTTGTGCTACTGGTGAGGCATTACAATGCTTCATGGCCACAATCTTGTTTCTATGTGTAATAGTTTCCTTTCAGTAAAGGAATGGACTTTACATATAATTTTAATTATTTTTATTTGACTAGAATGCTCTTGCACTGACTAGAGGCATCAGTCCCAGACAACTGACATGACCACACTCAAAATGCCAGAGCTCCAACTGTCATGTTGTGTTCCAGTGTGTGTAAAGTGACTCAAATTAGTTGTCTTTTGTAATACCATGCACAGAAATGTATAATATACTACAAGCTACTGAATGTTTTTAATAATTTATAAATAATACTTTAGCAAACAGACTTGCTTTTGAGTCATCTTTTGTTTAAAAACTGAACCAACCTCAAATCCCTTGGTAAAACAAAACACAGAATAAGAGATTTAAGGGATTAGTTAAAAAAAAAAAAAAAAAAAAAAAAATCTGTTATCTACTCACCCTTATGTAGTTTCAAACCCATTTGACACTCTTCCGTGGAACCCAAAAGATGTTAGGCAGATGTTAGGGACTGGCAGCCTCAGTCACCATTGACTGTTATTGTATGAGAAAAACAGCGATGCCAATATTCACAATTTTTCATGTTCAACGGAAGAAAGTCGTACATGTGGGTGAGTAAACAATGACAAAATAGTAATTTTTGAGTGTACTAATCCTTTAATGTAGCTAAAAGTGTTTAGAAAAGTGTCAGTGTTGCTAATTTTGTCAAGTTTTATTATACTTTCATTTGAAGACATGGAAATATTGCTAAAAAGTCTGACAACATCCACGGAGAAGAATTACTGATCTTATGTTACACATTTAAAAATGTTTCCTGTATTGGAACTGGAAACACAGTGTTTGGGAGCAGTTGAGTCAAGTACTTAAAGTTGATGGGCAGTTCACAGGGGAAACATCTGAAAAAGATAGCAAGCACCAGTCAATCATTACTGAACATGAAATAGTATTTTATAAAAGTATTACAAGACTGGTCTGCCATAGCAGACAAAAGAATGCTAAATATAACTATAATGTGTATTATTAATACATTAACAAATGTAAAACCCAATTCTTGCACAAACTCTTATTTAGAGTATTAATTTATGGTATATGTTCTTCAGGAATTGTGATTCATATTTCATAAAGGCACTTCTATAGCTATACTGCTGTTCTTCTGCATTAATGCCTTATTTTTTTAATTTATTCATAACATTTAAAAACAAGACAAAGATTGTTATGTTGCACTTTATGTAACAGCTTCTTACACTGAATCAAATGTCACCATGAAACTGTGTCAGGTGTTTTTATCAGACAGGTAACATTAAGAACTAATCAAGGATTTGATGCCACAAACACATATTTCCCATTATGTAAAAAGGAGTTTTTAAAAACCTAAGGTGAAAATAGCAGACTGTAACATCAAACAACCAAAGCCAGTGATATTAGCTAAAAAGCTACATGAAGCACAAAAGCACTGTAACCAAGACTTTCACCCTAAAAATTAGCTTTTTTTCCCCCTCCAGCTTTTAACATTAAGTGAGATTATTTTTGGTTAGAAATGAGAGAAAATGAGACAAACCTTAAATCACAGTGACATTTTTCTGCTGATCGCGTCCACTTGTTAGCGGGCATCATGGTGCACGTAAACTGCGCATGCTCCTTGACCTCGTGAATAAGCCGCAACCCCCACGTGATGTCGTCAGACTCGAAACTCCACCCCATGTCAAAACAGTGCCACATAGTGAAGCGCGAAATGAAGCGCAAAGGGAAAGAGGTACCGCGAACATTAAAAGGAGCATCGCAAAGAAAAAATACTTTCCGCAAAGTGAAACTCAAAGAAAAAGAAGTGTTGCAAAAAAATTATGCCATAAGTCTGTTGCAGATTAAAAAAAAAAGATCTAAATTCTTGGGTTTCGTTTACAACATACAATGTTTTTTGCTATTAAACACAGCTTTGTATTTTGCAATACTTTATTTTTTTGCAAATATATAAGGCATTATATTGTCTCCATACAAACCAGCTAAAGGTGCAATTCACAGTCGCTGTAATTAGTCATGGTAATAAATAATTAACTCGATTTAAATAGATAATGACACTGTTGTGTTGACGGTCTAAATTTGAATTGAATATGAAATATACATTTCCATCAGAAATCAGTCACAATTAATTTCCATAACTGAAGATTTATAATACCTGTTAGAATACCAAATGTTCAACACAGAAAAAGCTGTGTACTGTAAGAGGCTCAAATAAACTCACATGACTGCAAACACGCAGAGATTACATGACCAGCAGAGTTTGCTACAAAACTCCTAGCTGTTTAAATGTCTTCCTAAATGGTGGATTACTTCACAGCAGTTAATGAACTAGTTCTGTCACTAACCTAGCTGATTTTTGTGAATACTCCACTGATTGTGTCTTGGGAGTGTATATGATATCTCTCCTTGATAAATAAGTCATAAATTAATGTAAATTCTGTTTAACTTGATGGTGATGCTTGTTCAATTTATCTGCAGTGGGGTGTAACCATGGATATCAAAGCCAACAACAGTTTCCCCAGTTTTAATGATTTAGATGACTACCTCATCAAACGCAATTCCAACTTCATATGGCTCCTCGTGGGTAAGTGGACATTTAATGTTATTTTATAAATTGTTTTCAGTTTTACCAATGTATTTCTAGCAAGTCCACTGTCGGCCATCTTTGGAATGCTCTCGGGAAGCACTCATCCACTGTCGGCCATCTTTGGAATGCTCTCGGGAAGCACTCATCCACTGTCGGCCATCTTTGGAATGCTCTCGGGAAGCACTCATCCACTGTCGGCCATCTTTGGAACGCTCTCGAGAAGCACTTCCACTTTCATGAAAGTGCAGCTCCTATCTACTTGAATGGGGAAAGACAGAAATCTCCAAAGCGGTTGGTCAAGATTGCGATCAAAGAACATATTTCAAGTCAGCAGTTAAATCTGAAAAATAAATTCTCCCGGCTTGTATAGCTAATGCACTTTCTCGAGATGATTGACAGGTGATGTCTGTATCTGAAAGGTGATTGGCTCTTTTACCTGTAAGGGGGCACTTCCTTTCTACATCCATTGAACATTGGGCGTTTCAATTTCTCACATTCATTTTAATAGAAGTGGTCTGTCTCTGCTAAATAGTCTCTGGTTTACACAGTGTGCGGGTGCAATTGGCACGTTGCAGTGCATCAAAACTATATCGCTCCCTTTATAATCAACAAAGCTGTTGTATGGCGGAACTGCCCCATACAGCGCATTGCACCTTAACCCATTTACGTTTTAATTTAAAAGCTTACCTTGCACACATACAGTGGACTAATTGCAATACTAATTACAGTGGTCTTAATGTACAGACCCCCCCAACCCCCCTCCCAGCCACCCAAATAAAAAAATAAAAAAGGTTCCAATAATTTATAAATAGTGCAGTCTATGTTCACAGTCTTATCTTATGATAATTATGACATAGTAAAAATTGTCCTAAATTTGTAAGTATGTAATTCTGGTTCTGTTTGCTCTATCTCCCTGCAAAATGTCTTATTTTATTCCACTAAATTGCAGCTAATTTTGTGATCGGAGCAGACATGAGATGTTTGTCTTTATTGTATTACAGAGATCATGTTTTACTTCATGACTCTTTTGATAATCATTTGATCTGTGGTGTAAGAGCAACAAAATAAAACTTTACAGTCACATTCTTGAGAATGAGAGCTTTCATATGATATATGACTTGTATATTTATGTGCTATGTGAAAAACCTTTATGTTCATACTCCTATTTCTACATCACCTCAAGGTGGCGCTCATTTGCCACGCGGAGGTTTTTCAACTGATTTTGATTTTTATTTTATGTAGCATAAATGCAAAACTGATGTTATTCTATGGAAAGTTCAGATTCTAAGCTTTCAAATGGTGCCACATATGAGTGACTTATGTATCCTAGGACTACAATGTAAGCGTAAACTTATCGCCCACATTGGGTCCGTTGAGTTTACTGATACCCATTTCTGTTTTTGACACTATGCATGGTTACTTATGCACTCTGTTTCCCTTATCTGTCTAAAAGTGTTTATATTTAACTCAAACTTTGAATAATGCTCATTTATTGAAGTCTGTGGTTTAAATCTTGCTAATGTCTTCCACAGCCACTATTATGTCCTGTGGATGGATCATCTACCTGACATACTACAATTCCCGCAATATTGGACTCATATTCACCCTCATTATTAACCGACTCTTCAAGAATGGATACGTACACATTGGTCAGTTAGCTTCAATGCTAGCATCTATGTTCTGTGTTTAGTTGGGTTTTTATTTTGTTTGTTTTTTAATGTGTTTTCTTTGTGTATTTTATTTATTTACAGGTTCATTTTCATTCTCTGTACTCTCCGGCAAGGTCATGTTCAGAGACGTCTATTACATCAACAAAGACATGTCTATCAGGTACATATGACGCAAACTCTTTTTTTTTTTTTTTGTACTTCCTGTCTGTGTTTCATGCTCCTGTCTGCCCTTTTTTTTTTTTTAGTATTGTTGTGTATGGAATATGTTTGTCTTTAGTTACTCTATTTACTTTTTTCAGAATCCAAGATGGATTACTCATATTTCGTTGGTGGAAGATGTACAACCCCAAACAGAAACAACATGGTCAGTGACAAATAATGACAGACAAGCCACAGAATGTTTTTTTTTTTTTATTGTTGTGTTAGAATGTTCCTTGAACAAATACATCATAACTTCAGGCCCACAATTTCAGCATGTTTTTTAATGTCACTTTTTGATTGGGTTGAGGCTATACTATTTTGTGAATATATTTACTGTATGTTTGATGGATGTTGTTAGGCAGATGCACAGCACAGAATGAATGAAACTCATTCAATCATGACTATATTTACAATATAGCACAACTTTGGGTGCCTACTAACGTTTATAAAATGGTCACCTATAATAAATATATTTGTATATTATTAATAAACAAACATATTATAAATATGTACAGAGGACACATTTTCATTAAAATTATATCAAGTGAAGTCCTTAAGCACCATCCTTCCGGTAGAAGACATACAGTAGTCCCTGACATGTAAACAATAACTGAGCATTTTCTTTGGTTGCTGTGAGTGATATACATCATAGCAAGGTGAACAGGTCTTTTTTTTTTTTTTTTTGTCATAGTTGTTTTTGTTGTGTATTTTAGCATGGCGAGATCACTGTATTTATCTATCAGCATACAATAATTCATTATTATTTATTTTATGCTAAGAATAATTAATTATATAATTATATCATTCTGGATGAGTTTGAGTTGAAGACCATGTGTAGCTGTACCTGATCTGTTCTACTGTGATTGCAGACCCGAAGGCTGAGACACGGCTCTATGTGACTGTTAACGGCTTTGAGTTCCATGTGTACAATCGCACGGATCTGTACGCTCGACTCCAGGAAGTGTTTGGCCTGGAGCCCACCCTTATCACACCCCACCGGGATGAGGAGAAAGGGCGAGACCAGAGGGATCAAACCCTGGAGAGGTAATCTAGCAACACTCCACGTAATATAGCAATGATGGCTACGGTTATGGGACGTAAGATTAAAGGGGAAGTGTGTAATTTTGTTAATGTTAAAATTAGCGCTGGAACAAAAAGTAATGCGTTAATTTTGCAATTTTTTAATAGTTGCCGGTTTAATGCGTAAAAAAATATGCAATTAATGCAGTAATGCATTTTTTTTTCTTTCTGAAACTTCCCTGATGTTTTTTCCCCCACGTCTTGTGGCTAAAATTGACATATAGAAATTTCCAGGAGGTACACCCTCTACTCAACTGCACATCCTATCACAGAAACTAATTGTATGGAGCAGTGCACGCTTATTCATTACGCGCAATGCATGTCCCAGGCATACTAAACCCGGGAGTTTACTGTACCCACAAGTGGTGAGCCAGGTGTGGGAGAGATACGGGCAAACTGCCATATCTCTTCGTATTGCCCGAAAATGCTCGCTTACTGTCATTTGATTCTGAACCAGTGTCAGTGAGAATATTAATAGTCTAGATATTTTAAACTTCAGTAAATTAATCTTCAGCATTCAATTTGTATAATATCTGTATGTATAGTGACTAAAAAGTTTTTCTTGCCAATAAAGCTTGATATGAATTGAATCTGCCCATTTGATTCTATTATTAAAAAAGTCCACTGGAAAATGTCAGAAGATTTTGCCCAAATATTAATTATAGCATGTCCACTGATTTTATGACATTTGTACCTAAACTTGTATCAAAGATTTTTACCTGTAAAAATGTGTCTAATTTGACTCTGTCCTCAAAACACGTAACATTTTGTCATTTACAGTACTGTGCAAAAGTTTAGGCACTTCGGAAAAATGTTGTATAGTGAGGATGTCTTCAAAAATAATGCCATAATTAGTTTTCATTTATCACTTAATGTCAAACAAATTCCAGTAAACATTAAAAAAAGCTAAATCAATATTCGGTGTGACCAAATTTGCCTTTAAAACAGCACCAATTCTTCTAGGTATTCCTGGACACCGTTTTTCTTGGTTGTTGGCAGATAGGATGTTCCAAGCTTCTTGGAGAATTCGCCACAGTTCTTCTATCTATTACGGCTGTCTCAATTGCTTCTGTATCTTCATGTAATCCCAGACTGACTCAATGTTCAGTGGGGGGCTCTGTGGGGACCATGCCATCTGTTGCAGGGCTCCCTGTTCTTCTATCCTATTCTGTTTGCAAAAGTAATATTTAGGAGTCTAAAATGTATATTTCCTAAAGACACACTAAAGCTGAAAATATAAATAACCATCTTAAGACAAATGTTTTTGTGAAACATCTTATGTGACTAAGATTTTGCACAGTACTGTACATATTGAAATAATTCAAATAAATTATGGCAATCCAGTTTCTTGGAATTTCTTTGAGACAAAGTATAAAGTAAATACATTTATGATTTTATTTTAATGTTTTAGTGAAATTGCACTTTTAGTGTACCATGTACAGTGATTACTCACGATTAATCACGGAAAACTGTGCGATTTAATAAAAAATAAAACAATTCATCAATTCACAGCCCTAGTTCAAATACTTTCTCCTAACCCAGCTTAATATACAGAAACATCCATAAGTTAACCATTTGTAGGTTGATTCCCTCCAAAAGTGTAAATGCTGTGGGTCTGTGTTTCTTAAAACATTGCTATATTTGTTGAGTGAAATGACCAGCCTCAAAAAAGCAACACAGACTCAACCAATGTTGTGAGTTTGAACAGTGGCAGACGTGTGAGATGTTTATGAAAGATAGTTGAAAATAGCCATTCTTTTTGCATTTCACAATACATATTGTTTCAAAGCAGCTTTACAAGGAATAATTTTAAGGCGACAGTTTCAAGGAAAAACTCCCTAAGATATTTAAGTGGATTAGAAAGAAACCTTGGGAAATAAACTTAAACTCAGCTGGGAAAGCCCTCCTCTGGCTGGCAAAAATTTATACAAAACATACATACATTATTTTAATTTGAACAGATATTATCCAGCCACATAGTAAAAAAATTCTAATTATTAAAAGGACTTCTACTAGAATAAGAATCCATGAGATATGCATGGGGTAGTGTAGGGATAGAGGGAGTGTATGACAGACATTGGTTATGTCTGATGTTGCATCTTTTAATTTAGCAAGTGAAGTCATAATTTGTATCATTTGTGGACTTGAACTATGTTTTAGATTGAGCTTTTTAGCTTGATAAGCAGTTTAGCATCCAGGGTTTGATTGTGGTTGCTATTAAACTAATTGATTGATTGTTATTTGGATTCGCAATCTGTTTAATTGATTAGAGGCCTTTACTTTCTGTTTTTTTGGTCTTTTATACAATAAAGTAATTCAACAGCAGTTCATATCCAAAGATGTTTATGAATGGGTTGGTGTGTGTTTTTGTTGTTTTTGAAGTGTTCACATCAAAGCTGAAACTCCGGACCCATCATCTTCATGGAGGTCTCTCATCCCTGTCATCAAAGTCAACATCAGTACAGTGAGCACTGCAGTCACTATTCACCACACGCTGCTGCCTGTTTTTCAGACTCCATACTCATAGGCCTACAATATGTTTCGAAATGTCATGAGAATAAACCCAATAAAATGAAAAGTTCACCCAAAAATGAAAATTCTGTCATTTACTCGTCTTCATGTCAATCCAATCCTTTATGACATTCCTCCTGCTGTGGAACACTAAAGGAGATATCTAGCAAAATGTACAAGCTGTTCTTTTCCATACTGTGGAAGTGGATGGGGACCAGGGACAGACTTTCATTATATGGAAAAGTGCAGCTTGTACATTCTGCTAGATATCTCGTTTTGTGTTCTACGCAAGAAAGTCATACTGGTAAAGTGCATCTATCAGACAAAGAGAGAGAGAGTACATCTGTCTGTCTATACATATGTCTGTCTGTCTGTCTATCTCATACATTCCCTCTTGCTGGTCTTGCCCTCAGGGTCGCGTAGCATTTGGGAATCACCATCTTCCTCAGACCCTGTGTATGAACTTTGATGATGCCTTCCTGACTTATGCCACTAAACCACCCAGCAGCCACTTGGATCAGTTTATGCACATTGTGAAGGGTTCTCTGGAGAACGTCCGTGTGATGCTGGTGCCCAGCCCGCGATACCTGGGCCTTCAGAATGATGAGTGAGTCTAATAATGTCTACTCTCACATTAGATTAGATTAGACTTAAGTTTAGTTTCATTGTGCAGTGTACAAATACAGAGCCAATGAAATACAGTTAGCCAGAAGTGCAATATATTATTAAAAGCTGAAGTGTCATTTATTTTTTGCATGTTAAAATTAGTGCTGTCAGTCCATAAAAAATTTAAAATCACGATTAATCACATATTTTTTGTAGTTAATCATGATTAATTGTAGATTTTGAAAGTGCTGAAATTTGCCACCATATATACAGTATATATTTTTTCCTGTCAAAATGCATTTATTTCCATCTTAGGAAAGAAAACAAAATATGTTACAATAGAATGCTTTATTAACATTTTCCAAACAAAGCCTTCCACAATATAAATATACTGTAGAAATGCACTAAAATAGCACCAATTTAAGTAACATTAAACATTTCCCAAAGTCCAATTGGGAGGTTGACTAATTGAAAGAATTAGTCCCCACATAGGTTCCATATTCATTGCACTGGGTATTAAATCTCTTAAACTCTCATCCTCCACAATATTTATCAGCTGGTAGACTGTGGCTATCCGCTTTGCTACAGCAATCATGAAACCGCTTTTAATGATTTACATTAGGTTATTAAAAAAAAAAGTGTAAACAAAACATTGATCTGTTTGTTTTAGTATCCTGTCCAGCCCAACAAAGCAGTGTTTGTTCAGCCAGTGGCATTAGTTTGGGACAAATGGTAGATATAGGAGTATTCGGGCAACCTGTTTAAAAACAGTCTTTATTTTATTTTGGAGTTCTGTTTGGTGGCACAAAAATTACACACTTCAGCTTGAAATAATATTATGGGCCAAATGGTATGATGTATAGATGAACAGAATGAATATAAATAGAGTAAGTGCAGTGTACAAGTGATAATTAGTTATACTTATATGGCAAGTAACAGCTATGATGCAAATGGAATGGTGGATAAATAGAGAAGTTTCTGTTAGTTCAATAATAGTAAAGATTAAATAGATTTTTTTAATAATAGTAATGAGTTTGTTATAATAAATGGTAAAACACCATTAAAATGCAAGTTGCATAGTATGAAGAGAAGGTGCAATATACATGATCTAACTAGAAATAAATGGCAAGTGACCATTGAGGTGCAAATGGCATGGTGATAGAATAGAGGTGCATTGAGTAAAAAAATAAAAAAATAAAAAAAAACCTAAAGTGTGCAAAATGTTAGGAATAAACTACAGATTTTTTTTCAGTTAACACTGAGGCAAAGAATTGTTTTATGCGCATATGTATTGATGTTATTTTAAATACATTTATCAAGGGTTGTTAATGTGCTGTTTTAATACATCACTGCAGTTAAGTTGTGTAGTTACTTACAACAATTATTTACAATAAACTGATTCAGTTTAGATTCAAAATAACATTACCATGATGACCTGAAAACTGAAGCATTAATCTCTGCTGGAATGGAGCAGGGTTTTTCCATTGTCATTTGCAGTTTAGCTGACAGTAATTGTGGGTTTGTTTTAAATGGTGTAATTAATTGGCATATTAGAGGATTAGTCTTGATTTGTCAACTGCTCGATCAATAATGATTAGTGATCAATTAGAATGATGTAGCACTTGTTTAAAGAACGATTTCCTGTCTCCAGACCTCCCAGACTCATGGGTGAGGGGTTTGTGGTCATGCAATCAAATGATGTGGACATTTACTACTACCAGGATGAACCAGGTAATCTGTGTTTCCAATCTGTCAGTATTCTTGTGTGTGAAAACCTTTTTAGTCACATTAATTGTGAATGGTCGATCTTTTTGTAAACATGTAGGCTATGTCTTGTTTTATGCAGCAAAACATACAAAAAGTTACATAACAGGACATGCATAAGTAGGGGTATAACAGGAGATATACAAATATAAGCACTTACATAGACTACAATATCATTTCAAACACGTGTATATAAAAGGAATGCTTAATTGAAAATACATAAAGAATTACACAACAGGATTATGTAGGTTATTATTTGTATATGTTATTCTGGTGTTGTTGTTGGTATATTCACATAAACAGTTGTGTGTGTTGGTGTAGTTTAATCTGTATTCATATAAATGTTATCTGTGTATGTGTGTTCTATAGGTCTCGTCCCAGAGGAATTGGAGAACGGAGATGCAGAAGCCTGCTCTGAAGACACCAAACTACAAGACTTGCCTCCTTGCTGGGGTTTAGACATTGTTTGTGGCAAAGGAACAGACTTTAACTATGGACCATGGGCTGACAGACAGAGGTACTCACACATAGTCACACTGGGAAGGGCTACCCAGCATGATGCCATCGGCAAAGTTGCGATTGGCAAAATGTCCTGTCGCTTGTCAGAGTTAGTTAAAAAACTTGAAAGACTTTTTCGCTCGTCACAATAAACACAGTCTTTTATTCTGTTGTTATTTGTCTCTGTCCCTTCAGAGACAGCCTTTGGAAGTTCTTCCTGCCTGCAGACTATCAGCCAATGAAAGTGAGCGACGTTCCCACACCTGGCAAACCACGGCAGATCCTTGCCTTTGAACTGCGTATGAACATCATAGCTGATGCAACCATAGACCTGCTATTCACCAAGAACAGGGTATTTGCACACCTACTGATACAATTTGACTCCCATACTCCTTTGCATAAATGGTTTGCACAAATTTGGTAAGAGTGTGGTTTGCTGTTCATGGGAAAGCCACACTTTTATAAAATCCTGAGGAAGAATGTGTTCCCTCTAATAGTTTTGTCTTTTTTTTTTTTTTTATTATTATTATTATTTTTATCACTAACCCATTATCCATTTGACTTCACAGGAGACAAATGCAGTCCATGTGAATGTAGGAGCAGGTTCATACCTGGAGGTCAACATACCCATGACTGTTGGGGAGAATGGTAATGATCAGACCTAACAGAACAATTTATCAGAGAAATTAGTGAGGGTCACATCTGACTTTGTTTGTTTTTTAGTTTTCTTTCTTGTAAAGGTGCACCTTGTAATTTATTTGTACATTTTGTGAATTGTGCATTTTTATGTTGCTCTGTTCAATTTGGCAGTCGTCACACAAAAGGAACATTTTATCAAAGCCATTGTAGAAAATCAGTCAGCTATGATAAATTTATTCTGCAAGCAAAAATGTCTTATAATAGGTGGGTTACTGAGAAAAAGCATGTACGTTAGTATTTGGCTGGTCATGTGATCTCAACATGTTCACTTGCATGAGGCGACCCTCTTCTTGTAAAATAAAACTGCTTTTATTAGGATACTGATATGACTAGGTTGTTCATCTTATATGAGGGTACATTATTTTAAACATATTTTCCAAAAGTACTATTCATTTCTTTGTGTAGAAATGAGGTAAAACATTACCAAGTGTGCCTTTAAATTATCTTGCCACATTATAATATGTGATTTCTTGTTCTAGCACAGTTTTTTTCCCCTCCTGTGCTTCATTTCTTTTTAATTCTCTTTTTCTTTCTAATTCTTTTTTTCTCTCAGGTTATTCTCCTACTGTTAAAGGTCAGTTATTACATGTTGACACCACCAGCAGTATGCAGTACAGGACACTACTGGAGGCCGAGATGCTGGCTGTGAGTGCAACAGATGATTATGTACAGTATGTGTGATTAGGGTTCAAAATGAACATGTGCCAAATGTGAGTAAATATGTGCTAGCTCGCCAGTTGGCTGGTGTGGCAAAAAGTTAATTTTGGACCCTGTATGTTTATTGGGAATATGCAAAATGGCACATTTGCCATTGACACAAAATCGACTGGTCAATTTTCGTTTATATCTGTGCATTTATAGCTATGTTGTGCTGGGTATATGAGATGTCAAACAAATGGGAAATGTCAGTCGTATTTGCAGTGAGGAGACATGTCAAACTTGAAAAGAAATGAGCATAAATCAGTATGGGTAAAAAGCCCCTTAAGTCTATCAGAAAGTTTTACGATACGCTTTGAGGCTAATTATGTGCACACCAGGGCCGTTTCAGACCATTCTGGCACCCTAGGTGAGATCCCTATTGGTACCTCCATCGATGGTGGGGGGGGGATGTTATGGCAGAGGCCTCCTCTTTGGCACCCTCCCAGCAGTTGGCGCTCTAGGCGACCGCCTAGTTCGCCTATGCTTAGAAACAGCCCTGGTGCACACTTTACCATAATGAGGAGGACATCAAAGATAATTATTTTAAGTTATTGAAATGCAGTGGAAATAATTACAAGAGTAAGCCTTTTTAGTAGAGGTCGACCGATCGTAGATTTTGACTATACCGATAACTAAGGTGGTGGAAATGGCCAATAACCAATTAATCGGCCGATAGTTTTAAAAATCTGTTCATAGAATGTTACAACATTTTCTTAGTTGGCACAGACATAGAGGCCAGGGTCCAAAATGAATACAATCCCAGATGTAGTTTATTTTTCAACCAAAATCCCAATTATAATCAGAATAAAAGATTGGGTGCATAATGTGGGACTTTTCAAACTAAACAAGCCTGAAACACACCGGGGACTCATATTTTGAAATGAAATGAATTGGAGACACGATGTATGTGCTTAAGAGGAACGTTTCCATATAGTCACATTTTTCTTTGCATGCACTCGCTCCAATTTAAAAAAAACAAAAAACGTAATTATCAGGGGAACACGGAGGAATAATAAAAAAATAAAAGCAACTAGCGGCACTGATTAATCCGTAAAACCGAAATATCTGTCTGCCTCTACTTTCTAGTACTTCCAGAAGAAAATAGCAGTAAAAGAATGAGTATTTTAGTTTAGATGTAACCACATGTACAGGAATATTCAAAATAGATGAACACTCTTTTATGCTTTTAAATATATTTTTTTACTGGTTAATGTCTTAACCAGTATAATTAATTACCATTATCAGTGACGACAGACAGTGGGCTCCATTGTGAAATCAGCACTTGATAGCGTTCATGTTGGTGAATGAATGCTTGCATAGGAATTCTTACATGTAAATTGTCTTGTCCTTGTGAGTCATCTTCTCCTTTGAAGAATGAATTGTAAGAAATGTTTGTGATGTTTATTGATATTTCTATGAACAATGGCATGTTAAATAATGGTGACTGTACATTCAAGTGAATATAAACAGGCGGGACAAAAAAAAATTGGATATGGTCAAAAGATCTGATCTGCGCATTAAGCCTTGCAGTGTAAATACAACCTCTTTTTTTTTTTTTTTTTTTTACATTGCTCAGACAAACAGGTAGTCCCAACCCAAGCTCACACCTTTGGCTGAGCCCATGTTGCTATGTTGAGCCTCTGAAACCAACAGAGCAATGTTAAAGGTGCCATAGAGCTAGAATGTTTAAACGGCAAATGAATGGCTTACTTAAAATAATCTCTGCATCTTAAACCTGGATAGGAGAAAATATTTTAACATGGAAAGATATCACGTTTTAAGGAAGTATAATGAGGCGGGTTTAAGTTCCTATTTGCCTGGGTCCAGCTGTTTCTTAGAGATGTGTGGACACCAAGCATAGGAGCCCTTCAATTGGGAGACTGACAGATTAGATGTATATGCTAAATAACTAGAACATTTTATTGCACAACTTCCATATTCCTCAATAAAGCAGATTATGCATAATAATAGGAACATTGCTTGCAGTAGGCTTTTTAAAAATCTGACAGTAATTGTGTTGAAATGTATTGTTGAGGCAGTGAATTTGTTACTAAACATGAATTTAGAGAAGTAATCTTTGTAATCTTTACACGGCCCTTTTCCACTTTGCTGAAATTCACCCATGCAGCTTTTGTTTTGTGACCTCTTTGGGGATGTTTTCAGCATTTCAACAATCAGCATAGACCTGTTTTTGGCACAAAGCAAGTGATGTAAACAACAAATTATGGTTATAATGTTACATTAATAATAATAGTGATGGAAATTATGATAACAGTGATTAAAACTACCTTAAAGCTAAACTCGCTAATCACTTATCAGCTTCTGAATCCATCCTGTCCTATCCCTTATGTTAATGTCTATGTGTGCATGTTAAAAGCTGTTTGTCCTCCTCAGTTCCATGTAATAGCCAGCTACCCACGCGTGTGGAACATGCCCCAATCCTGGCAGTGTGAAATCGAGGTGTACAAAGCCACTTACCACTTCATCTATGCACAGAAGAACTTCTTTACAGGTAATGTCTCTCTCTTACCTTAAATTGTTTGTCTGCTAAAGCCTGTCCTTCAGCTGACCTCCTGATATTTTGATCTATAGATCTGATTCAGGACTGGGCTAGTGACAGTGAGCCAGACATCTACTCGTTTGTTCCGTATTCGTGGAAGTTTAAGATACTCTTTCACCAGTTTGAGATGATTTGGGCCGCCAATCAGCACAACTGGATTGACTGTTCCACCAAGCAGCAGGAGAACGGTAAGAGAGACCTTTAGCACTGTTAAGGCACTAACAAAAAGTAATGCTGAGTTTTGAGAAATGTGGCTACTGTGAGTAAACCTAACAAATCACTTGCATACTTTTTTGTTAAATTGCTGAACAATAAATTATCTTCATTTGGGAGCTTTATTGCTATAATTGATAATTTTGCAATTAATTTGATTAATTAATTAGCATGCCATGTAATAAATTCAATCAAAATTTTGCAACAACTTACAAACTGCTCATACTCTCTATCTATAGTATATCTTGCTGCCTGTGGGGAAACGTTGAATATTGACTTCACTTTGCCATTTCATGAGTTTGTCCCGGCCACCTGTAACACACGTTTCTGTTTGAGAGTGAGTGTACTCCCTTACAAACATTTACACACACTGTTGTGCTGATGTGTGATCAAAGCATTGATAACTTCATTAAACCATATCAGTGGTCAATCAGCTCTAAATGATGCTAAAACTCTCGTACAGGCGGAGGACACAGACATGCGCTTGTGTCTGCCTGACTGCCACCCCAGCCGGTACCCGCTGCTCACCCTCACTAAGGATTACCAGCTCTGTAAGACACCTCCAGACAACAATATGCCAGCAGAAGGGCAAGGAGCCCCTCCCAAAAACAACAAACCACGCTGGAGGAACATGACTCTTGCTGAGTAAGGGAGAACTCTTTCTCTATTTCTGCCCCGCTCTGTTTTCTGCTCTTTCTCACATGCACCCTTTTACCATTGTGTTGTGTTTATGTGTGTGTGGTTGTTTCTAGGGCTGGTTGGGTGGACTGCTGGAGTGTTCCGAACTTCATGCTCAGTATAGAGTATACCTGGCATCCCATCTACCCTCAGAAATCTGACCAGCAGCTCAAACAATCATGTAAGTGTTTGTAAAATACCACTAAATCATGAAAAATAGAATTATTGTATATTTAGGCATTTTACCTTCATTGGCTTGTTGGTTTTTGATTCTGGAAACTAAACTTGCATGATTTATCAAAAGTGCACTGATTAACATTTTTGTTATGTAGCACTGGCCAAAATGGCAGTTATCTTGCAGTAACACTGACACCTAGTGGTGTGGATGCTACAAAAACTGAAAAGCAAAGAAAATCTATATATGTTTTTGTTTTCTAAGTGAATTCAAATACATAGGCACAATTTATATATCCCTAAAAAACTTATTTTAAGTATTAAAGCAAAAGGTTTGTATCAAGAAACACAGATTTAGTCAAGTGTGTCCAAACTTTTGACTGGTAGTGTACAAGGTTAGTTGAAATTACCACTTTACTGGTGTTTATTTTTAAAACACTAAATTTGCTAGATACACTTAAAAATCTGAGCAATTTTTTATTTTATTTACTAAAACCTGTTTATCAATATCAGTCACTACTCTGGCATGGTTTTGTTTTGTGTGCCTCTTTTCAGTATCAGAAATAGAAGAGTCCATGCTGTCAGCACTGCGGCCACCAGAACTAGTTCCACCTTTGCCGCCTCCACCTAGAATCCCCTCTGACCCCAACCTGCTGCCCCCAGACTGTCTACATGTGGAGATGGAGCTGAGCCCAGACTCTCACATTACCCTTTATGGCCCTCTGCTCAGAGCACTGGTGTCCATCAAGGTATAAATTAAGGCTTGCAAGATTACTCATTACTAGCTAATAATCTCCAGCTTGGTTCGCTTGTAACATGCGTTGTTGTACACACACAGTGCTCCAGGTTTATTTCTACTATTACATAATGTTAAATATAATTGATTACCATAGGTTACTATACAACAATCATTGACACACAGCAACTGTACACTGGGGCGCTTTTCGTCTAGTTGACTAGGCGCTGGAACCTCTAGTATAAGTGACAATTTATCTAATAACTAAAATGTATAGCTCAAATTTCACACTTTAAATTCATATATTTGGTGGTGGTTGTGGTATGTCTTTGTGCAGGAAAACTACTTTGGAGAGGATGACATGTACACTGACTTTGAGGAGACTCTGTCCAGCCCTGTGCTGAGTTCCTGCTCCTCTTCATCCGGTTGGACAGGGGTGGGCCTAGAGGAAAAAGGCTGTAAAGAAACACCCCACCCTCTCTCCCTACGGCCCTGGGACATCACTGTACTTATCAATGTACACAAGATCCATGGACGCCTTCCCACGGTCAGTGCCGCCAGCACATGCCTCAGAGGAGACCTGCCATTTAATACTTTTTATTTTTATGTTAAGAAATTTAGGATTAAAAATCTCCCTTCAAGTTACATTGATAGAATTTTCAACTATTCAAAATGTACGGTGATGACTTCATCATAAAGCTTACATACTGAATTGTGATTGGTCCTTTATTGCATCTCTTTGAATACTGAGTTTTGATTGTGAACTTCCATGCATGTACATCAACTAAAAAAGTACACTGAGAAATTGAGATTCAAAAATATGCAAATTTGTGACATTGATCTTGTTAACTTTGTACTAAATGTCAGATTTTCTTGCTTCCATTGAAGCTCACAAGATCCTCTTTGCGATTTTTCATGGTTCTGGTGCAACATTATATTTGCCTAAACCCTAAGCTTACCTAAAACGTATTCTTGTTCTGCCTTGCAAGCACTGCTCTTTCCTTCAGGAAATACAAATTCAGTTGTAAATATAGTATGTTTGTACTCTCTCTGAAGCATTGCAGCAGTGATGGTCCTGAGGGCCCCACAGGCTTCCTGGAGCGTCTGTGTTTTGAGATGAAGAAGGGCTATAAAGAGACCATGCTACAGCTTGTACTCTCACCTCTACATGTATTTGTCAGTGATAACTATCAGGTGGGAGTGGGATATGACTTCATCCATATTCTCTTAGGTGTTGAGAGTTTTAGTATGTAATTTATTTCCATTCGTGTGTGTGTGTGTAGCGGCCTGCAGTTGATGCTGTGTTGCGAGATGGGCATCTGAGCCTCTCGGGGTTGCAGATGAGAGCCCACGCCATGTTCTCAGCGGAGGGCTTACCAGCGGGCAGTGACACACTTGAGTATGCTTGGCTCATTGATGTGCAGGCTGGAGCTCTCACAGGAAGAGTTACTGTACCACAGGTGAGTTTGTGTGCCTGACATACTTAAAGGAGCATTTCCATTTTTTTTGTAATGTCTATGCTGTGCATCTGTGCAAGCTGTCGATTTACCACAGACAATAATTTTGTATGACCAAATTGGAAATGTTTATAATAAATTCCCTTATAATGGAGGCTTAAGGCCCAAATATACTTATACAAAATCGAAGAATGAATGGGTGTGATGTCATGTAAAACAAAATCTGGCTAAAAAGATGATGTTTTTGCATTCGTTTCAGTGGTTTGTAACAGCTCGTCTGGGTAAACCTTTAGGAAAACCTCTAACCGGCTGCTTACCTTCTTACTGCCATTGGTCCATGTCATGGGTAGATGTGACCTAGAGCTCCACCTACCTTAAGGCAGACAGCTAATTTTGTTTACATTGTTGAGTTAGTCAAAATCAGTGAACATGAACACATCGGCTCGTAGAGTTATTAGCGAGCTGGTGCAAATTTACATACATTTACCTACGATCGTTCATGTAGATACATTTTCCAAGCCTATGTCACGCAAATGTTTTTTTATTTTATTTTTATTGGTCTACAAAAGGAATCAAATCAACTCAAATGCTCTCTAGTTACCATTAACTCATGTGCCATCTGCAGTGAAAGCTATTTACACATCTGCCCAGATCATCATTCTTTTGTCTTTATTCTGCACAATAACACTTGTATACACTCATCTTTGCAGTAGTATCAGTGTCATCATAAATTACAATAAAAAGTGTAACTGGCGCATATTATAGCATGTTTTGGCATTAGCGCCATGAATTCAAAATGTAAACAAGACAAATAAAAAAAATTCTACTGCATATATATTACTTCAGATCATCGAGTGGTTAAAACATCTTCTTTAACTGACCACATGTTAATTCTGTTCATAGAATGAGGCATAAAGTCATTGATAACACATTTTAATGTCACATTAGTTTAGGTTTTACATGTAGCGTCCTCATACTTAAATGTAGTTCTAAACACCCCCCACAGCGGTGTGGCGGGTGTCTGAATGTTTGCAAACAGTATACTGTTGCTCGGTTGGTTAGAACTTCTTTTTACCTCTGAACGAAGAACGAATAAGAACTTCTACGGAAGTATATTGAGGCCTTTAGCAGACAAGAGTTTAAAACCAGAATTGTCAAGCTTGAATTTTTGTTAAAGTACTTCAAGTACAACTGTTTGGTACTTACTTAAATTGTGAAAGTGTTTAAATGATTCTTTTGACGTGGGACAAATTTTGTAGGTGAATGAACTTTTGGTCATGTGTTACTGATGTAATTCCTGTTGGTGGATTTGCTTTTCTGGTATCCTCATGCAGATACCATGTGAAAGTAACTGGGTTTTTCTAACTGGCTGGTAATGAAATAAGTTATAATCAAGTCTTTCAACTTTGCACAGACATAGTTAGTAATTCTATCACACCAATCTCATGCTAACATGGTGTAATGGTTAAGAGTAGTGATAGACCAATAGATCAGACAATATTTAGCTATTTTGCGATTGTCGATTCTATTTCATGCCTCCTGGTTTTGAAGCAATCGATAGATTTAGATGCCTTTATGGACGTGGCGGATGAGCACAGTTCACTACTTTGCCCCGTGTGTGCGCTTAGACATTATATTTCTCCGTAAATAATAATCAATCTGTAAAATGGAGCGCGGGGCTTGGGGTCTCTGCTGTCAAAGCAGCGGCTGTCGCATTAGTGGATTTTGGAATTTAGGACCATGCCGATGAACTGAATGGACTGGCTCGGAACGAGGGGGCTTTTCTCCATATTCATGGTGAGGCCAAGCATGTTTATATGGCTGCAAAGCATGGAAATGTCTGCCAGAGTGTGCGCCCGTGTTGAGGAACAGACGAGCCAATCATCAAGGTAAGGCATCCGCCCGTTTCCTCTTACTCACCCTAGCTGTAGTCACCATAATGTCCGCCGGCCAACGTTCTCCCACCTTCAAGGGCATAGAGGCGCAATGTGTGCAATGGTCCGACAAGGCCTCACGTAGGTGTTCGGGACCGAGACAAAGGGGGCATTCCGTATGCCCGTCATCAAGCTCTAGGGGAGTGTAAGCTCAATGGAACTGCACAGTCTGCTATCCAAATGCGAGAAGAAAAAGAGGAGGAGTGACGAGTGTCATACTCTTTTAAGGTGGGGGGGTGGCTGGACTAGGTTGCATTTCTGTGTTGGTATTATGTCTCAATCCCTGCTACGCGCAGTAGGAATATCCATAGGCTGAGCCGCCCTCTGGTGATCAGGAGGCATGAAATAGAACAGTGTTCGCTTGGCCAATTAACATTCGCTTGTGTCAGTTTCTAAAATCTACTTATAGATTTGTCAATGGATAGTCAACACTTTCTATTTTCCAAGTTTTTTCTTTTCAAGTTTATGCATTTGAGTAAATATTTGTTCACTTGTTTAAATCTGATTTGCTGTTGGCAAATTGTATTATGTTTATCAGCATTTATATCGGACATCAGCCATTTTGCTCTCTAGATATCGGTTGTATTACTGTAAGCACAGTTTGGTCATAGATACTGAGGGAAATTGAGTTGAAATTATTGTCAACAGCATGCCACAGATGCTGTACATGGATATTAAGTAAAAAAAAAAAAAAAACATAATATTGCTTTAATGTACTTAATTTGGCAGAACAGAACTGGGAATGTTTGTGTTGTAGTGTGCCTCCCTTCTGGAGTGGGGCGAGGCATTTGTGTTCCATGTGATGTCAAGAGAGTTCCAGCTAGAACAGCCAAAACCATCTGGCACCTGCCAACATGGAGTCGATCGCAGAGTCTGCGATTCCAAGGTACAGCATAAATGCTCATGCACACAAATGCTTGTTTTGGTGTCTGCCCAAGAGAGAATGATCCCTTCTGAGCTATCAGTATGTTCGCATCATTTTAAACATGACAGTACAACTCGGTGTGTGTCTGTGTAGAATACAGGCCTGCCTGGTCCTTGTCGGACATCAGAGGATCTGAAGTATATCATGACACGACTGACGGTTGACGGAGCCCATATTTTCATCGTTGAACATGGCTGTGCGGCCAACATTAAGGTTAGTGACTACAATCAGGTGTACTAAAACTAGCGACTCACAGCAAGAAGGTCCCAGGTTCCAGCCCCGGCTCACCCAGGGCCTTTCTGTGTGGAGTTTGCATGTTCTCTCCGTGTTTTGTGGGTTTCCTCCGGGTGCTCCGGTTTCCCTCACAGTCCAAAGACATGCAGGTCAAGTGAATTGGAGACTCTAAATTGCCCATAGGTAAGAGTGTGAGTGTGAATGTGTAGGTTTGTGTGTGTTAGCCCTGTGATGGACTGGCCACCTGTCCAGCGTGTTTCCCTGCCTTTGGCCTGAGACAGCTGGAATATGCTCCAGCACAACTCGCGAGTCGCGACCCTGCATGGGATAAGCGGCTATAGAGAATGGATGGATGGATAGATAAAACTAGCGATATTGATGTAGTTTTTGAGACATCAGTAACGATTGTGTATTTGTACCCACCAGACCGGAGCTTTGCGGTTGGCCACCTGTAACCTGCACACAGCTGCTGTGGGTGAAGGCATCAGTGCCGTTCTGCAAGACGTTGTGATTGCTCAGTTCATCGAGCAACAGGAAGTGGCAAGGCTTGGCCTGCCCCCGCCACTCCTTCGGCGCTCTCATTGGCTTGAAGCCGGTTCTGTGACCTTTAACCTCATCACTGCTGATGTGGCATTGGCTGCTGATCATCCAGCCAAATATGAGGTCCAGAGGCATTTCCTGGAGCTTCATGACATGAAAACAAAGAGGTTCATGCACTTTTTATGATTTATTTCATGTCTAAACACTTTTTGTATTAATTATGTAGTGGTTGGTTTTTTCATTTTAAACCTAACAAACTTTTTTTATTAAATGTTTTGCTTAAAATGTGCATGTGCTATTTTTCTTTAAAATAAATTTGACATGGTTTGATATTTTGTTGTCTAATGCAATGACATTCATGCATTTTTGAGTATTGCTTAAATACAAGTGGCCACTCTATTTATCATGTTGGTCTTTGTTTGGGTTTGTGTGTTAGACTTTGGTTCCTTTGGCCAGAGGAGAAATACAAGCGAAGTCGTAACCGCTGTGGATGTCTTGGTGGATGTCGCTTTTTTGGTGGCACAGTTGGTGGCCTGGATTTCTTCCGTCTGGAGGAAATCACACCCTCATCATGCTCCGCCTTCTCCAGTGTTAGTGCTGAGTGTGACATGTCTTATGGCCAATCACTATTACATCCAGGAGAATGGATTTTCACTAAGGAAACTCCTAAACTCTCTGATGGTATATTGCCTTTTTTATTTTTGATGGTATGTTGATTGTTTGCCATGTGAACTGTTTTATTGGAAACGTATTGGTCTACATGCAGGTAAGGGTGTTGGTATGAGGCGAGAAACGTGTTCTCCTGCTCCAATGGCAGATGTGGAAAAACTTGGCCAGCACCTCAGTCTGCACGTACCTCAACGTTCTCACAGTTCTGCCTCTTCCTCAGAGGAGAACTCTTCCTCCAGTGCTGCCCTGCCTCTACTGGCTGGAGAACGAGAGAGTCCCTCCCCCTCTGCAGAGTGAGTCGGATACATGCACTCCCAGATGATATAATGTAATTTACAGATTTAGTGTGAACAGGTTTATACTTATTAGTGCTTATTAGTTCTTCTTCTTCTTATTATTATTGCGGTGTTCTGCCAGCTTCGGTGGAAAAATACAGATGGAAGAAACATTAACAGAGCCGAACGAAAACAGAAGAACCATTACTGCAACTTTACCCCATTAATAAAAATGGGTTGTGTATGTATTTTTACTGTGTTTGTGTTTACAGGTTAATGAACGTCACCACTGATGGTCCTCTCCCTGAGGGTCCACCACTCCGCTCTCCACTTCGCTCTCCGCTCAAGCGTCAGGCCTCTGTACAGTCAGCTCGCCTCGGCAGCACCAAGAGCCTATCAGCTGCTGTCTTTGCAGAGAAAGCCACGCCTCCTACTGGTGTGCAGTTTAGCAGCGAGGTTTCCCGTAGTGATGAAAATGTTCTGGACTCGCCAAGACAGAGGAGAAGCTACGGGTCCTTCCCTTTCACTCCTTCAGCTGATTCTAGTACATTCCATCAATACCGCTCAGTCGACTCCTCCATGTCTGTGGCCGATAGTGAAGCCTACTTTAGCGCCAATGAGGAGTTTGAGCCAATTAGCAGTGATGAAGGGCCGGGTACCTACCCAGGGAGGAAACGCAGACGAAGACAACAGGGTCAGCCCTATGCAGAACACAGCCGCACCTCTTTATACCATAGTGTAGAAGGACCTCTGTCAATCACTGAGACTCGCCCACCTCCACTGCCTAGCCACACCTCCCAAGCCTCATTTGTGTCTGCACTTGGATTGGAGGAGGAGGGCTCCATTGAAACAGAAAAGGCAGAACCAGGCCTCCTTACAACACAGCCACATTTAATGGCTTGTTACCAAAATTACCTAGGGCATTACCATGTGTCAAACTGGGGCGTGAAACAGCCAACCAATAAGAGAACATCTAAGTCATCGTTGCATCGGCCACTTGACCTTGACACACCTACAAGTGAGGAGAGCTCCGTCTCCTTTGACCAGTTGTCTATCCCATCCTTTAAGGTTGAGTATTGTTTTTTCTGTTTCATTATTATTTATTATTAATAGACTGAATCTCACAAATAAATGTTCGTGTTATACTTCACCCCAAAATCAGAATAAAAAAATAACATATTTAATATTAATAGTGCGTATATTTTGTTAAACAATCATTTTAATCATCCTGTCCAGACACAGTATTTTTTTTTTTTTTTTTTTTAGTACAACAAATACTACCATGAATACTACAAAGGAGTGTTTATATAATTTGTGTAAATAATTCACGTTTACATGTTGTTTAATAATTCACGTTTACATGTTACAAGTTTTTTTTATTGTAAGATTATTTTAATAAAATATATTTTATGAGTAAATAAGTAAATTATTAAGTACGTTTTTTTTATTTAAATTTTTTTTATTTATAAATCTGAAATTTTAATTAATTATAATGTATATATATGCACCGATCAGCCACAACATTAAAACCACCTGCCTAATATTGTGTTGGTTCCCCTCGAGATGCAGCACCAACCTGCATCTCAGAATAGCATTCTGAGATGCTAATCTTCTCACCACAATTGTACAGAGTGGTTATCTGAGTTACCATAGACTTTGTCAGTTCAAACCAGTCTGGCCATTCTCTGTTGACCTCTCTCATCAACAAGGCGTTTTCATCCACAGAACTGCAGCTCACTGGATGTTTTTTGTTTTTGGCACCATTCGGAGTAAATTCTAGAGACTGTTCTCTGTGTGAAAATCCCAGGAGATCAGCAGTTACAGAAATACTAAAATCATTTCATCTGGCACCAACAATCATCCATGCAATTATCTAATCAGCCAATCATGTGGCAGCAGTGCAGTGCATAAAATCATTCAGATACTAGTCAGGAGCTTCATTTAATGTTCACATCAACCATCAGAATGGGGAAAAAATTTGATCTCAATGTTTTGGACTGTGGCATGATTGTTGGTGCCAGATGGGCTGGTTTGAGTATTTCTGTAACTGCTGATCTCCTGGGATTTTCACACACAACAGTCTCTAGAGTTTACTCTGAATGGTGCCAAAAACAAGAAACGTCCAGTGAGTGGCAGTTCTGTGGACGGAAACGCCTTGTTGATGAGAGAGGTCAACAGAGAATGGCCAGACTGGTTTAAACTGACAAAGTCTACAGTAACTCAGGTAATCACTCTGTACAATTGTGGTTGGCTTTATTTTCTTTATAGAAAATACAATGTATTTTTTTTTTTTCTTTTGATTCTGGGGTTGAAATATGACCCAGAAAATGCTTAAGGGTAGTTTTTTATGAAATTCACCTGTATGTTAGTTTTCTTTTATTGTTTTTTTTATTCAAAATGTATTGTTGCTGACTGTATTTGTGGTCCATCAAAGATGGTAAAGGCAGGTTTGTCTGCCAGCTCTTTATTGGACAGAGGAGTTCAGCTCATGGGAGATCCAAACAGGTAATATTAGATCTTGGAACAAAGTTTTTCAGTGTCATTCAGCATTTGCATTACAAACAAGCATTGTGTGTTTGCAGCACACCTTACACACCCCTTGACAAGCGGGCAATGGACAACACAGATGAGGACACAATGATGGAGGACTGGTCTGTTGATCAGCCACTTGCCCAGACAAGAACTACAGCCATTGTAGAGGTCAAAGGGGCAGTCAATGTAGTCCTGACTCCTTTAGTGGCTGAAGCTCTGGACAGGTCAGACATCACAGTGATTTTCACATCACACACACCTTCTGATGGGGAATAGTTCACTAATGGAATAAGTGAACTATTTCCGTGCCCTTATTTTGTTCCAAAGCAGTATGCTTTTATTTTGTTCTGCAGAACACAAAAGAAGAAATTTTGAAGAATCTTAAGTCTTTTTCATACAATGACAGTTCATCGTGGCCCGTCTCTTAAGCGCCATCAAGGACAAAAAGCATCATAGAAGTAGCCCATTAGACTTGTGCACTACATTCAAGTCTTCTGAAGCAATACAGTAGCTTTGTGACCATACCATTGAGTGAGTGAGTGAGTGAGTTGATCTGAATCAGTCCAATTTGTGAACGAATAGTTCTTTTCCAGTACTTTTCAATTAACCAGTTGATCCGGTTCACAAATCAGACTGAACGTTTAGCTCATGACTGACTCAATGATCCAGTCGTGGTGATAATAACAGCATTCAGCTTTGTAACCCTTTAAAAAATGCTGCAGTGTTCATGAAATCCCTCTTTACTGTGCATTCTAGGTACATTGAGTCCATGGTTCACTTTGCCAGTATTCGCCATCCTGCATCAATCCTGGATGACCTGCATGGGAAAGTGCTGAATGAAGTGTATCAGATCAGCAAATCCACTGTCTCTGAGTCTGTAAGTGATCAATGACAAAATATAGAGATGTGACAGCACATTTAAACAATGTGATCATGATGATAAATATATTTTCCAGAGTACAGCCAAGCCAGAGCACAAAATATCTAAGACAGAGGGAATCACACCTGGATCTCTGAATACACCCCACGGACAAACTGATCTGTCAATCAAACCTGACAATGTGAAGATAAAGGGTTTGCAGGCTAACGTCACTGTTCCTAAGGTACATTTGTGTGTGTGTGTGTGTGTGTGAGAGAGATATTTTGTGTGCTTAATTTTGTGTGTTAAATTGGGAGAAAGTAAATGTACATGTGTGTTTGCAGGTAAACCTCTGTGTGCTTCAGGCATCAGTTGAAGAGGGTTCACCCTCCAATAAGAGTGTCACACATGTCTCTCTTGTGGCCTTGTGTTTCGACCGCATTGCCACTCAGCTGCGCATGAACAGGTAATACACACTTCTTCACAAATCTTTTTCTCTTTGTAAGTGATGCATCGATATAGATCAGTATTGATCGTAATTTTTATATTATGGCCTATAGCTGCTATAATAACTGATATATTAACACTTTAAGCTCTAAATGTGTTTTTAAAGATGTCTATTTAAGTGGAATGCCCAAAATTAAAGGCTTATGACACTACCAAAAAAACAAAGAGGGTCAATTGTGTGGTATCATTTGAAAGAAAACTTGTAACATTTTTTTAATGATTTAGATTGATAAATCATGATACTCTCAGCCTAAGAAATCATGTCACATGTAACTGAGTAAACTTTTGTGTTGATATGACAAAGCAATTAAAAGTTATAGCATTACAAAAATAATTTATCCTAGTGAACAAAAATGTCTCCATGTGTCCAAAAACCTCTCCAAACAAATAAAACATAATAATTGTACATAAGAACTAATTACACATGCACATACAATAATGACTAAAGGTATGCTCTCTCTCCAAAGCATGAGTAATTAGATCTCATTCAGTTCCATTCTGTGTCATTTGACTCATCATTGAGTTTGTGTCATGTACTTGGCACCATCTACTGGTGGCCATATGTAATTAGAATGAACGACCCTCTCTGCCCATATTTGGATGACTTCCACCTCTGGTTGCAGCGATCTGAATCCTAATATGATTGGTTTAGCATTCCATGATGCTGAACAACGTACTACATAATTTCCGATGAAGTCATCTGTTCCAGATAGCACATAATGTGCTGTGTGCACATTGTGCTTTGTGTGGATTATCTAATGACCTGTGAATCCGATTATGTTTTATATGGGTTTGTTTTAACGGGAATCCCCTCCTCTTACTAATGGTATGTGATATTTTATGTTCTGTTTATTTTTCATGTAGTTATAAATGTAAACGCGGCTTATAATCATTTATGTCACAGATATTTTCTTTGCTATTTCTTGCTATGTTTTTGTCTGTGAGAAAATAAATAGGTTGGTTTTATTCTACTCTTTCAGAGCTTTCCAACAACATATGACACATGGCTATTTGATCAGTTTGGTGTTTTTACTGATTACAATAATATGTACAGTGCAGAATTATTAAAAAAGTATCAAAACGGAACACTTCTGTTTTGTGGTCAAATTTCAAAGCACTTGTTCAGTTTTGGTAGTAATGCCTACATGCATTGTAAAGTACAGCTTCTAAGCTTTAAAACGAAACCTATTTTGTATTGGCCAGCAGGCTCATCTGAGCTTAAATGGTTGAGTATGTATTACTGCAGCATTTTTTTTTTTTAATGAATTTTAATTTAGGAAAACATAATTCCTGATTTTATCTACTACCTATAATGGCCCAATCAAACACATACCAGTAGTTTAAAAATCTGCTTATAATGGCTGATACTGATATGGACACGCTTACCATTTACATGCGATCTGATTGTATTAATGCATTATGTATAGGGGTATAGTGGAGGACACAGAAAAACCCTCTGTTATGATGGAGAAGTTCTCCTCTGCATCGAAGATGGCGCCCCAGTCCAGCGGTTCTCTCCGCTCTAATGCTGGGATTGAGAAAGGCAAAGAGATCGCAGCCAGACTCAACATTCACCGCATACACAGCCAGCTACGTGGCTTGGACTCATCAGGTACCTATAAATTACTCAGACTTTAAGTATATATTTATAATAAATATTTATTACACAGCTCTCTGGTTTATTGTCAGTGGTAGCGTTCTCAATCAAATATTTTTATATCATGACAGCTTATCTATAAAATTGACCATTGTCCCAGGCAACCGATTTCCTACATAGCCAGATAGATGTCTCTCATATCACTCTGCGGGCTCTTCTCACATAATAAAATAATTTAAACTCAGAATTATATTTTTATTGTTTGTTTATTTGTTTGGCAATTAGCTGTATAAAAAGTGGAAAAGGTACAGCCAGCTGGTCATTATGGCAAAATGTTCCGCTTCAGTATGATACAAGACTGATCACCCTGTCACTGGCTATTTTGTGATAATGACCGACTGACCATACTTTATCCCATATATACACACAAACTTGATCAACTTCATAAAAATATTATTCTGTTTGGGGTGCTGTTTTTTTCTTCCCTGAACCGAGAATGCCTTTGAGAATTTAAAATATGTTTGTTCATTGTTTGTGTGTGTATTTATTACAGACCTTGGAGCTTGTGCTATCACTGCCATTCCCTTTGAGAAGTCCAAGGTTCTCTTCAGTTTGGAAGAAACCGATGACTTTGTCTTAGTTGATGAGACTGAGCCCCACACCTCCACTGATCATGTCCCAAACCACACTGCTGACCACACCCGCTCTGGAGCTAGTCCTGAAAAATGGGGGTGGATTATGTTTGAGTGTGGGATTGAAAACCTCACTGTCAAAGGTACGCACACAGCATTCCATCTGAATTACAACTCATTAAATATTTGTGAATTGGGAATGTGAGGAATGCTCTGACTCTCCTTCAGGTGGGCGGCAGTCGGGAGCCGTGCTCTACAGTGCGTTTGGGGTGATGGGTGGGGCTGACAGTGGTGTTAGAGATGGAGTTTCAAAATCGAATGGTTCTAGTGGTTCTCAGACAGGAAGTGGCTACAGCACTGATGTTTCTGATGACAACCTGCCTAATGATGCACAGAGCCCTGCCTCTGAACCCAACAACAACTCTGACTCTGACGAACAGGTTCTCATATATTGTCCTTTTATACTTATTTGTAGGCCCAGACGGAATCGTTGGGTACTGTAGAGTACTAAATTTTCTCAAGAGGCAGGGGATTTGTTAACTAATTTTTAAAGATGATGGGAGTTCCAATTCTGTAGAATCATGCAGAGTTCTGCAGGGGCAGAGTCTATGTGGGCCTACATATTGGTCAGCTTTCCTTTTTTCTTCTTATCTTGCCTGCCTTTGTATGTCTTAATTTTTTTCCACACAATTTTAAGGATGAGGGGGTGGAGTCAGATGACCTGAAGAAAGACCTGCCTTTTTTGCCACCGCCTCCTGACTCTAGCAGTATGAAGCTGACTATAAAGGAGATCTGGTTTAGCTTTGCTGCCCCAACCAACATTCGTTCTCACACTCCAGCTATGTCCAGGTAAGCACATAAATGTAAGCGGCGTTTATATTAATTGGCCAATTGGGCACAGTTATCGTCAGATGCAATAATCACAAAGTGGCCAAATATTGGTCAATTAATTTGCCTGGTTTAATGTATTGGTCCATTGCTTTTTAGAGACTGTATATTGAAAATAAATGTTTATTTGCCTGCAAATTCTTGTATTCGGTTAAAAGGAAATCATGGAGTAATATTTTGTTTCAATGTCTTATGTGGTCAGCTGAGCATCCTGGGCTTGCTGGTAACCTTACACACAAAATTTGTTCTTGGCTCACGCTATGTTATTGCTATGTGTCTGCAGGCAGCTGAATCTCTTGAGCACTGCGACACCTGCGGTTGGAGCATGGTTGGTTCCCATTGACCAGCTGAAATCCTCCCTGCAAAAATTGGACATGGAGGCCACGCTGCGTGTGTGTGCGGTTATGGGCTGCATTATGACTGAGGCATTGGAGGTCAGACATGTCGCACCTTCTCAGATACTTACACTGCTAGCTATGCACACACCCTTGGACTTAAAGGGATGGTTTATCCAAAAATGAAAATTCTCTAATTTACTTATCATTTACTTACCCACATGCCATCCCAGATGTGTATGACTTTCTTTCTTCTGCTGAATACAAATGAAGATTTTTAGAAGAATATCTCAGCTTTGTTGGTCCATACAATGCAAGTGAATGGTGGCCAAACTTTGAAGGTCCAAGAAGCACACAATGTAAGCATTAAAGTAATCATCACGACTCCAGTGCTTAAATCAATGCCTTCAAAAGCGATATGATAGGTGTTGGTAAGAAACAGATCAATATTTAAGTCCTTTTTTACTATAAATTCACCTCCCTGCCCAGTAGGTGGCGATATGCACAAAGAATGCGAATCGCCAAAAACAAAAGAAGAATGAGAAAGTGAAAGTGGATATTTATAGTGAAAAATTACTTAAATATTAAACTGTTTCTCACCTAGACTATCATATCGCTTCTGAAGATATGGATTTAACCTCTTGAGTCTTATGGATTAATTTTATGCTGCTGTTATGTGCTTTTTGGACCTTCAAAATTCTGGCTACCATTCACTTGCATTGTATGGGCCTACAGAGCCGAGATATTCTTCTAAGAATCTTTGTTTGTGTTCGGCAGAAGAAAGAAAGTCATACACATCTGGAATGGCATGAGGGTGAAGCACAGTGTAATTCAGCAGAATCGTGTGCATGTTTTAACTAACCTAATATTATATGCTTGCTTGTATGTATGTGTGTTTCAATCCTATAGAAGAAAAGTATCCATTTTCCATTTCGGAGCAAGTATAACCGTGTTACAAAGCGAGCACGTTATCTTCACGAGAACCCATCCTGCTTACTGTGTAATATTCTACATCGCTACCTGCAGCAGGCTGATTACAGCATTATAGAGGAGGCCACCATGGTGAGTCTGTATATCTGGATAAGTGCATGTTTGCGTGTATATGTAATCTTAGGGGCCATTCACACAAATGCATTTTTGCATTTTGTGTTTTTATGTAAGCATGCGCTAGACAGATGTTTTTGCCTGTTGTGCTGTGTCTCTGATTTTTCAGCGTCTTCATCATTAAATTCTATATACAAGAACATTTAAGGTTGGAAGACCTGAACAATGTTTTGAGATAAATGTGTACATGTGGTAACTAAGTAGAATATTTGACTGCGTTGTGGCCACATTACCACTTTAGGTCTTCATTAAATTTTCAGTACTTCAACGGCCTGTCATTAGTAATTCTTTGCTAAACTTGTACTAATATATTGTCTTTGTCCCTTTAGAATGATGGACTTCCTGCTCTGGTCACCCTGAGAAAAGGTTTGGTGGCACTTGCTCGTCAGTGGATGAAATTTATCGTTGTCACTCAGGGCTTTAAAGCAGTTGGTCTGCCGCGACCCAGTCAGTTTCCTAAGCCCAAAGAGCCGGACCCCATTGAGCCTGAACCAACACAGGGGCCCGACAGCGGCACTGCCTTGCAGAGTGACACCAGTGCTGACGGAGCAGAGTTTGAGTTTGATGCTGGTAAATCTCACACATTTGGCTGATTTATTCAGAGTTTGAGATGAAATCTTTATCTTTTGTGTTACGTGTTTGTAGGTGCTGTAAGTGAACATACCATGCTTCTAGAGGGAGTTTGTAGTCGTCCTGCTCCAACCGGTAACTCTGCCCCTGTGACTGGAGTTGAGATCATGAGAAAACTGTCCAAATCTCATACACACAGCGAGTCTGCTCTCAAGATCAAGGTTTGTGTTGGTCTATTTGCATAGCATGTTTGATTATGTTGTACAGGTTCGGTGAGGGGACAAGAAAGTAGTGATAATGAATCAGTCTTGTAGGGATGGGAATAATAAGGAATTTTGCAGTTCTGGTTTCCGATTCCAACCTGAAATTCCGTTTCCTTAATTCAATGAACGATTCTTGTAGTACTTTTGAGGAAACACCCCACCTCCAGATGCTATACTATTTCTGGTAACATATTCTGTTCATATAAATTCATTCATATGTTTTTTTTGTTTTTCATAAAACAACTTTTCCGAAAGTGCATCTTTACCTACACTTTGCCATATGGACAATCAGAACAACCAATAACTTTTCAGTCTTTTTGACCCATTCATTAAAAAGAACCTGCTCATAAATATCATTCATTTATGAATCGTGCTACACTTATCGCACTGTATGTTTGTTGTCGCGTGCAACCAGCGAGGTCAGTAGAGTATTTTAGGATGGTGTTTTGTCCGTAACTGTGGAAGAATGAAGCTGTTCAAGAACCGTTAACTCAACCGAACGCCATAAATCATTTGGTTCCAGTATCAACAACGGTTTCTTTATTTCCAACCCTAGTTAGTTGTCTAAACCTGGAATCTGATTGTGTCATAGGGTTCCCACCCTTACCAGTCCCTGAGCTACACGAGTGGAGATACTGCTGCCGATTCTCCGGCTCACGTAGGTCGGACAGGCCTACAGTCCAATCACAGCCCTAGGAAGGAATCGCTGCTAAGCTACTTAACAGGAAGTATTCACAGTCTGCATAACCTGCTAGAAGCCACGCCTCATCGAGCCAGTGAACAAGCTGCAGCCAAGAGCAGCTCCCTCACACGTACAGGTACATGACTGTGATCCTTTGGAGCATAGAACTTTTTGTAATCTAATATTAGATGAGTGAAAATGTAAATGAGGAAAAAAGCATTTTCTTGATGTATGATGTTTCCCGTAAGAGAGCTCTATGTTTAGGCTTTATTGTCCCTGTTGTGTTTGTACCAGTTTTCTTCTTTGAAATGATTATTTATTTTCTCTGGGGAAAAAAAAAAAAAAAAAAAAGACTAGATCTCTCAGTGCCTTCCAGTGAAATTGTTGCATGGAAATATGCAATCAAATTTTGAATCTGTTTTGTCTAAAGATAAAAGAGCCTTCTTAACTGTACAACTGTGTGATCAAGGAAGATGACAACTGCATCCACAAACTCTATTCTGCCAAATTTGGCAGTTGTGGTTGTTTTCTTCATTCGGACCATGATGATTGTCGATTACGGCTATAATTGATGTTGACTTTGTCTTGTTTATTTGAATAGGCAACAGTGTGGGTACAGACGTGCTCACGGAACACCCTCTTCTATCTGAGCCATTTTCCGTCAGCTTCTACAATTGGATGTCAAACGCTGTTGGCAACCGCAGGGGCAGCAACGTCCAGGACTCTCCCCTCAACCGCTCTCAACACAACAGCCTGCAGACTGGAGGTCAGTGTGTTTGTGAATGATTATCATATTGACATAAGAATATGAGAAGTCTATTGACTGTGTGTGCGCATGCATGCATCTACATCTGTCCAACTGTCTGGGATTAGAGTCTAATTTTGTGTACAGTGTTTGGAGTCTGTTTTATTTAAAATGCACTGTAGTCATTGATTCTCTTCATACAGGAGTGCTCCCCACCATTCCTTCTGCATCTGATTTTAACACGGTATTGTCAAGTGATCAGAATACACTGGACACACACTCTCAGCACACACATTCCCAGCACAGCACAAGCCAGGATGACCTGCTGGAACAAGATGAGACAAACCTCTGCCCTGCAGCTGTGCAACTCGCTGATGCACAGGTACACACACAATTCAATGGATATATTCGCTCAGATGTATTAATTTATGAATGCACTATTATTGTCCCCTATTATTGCTGTTTTTGTGTGTTTACCTCTACAGGTGGTTTTTAAGCCTTTGTTGAGTTACATTGGTATTCAGCCCCAGGATGCTCCTCCACTCAGTTATAAGATGTATTTTGGGGAGCACCTGTCTTTTAGTGGCACTCTTGAGTGTTTGAGAGCTGACATTGTCGACTCTGACACCAGCAAAGCCAGAAAGAACAAACGAGCACACAGGTAAATGAGCTGTCCCGCCTTAACCAATCTTCCTCAGTAACGAGTCTAGGATATCTTAAGACAATTTTTTTCTTTCCCTGTTGTCTGAAGTCATTCTGTGTTAGCACTAGGACTGGGTGATTTAAATATATATTCACAATATATTTGTGATGATTTTTCTTGCGGTATAAATTTAAGCAACATCTTAAACATAGCAATTATTTTAAAGGGGTCATTACATACTATTTTATATATATATAATCATTTTATTATTTTCCCTGAGGTCCACAGCAAATTTTTTGGACCAAAAGTCATAATTCAGTAATATATGTGCATTTTCCACGTCATCTACAATCACTTTGTTTTAAAAGCAACTCTGATTTAATCTTCAGTTCCAAAAACATTGTCAGTGTTGGAATGTTTGATTCATTTCCATGATTCAGTTCAAACTTTCACTTGAAGTGAATTGATTCAATCTCTCATTCAAAGATTCATATGTGTCATCACTCAAAATGTTCATGGAAGTCTGCATTTTTCATATATTAAATATAAGTTTTGTAAAAGCATGTACAGGTAAATATTGCTGTTTATTCCTACATATTTTTTACTGGTGCATAAAAATAAAATAAAGTGGAAAAAAGGCTTTGATTATTTATAGTTAGATTGTTTCTGTTTTTTGCTTCTTACATTTAAACATTCTGAATCTACTTGACAAAAATTGCTGTTTGGCTAAAATTAAAAAATATCAAACTTATCACCCTTTTTTAGTTTACTTTAATTAATCCCACTAGGTGCAATTAGTAGAGCCATTTGAGATCAAATATACATACACTCACTGAGCACTTTATTAGGAACACTATGGTCCTAATAAAGAGCCGGATGTGGTCTTCTGCTGTTGTAGCCCATCCGGCTCAAGGTTTGATGTGTTGTGCATTCTGAGATGTTATTCCGCTCACTACAATTGTACACCGTGGTTACCTGAGTTACCATAGCCTTTCTGTCAGCTCGAACAAGTCTGGCCGTTCTTCGTTGACCTCTCTCATCAACGAGAAGTTTCCGTCCACAGAACTGCCGCTTACTGGATGTTTTTTTGTTTTTGGCACCATTCAGAGTAAATTCTAGAGACTTGTGCGTGAAAATCCCAGGAGATCAGCAGTTACAGAAATACTCAAACCAGCCCGTCTGGCACCAACAGTCATGCCACTGTCGAAATCACTGAGATAATTTTTGATGTGAACATTAACTGAAGCTCCTGATCCGTATCTACATGATTTTATGCATTGCACTGCTGCCACACGATTGGCTAATTAGATGAACGCATGAATAAGTAGGTGTACAGGTGTTCCTAATAAAGTGCTCAGTGAGTGTATATAATATTGTTAAAAGGCTGCAATATATATATATATGTATTTAAGCTATATCAACCATTCCTAATTAACACATTTAATTTAAAGCTGATGTGTTTGTGTTTCAGGCAGGGCATGGTGAACCTCCCCCCACTTGAGTTCAAGCCCGCTCTCATGATTGAGACATTCAGCCTAAACGCAGTCATCCTGGAGAAGTGTATGTCCACCCCTCCCTCTGCCAGCGCGCTGTCCTTCCATGAGCTGAGCCGGAGACCACAGGCCAGTGTGCACTGCCATTTCACACTCGCTTGCCAGGCGATTCGCCAGCATGTGGATATGGCCTTGGTCCGCCTCATTCACCAATTCAGCACCATGATCGATGACATTAAAGCCACACAGACCGACATCAAACTCAACCGCTACACCGCTGGCTCCTCATCCCCTACGCCCACCAAGGGACGGCCGTACCGTGAGTTCCGCTCGTCGGATTTCAGCCGCAGTTCACGGGGGAGTCTGAATGGAGCAAATCGACTGAGCACTCAGAAAGGCAAGCGGACTGTGGTTGGGCCGGGGCTCGACACGCTCACCAGGAATCGGGAGCCACGTGGAAGAGGCACGCTGGGACGCTCGGAGAGAAGGACGTCAAAAGTGTCACGGAAAGGTTCACGTGATGTGGCCGACCACATGACCATTCAGATGGATGACTCGGACTCCATCACAGTGTCGGAACAGAGCGAGCCATCAGCTGAGTGCTGGCAGAATATGTACAAACTTCTAAATTTCTACTCGCTGATATCAGACCCCACAGGCATCCTGGAGATGAACCAAGGCAATGCTCTCTCAGGTTGGACTTCAAGTTCTTCATTTGTCTTAAGCTGTTACTGAGTGCTGTGCTAGCACTGATTGATTTGTGCCTCTTCAAATGTATGTGCATGAATAGGAGTCTGTGCACTCATATGTAGCATGCATAAAATGTCATGAAAGCATGTCTATGTCAAATTTCAACCCAGAATCAATTGAACAAAATAAGACAAGCCATTTTCGGTACCATTTAAGATTTTTTTTGCATTGTGACATTATTTTCCTGACAGTTAAGCATATTTCCCCTACCAGGTGTCATTACTATAATGTGTCAGGATGATTTACTTTTTAGTTAGTTTGTAATTTTTTTTAATTTTCTCATTATTCTCAATTAAGTTTTTGTTAGATTCTCATCCTGTCTGGACACAATGATTTTTATTTAAATTAACGTAAATGAAAGGCTGTACAACAAATACTACCCTGATGTAAAAATAATTGACAGTGTAAATAATATATCAGCAATTTTTCCTTTATGCATGACAGTAATGAGAATAAAATGATATATTATAAACTGTCATGAAAATTGTCACAATGCAAAAAATCTGAATAGTATAAAAAATGTTGTTTTTCTGTTATTGCAAAATATATGTTTTTGTTTTTTCTTGGATTTTGGAGTGAAATTTGACACGGACATGTTCTTCACAATCATTGTGAGGTTCACACATTAGAATTGAAATATTAATACTGTTGAATTGTCTCCGAACTGCGATAAGTCAGTAATGTATGGAATGAAGCATTTTGTGATGTATCTTTCTAGAAGATATCATAGGCTTTTTAGTATTTTATCAATCAACCTATCAGCCACCATAATATTTATGTTTTGGCCCAAAACTTGCCTATTCAACTGTTAACTGTCACTGTTCAGAAGGTGGGCGGAGCCCTATCGATCCTCCCTGTCGAGTGGTGTTTGAATCGGAGGGCGAGACTCCACCCAGTCGACTGAGTCGTAGGCGGAGCTTGGTGAGTTCTGAGCCTCAGCACGTTACACTGATTGTGTTTGGCGTTGGCATGGTAAACCGTACACACCTAGAAGCAGACATCGGAGGACTGACCATGGAGGCAGAGCTTAAGAAAATACACGGCAGTTTTACTCTTAAGGAGAAAATGAAGGGTAATATAACCGCATTCACATTCTTTAAAACACATTTTGTAAACTTACAAAACACTCTGTTGAATACTCATTCAAGCCTACTCTTCTCCTGCAGACATTCTCCATCAAAAGATGACTGAGACTTGTGCCTCGGCTCACATCGGATGTGTGAACATTGTGCTTCTGGAAGGAATCACTCCAGACATACAGTCAGTAACTCCTTTATTGCCAGACTTGGCATTTTAAGGCATCACAGGTGCGCACCCGATGTTAAGGCTGTTCCAAACACCTAACAGCAAAGTTGCTTCTAAGATACCTACTTTTGGCCAAATTCTAAGGCAGCATTCCATGAACCCTTTACGAATTAGCAATCCCAGAATGCATTGCGATAATATTGGTGAAAGAATTAATTTAAGAGTCGAAAGAATTTTTGAATTATAAATTCTCACGTCGCTCTCCTACTCCTAATCCTGTTGTAGGATTGGTTTAAGGAGAGGCACTGGATGCGTGGTAGGCAGAGATTGATATCTTGTGTTTTTTTCTAACAGAGAAGAGGCCTTGGATGTAGGGTAGGTCTGCTAATGGGGAGGGGATTATTGAACCCTGGTTGTATGGTATGTCTTGACGGGAAAGCAGGAATGTCTTGATGGGAAAGCAAGAACGAGATGCAATCGAAAGGATCCAGTGTCCAGCTGCGGGGGGTGGGAGGAAGACGACCCTGACCGCTGCCCCACCACCAGTTGATGTTCTGGGATTAATGGGGCGAAACATCTGTGATAGGTGGCTCCCAACTGATGACCCTGTAGCTGGACAACTGAAGGCACCGGCGGAGGTGCGGCAGGCAGTAATGCCTAGCAGGTTTAGACATTTACCTGTGCATCTGACTATAAAACTGAGAAGTATAGAAAAAAATAGTTCCATCTAACTAAAATGAATTATTTCTTTCAATATTTTTTTGCGCTATGTATTTTTAGTGGAACAAGCATCACTATTATGTGAACAAACCCCTTGCAGTGTATATTGCGTAAGTTTCGTCAGCAGCACAGTCTGCATGGCTCGTCTGCATGCAACCCAGTTTTGTAATCTCGTGCACCTTTTTCACATCTGTGCGCAGTTGCCCTGCTGTGATTGGTAAATAATTGTTTGATTGCGGTTATTTGATTTAACAGCAGTTATTTTGAGAACCACGATTATTGTCCACTTCAAACTCCAATCACATTTTATTGTCTAAAAAGGAGATTTTAAGTGAATATATAATCTTGTGTTTGTTTCTCATTTAATTGAACTCCGACCATCCGCAGACCGCGCTCAGAGCAGCTCCTAAAGAGCACATGAACTTTAAACGCTTCTGAAGCACTGTGATGCATGCCCCGTCTGCGGAGATTTGCGCCAAATCCCATGAAAATATAAACAGATTTTGATAGTGAACGGAAAGTGGGCCGTTTCAATTTAATTTCAAGTCAGTTTAATGGTAAATGTTCTTGGTCTTTGTGGGTTCATACATGCAGCATTAATGTCACAGAGGAGGAGATTCCCGTTTACTCTATTTTTGTGGAGATGAATGAAGAAACATATTTTCAAAAACACGGATGCTCCATCCGAATATCCATACTATGTCTGAATCCTCAGTATTCATCAAACTATAAGCGAAAAATACCCAGATGACCTACTATTTCTGGCGAGATTCTGAAGTGCGGATTGACTGGACATTTTATGATCCCATAATACCTTGGTAGCTGAGACGACATCACGTTAAAAATGCTAGAATTTGAAGAACGGTGGTGAACCGCAAGTCAAAAGGCTCTTATCAACTGTAAGTAAAATACTGTTTGTGTGTGTGTGTGTATATATATATATATATATATATATATATATATATAACAAGAAAGTTGTCCCTTTTGCTTATATGGTGTTTACCAGAATAGATTATTTTCACAGTTGTTATTACATTATATATTCGGGTCAGCGTTCACAGGTCAATACCCATGTCCCCGGATGAATTATGTCCGGAAACTATTCATACTACTCACGTGCATACCTAAAGAATTTGCTGTTTTACCAGCCTACTGTGACAGTTTGCGAAATGGTGAGTTTAATCAGAGAGCCTTAAAATAAAGTGTAGAAGTGAAGAATTCTTTTCCATCTTTATAAAGTTCCATTACCTTGTTACGCAGGTCTTTTGACAGTTCTTTTCTGCTCCCCATGGCTCAGTATCTAGCCTGCTCAGTGCATCCACGGAAGTATCCGTGGTCACCACTTTCTGCCTGAAAATCTGCTCAGCATGACACCTTGCTGGTAGAAGGCAGGAGCTGTCCAAGGTGCTAGAGCAGCTAGACAGTGGCGAGATACACTATATGGCCAAAAGTTTGTGGACACCCCCTTCTAATTAACGAATTTGGTTACTCTATTAAATCCAGTAAAGAAAAATCTTAATGTTTCTTTATGTAATGATTGGGCTTTGTGTGCTTCCAAATTTGTGGCAACTGTTTGGGGATAGCCCTTTTCTGTTCCAACATGACAATGCCCCTGTGAACAAAGTGAGGTTCTTAAAGAAATGGTTTACTGTGTCTGGCGTGGAAGAAATTTACTGGCCTGCACAAAGCCCAGACCTGAACCCCACTGATCACTTTTAGGGTGAACTGGAACAGCAACTGTAAGTCAGGCCCCATCGACCAACATCAGTTCCTGACCTCACTGATAGCCTTGTGTCTGAATGAGAGCAAATCCCTGCAGCCATGTTACTACATACAGTATAGTGGAAAGCCTTCCCAAAAGAGTGGAAGCTGTTATTACAGCAAAGGGGGAAATTGATGCCTAAGGTTTTGAAATCAAATATTTATCAAGCACATATGGTGTCTACAAACTTTTGGCCATATAGTATATAGTGATGCGCATGCGCCCTTGGCATCAGGCATGCCGTGTCACACGGCGCTTGAGCCAGCACTGAAGAGGTCTCATGTGTAAGAGACCTAATAAGTCGCAATGCTTTTTGAAACAGCTTCAGTGGAAATGTTCTCCCCAGTTTGAGCTGAGACAGACACTGGAGAATGGCCTGAATCCGCTCGCTTGTGAGATGCAAGCTTGCTCACGGAGTCGAGGTGCACTTCTGAAAAGGAAATTTGTTGGCTAGGGGAGAGCGTGCTCTTCGCCCAGTTGACATTGAGGCCCAAGCTGTTCAGATGTTGGAGCAATAAGTCCCGGTGCTGGCATAATAGAGCCTCTGATTGGGCCAGTAATAGCCAATCATCGAGGTAGTTCAAAATGTGCATGCCGCTCAGTTTCAGAGGAGCGAGTACCGCATCGATGCACTTTGTGAATGTGTGAGGAGCCAGCGACAGTCCGAAGGGCAGGACTTTGAATTGATACGCAGTTCCCTTGAACGCGAATCTCAAAAACATCCTGTGATGTTGTACAATTTGAACATGAAAGTACGCATTTTTCGTGTAGGCGGACGTGAGAAGATCTTTTTCTGATCTTTTTTGAACGGGCGCTCCATAAGTGTGTCATTCAAATGTCTCGGATCTAAAATTGACCGAAGCCAGCCATCTTTCTTTGGGACAAGAAAAAAGTGGCTGTAAAACTCTTTGTGGGTTAGACAATTTGGAACAACCTCTATCGCGTTCTTTGCGAGAAGATTGTGTATTTCAGCTCGTAACACCGACGTGTGGACCGTGGAAGACAGAACACTGTTGAAACGGGGCGGCCAACGTGCAAATTGGAGCAGGACCGAGCCAGTTGTGATGAAGTATTGCTCTGTTTTGGCATAAAATGTCTCATGGCCTGTGAGTGTTGCGGAGTCGTGACGTAGCACTCAGCAAATCTATCCATAGAGCCTCTGGAGACACTGGAGCATCAAATAGAGCAGCTTTTTCCGCATCACACATTTCCGTGAGATGTGACGATCCAAAACTACCAGGTTGCACATTGACTTGCCAATGGCCTGTGCAGTGACTTTAGTGGCTCGCAGCACTAAGTCCGTAGCAGTGCGGAGCTCTTTGAATGTTTCTGGATTGTAGCCTTGCTCGTCCATTTGCTTGAGGAGCTTTGCTTTGAAAACTTGGTGCACCTCCATCGCGTGGAGTGCTGAACCTGCTTGGCCTGCCGCTGAGTATGCTTTTCCAGCTAGTGTGGACATCAGTCTACACGGCTTGGAAGGATGAATGGGGTGTGATTTCCACGCCGGGCAGAGATGTGCTGCTACCATTTCTTCCACAGAGGGTAGTTGGGCATAACCTTTGTCTTCCCCATAATCCACTTTAGTGAGGAGAGTGGAATCGCTGTGTGAGTGAGCTGAATAGGGCACGCGCCAGGATTTTGTTAGTTCGTTATGAACTTCCGGGAAGAACGGGGCAGATCTGTGGAATGCGGTCGCTTGACGGCGTCCGGACTGCAAGAACCATTCATCAAGGTGAGATTTTTCAGGTTCCTCTGGAGGAGACCACTCGAGACCGAGCTCTTCGACCACCCTTGAAAGGACGCGAAGCATCTCCTTGTCAGTGGCACGTGCACGCACCTCGCCCTCGCTGGGGGAAGGGGCGGCAACATCATCCATTGACCACTCACCAGATGCAGCGACAGACATAACATCATCAACACCAGCATTAGAACTGCCGAACGTGACTAGGTTGTGTGTAGTTGTTGTGTGTTGATGTTTATACACGTTGAGGGGTTTTCACATGACTTGCGTCAGCGCTGCCAAATACACTGAAGTCTATGAAGTGACACGTCAATGCGACTTCGGCTCCAACTAAAGACCAAAGTGTTTTTCACACATGTTTTTGCCTCACAAATGGTGACATTGAGAGTACAAAGCTACAATAAATATTTTTAAACTGTCCAAATTTATGTAGAGATGTATATGTCTCATAATTTATTTGAATTCATTGTTAACTTATCGTTTCCGAGTATCCTGAGACCCAGTTATTGAACTATAGTAATTACATTAACCAAAAAAACAAAAACAAAAAAACGCTAAGACCTAAAAATAAACACTTGTCATGTGGAGGGCAAAGCGCCACTTGATGCTGCCGTTGAGTGGAGCATTGATGCCTCGACTCAGCTCATGTGAAATGCGCTTTGACAATGACAAGAGGACAGTATTGAAACTCAAAATTATTATTAGTAGGCTGTTATTGTTGTCTTTTCTGATAAAAGTCATGCTCAGCAGTTTAAATACTGTAGGAAAATAATACAGTAGACCTCATTTGTTCTTATAATGCTTAAACATTCTACTGAAGTCAGTAGATTTGACATGCAAATTTTAATAAAGGAGAGGGGAAGGATGTTATTGACATTATTAAATTCATTAATATCATTATTAATAATAAACTATTATTGTTGTCTTTTTGGATGAAAAGTCATGCTCGGTAGTTCACAAACTGAACAGAAATCATAGATCTTTGTTCTTATAGTGCTTAAATACTATAAAGTCTCTTGGCAGATTTCAGTCCTGAACATCTCAAAATGATTCAATGACTCACTCATAGCACACATGTCGCCATCTAGTGGCATCTCCAGAAGTGGTCACTAAACTTATCAATTAATAAACTGAACGAATTTGTGAAACAAAAGCAAGCCACAACAAAGTAGCCTTTATTTTTGCAGCTAATTTTGCACAATTGGGCAGATAATTTTCTATACTTAAATCATTAAAATAGCTTAAGTTGGCACTTTTAACTTATTCTTTGAAAGATATACATGTTCATGGATCAGTGATTCTCAACGACCCTCATGAGTTTGCATCCCTGTGAGTTATAAACTTTAGACAACAATGACAGTCGGACCACTAAAAAAAAAAAATAATAATTATTCACACTGGGTTGGTAGCGTCGTGATTTGGCCTTAATACCTCGGGATGTGAATTAAGTAGTATGTGGAAAACATGGAATCTAGTCATAAAAATGGCATTAGCAATAAAACGCAGAATGTCATGGAATATAACATACAGTATTTGGACGAAAATTTATGTTTGAATGTACAATTAATCAAATTAAAATTGGGATACGTCCTAGTGTGATAAACTAAAAAAGTATCTGATTTATTTGAATAAATAAATAATCTGCATTTGATGTGCACTTCAAAATGAATGTGTACCTCTGCTCATAAACACCTCATCATGATCGTCATTGTGTGTGAGATGACATAGAGCACTCTGAAGTGCACAGCACATACAGACTATGTATTTAATTAAATCACAGCTTTATGGGGATTAATAATCAAACTGGGCCATGAAGCAAACTGCTAATCTGGAGGTGAGAAACTCTCAAAAACACACAGAAATGCCAAAATAAAAGCTAGATTTAAATGGACGCATATGTTTTTACTTTAATATTTCACTTTTTGGGTGCATAAAATGTCCTGGAAAAGAGTGGGAACCCTGCCGGGGCTTAAACCCCAGGGCCTGCAGCAGCAGGGGGGCCCCGAACTACCGGGGGGGCCCAGTCATGGCATCCTCCACGTATTCTCCTCCGTCGATGTTCTTGGGAAGGCACGCATGTAAACATGTTCAGCGGGAGATGCTGATGTAAACTAAACTAAAGCCCTGGGGACCCGGAGCACCTTAATACGGCCCTGGATGCATACACTGTTTGTGCTTTAGACAGGAATGATTCCTCAAATCGTGCTGCTTGTTGAGGAGAGTATGCTGTTACTTTACTAAGATATTGGACTTACTTTAGCCTGGTAAATGATAAAACGGGTGGAAATAATCCCATAGGCTTATGAAGGAGAGGCCTGTGCCATATCTAGGGACCAGAATATCAGAGATTTGGGTGAGGGTTCTTTTGACTTGGACCAGTAAGCAACCACCCTGAGTACCCTAACATTGTGGCTGTTTTGCATGGCAAGCACCACTTAAGTTTTCTTCAGTAAATCTAAAAATCTAGTTTGTTTATTGGAGTTTTGTGTCATTAGCTTAGCAACATGTGCTATTGACAAACTCTGTTAGAATCCAGTGGAGTTGCTGCCTATGCAGAGCAGTCCGAAACAGTCAATATGCAGCTCAATAGGCTTAGGAACAGAGCCTTTGTAATTCCTGCTGCAGTCTTTAACCCTTGTGAAAACACTGATTTTGAACTTAAAATACACTTTATCCTCAGCATACTCTGTCGTTATCGTATTTAAAAATCGTTTGTCAGTCTATTGTTGATGTTCTCTTGCATTCTGTTTTCACCTTTTGAAATGAACAGCTATAGCAACACTGTTATTTTGTTCTCTTTCAGAGCATTGATTATTCTTTCCTCAAATGTATTTTTCAGAGTACAGATATATCACAGAATGCCTGACTGATTTTGAAATGTTTTCTCTGTGGGTAACTTTCCCCTCTTCTACCTTTCTTTTTCAACATCTCCCCTCTCTTTTGTTTTCTGCCTCTCTCACTGGCAGACTAGAGGATTTTCCAACCTCACCAACCAGCACATCAAAGCAGGAGTTCCTGTATGTTTAAAATTTCCTCATTAACCCTTTCCTGTCCTCCATAACAATTAATACCATTTCATAATATTTGTGTTTCACTGTCCTCTTCATATGCCTTTGGTCACTCTTAAAACCATGAAATTCCAGACCATATTTAGCCCTCAAATCCCTCTCTTCTAAATGCTTCACAGCATGCTTTAATGTCCTAATTCATGAAATCATAATAACCAGAACTGGGTAAAAATAATAGATTTTCCGATGCATCGCAATCTTATTTTGAACAATCTCGATATAGTTTCTTAAATCCCAAGATTGATCTTTTACTATTTTGCGCAAGTCCCTACAATACAAATAAATCACTCGCATGTGAGACAAAATTGCGTGGTAATAATGTGACTAAAAATGTCAGTGATTAGCCACTGGCTGGTAAATGTTTAGACAATATCCTCGCAATCCATTTGTCATTGGATAATGTCTTCTTTATATATATATATATATATATATATATATATATATATATATATATATATATATATCCTCTCTGTTCTTTAGTCTATTGTTGATCGGAAACAACAAAATATAAATATTTAATTCTAATCATGAATAGCAGGTAAAGGAGCTACTTTCCAGTCATCTGTCATTATTACGTGCTCATTTACTGACACAGACGTGCCGGTTTTCTTAAAGAGACAATACAGATTTTTAGCAGGTGTTCTACAAATCAATGTAAATACTTGTAAATCATATAAATTATGCATTTAACAATAATCATGTAACAAAATATAATATATGCATTAAAATATCATATTCATTGATGGAATACATGGATTTGTACATTCTTAAAAGGCTAATATGTGACCAAAATGATGATAAAAAAAGGATATTTTCGTAATGTACCTAGTTAGAAGGTCGCCTGTATAATTAACAGCATTAGATGGGAGAGAATTTATTTCATATGGAAGTAAAATGGACATTATAACTGAAATGAACCCATATGAATGGAAATTGAATCTAATGGAATCTGAATCAAATCAAATCGAGAGCTTGTGAGTCGGTATGGAATCATGAAATCTGGATCAGCCCTAATAATAACATACTCATGACATTCATTGCCAAGTCATATTTACTTTAAAGCTTTGTCAGTGGGATATATGTAAATAATGGAGATATTTTTATCATTATTTTATGATACACTTGTTTTCCCTTGCCTAGTCTCGCAACGCCAGAATTTTGACTATCTACATGAAGTGTGGTCCACTTTGCAGATTATTCTGGCCAGGAATTGCCCAAGAGACCATGTGTTGTTTTCACATAAAGCAAACAATCACGGTTTGTTTTGTTTTTACATCATGTTTAAGGACAGGTTAATCTGAAATAACTATGATTCTAGAATAACGTACAGGCTCCTACACTCATGCAAAACCTGGAAATATCAATTAATTTTTAAATTGTGGCTTCCAGGCTTGGAAAAGTCATGGAAATTAATAAAATCTTAAAAGGTGCTGGAACCCTGAACTGACTGGCGTGGAACAAACTGTTTCACATAATGGCACTGCAGAATTTACGAACGATTGTATAGAAAACAGAAGAAATTAGTGGAAAATGTGTGTATACTTTTGAAAGTAATAACTACTGATTATTTCAGAGAAATAATTAAAAAGCAAAGCAAATAGAGTATTCTGCTCATGGATATCTAGTTTATTAGCCTCTATGTGCTTCAGACAAAATTCTGAAAATCCTTTTAAGTGTTTGATGCTGTTAACCTCACAAACTGTCAAATTGAGTGAGATTTAATCTTTAAACACAACTTTGTTTCCTGGTAGACAGATAGAAATCTTTGCTCCCTGACTCCTGGAAGTTGCATATCAGTCAGGCAATCTAATTAGAGCTTGTGATTTTTGGCAAATGCTTGCCAGTTTTGTGTGCAGTATGCATCAGTCTGTCAGTGAACAGCCCATTGGCCATCTGAGGCTGAAACTCTCCCTTGCCACTGTCGTCCATTAATCCATCTACATTTGTTTGCAGTTCCCACATGTTAAAGGCCTCTTTTCCAGCCATATAAACATTTGATTTGTACATTTTCTGAAGTCTGTCACATTTCATTTCTTTTCAGCCATTGTTTTCATATATGTTTTGGCTGAATATTTAATCCAAGACAAGATATCTAATTAGGCAGTTGTAATGTCTCTTTTTGTTTGTGTTAGGACTGTGGTGAAGTGTAACATTGCAAAGTCCCAGGCTTTATATAGTGCTCAGCGTGGACTGAAGACCAATAACGCTGCTGTATTTAAAGTGGGTGCCATCTTCATCAACATCCCGCAACACCCTGCAACTCTGCACAGCATGATGGTCCGCAGCTCACACCAGCTCTCTAAACAGATCTCAGACCTCATTCGGCAACCCTCCAACATGTAAGTCATCTACGCTTTCTTTTCACAAATTCTAATCAAATTTAAATCATAATTAATCCAAATCTGTTTATATCAGCCCCCCTCCCAACAGAGAAGACACACCTACTCCACAGCCCTCTGAAGTGAGTGTCAATCAAACTCCAGTGGAGGCCAATGAGTTTCCTCAGTTGCCCGAGGGATTAGAGAAGAAGCCAATCGTGTTGAAGTTCAGTGCTATGCTGGACGGGATCACTATTGGTGCAGCTCTATTGCCATCTCTTAAAGCAGAATACAAGATGGGCCGTATGAAGAGTCATGGCATGACAGGTACCCAGATTTCCCTCATATAGAGCAGGGAGAATTAAAAATGCTTAAAAGGGCTTTTTCATATAGTCATACTTATTTGATTCATTTGTTAACAAAAGGTCACATTTTGCTGTTTCCCTTCACAGGTGCTCAGACACGCTTTACATTTGAGCTGCCCAATCACAAGCTGTGTTTCCAGTCAAAGGTTTCCCCTGTGGACGTGTCGGCCATGCCCCCCACCGCCAGCCTGAACCTGCCTCCTGTCACTATGTCAGGACAGTACATCATACAGGAGCACGAGGGCCACAGTGACACTGCCTGGGCCCCAGAATACAGCAGCTATCTGCAGGGAAACTACTTGCGCTGTGTGGCTGAGGTGTGCCATTGACTTCTCTCTGCAAAATCATATTGCATCTAAATGCTGGGGTTAATTATCACTCACATGGATTATATGAAGATTGTTTCAGTATAACATATGGATTTGGTTGTAATGGAGCTCACTGGATTCATACTGGCTTTTTCATTTTTAGATTGGCTCTTTTGAACACAACTTGACCACAGATTTGCTCAACCACCTGGTCTTTCTACAGAAGGTCTTCATGAAGGAGGTCAATGAGGTCATCCAGAAAGTGTCAGGTAAGATGTCATGGAGGACAGGCTAAATCAAGACAACAAGTGAATGCTGTATGAGAAAACATGGCAAAGTTAAAGGGGTCAAATTATTTTTTTTAATAATTAATTTCGTTTTTCACTACCATCCTTTTTTCGATCCTTACTGACTGATTTTGCTTCTGTGCCTTTAAAACATCTAAATAAATGCACTTTTTGCTTGTGAAGTGCTCACACACGGGCTTTGGGTTTGCTGTCTAGTCTAATTTAGCACTCAAAACTGTTCTGGCTGATTGTGAGGACCCAATTTAAAGACCAACTGTGGGTTAAACACTTCGAATGTCAAGGGCTATGTTTGAAGGATTGTGTGCCACGGTCTGACCTTTTGTTAAACCAGTCACATCAAGCTATCGCACACTCATAACACATGCACAAGTGTTCAAGTCATGTCATCGTTTTGCGGATAACTGTTTCCATCACCCTAATTCGAAACTGTAGAAAATCCACCACCTCTTAGCACATTCAATTTTAAGTGAATTTTGAGAGTTTATTGGCTTTAGTTTGAGGCTAGAAATGTTTGTTTCTGTAGGAGGAGAACAGCCCATCCCACTCTGGAATGAACATGATATGTCAACAGATGGGGACAAACCTAAAATCCTGCTTTATTCTATTAACCTGACATTTAAGGTATGGACCTCCATAAATTGTGTGTTTATAGATTAAGGTGAATTCTAAAGACATTTTTAGTAACAAAATTCTGCTTTCTATTGTAGGGGATTCAGATGACAGCCACCACTCCCTCTATGAGGGCAGTGCGCTTTGAGACGGGCTGGATTGAACTTGAACTGTCCAATCGGGTTCAATGCAAGACCACACCCACAGGAAGTAACTATCTGAAGCTGTTTGGGAAGTGTCAAGTGGATCTTAACTTGGCTCTGGGCCAAATCGTCAAACATCAGGTAGTCCTCATGCAACTTGAAGAAATAATTTTTGTTATGTTATTTGCAAGTGCATGAGACTGTCAGCTTTGCACCAGGTGGCGAATATCTACACACAAATCAAAATTTTAAAACACTATCAGTTGCTCATTGAGTGCATTGACATGCACACCAATATGCTGATAACTATTATAAATTGGCTTATTTAAAAAGTCAGACAATGGAAGAAAACCACGTTGTTTGCTTTTGACGTCAAAATGTAAACAGACATTTGCACAGCATATTAGATTAGTTGGTAAGATGACTGGTGAAAGTGTTTACATGCAATGCGAAATCGGTATAATGAGCAAAAATCTGTTTTTGCTTAAACCGTTTATAACCGTACCCAGATAAAGGAAAGCCTTTTAATGTGTTTGCATGACCTTAGACATTGTCAGCTTATGAAGGCATAATCGGCACAAGACTGTGAATGTAAATGTGCTCATTATCATGACACTTTCCTTTGCAGGTGTATGAGGAGGCGGGGTCAGATTTCCACCAGGTTGCGTACTTTCGCACAAGAATCGGCTTGCGCAATGCCCTACAGGAGGAGATCAGTAGCTGCTCTGACAAAGAGGCCGTCCTTATCACTCTCAGCCGTCCTATCGTTTTTGCCCAACCGGTGGCATTTGACAGAGGTCGGTTCCCAGTAAGCTTTTTTCATTTTTGGCTATTGTTGTATATTTTTATCTGTGTAATTGTGTACTTGTGTGTCTGTTGTAGCTGTGCTGTTCTGGCTGAACTATAAGGCTGCATATGACAACTGGAAGGAACAGCGCTTGGCTCTAAACTCAGACATTCATATGGCCACCAAAGAGGTGGTTGACAAACTGCCAGCCATACAGCAGACCAGTGTACAGGCCTTCAGCACTCTCTTCCTGCAGCTCACTGTCAATGACCTGGGCATCTGCCTGCCCATTACCAGCACTTCACCGGTGATATGTGCTCACTAGAACACACCTTTATTCTTCATACAGAAAAGCTGACTGTAAAAATACTGTCTAATTGTGTTTTATCTCTCATACATTTATCATATGCATTTTTTAAAATGTGACCATAAGTGGTTGTTGAGTGATGTTAATTGTTTGTTTCTGCCTTGTGCTGTACATTAGGCCAATCACAGTATTGATTTCGACACTGGCTCAGCGCTGGTATTGACCATTGAGAGTACACTAATAACAGCCTGCTCCTCTGAGTCTTTGGTCAGCAAAGGCCATTTCAAGAACTTCTGCATTCGATTTGCTGAGGGCTTTGAGACAACCTGGGATGACTGGAAGCCTGAGATCAGAGGTGACCTGGTCATGAACGCTTGTGAGTAACCATCAATTCTACACACTCAGTTATGTCTGGTGTTAACCCCATAATACACCTGACTCTTGAAATGCTCAATTGTTGCTTGTATTTGTCTTTTCAGGTGTTGTACCTGACGGTACTTATGAAGTTTGCTCCAGAACAACAGGCCAAGCCTCTGCAGGTATGTGAGCTTGTGTGTACAATAATTGATGTTATTTACATTTACGTTTACACTTACGCTTTTAGCAGATGCCTTTGTCCAAAGCGACTTACAATACAAGGTTTATATTTTCTCAGTATGGGAATCATTTTATTTCGTAATCTGAAGTATTTCCAAATTAAATTGGACATTCAGTAAGAAGAAATGTAGGACGGGACTTGATTTTATCCAGTGAGAATTGATTGGATTTTGAATATCATTATGGAGCCAGTTAGGTTAAGAGGAGGGGTTGAAAAACAAAAAAGAGGGATTTGTGACATCAGCTGAAAAGGGAAGTTTTTTCAGAGGCGGAGAATGTTTTAACTTTATAAAAGATTACAAACAAGATGACAAACATTTTCTTTGCAATAACATGCACCAATGAATCGTGCTCGATAAGACCATGAATACATTCTGATTGCATCTAAACGTTAAAATTTGATTTGTGTGAATTTAATAACACAACATCTGTATACTCCAGAGAGCAGCAGTGCCGGGACGTGGACCCTGAATGTTCTGTGGAAGATGTGTGGTATTGATGTGCACATGGATCCTAACATCGGCAAGCGTCTGAATGCACTGGGTAACACGCTAACATCTCTGACAGGTGAAGAGGACACCGATGACATCACAGACCTAAACTCAGTCAACATGGCTGACATCTCGGATGAAGACGAGAGTGATGGAATGTCTCCCCCCATACACATGGTCAGAGCTCTCACTTTTTTTTGTAACTAATTCTGTCATCTTTTTATTTCAGTGCAAAGTGTTGGTCCTTGTGTTTTAACATACATTTTTATTATTTCTAGGGCTGTCAGTTTTAACATGTTTGTTTGGTATGTTTAATCATTTAAAAAAAAGCACAATTAAAAATGCATTAATGCAAGATTTACATAAATTACAAATGTATGCCCCCTGACTCGTACGTTAATTCCGTAATACGGAATTTTTCTTTTTGATGCATGTGTACGTACAGACAAACCATTAAAGGATAAGTTCATCCAAAAATGAAAATTCAGTCATTGTTTACTCACCCCTGTGTTGTTATAACCCCATATGACTTTTTCTTAACACAAAGGGAGAAATTGTGAAAAAATGTTGTGCTCAGTGATGTCATAAAATGGCAGTTTATGGTGACCACCCCTTCAAGCTTCAAAAGAACACAAAAGTATAATTCAAAAGTCTAATAAATGATTGTATTTGACTCATGTCTTGTTTAAAGTAATACTGAAATCTAATGTATTAATTGTGCGCGTTCATGAGACAGACTGCACGCGAGATTTAGAGCTCCTTGCAGGAGAGCATGCTGCAGCCGCTCACAAGGTGGGGCATTCAAGCGAAAAACTTGTTTCGTTTTGCTTCAACAGAACCACCAGTGATATTAACAACAGAAAACACAACATGGCTGCACACAAACCAGAGAACAGAACACAAAACATGTCTGAAGAGTTTGTAGCCGAAAAATAGATGCATTTCTATGCCAGCCTTATTTGTTTGAACCGGAGTCCTCAATCAAACAGAGAGATGGGGCTGAAGCTAGCTACTGACACAACGTGTCCTCCTCAGACACCAAACGACAAGCAATAAAAGTAATATTTTCCATGTTAATCAGAGTTTTTGTCTTAAGCAGCTGCGACGGGACATTCTGTCGATCACTTGGTTTCTATATTTGGCATCACTCCGGGAGTCCCGTCCGCTACGAACTGGCACTGATCCAAAATCATTCTGATAACATTATATTGAAGCCAGCATGTCACATGCTGGTTAAAACTACTTGATTTTGGCTGAGAATGTTACACATACCGAGAGTTTTCGCAGACGTCTCTTCAGGCGGAGGTCTGTCTCACACACAGGTTCAGAATAGAGAAGAGGTGACTGACATTCCCGCTCCCTCCGCCTTTCTCTCTAGTTCTGGGCATAGAAATGCATCTATTTTTCGACAACAAACTCTTCAGAAATGTAAGTTCTGTTCTCTGATTTGTGTGCAGCCATGTTGTGTTTTCTGTTGTTAATATCGCTGGTAGTCCTTTTGAAACAAAACGAGTTTTCGCTTGAACATCCCACCTCGCGAGTGGCTGCAGCATGCTCTCGTGCAAGGAGCTCTAAAGTTTACGTGCAGTCTGTCTCATGAACACGGACAGGAGAATTTCACTAAATAATACATTTTATTTCTGTTTGTTTGTAACCAAACCTTATATTCCTTCAAAACAAGACACGAGTCGCGTACAATAATTTATTAGACTTCTGAATTACAGTATACTTTTGTGTCCTTTTGAAGCTTGAAGAGGTGGTCACCATAAACTGCCATTGTATGACATCACTGAGCACAATTCTTTTTCTCACAATTTCTCCCTTTGTTTTCAGAAAAAGAAAGTCATATGGGGTTATAACAACACAGGGGTGAGTAAAAAAATGACTGAATGTTCATTTTTGGGTGAACTATCCCTTTAAAAAAAAAAAAGTACAGGCATAATACAAATATGCATCCGGCATGAACGGCCCCTAATTCTACCTCAGACTGATCGGACAGGTGACATACTTGATTGCAAAATGGATCGCAGTGGTCTGTAGGGGAGTGAAAGGCTTATGTTCAGTGGAATGGAAATAAAACAATATATTGATTTCTAAAGCCTCTTTTTGTTTATTCAATGCTTTCCTCATCAGCCACAATAATTAGTATATTTGAATTGTATTCATTTGAGGCCTTTTCAGAGCAAATACTGATATGCAATTAATTCACTAAATCAGATTATCGTGTAATTCATTTAATTACAAATTTGAATTGATTGACAGCCCTAAATATGAAATCTAGTTTTGGGGCTTGGTTCCATTGGTTTTAATATTGTTGTTTGTATATTAATTTAATTTGTGTGCTCAAAACAGTAACTTAGCCATTCCTTTGTATGTGTAATCATTTCTCCTGAATATTTGTGTAGTGGTTTGCATCTGTCTTTGTTTTAAACCAACCCATGTTTACAGTGTGCTGAAGGTGATCTCAGTCCCAGACTCTCGTTCAGGATGCGGCTGGTGAACAGCATACTGGGCTTTAGCCCCAGCCCCCCTCCCCCCTCACCTTCTGAGTGTCGTAATGTTTCTCCTTCATCCACAATCACTCGGCTAAAGTCGAGAAGTGTTCGCCTGCCAGCCACTGCCAATGCAGAACGATCTAGACATCCCAGACCCCTGTCCTGGGGCTGTGTATGTACTGCAGAGCTCCCATTTACTTTTCAATCCCTTCTTTCTCTCTGTTTTTCTATTACATTTTTTCCCCTCCACATTGATAATGCTCTTAGGGTGGAAGTTGCTTTTTAAGATCAGTCAGATCATTCAAATACTTGAATTGTTCCAAGAATGATGCCTTACTCTTGGTTTTACTGAAATATGTCACGGGAGTCTGTATTCTAAAATTTCTTGCTGCTTTTTAGTCTTATCTGATTTCCTCTCCATGAGAAATGAGTGGCCAATCTTCATCACATTTTATAAGATTTCTCATGGATTGGCTGTGCTTCAATAATCTTTTTTCTTTGTTTTTTTGGGGTGGTGTTGTGAGTTTGTTTCTCTGATGTGCTGTAATTATCCACATTTGTTTTGACTGTTTAACAGTCTGTGTGATTTTGGAACAGCTCTTTATGCATGAGTATACCTAGGGCTGGGCGGTATGACATATGTACTGTGCGACAGTAGAGATTTGTCTATACAAAATTACATTTTACAATATATAGTAGTATGTATAATTTTGTACATTTAGTGGGCAGAGCTACATAACGCAACTTGCCGCATTAACATAGAATCCAATAGATGTGCGGTCACAGGTGTGCATATATTGGCTATTTTACAATGTCTTAGATTATGACTCATCCAATGAGATTTTAAGTCGAAATGCATGTTTTTAGATTTTCAAGAGAACTATCCGGTTTATAATATTACTCAGCTGTTACATATTGTGAAGCCAGACAGCATTTATTCATTACAATACATTTCTATACATAAAAGTCGTATTTTGTGGTTTGCGCCTATCACGTTTCAAATAAAAAGAGAAAATAATGAAATTACATAAAATACCTTTTATTTGTAAAGCATTTTATTCACTGGATTATCCAAAAATATGCATTACCACATCGTTTTTTAGTTTATAAACCATTTTTTCTCCATTGAATTTCCAGCAAAAATAGCTTTATTTTGATATATACCATTGCCAAAAAACAAAATCACACATACCGTGATATAAGATTATGGTCATACCGTCCAACTCCAAGTGTGCCTCATATGTAGATGTGTAATTTTGATAGTTGTCTCCCACGTACAGGAGTCTGTTGACCTGCGCAGACAGGCAGTGATGAGCAGCCAGATAATCGACGCACGTGGGCGAAAATTCTCCAAACGCCTGGTGGACATTAGGGAACTTAACGAGCAGGCCAAGGTCATTGATGATCTCAAGTAAGGTCAAACCTAAGACTGATGTTTAAATACTGTAATTGATTTGGGCATAAAGGAAATGCATTTAATTCTTTTTTTTCCTCTCTAAGGAAACTAGGAGCAAGTGAAGGCACTATAAATCAGGAAATCCAGCGTTATCAGCAGTTAGAATCTGTTGCTGTCAACGATATCCGCCGGGATGTGCGCAAGAAACTTCGTCGCTCCAGCATGCGGGTCAGCAAGCCTTGATTTAGCACTTATTACAGCAAATTAATGTCTTTATAGATTCAAAGGCCTGTTTCACAACTGCAACAGCATACTTGAATTGTGCCTTGCCACTGACAGCGTTTCTGCAGAGTAACATGACATGATTTCTTGGATGCCAAACTGAATATTTATTTTAATTAATTATAAAATGGTTATCGGGAGTGAGCTTTTGAGAACTAGTACAAATTTGATCTGAATTTAATCAAGTGAACACATTTTACCACATTTACATCCAGTTGGTAATTAATTTACGTGGAACAGAATCCAAACCCCAAAGTGCGCACTGTTCATGTGTGCGGTGTGAAACAGGCCTAAATGTATGGTGGAAGTGAAATGTTGAATTTGAGTGGATGTTTGTTTTAGGCCGCATCATTGAAAGACAAGTGGGGTTTAGGGTACAAGCCCAGCTATAGCAACAGCAGGTCGAAGAGCATCTCAACAACAGGCAGACCAGCAATCAAGAGGTCGGATAGACCCAGGTACACACAAACACACACTTCATTAATCACGGATGGGTTCGTGTCTTTCAAATAGATATGATTAGTTTGTTCATTGACTCTGTTTCTCTAGGGACGACCTGCCAGACATAAAAGTGGATGCAGCATCTACAGCACCGAGGGTTACCTTCAACATCGACACGGTAGTGTGCATGACTACATCTGTGTGTGTGTGCCTGTCTGTGTACATTTGTTCATGTCAGTGCATTATGCACCATGTTCCATCTTGCTCTAAAAATACTCGGACAACACACAAACGCATGCAGTTGCTTCACTTATTTAAAAAGTTACTTAATGAAAGCCACACTTATGCACACACATTTTAATTAAGTGTGCATTCTGTTGAACAGGTACATTCGCATTCTGATTAGCTAGATTTCATTTTTGGATGGGTTTTTCATTAATGTGTTTGTGTTTAAGATGGGAAGTGTGGCTCTGGAAACCCCAATTCCAAATCCAGCTGGCTCTGTATTCAAGGTACAGGAGAAAAATGATCCAAATCTAATCTCCAAATCATCTTTGAATCTTCTAAAATACTCAGCTGTGCATGGAAACCTCATGGTATTAAATTACTGAATCACTTAATAACTTCTTTTTCAAAACCCAATCAAAAATCTACGTCTTACAACTCGAAGGATTTTAGCCTTTTGGAACTTTCACTTGGGCTTTCTTGCATACTGATTCAGACCACAACTGCTCTGAAAGTTGGAATGTGGCCTCATTTTCTGTTTTTTCTTCTCTAAATCTGCCACATTTATTCACACACTCAGTTGCTCCATATGTTGAAGCTGCTCTAGGTGTGCTGTGTTGGTACTAATTGACTCTTGTTTCTTTGGCATGTATGGGAGTTGATGTTTGTCCAATGCATTGCTCATTGCAAGTCTTGTCATCTATCCATCTTTTCATCTCTCCATTTCACATCCCTCTCTCCTCCGCTGGGTCTTAGTGGAGAGCATGAATTAGGAAAAGGAAACGCTTTCTCCAAAGTGCTCACTGGTTATATGACAGGGCAGTTAGTCTGGAGTCAGTTCAGGTTAGGTTTTGTGTACAGTTGTGGCCAAAAATTTTAGCACCCTTGGTAAATATGAGCAAAGAAGGCTGTGAAAAATATGTCATTATTGTTTATCCTTTTGATCTTTCATTTAAAATATTCACAAAAATCTAACCTTTAATTCAAGTAAATTAATTGTAAGGGGGAAATATATTAAATAATATATCGCATAATTAAATATTTTTCTCCAAAACATGTTTGCCACAATTAAATTTAATTCTTATGAGTAAAATATATCTGAAGTATAATCACATTAATATTTTACATTTTTTAGTACACCTGGGTGACTAGGAACATGAAATTGTTCAGCCATGACTTCCTGTTTCACAGGGATATAAATATGACGTAACACACAAGCCAAATTCCCTTTGTCATCCATCACAATTGGCATGACCAAAGAATAAAGTTATGATGTGCGGCAAAAGGTTGTTGAGCTTCACAAAATGGGAAGTGGCAATAAGAAAAAAGCTAAAGCATTAAAAATACCCATTTCCAACATCAGGAAAATAATTAAGAAGTTCCAGTCAACTGGAGATATTAAGAATCGGCCTGGAATAGGACGTGTGTCTATATTGTCTCCACGCACTCTGAGGAGGATGGTTCGAGGATCACAGCTGGAGAATTGCAGATATTAGTTATTAGTCCAAAACTACAATCAGACTTCACCTTCATCACCACAAGTTGTTTGGGAGGGTTTCAAGAAAAGAGCCTCTGCTCTCATCCAACAATGAACTCAAGCTTCTTCAGTTTGCCAGACACAACTGGAACTTCAAATGGGACCAGGTTCTATGGTCTGATAAAACAAAAATAGAGCTTTTTGGCAGCAAACACCAGAGATGGTTTTGGCACATACAGAGAGGTAGCCATATGAAAAAGAACCTCATGCCCATGGTTAAATATGGTGGTGGATCTTTAACATTGTGGGGCTGTTTTTTATGCAAGAGGTCCTGGACATCTTGTTCAGATACATGAAATCATGGACTCTATCAAATACCAACAGATAAAACAAATCAAAACCTGACTAACTCTGCCAGAAGGCTTAAAATGGGCCCTAGCTGGATCTTCCAGCAGGACAATGATCCAAAACACACATCAAAATTAACACAAAAATGGTTCACTGACCACAAAATCAAGGTTCTGCCATGACCATTCCAGTCCCCTGACCTGAACCCCATAGAAAACCTGTGGGGTGAACTGAAGAGGAGAGTCCAACAGCATGTACCTCGGAATTTGAAGGATCTGGAGAGATACTGTATGGAGGAATGGTCTCAGATCCATTGCCATGTGTTCTCCAACCTCATTAGGCATTATAGGAGAAGACAGAGCTGCTGTCTCAGCAAAGGGAGGTTGCATTGAATAAAAGGGTGCCAATAATTGTGCCACACATATATTTGACAAAGATATATGTTTTTTTTATTTTTTTTTTTTTTTTTTTATAAAACTTGTGCTGTGTTTGAAGTTGTTTGATTTCCATTTGAGAATAGATTTTTGTGAATATTTTTAACGAAAGATCAAAAGGATAAACAATAAAGACATATTTTTTATAGCCTTCTTTGCACATATTTACCAAGGGTGCCAATATTTTTGGCCTCAACTGTACATTTAACAGATAGAGAAACAAAATGATGATACATAGATGGATAAATGGATGAAATGACCTAAATATTTGCCCTGTAAGTGAGTGTCCAATGGAAATATAGTTGTGCCCTTCCACATTCAAATTCTTTGATCTTGATAGAAGCTCAGTTGAGGAGGTAAATGGCAGACTGATTGATAAAGGGATTTATATTTTGTGAGGGTGGGTGGTTTTGTGAGTGGTACATCAGATTGCTCTTTCAGTTGCAGTGCAATTCTTCTCCCATATATCTTAATGCAGTTTTAGAGTAACTTACCTAATAGACCGACCCAACAGAGTAGTTTAGTGCTCATTGATCTTATGGATAGATGCATATAGATGAATCTCATGAAAGCTGTAAAAAACTTTTCTATAATTTCACCCCAAATTAAAAAAAAAAAAAAAAAAAAAGAAAGAAATGGCATATTGCTTTAAAGAGAATAAAGCTTGTTTTAGGACTATTAAAGGGATAGTTCACCCGAAATTTAAAATTCTGTAATTTACTCACCCTCATGATGTTCCAAACCCATATGACTGACTGACTTCTGTGGAAAAGAAAAGGAGATGTTAGGCAGAATGTTAGTCTCAGGTACCATTCACTTTCATTTTATGGAAAAATCTTGCAATGAAAGTGAGTGGTGAATGATGATAACATTCTGCCAAACATCATCTTTTGTGTTCTTTGAAAAGCCCTACAGTTTTTAAACAGTAAATGATGACAATTTTTTTTTTTTCGATGAACTATCCCTATTAAGATTTTTTTGCGTGTGTGTCATAACATTACTTTCATGACAATTTAGCAACCCTCCCTTCCAAATTCTCATTACTGTTATGTGAAAAAAAAAAAACAATCATGAAAATAATTTCACTGCAAAAAATCCCAATGATTCCAAAATAGGCATCTTTTTCTTTATGCAAAATTTCATTTCCTATTTTTAAATTTTTTATCTTTTGATTTTTGGTGTGAAATGTAACATGGACATGTTTTCATGAGATTCACTCATCTAGTTAATTTCATGAGATTCACTCATCTAGTTAAAGAGACGTGAATCATTTTGGAGAGGTAAACAGATGGCTAGATGCACAGATAGATGATCTGACTGTTGGCTCTCACTGGCTGTTGAAGTTCCCGGAGGAGACAGAGATGGACCTGTTGTCTGTCATCAGTGATGATCCTGCCCATTACCCATCATGCTCAGTGTTCAGTGCACCTGGCACACCCGCAGTCTTCTCACCAACCGTTCCCTTCCAGCCTGACGACAGTCGTCGCGATGACCTCTCATCGACATCGTCAGAGGACTCTGACAAAGATGACGAATTTGACAGAGACAGACCGCACAGCTGCTACCGCAGACCAGGGTGAGTTACACACATGCACACATTCACTCTTTATACAACACATGGTATTTTTCTTGAATAAGGTACACTTTGAAGGCCTATGTCTTAAAAAAAAAAAAAAAAAAAAATTTTGTTGTGAGAACTATTATCTAACAGGAAATTAATCTAGCATGAAAAGTAGCTAGGTTAAAAAACATCAAAAGTCTTCAAAGGGATAACATTAGGCGTTTCATCAATATCATGTGGTCATTGGCGAATGATCAGTCGCTGCCATCTCACTTGACGCCGAAAAGGCGTTTGATATGGTAGAATGGGATTATCTTTTTAAGATTTTGGAAATATACGGGTTCGAGAAAACTCTTATTGGATGGATTAAGTTACTTTATAGACACCCGGTTGCGGCGGTACAAACAAATGGATTAATTTCAGATTATTTTACTCTGGATAGGGGCACCCGGCAGGTTTGCCCTCTTTCCCTGTTATTTTTCTGTCTTGCCCTGGAACCATTTGCAGCCGTGATAAGAAAGGAAGATGATTTTCCAGGGGGTGGTGGCGGGAAGTATGGCATAAGCTTTTGCTTTAAGCAGATGATATTTTATTATTTGTCTCCGAACCTACTAGATCTATGCCTTGCCTCCACAGAATTATTAATTCCTTTTCTAAATTCTCAGGATATAGAGTCAATTGGTCTAAATCCGAAGCTTTGGCTCTGACAGCGTACTGCCCAGTAACGGCTTTCCAGCCAGGTGCCTTCCAGTGGCCCAAACAGGGCATTAAGTGTTTGGGCATTTTATTCCCAGCAAATTTGTCTGATTTAGTTAGTTAGTTAATTTTGACCCCTTAATAAAAAGGTTTTCCAGCGATGTGGGTAGGTGGGCTTCATTACATTTATCTATGATTGGGAAGGTTAATGTTATTAAAATGAATTGTATCCCAAAATTTAACTACTTGTTACGGTCTCTCCCTGTAGATGTCTCCCTCTCTTATTTCAAGCAATTTGATAGTATAGCGTGGTCCATCATTTGGAATGGTAAACGTTCCAGATTACATTTGAATAAGTTACATAGACCGATTGACAAAGGTGGGCTAGGCCTACCCAAGATTTTGTTTTATTATTATGCGTTCTGTCTCAGACATTTGGCTCATTGGTCGCTTCCACCTGAGAGAGCCCCTCCCTGGTTTTATATTGAACAGGAAGTTCTTGCCCCTATTTCGCCATTGCAAAGCCTTTATCAAACTATCTCGCATTTGCATTCGGTATGGACAAAAGTGTCCAGTACAGAGTGTTTAATTCGGACATTTATTTAAATGTTACATTGAGCATATGGCTGAACCCTAAATTATGTATTAATAAGTCCCCTTTCTGCTGGTCAGACTGGATTGTGAGGGGGGTTACTACGCTCGGTGACCTATATGAGAGTGGAGTGTTGAGATCTTCTGAAAATTTGGTTCAACACTTTGAGATTCCCAGATCTCAGTTCTATAGGTATTTACAGTTGTGCCACCTGTCCTGTACTATTTTTGGGAGTAGTACACCCCCCCCCAAAGCAGCAGATACTCTGGGAGAGGTGATTTCTGCTTTTGGAAAAGGTCATGAGGCATCAGTGAATTACTCCCTGTTAATTCAGAGTCTTGGGGACGGAGCTTTAAATTCTATCAAGAGATTATGGGAGAAAGATTTAAACTTTGTATTGGAGGAGGGAGTGTGGGCTAGGATTCTAAAAAATGTCAAGTCTGCATCTAGAGATGCAAGGGTGCACCTTATGCAATTCAAGATATTACATAGATTATATTGGACCCCCTCTAGATTGTATAAGTTTGGTCTTAAAGTCACACCCACCTGCTGGCGATGCCAATCAGAAGATGGAGACACAATCCATGTTTTTTTGGGTGTGTGTTAATATCCAAGAATTTTGGTTGAAAGTTCAGAGTTGTATGTGTGATGTTTTGGGCACTCAGATTTTACTTTGTCCTACACTCTGTATTTTGGGTGATGGGGGGATAATCACATAAAAAAATGGGGTTCTGACCAGTATCATGATTGGCAGGCAAATTTTTTTAAGGGGATGGAAGTCGGATGGAGCGCCCTCATTTTGGGAGTGGTGTGTGGAAATGGGGAGGGTGGCAGCTTTTGAGGAGGTGGCAAATAGAAGGTTGGGGTTTTGGGACTTATTTGTTGGGCAATTATTTAGCATTTTTGGGGGACTCTCGGGGAGGAGACATGGAGAGTATAGTTCAGTTTAATTATGTATGTTCATTATATGGTCTTTTTTGTTTTCAATTTTTTTTTTTGTTTTTTTTTTTATTATTATTGTTAATTATTGTTATGTGGGACCACAAGGGTGTTCGTTGGGGGTCAGGGTGGGGAGGGATATTAGTGGGGACATTCATTGAATGTGAAATGTTGATTCATTGTATATGTGTTGGGTTTTCTTTGTTGTGTATATATGAATCAATAAAAATGTTAATTGAAAAAAAAAAAGTCTTTAAAGGTCTGTCATTCCATATTCTCAATTTTTACTTAAAAATGAAATGAAGACTGTAGCTCATCAACACAAAAAAACCTGCGGTAGTTTGCTATTATAACTGCCCATGTAAATGAAGTGCATGTGTGTTGAGAGCAAAAGTTTGACTCATTCCGTGTAATGTGTATCCAAAGACGAGATCCACACAACCCATTTGTCATTGAATAATGTCTCTTTTAACCCTCCTCCTCTGTTTGGTCATTTTTGACAGATTCTTTTTATTATTTTCATTTATGGAATGAAGGAAACCATTTATATACTAATTATATATATATATATATATATATATATATATATATATATATATATATATATATATATATATATATAAATGGTTTCCTTTATCTGTCAGTACAGGACTTGATGACTTTTCCTAGACTTGCCATCTACACACGCACAAAAACAAATTGGACATGATTCGATGAGTCTAAGTGGCCGTAAAAAGAGTGATGCCTTTACTGTTTGCGACCATGCGAAATTATTAGGAGAGACTCTAACACGGCACCATTTTGTTTTAGATTTGTAAAATACAATCAATAAATCAGCCTCGATGCAAAACATACACAAACAGAAATGAAGAGGAAAAACCATAAAACATCCAGAGTGCAAAATAAACAAACACATGAATGAATTGGTGAGACTATAACAAAGAGCAATTTTTGGAAGTTTGTCAAATAAAATCAATAAAGCAGCCACAATGCAGAAGACAGAGAAATAAGGCCTTTGTACACCAAACATGCAGTTAACATTTTGAATTGAAACAATTGATTCCTATGAAGTCAGTGCACACCTGGAGCGAACATTCTTGCACCGACAGAGTTGTTTGTTTTTGTTAGTTTTTTTTTTCACCAGATGTCAGCAATCTGCCCTCCGTACATGGCATATTCTCATATACATGATTCAACTTATAGAAGTGCAGGTTTTTACTATAGTGAAGTTAACATATATTTGGTTATTTGCATATACAAATTAATGGTGTAATTGAGAAATGTATAGGTAAATAGGATCTAAATAGCATTAAATCCCAAAAGAAGTGCATAAATTTGTATTACTTCAGGGAAGTTAGTCTTGTAAGACTTATTATTTTTTTTTTAATACATTTACCATTTCCAGTCAACTTCAAACAGTAAAGGTGTTGGACTATATTAAACATAATAGGAGGGCTAATATCCTTTCTGTTCTTTACAGTCAGTTGTTGTTCAAAAACAGCAAAAATAAACATTGAATTCTAAGCAAAGATAGCACAGATGCGGTAAAGAAGCCTTTCGAATCCTCTCGTTTAGAACACAGAGACGCTAAGTGAACTACTGATATTCTTAGAGACAGTACTGGTTTTTAGCATGTATTCTAAAAATGTATGTTAATAGTTGTAAATGGTACAAATTATGCATGTAAACAATAGACGTGTATAGATGTAAAATATATAGCAATTTTAAGACATATTTATTTTTCTGATTAACTTTTTTTTATTGATTCATATAGATAACAAAGAAAACAAAACAAATATACACAAAATCAACATTTAACCCCCACTATTACCCCTCCCAATCCCCAACCCCACCCTGACCCTCAACAACATCCCTGTGGTCACACATGATTATAGACACACACACACACAAAAAACAACAACAACAAAAATATAATAATCACACACATTTAAAACTAAATTTCTCTCTCAATTGCCCCTCCCCTAGAGCCCTCCAAAAACGCCAAACAGCTGCCCCATTTCCCATCAAACGAATCACAATTCCCCAGCCTTCTACATGACACTTCCTCGAAAGCTGCCACCCTCCCCATCTCCGTGCACCATTCTTGAAATTAGGGCGCTCCAGCCTACTTCCATCCCCTTAAACAATTTGTCTGCCAATCATAACACTGGTTAGGACCCATTTTTTTATGTGTTTATTCCCTATATTGATGACCACCCCATTGCCTAAAATACAGAGTCTTGGGCAAAATGAAATTTGAGTGCCCAATACTTTACACACAAAACTCTGAACCTTCAACCAAAATTCTTGGATCTTAACACACCAACAAAAAAACATGGGTTGTGTCTCCATTTTCTGATTGGCATCGCCAGCAGGTGGGTGTGTCTTTAAGACCAAGCCTATACAATCTAGAGAGGGTCCAATAGAATCGATGTAAAATCTTGAATTACATAAGGCGCACCTTTGCATCTCTAGATGCAGACATGATGCTTTTTAGAATCCTAGCCCACACTCCCTCCTCCAGTACCAAGGTTAAATCTTTCTCCCATAATCTCTTGTCAGAAGTTAAAGCTCCGTCCCCCAGACTCTGAATTAGGAGGGAGTAATTCACTGATGCCTCATGACCTTTTCCAAAAGCAGTAATCACCACTCCCAGAGTATCTGCTGCTTTAGGGGGGTGTATGCTACTCCCAAAAATAGTACAAAACAGGTGGCACAGCTGTAAATATCTCAAGAACTGCGATCTGGGAATACCAAAATGTTGAACCAAATTTTCAAAGGATCTCAACACTCCACTCTCATATAGGTCACCTAGTGTATTAACCTCCTCCACAATCCACTCTGACCAGCAGAAAGGGGACTTATTAACACATAATTTTGGGTTAAGCCATATGCTCGAGGCAACATTTAAATAAATGTCCGAATTAAACACTCTGGACACTTTTGTCCACACCGAGTGCAAATGCGAGATAACGGGGTGTAACTTCTCCAATTAGTATAATAGAAAGGCTTTGCAATGGCGAAATAGGGGCAAGAAATTCCTGTTCAATACTAAACCAGGGAGGGTCTCTCTCGGGAGGAAGTGACCAATGAGCCAAATGTCTGAGACCGAATGCATAATAATAAAACAAAATCTTGGATAGGCCTAGCCCACCTTTGTCAATCGGCCTATGCAACTAACTGAAATGTAATCTGGGACATTTACCATTCAAAATGAAGGAGTTTGCTATGCTATCAAATTGCTTGAAATAAGAGAGGGGAACATCTATAGAGAGAGACTGTAGCAGGTAGTTGAATTTTGGAATACAATTCATTTTGATAACATTAACCTTCCCAATCATAGATAAATGTAATGAAGCCCACCTGCCCACATCACTCGAAAACCTTTTTTTATTAAAGGGTCAGAAATAACTCTTAACTAAATCACAAATTTGCTGGGAATAAAATGGACAAATATTTAATGCCCTGTTTGGGCAAGGCCTTAATTACCTCACCAAGCTTCTCCAAGGTTATCTCAGAATCAAGAGAATTTTTTAGCTCAGCCATCAGTTTAGGAAGTTCTAATGGTTCCACAAAGTTTCTAATATCCTCATCAGTAGACAAAGATGTGGAACTATAGAGATCAATTTAGAATTCTTTAAAAGCATTATTAATATCAATGGCTAGGGTAAATATTTCGCTATCAACAGATTTAACTGAGAGAATGGTAGAAAAACACTCTCTCTGTTTTATATATCTAGCCAGAAGTTTTCCTGCCTTGTCCCCCAACTCAGAGTATGACTGTCTTGCCCTGAATAGCCAAAACTCCACCTTCCGTGACAAAATAGTATTATATCTGTATTTCAATCAGGTCAATTCTCAGACGACATTCGGCGCTTCAGCTCTGCCTCGGCACTTTTAATATTCCCTTCCAACTCCACGAGTTCTTGTGCTTTGGATGTTTTGGTGAATGAGGCATATTGTATGATCCGGCCCTACCAGATGGGTTCAGAAGTCTCCAAATATCTGTAAGACCAAGATTTTTACACATCCTTTGAAGCGTCAATGTTGCTCTAGGGGGCTTACACACTTTTGGTTCACTATGATCAAGGACTGAGTCCATCAAAAGATTAAAATCTCCTCCCAATATTATATCATGAGGGGTGCCAGCGGCTTGCAACATCCCTTCAAGATCTATAAAAAAGCCCTGATCATCAGTGTTACGTGTGTAAATATTAGCCAAAATAAGACTTTGCCCCTGAATTTCTGCTAAAACAATAATAAATCTTCCTAATTTATCTTTAGTCTGTTTGAGACATTTGAATTGTAGATTATTTATCAGTGTAATGACTCCCCTGCTCTTACTTGATCCAGCACTAAAGAAAACATGTTCACCCCATATCTTCCCCAATTTTTTAGTTTCCTGCGGGAAAGATTCGTTTCTTGAAGAAACACTATATCATATTTCTTACACTTAAGAAGAGAAATAACCTTCCTTCTTTTTATGGGTTTCCCCAACCCATTCACACTCCATGTGGAGAGAGAGACAATCCACTCATATTAACATTTGACATTTTGACATAATAGAAAAAAAGATTGTGTGTCAAAAACAAAATTATAAAGACCACATTCCAACATTAGTCCAACAGTCAAACCCCAAACTTCCCCCCGAACCAAACAAACAAAGATTTTGCCAGCCAATAGGCAAAATAAACACAAAGAACATGTAGATTCAACCACATAACTGTCCCGAAGGTGTATTCCTCCACAAACAAACTCCAGCCACTAGGCGGAACCAGCATAAAAAGAAATGAAAAAGGTGCTCAGTTTCCTCAGACAGTCGAGTGAATATTCAGTGAGTCGGTCCACTCGGTTGCAACGCGAGTACCACAAAATAACTTACTCCATTGACTTTATGAAGGACATCGCTGGGGACATGTGAATGTTTTACGGCTATCCTTAGCATCTATTCTCAATTTGGCCGGGAACATCAGTGCAAAAGCAATCTTCCGTTGATGTAAGAGATTCTTGCATTCCTTGAATTGATCACGTTTCTCTCTTGTTGAATTCGCAAAGTCTGGGAACAAGAAAAATGCTGTGGTTCTTCCAAGAATGCCTTCCTTTACTCCTCATGTTGCATAACACGAGATCTTTATCGGATGATCTCATAAATTTGTCCAGAATTGATCGGGGCCTGTCTCCCTCAGGCGATCGCCGAGCCGGAACCCTGTGAGCTCGCTCTATTTCCAGCTTATGGCTTGTTATGCCGAGCAGACTTGGAAAGAGCCAGTCCAGGAATTTCACCATATCCTGACCCTCTTCGACCTAAGGAATTCCAGCAATAAGGACGTTATTCCGCTGGCTATGGTTCTCCAAGTCCTCCAACTTCTCCCAGACATGTTCCAAATCCACTTTAGTCGCTAGCGGATTGGCAGATTATTCCCTCTCCGATTACTCCAGATAATCGATCCATTTCTCGACATCCCCCACTCTTGTAACCATCTCAGTGAATTTCGTCTCCATGGCAGTGATCGATCGGCCTATTACAGCAAGATCCTCCAAGTCAGCAACGACCTTCGTCAGCATTGCCGTCATGTTCAACGTTTCTCGCCAAATTTCCCGCACTTCCCCAACCAAATCGACTCCCGGGCTCGGGGCCTGCTCTGGGGTGTCAGCTTTAGCACGTAAGTGTCTTTTTAATGTCTCCAGAGCCCAAGGATTTTGAATTCTTTGACATATTGTCATCCTAGAACAGTTATGGAACAGAGTGTATCGAATCTCACCGGTTTATGACATTAAATAGTGTTAAAACTAGCAAAGTGCGCAGAGCTTGCCAGTCACACGTCCGAACCTCACATGGCATCCATGTTCCTCCAAGACATCATATTTATTGAAAGAATACATGGATTTGTACATTTTTAAAAAGCTGAAATGTGACCAAAAAACTATTGATAAAATATGGGCAAAATGGACAATAAAATAGAATTTAATCAAATCGAATTTGGAAATCTGTATCAATACCCAGCCCTGGTTGACAGCAGCCTGACTTTGTAAAGCTCAATCATTCAGCATTGTTACCCAAATTATTTAAAATAAATAAATAATCAAATGTTTCTTTAATTTATGTGAAAAATAAGCTTATCAAAAACTTGAAACCAAGTTTTATTTTATACACTGCGTGCACAATTATTAGGCAAGTGAGTATTCTGATCTTATCATTATTTCCATTTCCATTTTCCAACTCCAAACCATATAAACTTGAATGCTTATTGGATTCAATAATTTTCAGGTGATATGTATTTGTGTAATGAGGGAGGGTGTGGCGAAAGTGACTAACACCTTATATCAGGGTGTGCATAATTATTAGGCAGCTTCATTACCTCAGGTAAAATGGGCCAAAAAAATGATTTAACTGACACTGAAAAGTCAAAAATTATAAAATGCCTTTCAGACAGATGCAACACTCTTGAAACAGCTAAACTATTGAGGCGTGACCACCGGACAGTCAAACGTTTTGTTGCGAATAGTCAACTGGGGCACAAAAAACGCATTGAGAAGAAAAGGCGCAAATTAACTGCAAAAGACTTTAGAAGAATTAAACATGAAGCTACCAGGAACCCATTATCCTCCAGTGCCACCATATTCCAGAACTGCAACCTACCTTGAGTGTACAGAAGTACAAGGTGTCAAGTGCTCAGAGATGTGGCCAAGGTCAAGAACGCTGAAACAAGACCACCACTGAATAAGATTCACAAGTTGAAGCATCAAGATTGGGCAAAGAAATACCTGGAGACAGATTTTTTCAAAGGTTTTATGGACAGATGAAATGAGAGTGACTCTTGATGGACCAGATGGATGGGTCTGTGGCTGGATCACTAATTGTCACAGGGCACCACTTCAGCAGTGGTATGGGCTGCTATCATTAAGCACGACGTCCTCGTGGTGGCGTAGTGACTCGCCTCAATCCAGGTGGCGGAGGACGAATCTCGGGACCGTCAACCCGCGCATCTTATCACATGGCTTGTTGTGCGCATTACCGCGGAGACATAGCGCATGTGGAGGCATCCACGCACAACTCTCCACGCACCCCACTGAGAGCGAACCACATTATAGCGACCACGAGGAGGTTACCCCATGTGACTCTACCCTCCCTAGCAACCGGGCCAATTTGGTTGCTTAGGAGACCTGGCAGGAGTCACTCAGCATGCCCTGGGATTCGAACTCGGCCCCCCAAGATGACTATGATCTTTATGCAGGACAATGATCCATCACATGCATCCAAGTACTCCACTGCTTGGCTAGCCAGCAAGGGCCTCAGAGATGCCCAAATAATGACTTGGCCCCCTTCCTCACCTGACTTAAATCCTGTTGAGAACTTGTGGGCCTTTCTCAAATGTGAGATTTACAGTGAGGGAAGACAATACACCTCTTTGAACAGCATTTGGGAGGCTGTGGTTGCTGCTGACAGACTCCATGGATGGAAGACAATTATTGAAAAGAAGGGTGGCTATATTGGTCGCTGAATATTTTTGAAAGGCCATAAATGTTATTTAATTGTCATTTTGTGTTACTTATTTGTTGCACTTTCTCAAAAAATTGAGAATAAACAATTGAGTTGGGAGAAATTCTTTTTGTAATTTAGTTGCCTAATAATTGTGCACAATTATATATTCCCCTGAGAAAGACAAAACTCACCTTTTCTTTGTTAAATATTCAGGTTTGAGGTTCAATAACATTTTGGATTGAATGAGAGTGCTGCATGCATTTAGAGGAAGACACTTAAAAAAAAATTACAAGCTCCCTAAACTGACAGATTGGTATTTGTTTTCTCAGGGGTTCTCAGAGGAAGTCAACTGGACTGAGTGCATTATTCAGTGAGCGCTGGCCAGCCACACCCCCTCAGCGTGGAGGATTAGCCCCTCCCACTGAACGGAACATTGATTTTGAGCTGGATGTACGAGTTGAGATTGACAGCGGCAAGTGTGTGCTACACCCTAGCACCCAGCCACCCGAGCATGATGACGTCGCACTGCGGAGGTAAAGAAATGCATAACAGATATCCATACATGCTGGCTGTGTCAGAATTTTCTCCCCAATTTGGAATGCCTAATTCCCAATGCGCTCTAGGTCCACGTGGTGGCGTAGTGACCCGCCTCAATCTGGGTGGCGGAGGATGAACTCAGCTGACTCCGTGTCTGAGACCGTCAATCTGCGCATCTTATCACGTGGCTTGTTGAGCGTGTTACCGCGAAGACATAGCGCGTGTGGAGGCTTCACGCTATTCTCCGGGGCATCCACACACAACTCACCACGCGCCCCACTGAGAGCGAGAACCACATTATAGCGACCACGAGGAGGTTACCCCAACGTAACTCTACCCACCCTAGCAACCGGGCCAATTGGTTGCTTAGGAAGCCTGACTGGGCTCACTCAGCACACCCTAGATTCGAACTTGCGACTCCAGGTGTGGTAGTCAGCGTCTTTACTTGCTGAGCTACCCAGTCCCCCCTATTTATATTCTTAATACATGTTCCTGGTCTTATCATGAACGATGCATTGGTGCAGGTTATTCCAAAAAATCTCTATGCCCTCTTATTTTTCATCACTACCCGCATTACATTTTTATTCTCGCTGAACATCCCATTTCATTTGGCAATACTGTATATTACTTTACAGAAGTTGAGTCTTGAATGGATTGGGTATAATTTTGATCAGGGCTTTGAAGTGTTTTTATGTCAGATGTTTGCACACTCGCTTATTCTTTCTGTTGTTTAGGAGTTGTGAGCGGAGCTCCAGGAGTCTGGATCAGGACTCTCCACCTAAGAAGCGAAAGATGCAGCCCAGTTTCGCCTCCAGCTCTCATCTGCTGAATGCTAAGAGAGTGCCCACCTCTCTGCAGAGCAAGAGCAGTGACATCGAGACCACTGTCTTCTACATCCCTGGAGTAGATGTCAAGGTCTGCAGCCTTACTGTGGACCTATGCTCTACACAAAAATGCATTTTTTTTTCTTTTGCCTTGAGTAAAGTCGGGTGCACACTGTAGGATTTTTGAAAGAGGCAAAATGAAAGTATTTTGAAAGCAAATTTGAGACCTAATTTGAAGATCGTAAATGATTTCTTTCATGGGAATACAAAATGGACAGTTTTAGAATACTTGGATTACTTGACCGATTAAGTGCCGCCTTGGTTTAATGTACCTTGTACCTTGCTAAAGTACAAGTCTCTGACAGAGTTCTGGCCGTGTCCAAGATTTTAGTCCACATTCCTGCAGTGTGACTGCTCCTGTTGGTTCTTCATTAAATGGGTTTTGTAGCAGCACGGCGATTGATGATGTGTTCAAATTTGATCAAAATAGTGATACAAGCTTGTCTATAGAATAGAAAGCAAATTGCACCAAATAGCACTTTTGGGCTCTTAAGAGAAATGGGCAAAACAAAGTGACCATAATGGCTTGCTTTTATTTGCCCAGCACCGTTTCAATTTGCCATTTCAAAGATGATATATGAACATGTCATATTTAAACCATATTCAGTTTATAATGCTGATTGTGCACCAAATATCTTTTTCTGAATCTTTTACTGTCTCCATCTCTATTTACAGCTACACTACAACTCTAAAATGCTGAAAACCGACTCGCCCAATGCCTCACGTGGCTCTTCCCTCCCCAGAACCCTGTCCAAAGAGTCCAAGCTGTATGGTATGAAAGATGCACCTGCAGCTTCAGGCCCTGGCAAGACTAATACTCTCCTCCCCCCCCCTCCCCCTCCTCTCCCTTCAGGTACACACTCTCTTTCAGTCTCCTCAGCTGCTGACTGCTTACATGCTCTAAGCTTCATTTTTGTCTCTGGAGCATGGCCCACACTTCTGAGCTCAGCTTTTGTTTTTTATTCATTATTTGTTTGAACAAACTTGTACCTTGCTAAAGTCTACTGAAACTAGAGAATATAACAGCAGTCACTACCAGTCAGAAGTTTGGCCACACTTGTTTCTTATAATCTTAAAAACCACTAAACTCTTTGTTCAAATGTTTGAAATGATATGTGTAGACAAATACAAATTGTGCATATGGAAGAATTTAGAAATGGAAGAGTTGGACAGGATAGTGAAGGAAAAGCAGCCAACAAATGCCGAGCATAAATGGGAAAAGTCTTCTTGAATACTGTTTAAAAAACATCCCAGGAGGATACCTCATGAAGTCTGAGAGAATGCCCAGAGTGTGCAGAGCTGGAAGATAAAGCAATTGGTGCCTAGTAAAAAGATTAGATAGTATAAGAAGCTAAACTAATAATAATTCATTATAAATGTAACTTAAAAGAATATTCTTGGTTCAGTACAAGTTAAGCTCAATCGACAGCATGTGTGGCATAATGTTGATTACCACAAAAAATGATTTTTGACTCGTTTCTCCTTTTCTTTAAAAAAAAAAAAAAAAAAAAAAAGGAACAATTGAGGTTACAGTGATGCACTTACAATGGAAGTGAATGGGGCCAATTTTTGGAGGGTTTAAAGGCTGAAATGTGAAGCAAATTATTGTATTAAAGCGCTTACATTAATTCTTCTGTTAAAACTCATGTATTATTTAAGCTGTAAATTTAATCAAATCGTAGTTTTTACGGAGGTGTTAGAGTTTTAGTGTTTACAGCGTTATGTCGTCATGGTAACAAAGTTGTAAAACTGGAAATAACTTTACGCAGAAAAGGTTGGTAAGCGATTTTATCATATTAAAATCATGTTAACACGCATATTGTTTATGTCTTGTGGCTATACTTTTGAAACTGAGAGTATTTTATTGTTAATGTATTGGCCCCATGGCTCAATGTAACCCAGTTTTTGCTTTTAAAGAAAATGAGGAATGAGTCGAAATACATTTTTTGTTAATCAACATTGTGCCACAAGTGCTGTCGATTGAGCTTAACTTGTATTGATCCCGGAATATTCCTTTAGTTAACTTTGACTGGTAGTGTACTTTATATATTAGAACAATTTATGTCACTAAAAATCACAATGGCTTAAATAGTTCTGTTTTTTTGTAGCTTCTGTTTTAAGTTTTGCTATGGTTTGTCACTGCAGTTTAAGCATGTTTGCAAGTAATTTGTTTTAAACAATCCTTGGGTATTATGGCTGCATTGTTATGCTTCATACACATTACATGCATGCTGAAGATACATTTGGTGGCATATGGATTTTCTTGCATAAGTCAGCATAGAGACTTTAATTTATGCTATTGTGTTTGTGTGAGCAGGTAAAGGTAAGTCGAGTGCAGGGGGGAAGACTGCAAAGCTGTATGCATGGGTTGCCTTACAAACACTGCCAGAGGAAATGGTCATTAGTCCATGTTTGCTGGACTTCCTGGAGAAAGCTCTGGAGACCATTCCCATCACACCAGTCGACAGGAACTACACAAGTGAGTGCAGGCGTGTGGATGGATTAAAATGTCTCAATTATTTTATTTGCATTAGGTTCAAATTTGAACAAATTAAAAAAACAGTTTGTGAGATGTTTCTATGTATACATTTTGTTACATAAATTTCTCCGTGTGGGAGTGTAGCCCTGAATGTACCTGAGGAGGATGTGGGCCATTTTGATTCTGTGGAGCCTCTGGAGGAATCTCAGGTGTCTCTTGTATCTTCTGCTACATCTCCATACTCTTCCTTCCCTGTGGATGTGGTGGTTTACGTCAGGGTGCAGGTACTCAAGACAAATCCATATACTCCATCATTATTCCAAGAGTATAGACATGTTCTGCTGCTTTGAAAGTTAAAGAGAAGCAATTTACAGAAGACCAACTCTGCAGAGGAAAAAGTAAAAGTAAACATCCAGCCATAAATATCTGTTATTATTGATGTTTTGGTAATATTAAATGTTCACCCAAAAATGAAAATTCTTCATTCTGAAGTTACTCGCCCTCATTTCGTTCCAAACCTGCATGACTTTCTTTCTTACGCAGAACAAAGGAGAGTTTTTAGTGAATTTCACAGTTAACTCCTCACATTAAAGCTTAAAAAAGGCTCCTAATATCCTAAAAGTAGACCTTGTGACTCCTGCATCATATTGAAGGCAAACAACAACCCAAATTAAAGTCATTTTTCAGTGAAAATCATGATGTCCGCTGCACGTTCATGAGTGCTAGAGAGAAACTTGTTCAGTGTCTTGCATGTTAATGCTAAAACGCATTTAGTGATAAAACGATTGAAATTCTCATGTCAGTATTCGTGAACAAGCTTCAATCATAGTGCTTATGAATGTGCAAAGGACAAAGATTTTTACAGAAAAATTACTTCAATATTGTATGCCTTCAGATGACTTGGAATATGATGCACACATTTTTTATATTCTGGTAATATTGATGTTAATATTTTAGAGCAGTTCATTAATTTCACCTTGCTTATTTCTCAGCCATCTCAGATCCGGTTCAGTTGTCTGCCCATGTCTCGAGTGGAGTGCATGCTGAAACTTCCCTCTCTGGACCTGGTCTTCTCATCCAATAGGGGTGATCTTGAGCCCACCAGCTCCACCCATCCACCTGACGGCCAACACACACCCTCTTCCACACCTCCATCAGTACACAATGTCAACAGATTGCCTGGAAGCAAAGGTATGAATGTACCTTACTGACAATCCTTCTTTTATGTTGATTTATGTAATGAACTTACTGAAATAAAAATTATCGGACACACTTTATATTAGGTGGCCTTAATTACTATGTACTTAACCATTTGATACAATGTACTTATTATGTACATACATGTTGTTGCATTGTAATTATATTTAAAGTACTTGCATTTATTACATTTGTAGTTACACTGTTAACTTTACCCCAAACCCTAACTCAACCTTTACCCCAAAACCAAACTCTTACTCTAACCCTAATCCTAACCCTACCCTTACTCCTAAAACTACCCGTACCTCAACCTCAGTAGCAGCAAATGTGGGAATTTTGCAGAACAACCTGTATTTACACAGTAAATACATAGTCTGTATAATATAAAGTGTGACCAAATTATCTATTAATCATGAGATGATTTAGTCAAGATGGAAAATAAATTGTTCAGAGTGACTAATTCATAGAAATTCCACTGACTCTTGTGCATGCCTTTTTTTCTGGATTTTGATTATGGTAATCATGGTCATTTCTTACATTCCACAGGCCCATCCACGGGGTTAGGCAGTCCCTTGGGGCGGAGTCGCCACCACAGCAGCCAGTCAGATCTAACAGGCCCTCCCACAAGCTCCTCAGGTCTGAGTTTCACTGCCTGTATGTCTGATTTCTCACTATATGTGTTCCATCCTTACGGAGCTGGCAAGCAAAAATCTGCAGTCACTGGCCTCCCACCTGGACCAGGACCATTGGGTAAAAGCTTCATGCAGAGACATTGCTCAAAAACATTGTGAACTGTGCTCTCAAAATAGCTTTGCACTGTACTGTTATTGATATTTATGATCATTATAAGACGTTGGTTGTTTGTAGGAGCAGTGGATGAGGAGGCGTCTTCAGTGACAGGCAGGAAAGACTCTCTCTCCATCAACTTGGAGTTTGTGAAAGTCAGTCTTTCCAGGATGAGACGAGCAGGATGTCCAGCATTTATTGACACCTTTATTGCCAGCAAGGGCGGGAAGATGGACACAACACTTATCAATATCTCAGGTAAGGAATTGAAAATAAGTTCTGAGGTATCTACTTCAGCTTTTACAAAAGCCTTCACTGTAGCATAATAAAATAAAAGGGAATCATTTAGACTCTGTTTACACCTGGTAATTAAGATTCATCCCGGGTGATCTGATCACGTGTTCAGGAGAGACACATTGCTGTTTACACTTGATCACTTGTGTTCAGATTTCAAGGGGAAAGTCTTATTTCATAACGACACATCAATCACTATGATAATAAACCACAAAAGAGTCATAAAAGACAAAGAAAGCTAGAACAAAAACAGTGCACTGTTTCTCCCAGGTGCAGTTAAAATTCAGTCTAAGCACAAACACAACATTTCGAACAGAATTCTGTTATTTTAGTGGCGTACCTGTATTAACTGAGCTTTAGATGTTCGTGCTTCTCATCTGTGTCACTACATGTTGATATCAGGCACACTGCACAAGATCTGTAAGGATCTCTTGCATGTAAATGTAAGCGCTTTTTTAAATTTTCCAGTTGGACGGTTATTTCTATTTAAAACCGCACATAATAGGCAAGGTTTTTTCTTTTTTTTTTTTTGTAGTGCGGCAGTATCCAGACAGTATCTGGATATTCCTTAGCTGGATTGCATTTACACCTTGCAGTCAAATGTGTCTTCACTGTGATCAGATAGAGATCCGATCATGTTATCTGTGCAAAATGGAAAATGCTACTTAAATATTACATCAGATGTTGTGGTAACTGAAAATTCTTCGTCTTATAGCGAATTTAGAAAATATTGATGGATAATTTGCCTTTTTTCTTCATTGAAAATTTTTTGGCAATGTCAAAGCAAAGTTTTGGGTCACGGAAGCAAATGTTACGATATTTATCTCGCATTCTACTCTTTGTAAGTGCTAAATATGCTTCTCATCTGAAGAGCGCGAGTGAAGCCTTGTTCCACGTGAAGGTCTCGCAAGCAGAGCCACCGATAAGTGGGGAACAACTGGACCTTTTGACAGTAGCGGTTTTAACCACCACACAATTGCCCCGCCCCATTAGGAAGGCTCTGCAAAAACCGCTCGAGTGACATGTTGTTCTGGGTTCATGTGCGAATACGCTGTTGTCAGTGCTTTCAGAGCGGTTCACAGTTTATCAAGTAGGGCGTTGGGTTCGGGTTTGTAATTTATGAAAAAATAAACAGGCCTTCTGAACTTGTTTTGCCCACGTGCTCGCACTCACAGATTGCAAACAGATGAGTTAGGGGCCATTCACACCGAATGTGTTTTTGTGTGCGTCCGCTCGGTTTTTTCATTGTTTTCCTCTGTTAAACACTGTTCTCACATCTGGCTTAGATGATTTTGCTCCACTGAAAACATGGACTATCTCTTCTTTGCGTTCTGCTCCCTGGTATAATGACAATCTGTGCTCAGTGAAGGCTGCTTGTTGTAAAATGGAGCGAAAGTGGCATCTTTCTGGCCTGAATGTATATTACCAGGCTTGGAAAGACAACTTACATGATTATAAAGAAGAAATCAGATCAGCCAGAACCTGTTATTTTTCTGAAATAATTTTAAATAATCAAAACAATCAGAGACATCTATTCAATACTATTAATAGATTGCTCAAATGTAATTGTTCTACCACCTTGCCCGCATCACTAACACCGTGTAACAAGTTTTTAGACTTTTTTAGCACTAAGATAGACACTCTTCGGAAAAATATTCTTGCTACCACATCTGTTTTTTCAGTTTCATTTCTCAGCCTGTCCTGTTTCTCTGGCACACCTCTCTCAAATTTCTCTCAACTCGACCATGTTGCTCTAAGTAATGAGGTATCACGTATGAAAGCTACCACTAGCGTAGTTGATCCTCTACCGACTAGTCTATTCAAATCCTGTTTTGCCTCTCTGTGTCCCATTGTCTTGGACATAATAAATGACTCCTTGCGTACTGGTGTTGTGCCTGCAGCATTTAAAATTGCTGCTGTAACTCCAGTTCCAAAAAAGCCAAATATGAATTTGGACAATTTGAGCAACTTCCGTCCCATTTCAAATCTTCCCTTCATTGCAAAAATCTTAGAGTAAGCTGTTGCCTCTCAATTACACAATGTGTCAATGATCTCTTTGAGCCATTTCAGTCTGGTTTTTGGAAATGTCATAGTACAGAAACGGCTCTAGTTAAGGTCACTTATGACTTGTTAATGGCTTTAGACTCAGGCTCTTTTTCTATTCTCATCCTTCTTGATCTCAGTGCTGCTTTCGACACTGTTGATCACACTGTTTTACTCACCCGCCTTGAATCTGTCTTTGGTGTCTCCGGTACTGTATTAAATTGTTTCAGGTCCTATCTCTCTGATCGTAGGCAGTTTGTCTCTCTAGGTGGTTACAGGTCTGAGATTGGTTCAGTCCACTCTGGTGTCCCACAGGGTTCAATTTTGGGCCCTTTACTTTTTAGTATTTATATTTTTCCTCTTGGTCAGCTTTTAAGATCACTGGGTCTTAATTATCATTTCTACATAGACGACACACACACATATATATATATATATATATATATATATATATATATATATATATGATATATATATATATATTCATTCTAAACCTGGTGACAATCTGGCAGATGCCTTTTTTTCAAACTGCATTTCTGAGATAAAAATTTGGATGGCTCAATATTTTCTTTGTCTAACAGTAATAAGACAGAGGTTATGCTTATTGGATCTCCTCACCAGCTTCGGAAGGCTGGCTCCTTAACTCTGTCCATTGAGGGCTCAGTTTTGGAGCTTCAAACAAAAATGAAAAATCTGGGTGTTATTTTTGACGCAAATTTGTCATTTGAGCCGCATGTAAAAAATACTGTTAAAACATCATTTTATCATCTCAGAAACATTGCAAGGCTGCGCCCTATGTTATCATGCTCTGTGGCTGAAAAACTGATCAGTACTTTCATTTTCTCTCTCATTGATTATTGTAATTCTCTCCTTGCCGGAGTCTCAAAATCTACATTAAATAAATAGCAATATGTGCAAAACTCGGCTGCCAAAATCCTGACTAGGGCCAGGGCAAGTGATCACATCACTCCTATCTTGGAATCCTTGCACTGGCTCCCTGTCAGGTTTCGTGTTGATTTTAAAATTCTTGTGCTTACCTACAAGGCTTTGCATGGTTTGGTTCCCCAATATTTGTCTGAGTTTTAACCACGTACACCCCAAAGCGTGATCTCCGCTCCTCTAAATCTGGTTTTTTAACTGTTCCTCAGACTCGTTTACGCTCTATGGGTGACAGGGCATACTCTTCTTATGCTTCGAAGCTATGGAACTCTCTACCCTCAGAACTTAGAGAAGTTCGGTCTTTTAATGAGTTTAAATCATATCTTAAAACTTATTTTTTATGGGAGGCTTTTAATTGGTACTATTGTATTCAATTAATTTAATACTATCATTTTATTTACTGTGTTTTATCATAAGTTGTTTTGAGATGCATGTTTTATCCATTTGTATTAAGCTCTGTATTTTTATAATTTGTTTTTATTTTTTCCTTTCTATTTAAAGCGCTTTGAGAGGTTTCTTTAAAGGCGCTATATAAAATAAAGTTTATTATTATTATTATTATTATTATTATTATTATTATTAAATGCACTGGATGAACGTTTCTTCAGTGTCTCACTCACGACTGGCACATTTTTAGACACTGTGTCAAGTTAACAAGAACTTCAGGTTTCAAAAACACGTCAAGACACCAGCATTCTGTTTCATTTGTTGCGCTGCATCTAGATGGTTTTTAGTGCAGGTGTCACAAAGATTTAATGTTCTGAACAAGTTCAGGTTGCAAAGAGGTGACTGTTACAATGTTTAACATTATTCCAGATTTTTCTACACCAAGCAAAGTTTCAGCGCTTGATAAACGGCAATGATTTTTTTCCCTTCTGCTCTAATGTGCTGAGGGGCCACCGTGCCTTGTATGTTTACTGTTACAATACTGTTACGAATGTTGCTTACAAAAAATACAGCCTTTTGCACGTGATAAACAATGCATTGCAGCATCAGAATATAAGCTCCAGGTGAAAGTAAAGTAAATAACAGGAATATATTGCCGTTGTATACAACAAACCCTCAAAGTAATACTGTATCATATTATAATGACAAACTGGACAACAATATATAATTGTTGGATTATAATAATAAATAACAACTGAATTCCAAAATTTACTGGGTGAAGTAGTAGGTTTTGCACACCCTGTTCAGTGTTTTGTAAAAATATATGTAGGTAAATATTGCTTTTTTTAATCACTGTATTGTGGAAAACATGCATTAATTATCTTTAACTAGATTTTTAACTCTGAATGTTCTGAATGAACGACTGATAGGATTAATTAATAATTATGATGTAAAATCAATTTTATGTCCTTTTTTGTAATGTCAGAAGTGTCTTGTTAATAGAGATCAACTGGATCTGTTTGACACAATAAATCATCATTGGACTACAACATACAATATAAAATAGATATTATAAATATTGCATGTGCATGTGTTTTTCTAGCGGTGTGTGATATCGGTTCTGCATCCTTTAAGTACGACATGAGACGTCTGAGTGAGATTCTTGCCTTCCCAAGAGCTTGGTACCGCCGAAGCATCGCCAGGAGATTGTTTCTTGGAGACCAGACCATTAACTTGCCAGGTTATACATGTACTGTACATATACTTTCAACATTATAGATTTCTACTCACCTGTTTCCCATCATCTTGCGTCTTCAGATGAATGCTGGAAACATATTGATGATAACTGCTATGAAATTTTTGTGTAGCCTCAGGTCCTGCCACACCAGACTCGGTGGAGAGCATCGCCCAGCACCTGTCTCCAGAGTCCAGCCGTAAAGCATACTGGAGGACGTGGGACGGACAGACCAATCAACACCCCACCTCCTCCGTCTTCAATGATGCCACACCTAGCCATGCACACCTTAAGTCTCCTGCCACCGGACGGTCCCGCAGCGTGTCAGACTCCTCAGCACCACGCAGAGGTACACATCAACACACACTGCAGCACACCACTGGTTAGTAATATGTTTAAATTACAACTCTATGGCTGAACTATCCTTATATGTTAAATAAATTGTCTCAGACTCAGTCACAAAGACCTCTACCCCATCATTCCGCAATGGAAAAGCAGCGGCGCAGCAGGGATCGCCATGGGAGACACTGGTGGTGTTCGCCATCAACCTTAAACAACTTAATGTCCAGATGAACATGAGCAATGTCATGGGCAACAATACGTATGAGAAACAGCACTCTCCTAATCTCTTAATCTACAAACTTAATCTCACCACACCATTGGTTTAACTTTTTAAATGCATAATATCTCTGTTTGATGTGTTTGTTTATGAGCCTTTTTGTTTTAAACAGTTGGACGACAAGTGGGTTGAAGAGTCATGGCCGTCTGTCAGTGGGCAGTAACAGAGATCGTGAGATCAGCATGTCTATTGGACTGGGCCGCTCCAAATTGGATTCCAAAGGAGGAGTGGTGGGTGGCAACATTGACGTCAACACCCTAGAAATGGTCTGTAAGTACACTTCTTTGCTTTGAGTGAAGGTATGTGTATGTACTTTTGTTTAGCTAGACTTTTGACTGATGGCATAAACCATTTTTACATGCTGTTAAAGGATGGGTTTATCTGAAATCGATTATACAGTAACAATTCAAATAATGGTGTGGCAGTGTCTTTAAAAGGCTGTTTTAAAAACAATGAAAAAATGTCTGTAGGCTCTATAATCCTGTAAACCCTTTAGCGAATCCAGTGATTATTTCTAGGAATGTACCGATGTATCAGCCGCCTATATTTATCTGCCAGTTATTGACCAAATTAAAACCATCTGCAAATGGGTTTTAAGCATGAAAATGCTGATATGAAAAACCGATGGTTCATTTATAAGTAATTATCAACACATTTTGTAAAAACTCTTTGAATTCAAATGCACAATCCAGAAATAATGATAGCCACAGAATGTAGAAGGGTTGGCAGTGGCACTCCTAAGAACATGTAATATTTCATTTATAATCATTCTCATTCTCACATTGAGGTAAAACCATTGTTACAGACTTGACAGTTGTGAAAGTGGCACTTACCTGTACATGAGGTAAAACCATCCATAACGCTTTGAAACCAGAAAACTTTTGACTTCTGAGACATTGGTATGGTATCCATTAAGGCTGCAATATTGATTGAGTTAAGATTGAAATCGTAATATGGTCTTGCGCGATTACGAAAGCTTGAAAGGCTGCATTTCATAGACAGCAATGAGCACTTCAGTCAGTATTGTGTAAGCAAGCGGCACCCTCTAGCGGTCTGAATGGAACTTTTTCTGTTTTTTATGATGTGGTTGACATTTCCGTGAAATTGCCCAACATATGCATAATATAAATGTTATGTTCTATTATATACAGTACAAACATATAAAATGTGAGTTTTGTTGTTTTGAACTGCAAAAACAGAAGTGCAAAAAAATTTTAGAAGTACAAAATTAAAATTAAAATTCACATCAATTATCATGCTATTATATTTAGTTATTTTTCAATATTTTTTTGTCTTCTATTGCTCTTTCATTGTGTCTCTCCTTAAAAATGTTGGCCAGTCATGTGTTCAAAAGGTTCAATCCATGATCAATGGAAATTATTTATTGTTAGAACAATAAAAAGCTTTTATGCCTCTTTGTACATTTTTAAAACATGATTGCTGAGCAGAACAGTGATCTGATGGCAACTGATGAAGTTGCATTGCACAATCCATTCAGATTGGAACTGGCAATTTAAACCAGCTCTTGTAATTTTTGTTTGCAATATGCAACGCATCAGACGGTCAGTGAACTGACTGTGGCCATGCCATCTGAAGCTGAGACTAATGTGTGTGTGTGGGGGGGGGGGGATATATAGGGCATCCTATTCAGTGACTAATAACTGATTGTTCATACAGCCCACATTTCAGAACATCCAAATCAGCAGCCCAGTCATAAGATCCAGATCACCATGGGCTCCACTGAGGCCCGGCTGGATTATATGGGCTCCAGCATATTGATGGGCATCTTCAGTAATGCTGACCTGCAACTGCAAGACGAGTGGAAGGTGAACCTCTGCACCACAGAGGCCAGTCTGTCTGAGAAGAGGTAAGGGAGCTCAAAACACAGTAAGATGGATGAAACAGTAAGAACAAGCACTACCATAACCATCATTCTCTGATCTGTATCTCCTCCAGTGAGATCTTCGTGCATGGAGATCTGCAGTGGGACATATTCCAGGTGATCATCTCACGCTCCACCACCCCTGACCTGATAAAGATCGGCATGAAGTTGCAGGAGTTCTTCACACAGCAATTTGACACCAGCAAGCGAGCCCTGTCCACCTGGGGCCCAGTGCCCTACATGCCTCCCAAAACACCAGTCATCAACACAGACAAAGGAGCAGCTGAACTCTGTTAGTGCTCTCTTATCCATTTAAGTTCCATTTGTAGATACGTCCATTTTATTTTTTAATACATTGTCTACATTACTTGCACTTATATAGTAAAATTACAGTTCTGTAGCTGAAATTACATGACCGATACATAGCTAGCACAAACATTAATTTCTCTCTTACAGATATGGATGCAGCTCATCACAGGCATTGGCCCAGTGTGTTGAAGATGGTGGCAGGATGCCATATTTCCCTGTTTCAGATGCCCCTCCCAGAAGATGCTGTGCAGCTGGGTGGTTCAATGAGTCTCCATGGCAACCATATGACGCTGGCTTGCTTCCACGGGCCTAACTTCCGTTCCAAATCCTGGGTGCTGTTTCACCTGGAAGAGCCCAACATTGCCTTCTGGACTGAGGCACAGAAGATCTGGGAGGATGGTAAAACCACAAAGCCAGCTTTAATCCATCTATCTATCCTCTTCCTTTCTTTTCTCCACTTCCTCTTCATCCCTTTCTTACTATATTCCCCTTCCTTCTTTCTACTCTCTTCCTTCCCTTCTTACTCCCCTCCTTGCTTCCAGTCTTCCTTTTTGTCTTTCCTTCCCTTTTTACTCTCTTAATTTCTTCCTTTCTTATTTTCTTACTCCCCTCATTCCTCTCTTCCTTACTCTTCTGTCTTTCCTTCCTTCCCATCTAACTCTCTTCTATTTTCATTCCTTCCTTCTGACTCTCTTCCTTCCCTACTTACACTATTCCTTCCTTCCTTCATTCGCTCCTGTCTTACACTCTTCTTTCCCTTGCTTCCTCTTTCTTCCCTCCTTGGTGGCAATTTCTGAATCTATTATTTGCATTCTTGCATTCAAATTGCGATCCATAAAATCCTTTCTTTCGCTCTTTCTCTCTCTCTCTCTCTTTCTTTTTTCCTTTCCTTCCTGCCTGCCTTCTTTTCTCACTCTTTTCCCTTCTTACACTTTTCCTTCCCTTCTTACATCCTTCTTTCCCTACTTACTCTCTTCCCTTCTTGCATTCTTTCTTCCTCTTCCTTCCCTCCTTGGTAGTATTCTCTAAATCCATAAATTGCATTCTTGCATTCAAATTGTTATCCATAAAATTCTCTCTCTCTCTCTTTCTTTCTTTCTTCCTTTCATTCCCTCCCTTCTTACACTCTTCCTTCCATTTTTGCTCTCTCCCTTCCTTGGTTCCTCTTCCTTTCCTCTTTGGTGGTATTCTCTGAATACATGAATTGCATTCTTGCATTCAAATTGCAATCCATGAAAATTTTTTATTTTTATTTCTATCTTTCTTTTTGTCTTCCCTCCCTTCTTACATTCTTCCTTCCTTTCTTCTTTGTCTTTTTACCAACATTCTCTCTCTCTCTCACTCTCTTTCTTTCATTCCTTACTTCCCTTTTTTCTTCCTTCCCTTCTTACACTCTTCCTTTCTTCCATCCCTCTTTCTTTTTTCCTTACTTCCTTTTATTTCTTCCTTCCTTTCCTCCTTGGTAGTGTTCTCTGAATCCATAAATTAAAACTAAAAGGTTTTGTTCTTTGCTTAGGCTCCAGTGATGACTCTACATACATTGTTCAGACCCTTGACTTTCACCTTGGGCATAATACCATGGTAACCAAGCCTTGTGGTGCTCTGGAGAGCCCAATGGCTACAATCACCAAGGTTACCCGCCGTCGACATGAAAACCCTCCGCATGGTGTGGCTACAGTCAAAGAATGGTTCAGCTATGTCACTGCCATGAGGAACGAAGGTAAATTTGCACACTAAAATCTCTTTTCAAAACTTAGTGTGCTAGTCTGGCTGTATACTTCCTACATGGGTATCATCTCAACTGAAATGGAACTGAGGGGGAAATCATTTGGAACACTTTACAAAGATAGCAACTCTGTGTGTCATACAAATAGTGCACTGCACAAAAAGCACAAGGGGGACTTGACTCACAATTTTCGACATTTCTCTCTCTTTGTACGCTATCTTGGTTTTAGATTTTTTTTCTACTGAGTTTGTCAGTGCATTACTGGATGGCATTCTCCACTAAGGAAACATGTTTAGAGGTTGCTATTCTCTGTTGCTAAAAATATTTTATTCTTTCTTGTCCTCTCAATTCTTCTCTCTCCTGTCAGAGCTGAACTTGCTGCGGAATGTGGATGCAAATAACTCTGAGAGCGGAGCTACAGCGAAGAGCTCCAGTCTTCTGAGTGGCTTTAGAGGCTCCTCCAGCTACAACCACGAAACAGAGACCATTTTCGCCCTTCCCAAAATGCAGCTCCAATTCAAATCCATCCATGTACAAGACCCAGAGGAACCCTCTCTTAGCGGTACAGACAAACTGACAATTTTCCTTTTAATTTGACGTGTAGCATTAAGTATGTTTTGGTAGCCTCTGTTAAGGTAATCATAGATGCCTGTGATAAGCTTGTATGGTGTGAGAAAACAGAGTGCTGACTCAGAGCTTTGTTTTGTAGATGCCAGCAGTAAGCCCAAAGTGGAGTGCAGTGTGGTGACCGAGTTCACCGATCACATCTGTGTCACCATGGATGCAGAGCTCATCATGTTCCTGCATGACCTGGTGTCAGCATACCTGAAAGAGAAGGAGAAAGGTGAGATCCAACAACATGAGCACTGAAAACATGGATATCAAGAAAACCAACAAGAAATCAAAATTTACTGTACTTACTTTTACATTACAGCCCTGTTTGCTCCACGCATCTTTGCATCTCGGCCTGGTCAGAAGAGCCCCACAGCACAGCAGGACGAGAGTTCATCAGAGAAAAAGGAGAAAGAGGAGGGACTGAACTATACCACCGTGGATTGGAGAGAGTTCCTCTGTAATACCTGGCATCTGGAGCCCACACTACGGTAATATACTCCAGTCACCTAACATCAACACAAATCACAGATATGCACAGGCCTTTTTGACATTTTTAATAAAATAAAATCGGTTGACCATAAAGTATGTACTTTTCCACCAGTAGCACAATTTGTTATTTTCATACTTTGTACGAATCAGAATTTGCATACGTCGTCTGTGTGTTTAATATCTAGTAATGAATTGATGTAACATGAACTGTGCGGGATGTTGCAGGTTGATCTCATGGACAGGTCGTAAGATTGATCCAGTTGGAGTGGACTACATTTTGCAGAAGCTAGGATTCCATCATGCCAGGACTACCATTCCCAAGTGGCTGCAGAGAGGAGTGATGGACCCTCTGGATAAAGTTCTGTCTGTTCTCATCAAGAAACTCGGCACGGCACTACAGGATGAGAAAGAGAAGAAAGGTCAAAGAGACAAAGATGAGCATTAACCCAAACACTTCAATGTATTAAAAATGTATTCATAGATTTCCATTATCTGGGAGCCATCCAGTTCATTTCTTTTTGTTTTTTTTTACCTTGTCTGAAAATACTGAATTTATTGAAAACTACTGTACAGCTCACCCACACAAATACATCACCATCACTGCTATACTGTTGTGAACACTGATGTTTGCCGTGGTTCATATGGCCATAGCTCTTGGATTGACTGAAAGTGTTATTTTTTTGTTGTTGTTGTTTTTTTACATTTTGATTTTCAGATCAAGTAGATGTTGTATAATTGCTGCTGAATGTCATTTGGACTTTTAACATGGATTAAATGCACTTACACTTCACCGATACTAACAGTGATCTTAAGCTACAGTATGCAGGTGTGCTCTTGAAATCCGTTTACATGAGTTCAGAGGAGCTATATGCATCCTTTGTTCTTTTTCTGAGGTGAATATACTGTTAAATATTGCCAATCAGAATTTTAAAATAGTTTTATTTAACATTTTGAGAGCAAACAAGACAGGTAACCGCTGTTGGGGTAAAGTGTTCTTTTAGCCAACAGAGGAAATTGTGAATCCATTAGAAAAGTGTAAACATCCCTAAACCTGAATTTTCCTTTGAGAGTGACCAAATTTTATGATGCCTGCGTAAAAACATTTTGAGGGATGATCAAGTTGATATGCCTCAGATATTCTATACCTGTGAATAAAACCTCAGATTGTGCCGTGTAATGTGAACTGGCCTATAAAGCAAGGCTCTAACTTAAATGTAAATATATTAAATGTGCAAACTGTTACCCATGTTAGGCCTGTGGTGATAGTATTTTCCTTTTTTTTTTTTTTTTTTTCATAAGTGCAATAGACCATTGTATATACAGAGGTAAATATGTTAAATGTGCTGATTTCTTAACTGAATAAAATCATTACTACTACAATTATGTTTTCAAATTATTTAATATATAAATGTTTTTATATATATTTATAGAAAAAGTGACCTAAATGTGAATTTAGATTAATCCGTTTTTTATTCTTACTGTCACTGGCTATAATTTAAATTAAATACTAGGTAACTATATTACTATGCAATGCTAAACATTTAAAAAAGTGGTATGCTACTTTGTCACATTAACTCATTCACAGAGTGACATCCGGTTATGTACCAGAAATAGTACTAAAACATTACTATTCCAAACATAGCCATTATGCTGTGCACTGCATGTTTAACGGTTCAAATTTACCTCTTACATGGACAGTATGCATGTAGATTTCTCACAATAGTCTGCAGATAGAGGAACGTGGAAATTAATTTATTCTGTTCGCTCTGCACAGCCCATCATCATCATCAACTCTAGTCAAACTCATTAAAAATACACCGATAAAACCACCTGCCTAATATCATGTATAGGTCCCCCTCGGACCCAAGGTTTCCCAGCAGAACATTGCCCAGAGCATCACACTGCCTCCGCCGGCCTGACTTCTTCCTATAGCGCATCCTGCTGCCATCTCTTCCCCAGGTGAACAACGCACACGCACCCAGCCATCCACAGAAGCGAAAAGAAAACTTGATTCATCAGACCAGGTCACCTCCTTCCATGACTCCATGGTCCAGTTCTGACGCTCATGTGCCCATTGTAGGCATTTTCAGCGGTGGACAGGGGTCAGCATGGGCACTCTGCCCGGTCTTCGGCTACGCAGCCCCTTCCGCAGCAAGCTGTGATGCACTGTGTGTTCTGACACCTTTCTATCATGGCCAGCATTAAGTTTTTCAGCAATTTGTGCTAAGTGGCTCTTCTATGGGATCAGACCAGACGGGCTAGCCTTCGCTCCCCACGCGCATCAGTGAGCCTTGGGCGCCCATAACCCTGGTGCCCGTTCACCGGTTGTCCTTCCTTGGACCACTTTTGGTAGGTACTAACCACTGCATACTGGGGACACCCCACAAGACCAGCCGTTTTGGAGATCTTCTGACCCAGTCATCTAGCCATCACAATTTGGCCCTTGTCAAAGTTGCTCAGATCCTTATGCTTGCCCATTTTAACTGTTTCCAACACATGAAATTCAAGAACTGACTGTTCACTTGCTGCCTAATATAACCCACCCCTTGACAGGTGCCATTGTAATGAGATAATAAATGTTATTCACTTCACCTGTCAGTGGATTTAATGTTGTGGCTGATCAGTGTATTTTATTAAATTATAGAGTAAAATGGGATTTGACTTTAACAAAAACTTTAGTCCCACTGCTATGTGTCGCTGAGTAATGACGACTAACTGCAGCCTGTGCCAGCCAGATATCACTTCAGTCTACTACAATGGACTTCACAGAGGATGAACTGATGCCAGCACCAACCGTCAGACATGGGATACTACATTGGCCACTGCCTGAACCTTGGATTTAGGATGGACTTTGCTGGAAATTAACTGCTGCAAGCTTGCAGTGCACCTCACTGACCTCTGCCTGCATCACCTTGGTCAAAGGATGAACTACAATCTTATAATGGAATACATAGAGAATAAATTAATTATCAACTAAAGCCTCCATCAGCCAGATAACAAAGGACAATGCATCTGTGTTCACTTCTGCAGTTAATTCAGGATGGACTTGAAAGACTTTATTCATTAATCTTACAGATTATACAAAATCTTTTTGTTTAAACATTGGCTCCTAACACTTACTTAGTTTACTAACTTTAAACCATGACTCATACTACACATAAATAACTAAAATTGGCATTATATATATGTTGTTTTTCCAGAGGGAAACTGGCACCCACAGTGAGCCTGGTTTCCCCCAAGGTTATATTTCTCCATCAACCAACATCTTATGGAGTTTTGCGTTCCTTGCCACAGTCACCCTTTAGCTTGCTCACTGGGGGTCTAAATACAAATATTATTTACTTAATTTTCACGTGTGAAAATTTAATTTTAACCTTAGGTGTCTGTAAATATATGTCTGTAAAAAAAAAAAAATCTATTTCATAGAGAAAATACAGTATAATTTAAGATTCATTTCCCCTAAAATACATTTATTCACACCAAATTAAAAATGTATTGCTCATAAACAGATTTTATTTTCTTTTTAAGTTTTCTTAATTTGATGCTACATTTACGACACAAGATATTGAGTTTACACTGTACTCATAATATGAAGATAATATGAAGATTGAGTGTCTTCAGCAATTTGCTCTACAAAATTTAAATATTTTTTCTGTATTTTGCTTTACTGAAACAGGATGGGGGATTTCTAGAATGTAAAAATGTCTAATTTTAACAGAAAAAGAATGTAAAAATGCTCAAGTAAAAAGATGTTAATTAGTTAACAGATAGTTACTTCAACATATACAGTACAAATGATAAGATATATAATAAGACAATACATGTAATTTTACAGTAAAATATTGTAAAAAAGAAAAGTAGATGTAAAAGTATGATTTGACCATATAATTCACGGTAAAAATTTAAATTATCAAACAACAGAGTACAGGGAAAACTATTGCTAAAAAATAACAGTGAAAAACATCATTAGGCATTCACAAAAGTCCCTGCGTGACCCATCACATTTCATTATATTTTATGGGAATGGATAGATTTCTTCTCATTTTTTAATGTTATGTACATTAGGGTGTCCTGTGTTATATTTTTATGTAGTTTAGTTAATGTTTATTGCATTATTTAAGTGTCACATGTGTTACCCTGATGGTGTTTTTAGTCTGTACATGTGTATTAATTATTGCTCCTTAAAGAGCCACTTTTGATTAACTTTGTTCATCATGTGGCCTTTTGTAGTAACTACGTGTTTAACAATACAGATAAAACAGGGACTGGGTAGCTCAGCAAGTAAAGACGCTGACTACCACCCCTTTAGTCGTGAGTTTGAATCCAGGGCGTGCTGAGTGACTACAGTCAGGCTTCCTAAGCAGTTGAGTTGGGCATGGATGCTGCTTAGAATAGCGTGAAGCCTCCGTGGTAACGCACTCAACAAGCCACATGATAAGATGCGCGGATTGATGGTCTCAGACGTGGAGGCAACTGAGATTCATCCTCCACCACCCAGATTGAGACAAGTTACTATGCCACCACGAGGACTTAGAGTGCATTGGGAATTGGGGAGAAAATCCAAAAACAGTATAGATAAAACAAAAGCAGATGAAGTGAAAAACGGATTTTTGTTGTTCCAGAAGGCTGACATATTAAGTTTATAACATTTAATAGTATAAACAGTAGTGAACTGTAAATTTACGGTACTTTACCATAGATTTTTTCCCCCAGCATGCTTTGCATGAGACTCGATGGGGAGAGTAAATGTTGAAATTGAGCTATTTTATGTGTTTTTGTGCAAGATGAATAAAGGGGGAGATTTTTAAGTATTTAATGTTCTGTTATGTTGAGATTTAGAAGAGTTTGTGTAATGTTTGAGTTTTGGGGGTTACCACTGTGGTGAAGAGTCAAGCTTGAGCTTACAAACTCCTACAATTTTAAGTTTCTAGGTCTTAAAGTAAGTCTAAATGACCTTAAAATACATAATGAAGTAAACCTAGACTCTTAGGGTTAAAATACTGAAATGTACTGTACTTTTTTGTGAGGCACAGTAATTACAGTAAAAATATGTTTTATTTATTTTATTTTTTTTAATGAACAGTCAAAACATAATTTCATTTTATAGTTAAAACATGTTTTTTCGAATTACAATTTAAAGGTGTAATTTCAGTCTATGGTTGAAACGCCTATTTCATTTTGCAGTCTAAACATGTTAATTCACTTCACAGTCTAAAACTGTTATTTCAGTGTCTGGTAAACATTTGGCACCCAGTGCTGCAATCCATTTACCGTTATTTTATGTTTTATTTTTATTTTTGTATTTTTTTAACAGTGTTGGGTACTGTTCAGGTTTATTGTTACAGTAATTAGATTTATTTATTTTTTACAAAAAAAAAAATAAAAAAAATGGTTTAATATTTATGTATGTTGTCTTTTACATTTGTGATGTTTCATCAACTGTTTGGTATTTCATAATGGTTATACTGTTCACATTTTGCTGTTTACAGTAATGACAGAACAACTTACCCCAACAAACCTTGTGATTGTTTGATTTGATATTTTTTACTACTTTAAATGAACTCAAAATATGACCTGATTCAATTGAAAAAAATAATACATGAATAAACAGACTGTCTTTCATCTTCTTTTCACGCGTTTTCACTATTTCTATATTTACCTAAATTGACGTTTTCATATAAGAAAATAGAGGCAGTCAATGAACTAGAAAGAAAAATACATCATCAATCAGTTTCCCATCTTTGTTTTAAACTTTTATTCTAATCTTATACTGTATGTAGCCCTAATTACACTTTTCCTCTAGTTGTGTTCTGTACAGTTCTGGTTTACGGTTACATAAGGCTTATTTATGATAATTGCTTGTTTTCTTCATTTATAAATTGCTTTGGATAGGGGAAGGGGGTCCAAATTACCTGACATACACTGACCATGAAAACACACACACACACACACACACACACACACACACACACACACGCATGTTGGTTCGGCTATCCTTATGAGGACTCTCCATAGACATAATGATTTTTATACTGTACGAACTATAGATTCTATCCCCTAACCCTAACCCTACCCCTAAACCTAACCCTTCCAAAAAACTTTCTGCATTTTTACATTTAAAAAAATCTTTAATCTTTCAGTGCATTAAATTAAACATAAAATTATGTGTATTTTGAGTGCCACCTGTTGAGCAAGATGTGTGTGTGTGCAAATGTGGAACAACTTTAACATCATAATGAACTCTGTTTAAACATTTTTGCTTTTTTTTTTTTTTTTCTGTTACAGTAAATAAAGGGCAACCATGTTCATAAATTATTCATTTTTATTTATTTATTTATTTTTTTATTATTTTTTTTTTTTTCAGGATCCATGTAATGAGTGACTGAGGAAGGGGGTTGGGGAAAGAGGAGTTCAGTCACAAATGAAGATTATCAATCCAGTTTGGTCCAGTATCTGTCCATCTGGGCTAAGAGGAGACAACCCATGAAAGCTGTGCATACATTCTTTTCTGATGCTTGTTTCTCTGGAGAAGCTCTAACTCCTGGTGTTGGAAGAGTTGTAAAAGTGGTTGTGTTTGTTTATTAAAAGATGCTTTAAAGCTGGATCGTTCCTGTATCTCTCCCTCAGGAGCTGTCTTTCCTTTAGCTGCATTTCTTTCAGTCTTTTTTGTTGCACTTTTTCACGGGCCTTTTCCTCAGCCCAATGATGAAGAGCAAAGAGACCCTTTTTCATCACTGTTGGCCTTTCCTGACCCATTAAACTAGGTTGAGCCTCTTGTTTGAGAGAACTTGTTTGGAACAACTTGATGATTCTCTCATTAATCTCACTAATCTTAAGAATCTGGTCCTGGTTCGAGATGGACTCTTTGCATGTCGTATCTGTAGATGACTCCAGCTGTTCTGGAGCTCTTGATTTGCCGCCCACCTCTTGCATCTCTGATTCTGGCTCCAGAGTCTCAGTTTCCTCCTCTAACCAGCAAAATGTCTTTTTAATGCCATCTCTGGGTTTGATGTCCTCCAGCACACATACAGAGTTGTCCTCCATATCCACGCACTCATCGTCCTCAATGTCCATTAAGACGTTGGTGAGTGGTGCATTGTGGCCGGACCAAGACGAAGAGGTCAGCTGAGGGGTCGCCTCAACATGCTTGAGGAATTGACAGGCAGGTGTCATCAGCAATGGCATTGGTGAATGCAGAGCAGAAGATTCTCTCTCCTGGTTCTCAGCTTCTTCACAGAGTTTCCTTGCAGTTTTCACCTTCTTCACCTCACCATGACTGAGGACTTGACTTGCAGGAGAAACCAGTAATGGTTCAGGCATTACTGAATGCAGAGCAGAAGACACATCTCTAGTCTCTCTTTGAACTGAATCTTGAATTTGCTCTTTTTTTTGTTTTTCCTGTATCTCAGCTTCTGCCCAGGGTTTCCTTGCAGCTTTTACCTTCTTCATCTCACCATGAATGAGGACTTGATGGGCAGGAGCCACCAGCAATGGTTCAGGCATTACTAAACTCAGAGCAGAAGATTGCAAGGTTGTCTTCTCAACACATAATAGGGTTGTGTCTTGGGACACCACGCTAGTCTCTTTCTGAACTGCATCCTGAACTTGCCTCCTCATCTTTTTGCAAATTTTTTCTTTCACCTGGAACTCAGCTTCTGCCCAGGGTTTCCTTGCAGCTTTCACCTTCTTCACCTTAGCATGACTGAGGTCTTGATGGGCAGGAGCAGCTAACATTGGTTCAGGTATTTGTGAAAGCAGAGCAGGATTTTGCAAGGTTGTCTTCTCAACGCATGTTGGGGTTAAGTCTAGTAACACCTCGCTTGACTCACGCTGAACTGCATACCTAACTTTACTGCTCATCTCTTTCTGCTTCAACTCTGCTTCTGCCCACTGTTTCCATTCAGCTTTCAGCAGAATCCTTTCTTGCCTCTTTTTCTCCATCTCTGACTGCAACTTCATCTCTCTCTCTCCCAGTTCCATTGCTTTTCTCTCTCGCTTGGACTCTTTCACTCTTCTCCTCAGATTCGTCTCTGAATCTCCAGACTTTCTGTTCATTTGTTTACCCTCATCAATCTTTCTCTTCTTCACCCTTCTCTTCCTCTGTCTCTTTACCTCTCTTCCTGTCTCTCTCTCATGCCTGCTCTCTCTTTTCTCATCTGTCTTCATGTAAGACATGTTGCTCTTCAGCACATGATGTGGACGTTCATGTGTGCTCACTTGTTGGTCGAGTGGCATACAGGTGCCAAAACATCCAAGTCGCACAAAAAGACTATTGACAAGTCCCATTATACAAAACTGTGTAGTACTCTGAAGTACTTACTACGAAGTAATTCGCAATCCAAATATCTGTATCAACTGCACTAAGTACCTCTCTTAAGTGTTGTGAGTGCAATGAAACCTGATTCTGTCAGAGCTGCAGTTTTTTGTGTGTGAGAAGATTGTGATGTCACACAATAGAATCTTGTCACTGCAATCGCATTCCGTGTTCTTTGAGGGGTTGGAATTCTGCCCAGAGAAAAGTAACCTCATTCTTATCAGTATGTCACAGCACAATTAAACAGTTTTGTTAGAGGGATGATAAATAATTTATCAAATACATAAATTAATAAATAAAATAAAAGTCTTACCCGATGCTATTCTCACCCTTAAGAGTGATATTGAGTCTCAGAAGTGTACACAAATGCACTTATCTGAGCATTAAATTACACATACAAATGACAAATAGGCCTATGCATTTTGGTGTATTTTGTAAACACAAAACAGTAACATTTTACAATAAGGTTCCATTCGTTAACATTAGTTAATTCATTAGGAATCATGAAGAAACAATTAACAATATTAACATCATTTATTAATCTTGGTACAATATAATTTTTTATTTACCAACATTAACATTGATAGTTCACAGTGTTAACAGATATAACTTTTGACATGTGTTTTCTATTGACTTCAAAACATTTTCAACTATGAGGAAGCTTGCTGAAAAAATAAATAAATAAATAAATAAATGCTGTATTTTATGGACCTACCTAAGACAGCACAGTAAGCACAGATGGTACAGTAATTGTGGACATTGATTGTGGCATGCAGACCAGTGCCATTCATCCCTCTTCTTCTTTGTTGAGATTGATGTCACTGTATGTCAGCAGAACACTTTGTCTCAGAGACAGTGATTCATAACATGATCAATTAGAAGGACTCTCAGATCATTTGAGCCTCTCGTGTCTTTACTCTTCCACCCTGCTGTCCTCTTTCTTCTCACTCACCATCATTACACCATCTCCATTTGGTCTATTCCCCAACTCTTTCTATGTTCACCTCTGAAAGAGTTGAGAAAACCTTCCCCTTGTCTCATCACCTTCCTCCTATTTCCTCTTCCTTTACCCACTCAACCTGTTCTCAGTTTGCATCTCTCCTTTGTCTTGTTCTTCTTCCTCATTGTTTGTTTCTCTGAATTTATTTGACCTCTTTCATAGAAAGTAGTCATGATAGCTCAGTGAAACATTTAGTAAACTGCATTTTCTTTGCTGTGTGCATTACTAACACAGAAGATGGGGATTTCACAACCTGATGTGCATTTGAGAATATGACTTTAATTTAGTCATCTGTGTTACCTTATAAAAATAATTAATCTTGGATCAGAGAAATTTCTATGTAGAGTTTCAAGAAAATTACAAAAATCAAGAAAAATGTACCATCTTTTTAGGACAAGTGTTCAGATAGCTAAGTTAATTGTTTTGAAAGCAGTGACCAGAGTTTGGAGAAATGTGTAAAATCGCTCGAGAAAAACTGTAAATGGCTATTTATGATTTACTCACCCTCATGTTATTCCAAATCCATATGATTTAGTTTCTTCCGTGGAACACCATTCACTTTACATTCATTGAAGGCAAAGAAGATGCAATGAAAGTGAATGGTGTCAGACAAACCTACTGCCTAACATTTTTCATGTTCCATAGGAATAAAGTCATCAGGGTTTGGAACACCATGAGGGTGAATAAATCATTTTTATCTCTTTAACAAGATGTCAACTGAATTGCATTTACTCCATAACTTCAGCAAAGAACAAAATCACACATAATTGCTTCAAAAAGCTTTATTTCCTGCAAGTATCACAAGAATCCCTGTTACGATTTGCCGATTTAAAACTCTGGATAGGTAGATTTTACAGACTCATTTAACATTCTAATATACTGGTTAATCAACTAAAAAAAGAGAGCTACAACAATGAACTGAGCTAAAAATAATTGTGCTGCTCTATAATTACACAAACTCAATAACTGACTATAAAAATGTAATTCAAGGGCTACCCATAGTGTCTTATTATTTAAAGATACCACTTGTTATAAAACAAAAGAAAACACAAAAAACAAGTCCTGGCACCTGTTGCTAACAATAAATCCAGTATCATTATAATTTTGGTCTTTCATATACATTTCCATATACATATCTACTGTTTAAAAAAAAAAATCTATGCCAAGATTCAAAAAGGTGAACAAAGTTTCAAGTTTGGCGTCGGTAATGCTGTTTATTTGAGGTGTTTGATCTGTCGGCTCTGTGTTGGGTACACATGCACCCAAGTGTGTCTGTATTTCTCAGTGCATGCACACACATACATACATGAGTGGAATACGAAGAGAGGCAGGGTGAGTAGAAAGGGACCTGATTTGGCAGCTCTGTGGAGCTCTACAGTGTTAACATGCTTCCCTGATCAGACACATGCAGTGCTTTCAGTTTGGCAGAACAGTCACGGCGACGTCAATATCACTGAATCATTTGGAGAGGAAAGGGGGCAGAGTTAGTGGAAGGACTGGCATGTTCCACAGTTCTATAACCCACTACACCTCTGCAGCCTTTTTAGACTTCTTTTTGAGAGCTGTTTTGCTGTTGGATTTGTGCTCTGCTCTGCACCTGTACTTTCTCGGTTTGGTGGTGGAGGTTTTCTCCACCGGGGTCTCTACTTGGAGGCGGAGATCCGAGTCTTCATGTTCCTGGCAGCAGAGCTGGCCTGTGAGTGGGTGCAACTGCAGTGCCCCCTCCTGGTGAGCCTGGCAAAAAGAGTTAGGGCACAGCTGGCAGAAAGCATCAGAGTTCTTTCCGCACACGTCACAGTGATGCCATGGGCAATCCCAGCGACCTGGAGACAACACGGAGTTCAAATTACATTAAACACTACTCCAACAAGGATGTTCACCCTCAATAAAAAATAAAATAAAAAAAGGACAAGGAAAATTAACAAATGGGCACAAAATAGGTGAATTTTAAAATGAATGGAAATGAATAGTTGCTACTTTTGTGTTGTCAAATTGCTGTGAAATTGCCACATTGCCACAAAATAATTGCCACACAAGCACCAAATGGTTCAACACTCTATGATGTCATTTGCATGATATCACCTCTAACCAGCAACTCTGGACATTTTGTAGCTAAATTAAGTATAGTAGTAATTAACCCTTGGGTAAATACAAGATTTTCTGTTTGAGCGTCTGTCCAAACTGACATTTTCCACAATGTAACTTGCAAAATCAGTTTTTAGCCCCATGTAATGGCTTACAAGCAGTGTTTAGTGTGAACTAATTACAAAGTAATTCCAGTAATCGAATTACGTTTAAAAGTTCTTGTAATAAGATTACGGTTACTAAGTTAATTACTTTGGCTACACATTTTTCTCAAATAAATTGATATATTTAGAATACATTTCAAACATGAATTAGGTTAATTGAAGGGTGTGTGACACCTAATCAGTCGATGACCGAGGAAATAGATGTTATTTTGAATTTGAGCAGAAAAACAAAAGCTTTTCTGTGAAAATTGTTAGAAAGTAACTTAAAAGTAATTAGTAATGTGATTACTTTATAAAAAAAAAAAAAAAAAAACTGTAAAGTCAGTAATCTGATTACAATTTTATAGTAATAATTACTAGGGGTGTAACAGCTCATCGTGGCACGATGCATCACGGTTCATAAATGTGACTACGCATTGCGGAGATGGGACGTTTTTTAATTTCCTTTAATTATTATAGCGTCTGTTCTGTCCAATACACGCAACGTCCTATGCCTATGTAACGTGGGCATACAAATGGAAATCGCTTCATTGGCTCAAGGAGCTCTAAAATACAATTGCATACTAGCAGCCACAGGTGTTGTTCAATGAGTTTGGCGGAAAGTGAAACCAGCAGTGGGAGGGAGAGGTGCCTTTTCAGCCTCATCCTGTATTTAACAGGTAACCAATGCAGAGAAGCCAGAACAGGAGAAATACTTTCCCTCTTACTAGTGCAAGTCAGTAACCTGGCGGCTGCGTTTTGGACTAACTGCAGGCGACAAAGTCATGTGATTTATTCCAGAGTAAAGGGCACTGCGGTAGTCAAGCCGAGATGAGATAAATGCATGAAAAACGGTCTCCAAATCTTTAAAAGAAAGCATAGGTTTTGATTTTAATTTAAAATATTTTAAATGTTTGTTATCTGTGACTGTGTAAGCAGCATATGTATCTAACATAATTCCGTATTTTCAGTAAGCAGAATTATTAGCTAAAATTTCCATTTGGTGTCATCATTGCCTTGTTCTAGTCATACATCTCTGATGGATCATTTAGCACTTTTAAGAACAGTACTTTTAGCTAAATTTTAAAAGGAAACAAACTGTTTTTATAGACAAAGTAATAATAATAATAAAAACTTTCAATCTTAACATTTCTTGATTCAGGCTTAGTTTAAAGAATCGTGAAACGAACTGAACCGTGCGTTCAGTATCGTGAACCAAACCGAATCGTGAGATGAGTAAACTGTTACACCCATAGTAATTACTTTTTTTTTTTTTGAGTAACACTGCCTACAAGTAAACGAAGTAATATCATCTCCTTCCAAATTATGTGATCTGTTTCAACTCTTTGACAGCAGACGTCTTATATTAGAGCATCCTTATCTTGTGTGCACTTAAACCACTAATGCTACATCCTTCACACAGTTTCAATACAGAACATTTCTGGCAAAGCAAGATTTCCAGGTATTTCTCCACACTAAAAAATCACTGTTATAAGTACAGCAAAGCCTGTAGCAATGGCTCTTACCAAATGGTCTCTTGGTGCGGTCCAGGCAGGAAAGGTGATAGGCTTTGGTGCAGCCCTTCTTATCACACAGAACCAGCTCACCTCCATCACCACAGCGGAAACACTCATCCTCAGACTTCTTGCCTTCATTACGGGACCTTCTCCGCTTGGCCTTTTTCTTCTGATGCTTTGCTTTAGGCTCAGAAGAATGACCATTCTGAAATGAGGGGTGGAAAGAGAAGGGTATATAAGAGTTGTCTCCATGTTTAGTTGAAGTCATTCTTATTTTTGTTTACAGAGACACCAGTGACAACAGCCAGATCTCATATTAATGTATTAGACCGGCTCACCTTGGGTCTGTCACCAAGGAAGCCACTGCAGTTGGGTGCTCCACAGCGGCACACAGTCTTTTCATTCCCCAGACAGTCCAGGTTATAGTTAAAAGTCAACTCAGTACCTGAAAACATCACATATTCCTAAATTAACATCCAGAGAAGTCTCAATCTGCAGCTGAATGAGAATATATCCGAACATAGTCGGCTTTGTATTCCCCTTTTCAGAATGTGAGCTCACCAGCAGGGATGTCACACACAGCAAACAGGCCCACACGTGTGTCTCCATTAACAGTCCATTTCTGAGTCTCACAGTTAGGCTGGCAGCTGTGATTCATGAAGCGAGAGAAGTTCCCTTTGGGACCCGCATCTATAATGCGATCCTACACACAAAGATTTACATTATCAATGTAGAAGTGTCACAAACCTTTATGCTGTTACAAGTGTGTTATCTATCATCTGTAGTACTGTGAACTGTAGTGCCACACAAGGCTGCTTGGTGGCACTCCAAATACAGCACTGTTTCTCTGGCTCGGCTGCACAGGGTTCAAACACCACGCAGCATAAACTCTGTACAGGCAGAGCGAATGGGGCTTCCACACACCTTCACTTGGCTATCAATTGACTACTATACAAAGTGAATTATAATTACTAGACTAACCCAAACCCACATTCTAAACCTACCCCTAAATTTGCAACTTTAAAAACAGACAATTTTAAAAACAATTTTCCCCCCAAAATAAAGTGAAATACGTACACACTAGAGGTTGACTGATATGGGTCTTTTTATTGGTCGATATCCAGAAAGCAGGGAGGCCGATATAATGCTGATATATCACACAATTTGGTAACACTTTACAATAAGGTTCCATTCTCTAACATTAGTTAATGCATTAGGTATCATGAACTAACAATGAACAGTATATTTTTACATAATTTATTAATCTTTGTTCATTGTTAGTTCATAGTACATTAAATAATGTTAACATATACAACTTTTGATTTAAAAATGTATTAGTATATGTTGAAATTAAAATTAACCAAGATTAATAAATGCTGTGAAAGTACTTTTCATTTTTAGTTCATGTTAACTAATGGAACCTTATTGTAAAGTGTTACCCACAATGTATTATAATAGAGGGTTCGTTCGTACAGCTTCTTAGAAGTGAAATTCAACTTTAAGCATTACATTATCCAAATCTAAATGTTACTTGACAAAAATGCAATGATAAAAAAGCATTGTCTTTAATTTCAAACATTGCCCAATCTATAAAAATTAAAGTTTTAAGAATTTCTTTAAAACCACAGATAACCAAGACTAAAATCCTTAATATGATTACAACCAAAGTCTTGCATTTACACACAGTTACAGTCAGTAACACCAGTTATCTATAGGACGTGAATTACCATGGGGGAAAACAAATCCTGGTTACTGTAGTTACTTATTCTTTTCCATGTGCAAAATGTAAAGAAATATAAAATATATTTGGATATTTTTAAACAATGTTTGTGTGGGTGTTTCACTAATACAAGCAAAAATTCTACAACTGATATTTTGTCCCCTATTTGAATAAAGGCTAAAATAAGATTTCTTTGAACAATACAAGCTATTCAGTGACAAGATATTAGATGCATGTGGAATCTCTGTTCTAACAGCTAAAATATGTAAGGTACACATTCAACAAGGCCTATGAACATGTAACACTGCTTCTCAGCAAAACAGGGTTTCTGCCAGTTTAAAATAATCAAGTCGTGTTTTCCCACTTAATGAGTTCATGGAAGAATAATATTCATCATAAATATAAATGTGTGTTAATCATATTAAAATTGGTAAATTGACCAACATATAAATACACAGCCGATGAATAAACAACAAATGTTCACCTACAAATTATACTAAATGATTTTGTAAAATTTCATGCATGGACTGACAGCAATAAACTTATTGTAGTTTCTGTCGTTATTTCATTACATTCACACAGCACTGGTCCCATTAAACCCTCATGTTTTTTTTAATTTATTTTTTTAAACAGTAAACTGAAGACATTTTTATTTCTTGCGTAGTTTTTATTTATTTATTTTTTTTTTTACATGCTCCTTATTTACAATGTGGTAAAATGCCACCTCCCCCTCTTCTGTGCCACAGTGTTATCAGTGTTGGGTAAATTATTTTCAAAAAAGTAGTCCACTACTGATTACTAATTACTTCTAGGAAATTGTAATTAGATTACTAATTACTTTGAAGCTACCTTCTAAAACCAATCAAACCTGTGACAAAAACAAAGGTGACATTAATAGCTCTTTTAGTACTTTAATATTGACTGAAATATTAACCAAATTACAGTAATATGACAAAGACAGAAACTTGGCTAAAGAGATCCAATGCATTTCTAAAAATGCAACTTAACTTTATCTCAAATATGCTGTAGTAGTACCTTCAGGTATGTGTGTGTGTGTACCCGCTATCTACAACCTTATTAGCTGTGTGTGGCATGTATGTGTACAGTAAGCTTGTTTACCTGTGTTTGTGTTGGTATAAAAGACCAGAACCATTCTGAAACCCATTTGCAGACAGCTTTGATAGTAAAACCATTGTGTATCTGAATGCTTGCTGTTTCTTTTCGGTGTGAATATACAGGTTTGCTTGTGTGTTGCATCATGCATGTCTGTCTGTTTGTGTGTACATGTGTAGCATGTGTGTGTTTACATAACTTTACAGCGAGTGGATTATTTCTACCTCCCTGCTTGTGCTCGGACGAATTGAGTATCCTTTATCACTTGCGCATCTGTAATGCTATAGCTTTGTGTTTGTGTTTTATTGTGTACAATACATAAAGAACACAAAAAGCCATTTGCTTAGCAACGTCGTTTTCAAGACGCCATTCTGCAAATGTTCCCATATTGTGAGCTATATATCCCTCTGTCAGATGGGAACAAGTGCTGTTTTCCATATACACTCGAAACTGATCCCCTCTCATCCCGCGGCAGCCGCAGAGGGACACCCAATGGGGCGGAGCGTGGATATTTAAGGAGGATTTGTTGCTGGCCCAGCCTTGCGTACCTCAGCTAGGGCTGGGAGCATGCTGACACAGAGCTCGCTGAGATCGATTGTGAGTGCATGAAAATTTGAAACGCTTCACTTTCGTTTTCAATTTGAATAAATAACTACACTCCGCTGCGTCCATAGCAACACAGCTCACTCATCTGCCATCGCCTCGATATACGTGTCTTCAATGCCATGGTGGTTTGTTAGAGCGCATGCTCATTAGCTGACACAGCAACACTCATAAAAGTTCCAACAAAGGAACGTAAAACATTTTAAAATGCATTCTACTTAATTATTATTGTTTTAGCAATAAATGTGTAATCCAAGTAACTTAATTTCATTCATGTCTGTAACTGTAATCAGATTATTTATTTTGTTAAGTAATGTGTTACATTACTGCATTACCACAAAATGTAATCAGATTACAGACTGGACGTTATTACAAAAATTTTCTGAATTACGTGAAAAAGTGATTTCATGGCACTTTGCATTCTCAATGCACATAAGAAAACACACCGTGAACTAATAGCAAACCAAACTCAGAGTCAGAACACTCCCAAAATGTCATGTTGGGAGTTTGTGTGGGCCGTTCGCTGTTTGCGGGCCGCTGAGACAGTTGAAAACAGTGGCTGTGCTGGACCATGTTAATCCAGACTATATTTTATGAATTTAATGAAATTGCAGCCTTTTGTGGGGTTTAATAAATCGCACTGGTGGAATTGTGTGGCGTCATGCGTGGCGAGCTCTGTCAGACTGTCCGAGGAAAAGGAGTGGTTTTCTTTTCTTTCTTTTTTGTGCTGGTTCCGCTAGCAGCTGGAGTTTGTTTTGTGGTGAAACACACCTTCAGGACAGATATGTGGATGAATTTACACATTCTTTGTGTTTATTCTGCCTATTGGCTGGAGTTTGTTTTATAGACTTTTGTTGTGTAATTCTGTCTCACAAAATTTGTATTGAAACACCGGACTTGAGCATTCCGACGGCAAATGTGTTGTGGGGGCTCTCTTAGGCGTACATGGACTGTTTGAGTTTAGAGGGATGGACGCCAGTTGGCGCTGTTGTGCACAGGGTTAATGCGCACGTTTTTCTTTTTTCTGTTTGTTTGGTTCTGGGGGAAATTCGGGGTTTGATTGTTGCTCTAATGTTGGAATGTGGTCTGTATAATTTTGTTTTTGACACAATCTATTTTTTCTCATATGTCAAAATGTCAAATGTTAATATGAGTGGATTGCCTCTCTCCACGTGGAATGGGTTGGGGCACCCCATAAAAAGGAAGGAAGGTTATTTCTCTTCTTATTGTAAGAAATATAATATAGTGTTTCTTCAAGAAATGCATCTTTCCCCGCAGAAAGCTAAAATATTTGGGAAAATATGGGGTGGGCAGGTTTTCTGTAGTGCTGGCTCAAGTAAGAGCAGGGGAGTCATTACACTGATAAATAAACATATACAATTCAAATGTCTCAAACAGATTAAAGATAAATTAGGAAGAGTCATTATTGTTTTAGCAGAAATTCAGGGGCAAAATCTTATTTTGGCTAATATTTACGTACCTAACATTGATGATCAGGGCTTTTTTATAGATCTTGAAAGGATGTTGCAAGCCGCTGGCACCCCACATGATATAATATTGGGAGGAGACTTTAATCTTTTGATGTACTCAGTCCTTGATCATAGTGAAGCAAAAGTGTGCATGTCCCCTTGAGCATCATTGACGGGATATGTAAAAATCTTGGTCTTACAGATATTTGGAGACTTTTGAACCCAACTGGTAAGGACTATAATTTTTCACCAATCCATAAGATTTACTTTAGACTATATATATATATATTTAATATCCAAGTCCCTCATTTCATCTGATGTTGATTCCTCAATTGGAAACATTTTAGTCTCAGATCACGCCCTGGTGTATTTAGAGGTGTTGCCACATACGGAGAAAAATAAATCATATAGTTGCCGCTTTAATGTATCCCTTATGCAAAATCCTGAATTCCAACAAATGCTAAAGGCTGAAATCAATGTTTATATGGAGACCAACCGGTCCTCAGTATCCTCTGTGGGCGTGGCTTGGGAGGCACTTAAGGTGGTTCTTAGGGGCCGGATCATACAGTATGCCTCACTCACCCAAAAAATCCAAAGCACAAGAACTCGTGGATTTGGAAGGGAATATTAAAAGTGCCGAAGCAGAGCTGAAACGCAGAATGTCGTCTAATGGCCTCAGAGAATTGACCCAATTGAAATACAGATATAATACTATTTTGTCACAGAAGGTGGAGTTTTGGCTATTCAGGGCAAGACAGTCATACTTTGAGATGGGGGACAAGGCAGGGAAACTTTTGGCTAGATATATAAAACAGAGAGTGTCTTTTTCTACCATTCCCTCAGTGAATTCTGCTGGTGGTGAAATATTTATCTCGGCCATTGATATGAATAATGCTTTTAAAGAATTCTATCTTGATCTCTATAGTTCCACATCTTCGTCTACTGATGAAGATATTAGAAACTTTGTGGATCCATTAGAACTTCCTAAACTGATGACTGAGCAAAAAAATTCTCATGATTCTGAGATAATCTTGGGAGGAGCTTGGCGAGGTAATTAAGGCCTTGCCTATAGGCAAGGCTCTGGGGCCAGATGGCTTTGCCGCTGAATATTTTAGATCTTATGCTACAGAACTGCTCTACTTTTGCTAGAAGTTTATATGGAAACATTAAAGAATGGAAAGCTTCCGCCAACCGTGACAAGCCCGGATCAGTCCTTTTTTTTTTGGATTCCCCCCCTTTTCACCCAATTTGGAATGCCCAATTCCCAGTGCACTTTAAGCCCTCGTGGTCGCGTAGTGATTCGCCTCAATCCGGATGCCTCCGCATCCGAGACCATCAACCCACGCATCTAATCACGTGGCTTGTTGAGCGTGTCACCACGGAGACATAGCGCATGTGGAGGCTTCACGCCCTCCACATCGGCATCCGCGCCCAACTCACCATGCGCCCCACTGAGAACGAACCACATTATAGCGACCATGAAGAGGTTACCCCATGTGACTCTACCCTCCCTAGCAACTGGGCCAATTTGGTTGCTTAGGAGACCTGGCTGGAGTCACTCAGCACGCCCTGGGATTCGAACTAACGAACTCCAGGGGTGGTAGCCAGCGTCTTTTACCACTGAGCTACCCAGGCCCCCGATCAGTCTGATTCTTAAAAAGGACAAAGATCCAAGCAAGTGTAAGAGTTACCATCCAATTTCCCTGATCCAGCTAGATGTAAAAATATTGTCAAAAATTTTGGCTAACCGATTAAGTTATGACATCTCTTATACATATTGATACTTTTATTGGATGGACTAAGTTACTTTATAGACAGCCGGTAGCGGCGGTACAAACAAATTGATTAATTTCAGATTACTTTGGATAGGGGCACCCGGCAGGGTTGCCCTCTTTCCCCATTATTGTTCCGTCTTTCCCTGGAACCATTAGCAGCCACGATAAGAAAGGAGGATTTTCCAGGGATGGTGGCGTGATATGTGGCGCATAAACTTTTACTTTACCCAGATGATCTCTGACCCTACTAGATCTACGCCTTGCCTTCACAAAATTAATTCCTTTTCTAAATTCTCAGTCAGTTGGTCTAAATCCAAAGCTTTGGCTCTGACAGCGTACTGCCCAGTAACGGCTTTTCAGCCAGGCGCCTTCCAGTTTCCCAAACAGGGCATTAAGTAATTGGGCATTTTATTCCCAGCAAATGTGAGTCAATTTTGACCCTTTAAAAAAAAGGTTTTCAAACGATGTGGGCAGGTGGGCTTCATTACATTTATCTATGATTGGGTAGGTTAATGTTATTAAAATGAATTGTATTCCAAAATGTAACTACCTGCAACAATCTCTCCCTGTATATGTCCCCCTCTCTTGTTTCAAGCAATTTGATAGCATAGCAAAGTCCTTCATTTTGAATGGTAAATGTCCCAGATTACATTTCAGTAAGCCGATAGGCCGATTGACAAAGGTGGGCTAGGCCTACCCAAGATTTTGTTTTATTATTATGCATTCGGCCTCAGACATTTGGCTCATTGGTTGCTTCCACCTGAGAGAGCCCCTTCCTGGTTTTGTATTGAACAGGAAGTTCTTGCCCCTATTTCGCCATTACAAAGCCTTTATCAAACTATCTCGCATTTGCATTCGGTATGGACAAAAGTGTCCAGAATGTTTAATTTGGACATTTTTTTAAAAGTTGCCTTTAGCATATGGCTGAACCCCTAAATTATGTATTAATAAGTCCCCTTTCTGCTGGTCAGAGTGGATTGTGAGGGAGGTTAACACACTCTGTGACCTATATGACAGTGGAGTGTTGAGATCCTTTGAAAATTTGTTTCAACATTTTGGGATTCCCAGATCTCAGTTCTTTAGGTATTTACAGCTAAGCCACCTGCTCTGTACTATTTTTGGGAGTAGCATACACCCCCCTAAAGCGGCAGATACTCTTGGAGTGGTGATTACTGCTTTTGGAAAAGGTCATGAGGCATCAGAGTATTACTCCCTGCTAATTCAGTCTGGGGGACGGAGCTTTTTTTTTTTTTAAACTTAGTATTGGAGGAAGGAGTGTGGGCTAGGATTCTAAAAAATGTCAAGTCTGCATCTTGAGATGCTAGGTTGTCCCTTATGCAATTCAAGATTTTACATCGATTCTATTGGACCCCCTCTAGATTGTATAGGCTTGGTCTTAAAGACACACCCACCTGCTGGCCATGCCAATCAGAAGATGGAGACACAACCCATGTTTTTTGGTGGTGTGTTAAGATCCAAGAATTTTGGTTGAAGGTTCAGAATTTTGTGTGTGATGTATTGGGCACACGGATTTCATTTTGTCCCAGACTCTGTGTTCTGGGCAATGGGACGGTCATCCATGTGGGGAATAAACACAAAAAATTGGGTTCTGACCAGAGTAATGATCGCCAGACAAATTATTTTAAAGGGGATGAAGGTCGACTGGAGCTCCCCCATTTCAGGAGTGGTTCACAGAGATGGGGAGGGTTGTGGCTTTTGCAGAAGTGTCATTTAGAAGACTGGGTAACTTAGATTTGTTTGTTGGGAAATGGGACACAAACTATTGAGTTTTTGGAGGGCTCTCGGGGAGGGGCAGTGGAGAGATTTAGTTTTAAATTTGTGTGATTAATATATATATAATTTATTTTATTTGTGTGTGTGTGTGTGTCTATAATCATTTGTGACCACAGGGATGTTGAGGGTCAAGGTGGGGTTGGGGATTGGGAGGAGTAATAGTGGGGTTAAATGTTGATGCTGTGTGTGTGTGTGCGTGTATATATATATGTGTGTGTGTTTTGCTTTACTTTGTTATTTATAGGAATCAATAAAAATGTTAATCAGAAAAAATAGAAATCACACTGGTTCATAATCACGATTATGATTTTATTTTGCCTAACTCAGTCCTACATTTAACATATTTATCACATAGCCTACGTTGACTTTCTGCCCAACTGAAGTATTCATGCGATACCATATTTTGATTGTAAATTATTTTGAGATTTGCAGTACTCCCGTGTTCACGCGACATCAAGCAAAATGCATAGAGCCGCACGTGTGCCTCCGCTCACGAGACCACAGGCATAAAGACTGTATAATATCCATTTCAAATTTGAAATAATTTTAGACCTTTTATAACTTTCAACTACCTGAGAAAAAAAATCAAGCATTTTCAAGGAATATATTGAAAATTCAAGCATATTTCAAACCTTGAAAACCAAACAGTGAAAAATCAAGTATTTTCCAAACTTTCAAGACTTTGTAAGAACCCTAATAATACTGTAGTTCATGACATGCATAAATTGGATAAATACATTTTTATTTAGCATATATTTACTCAATTTCACTTTAACTTAAAAAAATAAGTGTTTTTTAGATGGTTTTGTACATTTATGTTTCAGTTTAATCTTCCCATTTTAGTAATTACTTGCACATTAAAAAATTGTAATACATTAGGAAGAAGGAAATAACAACAGTGTACACAGAAGTCCAACAACCATGGACAGTGTGTCCGCATTAGTAATCGCATTTTCTCACAAAAGACTGAATCAAACCAATTGTACATACAGAATACAGTGAATATGGAATTTAGTTATAGAGCACATTACACGCTTTTACTTTGAAGTTGCTCTATCGCTCTCGATCCAGCGGGAGGCCGCTTCTAGTTAACTCGGCCCAGATCGCCTTCTTGAAGTGTCACAGACTGAACCTTGCGCAATATTCGTTAGTCTGATCCAGGCTATTCTAATACATGCTAGATAATTTTAAAATACCAAATATCTGCAAATTTATTGGCCTCTGCGATATACCTGTCGACCACTCGTACACACACTGTGCCTTCATAATATAAATAAATGTTAAGATTACTGCAATAAATAAGGAGGGGGGACTATTTTTTATATGAATTACCTTGTCAATTGTGAGCATATAGAAGTGTGTGATGTCGTTCTCCTGAGCGTATCTGATTCTGGCTCTGCACTCCTCCTCATCAATCAATTCACCCACGTATTCATTCACAAACTCCCCCTGAATGACACCAAAAAACACAAATCAGCTCAAGGACACAAACCCAATCAGCAACCACAAAGTAAAACTCCTTTATAAGTTACAGTTTTTCAAAACCCAGCACACTCACTTTCTTAATGTCTCGCATAGACAACAGGCCCCAGCCTTTGCCTGCAGTGCGGATGATCTTGGTGTCAGGGTACAGGCGTTTAGTGAAGTCCTGGTTCTGGCAGCGCTCTGCAGCTGGACACACCTGAGGGTGGCACTCGTACAACAGCATGCGGTTCAGACACTCTGATTCAAAGCTGCAGGGACGCTCATCTGATGGCTTACAGTTACACTTGGGGATTTCAGAGGTGTCCGCAGTGTAGACCTGGACTCGCCCGCAAGGCTTATTCACCTGAAACCATTCACCAATATATTATTCAGCACACATGCTCATTAGCTTGTACATTACAAATGCGTTTAAAGACCTAGGGATGGACCAGGATGGTCAAATAGTCAAATCACCAACTAGTCAATTAGTGAGGTCCTCTGAGTTCACAAAATTTATTTTAATTGTTTTACCTTTACATTTAAATGGGAAGAGAACTGCTCAGAAAGCGTACCAAGAGTCTGACAGTAACTAGACATTCAGTGGTACACTAAAACCCTTTCTGAGAAGTTGCTTCTCTAAATTCCTCCTCTTTAAAGCACTGCAGCTGTAGGCATCAAAGCACTGCTTCTGTTGAAAATTCACCCCTTAATTCAACTGTCAGACTTCACATCACTTGCTGTGAGCAATGTTCCCTTTTTAAGCATAATCAGTAGGTCTCGGTTTAGAAAAGACTTTGTGCAACAAGAGTTTATAGTTTTTAGCATATTTATTTGTTGAATCTGTCTGTTAATCATTATTGAGGACACAACCCTAAATCTGCCTCACTTAAAGACCAGTTGATTTGAAAATTTTTGTGTATCCCTTATAAAGTTCATTGTGGAACAAAGTAAATCGCAGTACCTTAATGAATTTGTATGGAGGAGGTTTTTTGTTGTTCTCATGAGCCTCCTTGGCCTCCTGCTCCATCTTTATCTCGTTAAAACGAGCTTCAGCCTCCAACAGGGCTGTATAGATGGGGACAGAGGAACCAGACAGAGGAATTCAATAACAGCACTGAAAATACTGATATGCATAAGATAAGACACCTGAGGCTTCTATTACCATTCTTAAAGACCTTGCCGATGCCAGTCTGCTGGTGTTTGCTTCCCCTGTCTCCCTCCATGTAAGGGAACACTCTGCCCTGATGTGTCCAGAAGTAGTCTTTAGAGCCAAAAAAGAACACTGGAAACTCTCCAATCTCATGCCGCAGATGCTGGATGTTTGTTGGGATGTTTTTAGGGTGACGAATCTCCGCTGGCCACCATCTAGAATTTCAAAATGAAGTAAAATGGTTAGAACAAGAAAATTATCTTTAATCAGGGTTTCTGCAGGTTCGAAGGAATTAAATTTAAGACTTTTTAAGGCCAAAAAAAGGAGAAAAATTTAAGACCGCTTTCGCAATAAAAATAAAATAAAATAAATTTAAAAAAACATTAAATTTATTAGCCGGTAAAACAAACCCACTGAGGCTACTTGGATGTCTCTGGACATGTTTTTTATATTTTATTGTGTATTTATGTGTTTTCTTATTTTAAATAAGTTAATACAACATTAAAACTCTAAATGAATTAATTAAGAATGCACATAGCCTTAAGTATGTAGCCTATATTGTGACCCTTCTCTTTAGTCACTTGCTTTCCAGCAAGACATGATGCAATAGACCAATGCTTCGGCAATGTCACTGCTTATATCAAACACAGAAGTGGTGGCAAAAACCATGCGTAAAAAGTAAACTTTTATTGGATTACATGGTTGAAAAATTATTCAGAGGGCTCTCATTGACTGCTGTGGCTTCAAGCCATCAACAGAGCTGGCTGGACTGAGGAGATAATTTCAACTCACAACTTTGCAGCAAACATTTATAGTGAGCATGATTACATTTGTTATTAACTCATTTCATTATAGTAATTGTATCGCTAAGAATACGTTTGTATTTATGATGGTTTTGTGTCATACTTTCATTTAATCATCTAATCTGTCAAATCTAACAGTCAGATGGCTTTCTGCCACCACTTACTACACATGCGCTGACATTTTTGTAAACAAGAGGATTGGTCTATGGACCTTATTCACAGTAGCGCCATGTATGATTTTTAATGGGAATGGAAGTGAAACTGTGCTCATTAGTTTGGACAGACTTACCATCTCTTCAATGGCATGCACGGTATAGAGCAGTAAAAAGCTCCTAGATCATTTACAGATATTTTTTCAATGCTTTGTCTGCAGAATGATCCAAAAACACTTTAAACTGCAGTACAGCCCATTGAAGAGACTGTACGTCTATCCCTCACAGCCTCGTTGTCATTCTCGTCAAAAATTAAATATGGCGCTGCTGTGAATAAGGTCTAGCATGTTCTGAATAACATTTATATATTTTTTCTTGGCAGATACCTTTAACAAATACTTTAACAGGTAGTTAAAGGGCAGTTCATTTAAAAATGAAATTTCTGTCATCACTGCTCACCCTTGAGTCTGCATGAATTTTTCTCTGCCATGGAACAAAATAGGAGATGTTAAGCAAAATGTTTAGTCTCATTCACTGTCACTGCATCTTTTTTTCATTCAATGAAAGTGAATGGTAACTGAAACTCACTAATATCTCCTTTTGATATCCACTGAAATAAGAAAGTCATACAGGTTTGCAACAACATGAATGTAAGTGATGACAATTTTCATTTTTGTGTGAAATATCTCAAGTCAAAATGCATTGGTTACCTTAAAAATTATCATTTAAACGTGACAATATGTATTGAAAATGTTAACAGATTAAATTATGAAAGAGAACTGTGCTGCATAATTAGTTATGATGTATACTGAAAACAGATTATATACTAAATATTAAATATATTATATTTTCATATTATATACAGTAATGTGCAAAGGTTTTAGGCACTTGTTAAAAATGTTGCATAGCGAGGATGTCTTCAAAAATAATGCCATAAATAGTTTTCATTTATCAATTAACGTCATACAAAGTCCAGTAAACATAAAAAAGCTAAATCAATATTTAGTGTGGCCACCTTTGTCTTTAAAACAGCCCCAATTCTCCTAGGTACACATCTGGACACAGCTTTTCTTGGTTGTTGGCAGATAGGATGTTCCAAGCTTCTTGGAGAATTCCCCACAGTTCTTCTATCTGTTTAGGCTGTCTCAATTGCTTCTGTCTCTATATGTAATCTCAGACTGAAACAATGTTCAGTGGGGGGCTTTGTGGGTGCCATGACATCTGTTGCAGGGCTCCCTGTTCTTCTATTCTAATCTTTTCTATTTGCAAAAGAAATGTTTGGGAGTCTAAAATGTATTTTTCCTATTGACACACTAAAGATGAAGATATAAATAATCATCTTAAGACAAATGTTTTTGTGAAACATCTTATGTGCCTAAACAGTACTATAATATACAGTACTTTTGCACAGTACTGTATATTATTATTATAATATTTATGTAATTATATTATTGTTTTGTATATTATTACAATAAAATTGACTGATTCAGATGGCAGAGAGAATACCTGTATATGTCAGATCTACAGAGATGGAGATGAGAGATATAACAGGTTTAACTCTGCAGCTGAGTAGTTCTGTTAGCTTTACAATTCTTGTCAAAGGTGATGTAAAATAAGGAAGCGCCACGATCTGAAAGGTGTCAAGACTAGGGATGCACCGATCCGATACCTGGATCGGTATCGGCTCTGATACTGCCGTTTTTAAACGGATCGGGTATCGGTCTAACAAGCCCGATCTAAATCCGATACTGTGTGTTAGTCATGTTCGTTACTGTCAAGCTCAAAAAAATGACATAAAAGAACCATAAAAACACAGTTAAAATAGTTCATATGATTCGTGCATTTTATTCAAAGCCATTTGAAGACGTGCGATAGCTCTGTGAATCACAAAAGGCTGTGTTTTATAAGTAAATATAAAATGCACGTGCAGCTCCAGTGCGTCAGTGAGTGGCGCTTCTCTGTTTACACACACCCACGTCTATTTTTAGCCTTCATAGCGGTGCGCAATATTTGAGCGCTACTCACGAACATTTAGAATGTAGATGCTCAAAAGTTCGGTTCACTTATAATATGCATTTAGAACAGCACCAGAGGTGCATTTTACCAAAATTTGAATAAGCAGTGAATTAAACTACTGTGAACTTGCCTACAAACAGACACATACAGGACTTCCTGGAGAGTTCAGAATGTCATAATAAAAGCGTGAGGGTTTAAAAGTTAAAGGTGCATGATTGAGATGTATTTCTATATATTACTATTATAGTATATTATTATCATTTGTTTATAATTTATAACAATATTTAAGTTGAATGGGTTCCAAAAAATAACTGTGTAAATGAAAATTTAGCTTACAACTAAAAAGATATCTGAATCCTTTAAAAGTCCAGATGCAAGTTGAAAAAAATTTGCAAAAAAACAAAAAAAATATGGCTTCTTTTTTACTGATGACTTATACTGGAATTACTGTTAATTTTGCTGCTACATTATCCAGTATACTAGTTAACAATAAAGTTTTTCTTAAGCTATACATTTATATTGAAATAATGTGTAGTTAGAGGTTTGTGTTTCTTTACATATTAAAGAGTACTCCCAATTAGTTCCACACAATAACGTAAAGATATTCTAAACTAATTATGCAAAAAAACAACACTTGTATCAGATCGGGACCGGCCGATACTGAGATTTCCGATATCGGAATTGGAAGAGAAAAAGTAGCATCGGTGCGGTGCATCCCTAGTCAAAACCGCTCCAACCTCACATGCTCGCAAATTGCAACGTTGACAGCTTTGTCGATTATAAGCAGGAGCAATAGTGTTAGCACATCGCTCGCTTACCGAGATGCAAAATAACGGCATTTGCATTTCTGATTAACGGGTTTATGAAGGTTTATACATGTGTAACATCGTAATTCAGTAAAAATGCACTCTTGCGCGCGCTCACGCTAAACTCAAGCATCAGCTACTAAATGCACGAGACAGAGAGATGATGATTTTGACTCACGCAGATTCTGCTGTTTTAAGCGTCTCCTCTATTCACTCCCCAAAATTTTAGACCTCAGAAAACTACATTTAAGACTTCTTGTAAGTTAAGATATTTAAGACTTTTTATGGCCTTAAATTTAAAAAAGTAAATTTAAGACTTTTTAAGGACCCACGGGTACCCTGTTAATATAAGATGACGAAAGTAAATAAAACCCCTGCTGTAAGTGAAGACCTCATCAATAAGGATTAGTTATACTGGCCAGAAGCTCAGATTTTTAGTTCTGTGAACATTTTACTAACAATCCCCCCCCCCCAGGATCTTAGGAACATAAGAATTTAAGCACCGGCCAGACATGGCAAGCAACAGTTCCGTCAACGTAAATTCGGAAATTCTCTCACACTGGCCACTCCTTATTGTTGAGCCGTGAAGTAACTGAATTTGAACACTAAATAAAGTTCAAGTTTGTACTGCAGCTGAAAACTGACCTGTAGTTCCCCAGTTTGACCCAGATGATGTCTCTGTATCTGGGTTTCTTTCCCGAGCGGCAGTCATTACAGAACCAGCTGCCATCAGGCATAGCAATGTTCAGACAGTCAGGATGAAACGCAGCTGGACACGATTCACAACACAGCAGTCTGCCACCTAAAACACACAAACATATGCATATTTATATTCGTGTACAGTACTTCAGGCACATTGTTCTCATGATCAAATAAAACTAAACTAGGGACACTTAAATCCCCCAAATTGCAATGTTTAAATGAGACTACTGCAGACACTGCTCACTGAATAACTAATAGAAATCTTAAATCGTGAATGAATACAGTGGAAGACACACCCTTTGAGCAGATAAAGCACCAGCTGACATTGACGTGGGAGTGGTGACTGTAGCCCTTCTTAGCCCTGAAGTGGTTTGTGCAAACGATGGCAGTGGAAGACAGCATCTCGCTACCAGCAGCAACACATAGATCTCCAACATGATAGGCCACAGGACAGCGCAAACAGCGCATCATCTTTCCTGCAAGGAGACAATGGAACGTATGCTTTACTATAGTGCAACACAAAACCAGCAGCAACTGAATACACATCCTACTTTGCATAGCCAGGACGGCACAACAACGAGCCTGTTTGTTTTGAAACGAATGACACTTATGAGACAGTTCTTGTAATGAATCGGTCAAAAACTTACTGACTAGATTTATACATGTCACTGTATAATTAAATAAATATAGATAAAATAAATAGATAGATAGTTTAAGTACCTTTGGTGGCTTTGGCATTGCCTCGGCCACTGTTATGGCAGCTGAGGCAGGTATGCAGGGGGCAGCGGAACCCTCGGTTCTCAAACACAGTCAGATCACTCAACTGCACACAGGACTCATGATAGAAGCGGCCACAGTGAAGAACACAACAGCGCCGCACCTCTCCGTCAAACTTCTTACAGGTGAAACACACATGCACATCTGAAAATAATACAGAATATGAAGTTCAAACAGCTCACAATAGTTAAATATATATATATATATATATATATATATATATATATATATATATATATATATAAAAAACAGCCCACATAACCAGTGACTGAGTGTCTAACCTGAGCTGCAGGTGGTGCAGAGCACCTTTTTTGCTGATCGCTCTAGTCCTATACACTGCAGGTGATATGAGCCAAAGCACTGTCCCTCACACAACACTAGATCCTCACCTGTCCGCTCACACACCTGTGGAACAGTAACACATCACACACATGCCCATGCAGCAAATAAAATGGCAGAAAGTCTCAGAAAACACTTAGCTCACTTACCAGACACACACACTCTTTCTTTGCTCCTGCAGTGCGCTCTGTCTTCTTTGAGGTCTGTGATTCATCTGTGCTATCACTGGGAGAATCCGGTCTCTGCTCACACACCAAAAACAAATAAGCATTCATAACACAAAAGCAATGCAAACCATTCATTTGTTGTTCCAGAAAAAGACCGGAATCGCTAATGCATACACAAAGTAAAAGTTGTCACATTTTGTTTTTTAAATATCACAACCAAGAATGGTATAATCAGGGTTCCCACAACTTCTGACCAATTAATTTCCATTATTTTTCACTGGATGAGTACTATTTTAAATAGAGATTGCACTCTACTACAAAAAAAATAAAATAATAATATATATATATATATATATATATATATATATATATATATATATATGGGATGTGCGCTACGACTAATTTGACTGTCGTTTAAACGGAAGTATTGTAACCGACTAGTCTAAAGAGAAACCAACCTTCAGAAAACAGTTAAAAAAAAAAAAAAATTATGCGACCCATTTAAAATAATTAATCTATTCCAAATCCGATGCTAAATTCCACTGAAAAGGGGCATTTATCTGCGACGTCCTCGCCTTGAATCATGATCATTGTACATTAAATATAGAACATGACACGCATTCACTGAATCGAAGTTAGCGAATATTTAATAGACATATTTATTGACAACAATTGAATGAATAGTGCAGGATTAAATGAAACAACCCTAAAAGCCTGTTCTAAACGGAATTCACCAAGTAAAAGTTACTTAACACATTAAAACAGTCAGGACATTGTTGAAAATAATTAACAGGTAACTAAGCCAAATCTATGAGAGAAAAAAACTGCGCTGAAAAGTCACGCGTATTTCACGACGTGCAGTCGTGCGTTAACCATTGATCTAATATGACAGCTGTTCGGTAAAGAACGTTAACCAATAACAGTTTAAAAAATAGTAGCTATAGGATAGAAAAAATAGGCCTGTGATGTAGACTACAATAAACCTAATGTATTCTAAACATGACGTGCACACAGAATAAAAGATAGACACGTTAAGCAGTCGGCACCTCGTTGAAAATAGCCTTCTTAATCTGCAGATTAAAAAAATGGCATACCTAGTCTAAAACAGTTATTTTCTAGGCTACTTACTCAAAAGCATAAATTTTTTGATGAGTAAAATTAACCCATCGACATGGTCCGGTGAAAGAAGGGACTTGACTCACCTGAGGTGTCTATCCTGCACTTGAAAAAGCCCGCTCAGCGGAAAAATAATGTACAAGCATACACAGATGTAAAGAAGACTCAAATGTGAAAACATCCATAGGGACTTTTTGGAAAGCCGATTCCCGCACCACCGAAGTGATTTCATAACTACTTTGCTGAGTTTTCTTGTCTAGCGAGAGGACATTTTCCTGCGCGCGCCGCGAGTGAGAGGGGGAAGAAGCACACGCAGCCGGAGGTGAAATTAAGCTCTGTATCTGCTCCAGATATCCTCTTTTTAAATAATATTTGTATTATTAATTCTATTTAAAATATGTAACATTAATATGACAGTAATTTAAGTGCAATCTCTGTAAAAATATAAAGCCAAACGTAAATGTGTAAAAATTATTATCAGTTTAATGGGGGGAAATATTAACCGACTAGCAATTCCGGTGTCGACTAGCAGCATCAGAACCGTTTAGTCGACTAGACTCGCACATCCCTATATATATATATATATATATATATATATATATATATATATATATATATATATATATATATATATATATATATATATAAATATTTCAAGCCAATAAAATATTTTAGAGCCGAGTATGACTAGACAAAAAGTATTTTGACTATAGAATTCCCAGACATTTACAGGCTTTCCATGACAGTAAGAACCCTGCATATTGACTGTGGATTGCCAAGTCCATAACACAACCCACACACATACACACCTCTGGCTCCGGAGAATCTGATGGACGACGCTTTTTGGATGAGGCAGGAAGTGATTGTCTGCCTGACTGCTGTTTCCTCTTCCTGACACGTTTGACCTTGGCAGGAGACTCCTCCCCTGAGAAACGTTTAAAAACAGAAGCATAAATGGACACATCTAGAAGAAAGCAATAAAGATAAACAGTATTTAGACCTTGCCTTGTCCTTTTTTGTTGAAATAGTTTGCAAACTTACTTGAGGCTTTTCTAGATCTTTTTCTTGGCTCATTCCGGTCAGATTTCTGCTTCCTCCTCCTCTGTGTGGTGAAAGTTGCCTCATCTGATGTGGTCTTCTGACAAAAGAGAAAGAGGAGAAAAAAAACAATCTTTTAAAAACAATTAACACAAAACGTTTCAGATCAGACTCCTTCAATTCAGTGACTGCAGGGCTTTTTCTCCACCTTCATACCTTTTGGCTTCTCTGGTTTTTCAACCCCTTTTCCAGCCTGCTTTTCTTTCTGGGCTGGGATGTCACACCCTCCTCTTTTGACTCCTCTCGTAAACGTTTAGATCCTTTTTTCCTTCCTGTATGAAGCAGTCAAAATACACGCTCATCATTTTAAGCCTTTAAGAACTAAGAATTCGTTTTTCCAGCTACTGAAAGGATGCAACTAATAAAGAAACCACCCACACACCTTTAGAAGCTGCATCAGCCTTGTCCTTCACTGGTTTCTGGCTTGGTGTTGATACCACTATATCTAAAAAAAACAAATATGATCAAAACCACTCACAGACTGATTTAGGTCTGTTCTTGCAAGGCATCCATGGAAATGTCAATATTTTCATTATATTATTACAAATGTTTGATTTGTCAAAGATTTTAAAATGTGTTTTAAATTGTTTCTCACCTGACAGCCCAGGATTAGAGGACTCTGCCTTCAAAGTGTCAGATATACTGACGCCTGCTTTTGCTCTCCTCCTCTTCACTGAATTTGGTGCTGCAGGAAACTTCTGCCTGAGCTGCCTCTGTTTCTTCTGAGGTGCTTTTGGCTGAAGGTCTAAGCCAATACAGAGTATGTCCTTCACCCACACCACATGGAAAGAAACAAAGCGATTAGAACAACAAATACCACTAACACTGCTCATAATCCAGTTTGACAAAACATACTTTTTTCCGGGTTGTCCGTTTCCCAGCCCTTGTCTGTCTTTTCCTCTGAGGTTTAAGTGTCTCTGATGCAGTGCATGGATTCTACAACACAAAAAGATATGCAACATTCAATCTCTAAACCTACATTACCTCACAAAATGAAATCTTATACAGATGCAAACAATCCTAAGAACACTACTTGCTACCTGAACAGTAAACTCTGTTAGAGGGATCTCTTTCGCAGAGGTAGCTGCCGTCTTCTCCCTCTTCGGTGTTGCTGGGCATTGTCTACGGCGATCCCTCTTAACTGAAGTTTTAGGTGCTTTTCTGGGGAGGGTGGTTTTCCCTGCTGAAGTGCTGATGTCTGTTGGAGGAGCAAGGTCTTTGATGGAAGTTTTCGTGGAGTTGGGGCTGGACTGGGTGGAGTCGGGGGGAGTGAGACTGACAAGCTGCTGAGACTCTCTGTGGTCTTGCTGTGGTTCCTGATTGTGCTGTGCTTGAAGCTCTTGTAGCATGTGAGGATTGAACTGGGCTATCCCTTCTTCATAAACATAGCTGAATTTGTTTAGTCGCTCCTCTATGAGTAGACTCAATGCTTCTGTAGCCTGCAACACACCTATTTCCCACTGTTCTCGAATCTTACGAGGAATTGATCGCTGGAGAGAGGAAATTAAGGAAGTATGAGACCAGTGAATTCCATCATACTACCACAAAAAAAATAAAAATAAAAAAAGATTTTTTTTAAAACAAACCGTTTTGGAATATGTATGTAGTAATAACTGTACCTTCCTTCCGCTGGTTTCACTGAGTTTGTTGCCACGACTAAGTGACTCATACTGGTCTTTACCAGAGAAAGTGACTATGCTCTTCTCAAAGACATATCCTCTCTCTGGAGCATCTCCAAAGTACTGTACATGGTACAACATTCCTTTGCGGCCATTCACTGTTAAAACAAACAAATATTGAGAATTCCACCTTTTACAGAAGCTAAATTTCTAATGCTGTCCTGTTGACAATGCAGTTGGAAGTCAGTCCTTCTCTCTGCTTGTTATCTCAGGATCACACTTCTGTAAACATAATTTTCACAGGCTCTGTGCTCTCCTCTATTAGTAGTGTTTGCCTATTTTAGACCAAAAGTGCTGCTTTTGACATTGTGTATGGTGTTGAAAGAGAAGTCATGACATGGTTCTCTCATGTTTAAAATCCCACTTTTAGACAATATTTTTATCCAGAAGTACAGATCACCTCTGGACCCTTTTGTCAATATTTACGTGGTCCTCCTTAGTCACTTTCATGGTCTTAGCTACCACAGCTATGATAATGACTTTGTAGGTTGTGCTATTTGGACAAACTCTTCCCACCTCTAAGACTTAAAGCCCACATTAACTAGCTTGTCCATAATCAAGGCGTGAAGTTATGCTTTTATAACTTGCAGCATTAAGAAAATGCAAATATTATTTTTTTCTCACAGTATTATTTTTCCACATCTGATTATCAATGTTTTTCCTAAATACCTTTCAGTCAGTTGTGTTTGTCATAAAGTAAAGAAATGAGAGAATCCCAATTTGATTCCTAGCAATGCTGTAAATATGGCAGGTTCATGCTTTGCTACTGATCTTGATTTTTTTCTTCATTTCAGCAGGCGGTCTTGTAATGTTAGTGCTTGACCTATTTGATTATGTTGTTATATTTTATATTACCCGTGCGTTTTTTTGTTTTTAGCTTGCAATGTACAATTTATAATGTCAGTATACAAGCAAACATACACTAAGCATCATGAAAGGGGGCAGCCAACATCAGAGTTTAAATATCGGCATGATCCGCCACAAATTGTCAAATAATTGAGTACGAAAATAATACTAATCTTTTGTGGTTGAGGAAATCAAATCAACTGCTCTAGGCCTTACCTTTCAACCTAAAGTGCACGTCGAACTCAGGGTCTGTAGTGATCATGCATGGCCACCATGGGTATCCAGACACTTTGGTCCAGATAATGTCACCCACCGAGTACTGGACATGGGGTTGTGTCTCTGTATCACTTGCTTTCACTTCATCCACACCCTGTGCAACATCACTCACCTCGCACTCCGGCATAGGCTGCTGCATGACAAAAATGAATGTAAAATGTTGCTGGGTTACAATGCTGTGTTAAAGAGCGGCAAATAAAAAAATGTTTCACTTGAATAAATAGCAAATTTTGTACGAAAGTTACTTAAAGGAAAAAGTGCTGGTAAATGAGGGTCATTAAAGGGATATTTCATCCAAAATGAGAATTCTCATCATTTTTTTCACCCTCATGCTATCTCAAACTCACAAATTTCTTCTGCAGAACACAAACGTAAAATTTCAAGCTCCAAAAAGCACATAAAGGCAAAATAAACAATCCACACAACTTGAGTTATTTAATCCATGTCTTCTGAAGCAATTTGATTGCTTGGAGTAAGAAACAGACCAAAATGTAAGCCCTTATTCACTATAACTTTGACATCCGGCCCGAATTGAACGCTGCACGCTTTTGACTTCAATCCCGGTATTATACATCAATAAGACGTTGCATTTTCATTTTCTAGTTTTTATCATCAACCTTTTGGTCATCGTGCTAACTAAATTTGATAAATATCCTAAAAATTTTTTACAAGATACTCAATCATTTTAACTAGCGTCTGCTTCTTCAAAATAGCACAACTGGGCGTGAGAACAGAGAAACTTGGAAACATTGTGTGTGGTTCATGCACAGCGCTCTGTGCATGCATCAATCACGAGAAAACGTGTGAATGAGCTTCTCTCATGAAAGTGCCAAGGAGACTGTGGATGGCAAGATTTATGGTGAGTAAGGACTTTTGGTCTGTTTGTCACCCACACTGATCGTATTTCTTCAGAAGACATGGATTAAACCACTCGAGTCATATGGATTACTTTTATGCTGCCTTAATGTGCTTTTTGGAGCTTGAAAGTTTTAGACCCCATTGACTTAAATTGTATAGACAAACACCCATCATACATCCTTTAAAATATGTTTGTGCTCCGCACAAAAGAGTCACACGAGTTTGAGAGGGCACGAGGGTGAGTAAATGATTCGAGAATTATAATTTTTGAATGAGCCATCCCTGGTCTGGTGTGGGACTTACATTAGCAGGTCTCTCGCAATTAGTCTGCTGATTAGACTTAGTGGGAAGGACACATGGATCACTGGTTAGGTCATGTGGCTTCAATGTGGCGTGCAGAAGAGGTGATCTATCAGCGTTTACAGTCGGGGATAAAATAGGACGTCTAAGATTCAGTGGAGTTCTCTTCCTCACAAGCCCCCTCTTCCTCTTTCGTCTCTCTCTACTGGCAGTCGGAGAGCCCAGAACACCTTCTGATAGTCCAGAAGGGGCATTTGTCTCTTCTGTTCCCTCCCCCACATAATCTGCTTCATATCGACTTGGCTTCCCATTTACAACTAACTTGGTTATTTTCAACGTGAGTTCGGGAGAGGCAATGGACTTCCTCGGAGGGCTGGCGTGCTGAGGAACTGGCTCCACGCCCTTGAGAAGGGGCTGTGCTGCTGTGGCAGCACAGAGTTTTGGAATTTTGTCTTGATCGCCATTTAACAAGCGAGAGGTCAGGTCCTTTAGTCGCTCGTGGGTATGGTTATGACCATGGGTGTGATTATGATTGCCAATCATCTGCAGAACACTTTCTTGAGGTGTAGCTGCCAGCTGGGTAGCAGATTTATCCATAAGAATAGAGGGGTCTGTGCTCCCATCACCCCGCCCTTTATGTCCACCAGGTGAATCAGAGGGCTGTTTCATGGTGGTAGGACTCCTGGGCTCTGGCATTGCAGGCAGTGATCTCCCCTTACTGTCTGTCATTACGAATCAGTGGCCTGTGAAACACAAATGAATGAATTTTATTATTATTAATAAAATTACAACATATTTAACATACAATTGTGAGTCACAGCATGCATTGTTCCTATGAACAGAACGACACAACAGATACATCAGTTTGGGGAAAACTATAGCGTTTCATAATAATGCAAGGAAAATTACGTTGTCATATACAAAGCAAATTAATTTCACGAAAACATTATAGAAAAAACAACAACACCGGAAACAAAAAAGTTCTGAAAAGTGATTATATTGTCGTCAAAAACAAACAAAGAAACTAACATATAGATGAGAAACTGAAAACAAATAGGTCTCGAAACAATTCACCATCGTCGTTTATATTTGTTCATCGTAAACACGCAACGTGCGGACAAACGCAGCGCGTGCTGACCACTGCACCTGTGACGACTGCTGCAAGCACCAGCTCTCAAAAGCCACAAATTAACACTTTATACAGCCATTGCGTTTTGGTTCGCATCATGACAGGGTGGCTAAAGTGAAATCATTCAGTTAGTTATGCTGAGGAAAGAGTTTTAAAAGTTTTAAAATAGTGGTTGGTCCCACGTTAAAATGGCTACCATGGCGGATTCGCTGTGCGGGAGTGAGTGACCAGCCGCTTTCATTCAGTTCAATGAAATAGTGGGCCCGACGCCACCTTCTCAAATTAATCCTAAAACAAACTATATCGAAAGTTAAATTACAAGCTTTCGATCAAAAAATAAATAAATAATAATAATAATAATAATAATAATAATAAAAATCAAACGTACCGTTTATCTAAATGTACCGTGCAACATGGCAATGGCTGAATCAGAAGTTATAACCGTACTTCTGCATGAGAATCAGAACAATATTTACGCTAAGCTTTCTTTAACGGAGTGACCGCTCAAATGCAAATCCCCGAACCGTCTTAAACGAGTAGCAGTTATCGAGCTATTGTCATTCACGATGAGCGGTCGGGGTGCCTCGTTAACATCAGTGAAGGGAGATTATGGATGAGCCGTCTTGTTGATGAGCTCGTTTAACAATACCTAATAACTCACTGCAAACTGCAAGTAAAAATGACAAAATTTAACACGGAAACACCTAAATTGCCACAGTCCTCTACGTTAAAACCCTGCAACTGTATATACCCAGTGAAGTCATCAAGCCTTCTACGGCCAAAGTTCGCAAAAGTTACTGTATAGAGCCAAAGCTAATAAGATGCTAGCAAAGAGATGACACGCCACAAACAAATAAAACGACTTGTGCGGTCAAACACATAGTTGCACTAGTATGCATTCTCAGAGAGGGTGTCTGGGGTGGGTTATACACTACTCGTATGACACTTTTATATACTCGCTAATTTCCCCCTCAAACAGAGATGAATTACTCCACGAACTAGCCAGCTAGCTAGTGAGATACAGCTGCCTCAGCCTGACACACCGCAAAACGACCCATTGAGACAAAAAAACAGTTTTTCTCTCTGATATCCCACCCGGCGTGTAATAGACAATTATCGCACTTAACTATGATGTGCCACGACTTATTATGTGGGAAAATAAACCGGTTTACAGCATCTCCATTACTCCAGACCTATATTGAGAGGCTTGCGGGAAACTCTCTCATCCCAATCAGCGCCAAAAATACTCACATCCGATTGGCTGACACTCGACGGCACAATTCAACCGGTCTTTTCAAATATCACTCTCTTCAAGGGTCACTCTCCGATGAACATCATCACATTTTTCCCTGGCGTGCTCCAAACATCATCGCGGATATGTAGTTTAAGTCAAACTCTTGCGATTCTGAGGTCATCTGTTTTTGTTTTTATTCCGAAAAACGGCAAAGCTACACAGACCACTGCTCGAGAAATCGAGCGGAGGAGGGCTTCTCACCATGTGACGTCAGGCGAAAGAGGGCGGGAATTCGGTGTGGTTGCCAGGTTGCACGTGCAATATGGGGCCAGCGTTCAGCTTTGTGTCCTTGTACTGTTTAATTTGTAATATTGTCATTTATTATTTGTGATTGTTGGTCGCTTATAAAATAATATTATAATGAATCATTTACTCTTTAAGTGTTTTTTTTTATTAGACATGTTGATAAGACTTGGCCTCGTCGTCAAATTTTGCTTTAACAGAGTGCCTGGCAACCTGAAAATAAGCGCGCCAGGACTCACAAGCATCTTGATTGCTAAATGTCCGTTTTATGAACATGTCGTAAGAATTTCGACGAATATTTCGAAACTTTTTAGTACAAATCTGTGCAATGTAATCACAAAATGGAAACATGCGTCAATGTATCACCAGTGCATAACATTTAAGTAAAATTACATGATTCCCCCTAAAGTATGTAGCGTTTCCGGTATATCTGAAAGATTTGATTGTTTTAAGAGGGTTTTAAGAGTCTGTTAACTTTTTTTAGGCATATGATTGGTGGTGATGTGATGTCCCTGAACGCAACGGGGCAGCACTTCATTTATTCTGGGTCGGTCCTGTCACCACCAGCACAATACGCCCCCTGCTGGCGTAAAGCGGCCCAAGCACAGGAACACGGAAGCAAGTATCGAGCGCTTGCAAACTCGTCGCTGGGATCACCGAGGAGGGTGCAAGGACATTAGCCAAGAGCTTGGGACTATGATATCTGTGGATAGTTCATAAACCGTCAGCGTTCTGGCATTCTACGTACGTCGATCCAGCGTTACTGTAAATATTACATTAACGTTAGGCGCCTTTTCATCCATACAGACGGGAACAGAATGGCATCGATTTTGCTCACCAGGTCTCGGACTCCTTTTCTGAAAACATCTTGGTCATTAAAGAACGAATTCAGAAAAGGTAAAACTGTTTTCCCAATCGCATGAGTTAGATCTGTGTGTGGGTTATTTTTATTGTTTAAAACATTTGAAAGTATTGTGTAATTGTAATTTTCTTGGCATCGTTATTTTTAAAAGGACCACAGCCCGTTACGAACTGTCAAATACGGAGCTGATACCCGGCGTACAGTAAACAATTTGCTTTATATTTGAGCAAAACGCACCACGGCCTTGTGACTTTAATATTCCACTGATTCACTTGCAGTGTTTATTATTTATTTTATTTATTTGGATATGCCCAGACTAGTTATGTATAATGCAAATGCCTCTGTGTCTTTTATGTAAAGTGTCATGTGTGTAAATCATAAAGTTCATGACCTAGCCACTTAGCTTGCAATCATGGTACGCAAGATTACAGTAAGGGGGTGAAATCGGAGGCTGTAAGTGATTAGCTAACAAGCTAACTGTTTAGCTTCACAGATTGAAGCGATCAGTAATAACCGAGAACCATCCGACATTTAAAGGTTTTCACGTGCTGCATGTATATGGGATGCGTCCAGTATAACGATTATAGGAGCATATAATGGAGACACTGTAACCTGTTCTTATGTGTCAAAGTGTGACACGTGTTTGCGCTTTTGTGTCTTCATTCTCTGTTACTGTAAAGTCATTTCCAGAAAACAATAGTGTTGTAACTGTTGTTGGCCGCTGTTTTGCCTGGTCATTGTTATGATTAACACACGAGTCGTTTCCACACATTTAAAGAAACAGTTGAGTTTCGTGTAATTACGGAGTGCTTCTTTTGTTAGATATACATTAATTACTGTAAAGGAAACTAGTTTGTTAATTTCCATCACGCCATAAATCCAGTTACCAGTGTAGCGTAACTGACGTCTGATTACGTCGACGCGACGCTAAAGCGCCATGGATAATTTATACCGCATGTGTTGTTTTTGTGTTTAAATAGTCGTAGTCTATGTGCGATGTGACTACATATAGCTTTACAGCGCTATATCTTGAGAATAGGAGTTAATTAGCCCGGTGTGTGTTGGAGGTTATCTGAGGACAGCCGTCTGTCGCAGACTGCAGTGACTGTTTCCTGTTTCACCAGCAGCCATAGTAAAGCAAACGCGCTTAGACATGCCGTATTATAAAAAACATCTGCTAATATGCTTTTAAATGAAAAGTAGGCGAATAAAAAACGGGTTGCTTTGTGTTTCTAGAGCAATAGCAGTGTTAAGAATGCACTACGCACATAATGACGGGGAAATTATTAGGCTTTTCTTTCCACAACACACTTAAGGGATACTTCACCCAAAAATTTTGTCATCACTTATTCACCATCATGCCATCCCAGATGTTTATGTCTTTCTTTCTTCTGCTAAACACAATCAAAGATTTTTAGAAAAATATTTCAGCTCTGTAGGTCCATACAATGCAAATGAATGGTGAACAGAACTTTGAAGATCCAAAATGCACATAAAGGCAGCATAAAAGTAACCCATAAGACTCCAGTGGTTAAATCCATACCTTCAGAAGTGATATGATAGGTTTGGGTGAGAAACAGATCAATAGCTATGTTTCCATCCAAGGGTTTTTCTACACTTCCAAGACTATAAACAATCAGGACTATTTGTCCAATGCCGAGTTCACTTTCAGAAAATGAGCTTTAGAATATTTTAAAACATTTAAAGATTTTAAATCAAACCCTCTTTACCTCGGATCGCATTTGCTGAGCTTCTTCAGAAAATGTAAATTGCATTATGACGCTAAAATTTATTTTAGATGATAATCAAATTCAGTTGGTCATTAAAAGTTGCTGGACATAATTCAGTTGTGATGGCAATCCTTTAGATTAGATGATTGTTCAAAATAGCCTATTAAATATCAGGAATGTATCATATATATATAACCCTGATATTACACAACATACATTTTTCTATAATAGTTGTGCACACAGCATATAAACATTGATGGATGGTCCTTATACTAAGACAAAAGTTTCCCCCACTACTTGGTGCAGGTTGCCAGCTTAAACAGGGCCGTGATGATTCGCTTTCGGGACAGAACTTGTGGCAAACTGCGATAGGAGCAACATCAGGACCAATATTACAGGCCTATCAGAAGGGCAAATTCCTCCTCTTCTGATTGCTTTTATTTGTGAAATTAAAATGACAGTAAGCTGGCTAATTTCAATGAATTGTCTCAATACATCTGGGAGGCGAAAGGTACACAATTAGCGATATAAACACATTTCTGTATAGAAGCGGCTTAAGGGCAGATTTCTTTTGCGATAAACCAAAACTTATGCGACAAAGTGTTTTTTTAAGCATGACGTCATCACGCACACCATTTTTATCGATAAAAGGCCATTTGAATGGAAACGGGCAGAAGACGGCAAATTTAGCAAAAAATGTTTTACACATTTTCACTTTGTCGATAACAAAACAGTGCGAAAAGTGGATGGAAACTAGGTTAATATTGTCCTTTTTTCATTTTGGGTGAGCTGTACCTTTAACACTCTGGTATGTCCTAAGGTCCATATCTGTCTTATGTAATGATTAATGGTTGAACTAAGTTGCAACCCTTCCGGCCCCAGAAATGCAAGTCACTATCTAGGCCTATTTCTACTTTATACCTCAATCCATCTTACTTAAATCTCATTTAGTCTTGTATGTACTGGAAATCGAAGAGGCCTGTATATGGCTATTTATAGCAGCTACCAGTAAAATTATTTGGACTCTGTGCTTGTGTGCGGATAGTAATTTGTTCACAGTTCTCTCCAAGTAAATCGAGGAAATTATTAAAAATTATTATGCCATTATATCCATGGACCCTGCAGCTGTAGTAAGTGATTTTCGACCCTGAGGGAGTTCACAGTCATATACCGTTTCTGTTAAAAATGACACAGATGCTCTTTTGCCTGCTTTCTCAACAACAACATTGTTACCACAATGTGTAACTGATTTGGAAATATACATGAAGTGCTTCCTGAGAAACCTCCGTAACCTATGTGTGGACTTTGTCTTCTAGTGGTCTAGAAAATGATTAACCACACCTTTGCATGCAGCCTATAAATTAAAGGTCTGATCTGGATGTTTTGTTGGGTAAGCAAATGCTACCACAACCACAAGTATATTGAGTATTTTAATTGATAATGTGGATTAACCTCAAAAAGACCTGCACGACAACACTGACATTCCATAGAAGCAACCATTTACAGAACTTAAAAAATTAGCTGATGAAAGTTTGTTAACCGCATCAATGAACGCTGGCCAAAAAAGGTTTACAGTGAGATAAATTTAGCATCTGCAGCCAAGTCTTAACATACATTGTCGCTTGCCAGCAATGGGTTTTTATTATCAGGCCACTAGCTCACTCCACAGGGCTTCTACAAAGCTGGTTAAATGTACCAACACAGACTGTGATGTTTTTTTCTGTACCTGCTGGCACAGGCAACCAATATAAGAGGAAAGGACACCTGGTCTGAGATTCAGACAAGCTGCCTAAATTTGTGTGGTTCTGTTTATTTTTCTTAAAGGTTATAATAGTTCACTCAAAAATGAAAATTCTCTCATCATTTACTCACCCTCATGCCATCAGATGTGTATGACTTTCTTTCTTCTGCTGAACACAAATGAAGATTTGTAGAAGTATATCTCTGCTCTGTAGGTGCATACAATGCAAGTGAATGGTGACCAAAATTTTGCACAAAGGCCACATAAAAGTAATCCATCAGACTCCAGTGATTTAATCCATGTCTTTTGAAGCGATCCAGACAGTTTTGGGTGAGAACAGGCCAAAATATAACTCCCTTTTCATTATAAATCTTGGCATCAGCTGTTTCATTACACTCTACGCATGTGTCAAGGACTAGGAAGTGAGCTTGAAATCATGATTGTGCCTATAAACTGCAATGGCAAGATGGACAGTGAAAAAAAGATCTGTCGATTAGATCGATTTTGAAGACGGATTAAACCACTGGAGTCATATGGATGACTTTTATGCTGTCTTCATGTGCTTTTTGGAGCTTCAAAGTTTTGGTCACCATTCACTTGCATGGTATGGACCTACAGAGCTGAGATATTCTTCTAAAATAATAGAAAGTCATACACATCTGGGATGGCATGAGGGTGAGGCTTTGCTGTGTATACTTTGGTTGGAGTTGACTGTCCTATTCTTCATGTATCACTGGATATAAACCACTGTGCTTATTCATTTGCATAAACACACAGATGTTTTACTGTATTTCCACTGTTGCTTTTTGTTTTAAAGACTATGTATCATTGTTGACCTTGTTTTTTACATGACCTTATAATTACTGTATACATAAATGATGTACTGTATAGCTGAGCAACTTTTTGTGTTCTAGTCCGGCTGTGTTATCACTCTCTGAGAAGTGCTGTTACCTCTGATAAGACCAACACACACAAAACTACAGTAGAAAAGCCCTGAATGCTGACAGTCACTTTATCTGCTAGGAGATTTTCTAAGGAATATATAGCCCCCCCACCCCCAGAACTTACTTCCTGTTCTCAGTGTAGTTCCTTCTGGAAGTCCTCAGGTCATGATGACCTCAGACACAGGTTGCCTTGGTGATTTCTGCTGTCATGTGAGTGCAGATAATCAAGTGTAGGAAATAATTTTTCAGATACCATTATAAAGCCTGTTATCAAGTGTAAGTATTATAAAGAATATGTTTGTAATACCTGTTAACATTTATTGTTGTGTTGAGCAACACTACAAAGGAGAAATTATTTTTAAAAATGTTTTTATTGTAATAATATTTCCCAGATACTGCCATCTTCAGTTGTTTTCACGCACACTGGTAGTCCCACCAAAAACTTGCACTGTTTGTTAATAGAAGGTGACATATCAAACCGCTTGAACAAACAGAGAAATGTTTTGAATGCACCACAGTGTTTAAACTCTTTTGAAAATTGAGCCTCAGACAGCTCGCCCACTGACTGGCCACAGTTCTTGCAATAACCATCTTAATGAATGCTTATTGCACTCAAAACTGGAAAACACTTTCACAATTTTATATGAGCCATTCTGATTGTCTGGTTTGATTACTATCGTGAGTAAAAAAAAATACAGGACTATTTAATCAGTCCATCTGGAAACAGACTCGTGTTCAAAAGGTTTTTAATTTCCGGTCTTCAGTGTTTTCACCTGCATCAGCGTCTGTTCTTAGTGGTAAAGTATTACATTTGCAAAAATTGCCAAAAAAACAAGTGGCGTTATAGTGCTGATACTTCACAGAGTCGAGATGATTGCTTTTTTTTTTTTTTTTTACAGTGCCTCACCTGAGTATGTACAGTAGATGACATTAAGCGATGGTCCAAGCTTAGTTATGTTGATATCATTAACTACTTTGAGTTGTTATGACAACTGCACAAGTTGAGTGTGAAATACATTTTTACTCCAAATAACACTTAAATGGTTGCTGTTCTGCGTCTGTGTTACTCATTTCGGTTAGTTTTACATTCCGTCTCAAGACCAGAAATAGAAAACAGGCAATTAGAATCATCATGGTGGCTCCTCAGAAAAACTGTGGATATAAGAACTTGCGAAAATCTGAAATAAATTCCTGAAATAATAGCATATAATAAGTAAAGTGAAGTATTAGACCTAGATACAGGCATTATCGAGTAATTTTGTAGTCGAGTACTCTAACCCCTACAAACAAGTAATCGATTACTTGTAAATAAAAAGTTATGTTTAAAATAACAAGAATGACATATACGTGACATTTATATTTTGTTTAATTCACAAATGTTATCAAGAATGGTTTCAGAATAAGCTAACTTCAATAAACTATGCTTTCTCATTTGTATAATTTCACATTGTATTATTCAGAAAAACAAGTGGTGGAAAGTTGGCTTTTTAGAAAATGCGTTCTGAGATTTCACACACATACACACATGCTCTGATTAGCTTCCGAGTGTCTCGTATCGCTTTGCATTTTCTTTCCACTATAAACATGGATCCTAATCCGTTGGTATGCATGACTTTAACAGGAACCGATTACAAATAGTGTACAATTCAGTAAGAATCAAAATATTGCAAGTATTGCCACACTTAGCTTTACCTAAAAGCGTCGTTCCTTGCTTGTCTGTATAGTTGTTTGTGTAGAAAGCAATAAAAACGTTTGATCACAAAAAAACAAACAAAAAAAAGCACACGCCATCATCTCTCAACCAACACCTTGATGAATGTGTACTCAATTGTAAATGCAAGATTTAGTGAGATATTAAAAGGGAAAGTCAGCATTGTGAACAATGTGCAAAGGAAAATCAATTTGCAATATTGGAGTAGTGTTTTTAATATTTGGTGCAGATTAAGTACTCAATTAGTCCTGCACATCCCTAATTGCATCCGTAGTTACTATGTTGTAGCTTCATGCTAATGTTCTGTTTTTGTTTGGGGGGGGGGGGGGGGTTGTTGAGATTTTAGGATTTTGCACTATATAGTGCATTGTTACGGCAACAAACTATTCACAACATGAGTTATACATCTAGCACGCAACTTAGTCCAAGTTATAGCTGTGCATTCGCTTTGTTGTCTGGGTTGATGTAAGTTGTAATATTTATATTGTTTATATGGCTGATTAATCTCATTTATATAGCCTATGATGCATTTGAGTAAAGTGATTAACCTACTAGTAAAGCACTTCAGTTTATCCATGTTCAGCTCACGTATAGCTCAGATGGACCAATCCTTAAAATGCCAGAACTGAATCATTTGAATAAACCAGATGCAGTGTCATTAATTTTTCTGTCATATTTTTGTCAACAGTATGTTTTAATTAAAATTACTTAATTATCCTCATGATGCGCATTTTTCATCTTGTATTCGTGAACGGAATCAAAAAACACCTTGAACATTTTGTCAGTAATTTTGAAGTTAACACTGCTTCTAAACGTGCATTCAGTGCAGCTGGAAGCATCATAACCCCAGTGAGGTCCTTTCTAAAACCACACTCTACCTTTAAGCTGCAGGAGAATGTATTGTGTTATTGGAAAAACTTTACACTTCACTTTTAAACTGATTACTCTTAACCATTGAATCAGTATATCTGAAGCATTATACAGAGTCAAAAGCATTTTCTGGGCCTATATACGCTCTATGGTGACTCTTTGTTGAGTTCTCTTCCAGACACACCCTAAAACTTGTTACGGTTGTGTAGTTTCTATAGCAACCCAAAATAGAACAGAAAATTTGTGAGCACAACGTTTGCCTTTTACTCCACCCTTAAAGGAAGCTAGACCATGATCATTTACAGATCTCTAAGTTCAGGTTTCTGGTTCCTTTCACAATCTCTTTATTACAGGCAAACAGGTTTATTATTTTAAGACTTTTTTCATGCAAACACAAGAAGGCTTACAAAGCCTTTTTGCCTTCTGGCAACAGTGGACTGACCTCATGATGTGATCCTATAGAGCTAAATTTAGAGAGAGAAAGTAGAGACAAGATGGACAGAAAGTGTTTATCCTTCAATACGAACATCCTGGCACCAAGAAGATTAGGCTTCTCCAGGCGTGCTGGGCCAACGGTCTCCCTCTATAACCTGTGTATGGCGATAGAGTCGGAGATTAGACTTAACCTGGGCACTGGACCAAAGCTCCTCCTACAGACACCATAGTATTAAAGACCAGGAAAATGGGATGAGAACAGATTAATTATGGAGTCTGGTCTGCTCTTGTTGCCTCTGATTGGATAAGGCTAATGTTCAGTCAGAGAATCAAGAGACTGTAAATGCAGGATATAAATGAAGTTTAACAGCATTGGAGAGAGAAATGGTTCAGAAAGAAGGTTTGAAGGGTTACTGTATATTAGGAACCAAGACAGAAAGGGTGAGAACATCTGTCAGTAAATTTAAATACACAGTTATAATCAAGCTACTGTGGGTTTTTGCATAGTTGAGCTATAGTCTTCATCTGTCTGTCCAAGTGTACATGACGCAACAATGCGTAATTGAATATTTGAAGGAAGGACATCAGCTGAGGAAGTGACATTGATGTTTTCAGGTTGACCTATTGCGTAAAGCCTGCTTTTTTAGCTTTTTGTCGCCGTTTCTTGTTTTTCGTTAGTCCATTTATTAAAGAAAATATAAGTTCCTTGTGTTCGCCATGATACCTTGTTTGTGTTGCATTTGACTCTGGGTTAAATACATGTCATGTCCCCTCTGTTTTTCAGAGCATGCGCACAATGACGAAGACAGTTGTGATCCTATTAACATGTATATCTTAGAGGTGGGAATCTTTAGGCACCTCACATTTTAATCTGATTCTGAGTCACGGTTCAATTCCAAAACAATTGCTGAAAGATCCAAGTTCGTCTTATTGATTATTATACTTTGCAAAGGCAAAACACAGTAACTTCACATTTTGATCAAAATCGTGTTTCTTAGACTGTGATTTGTCCTGTGACAGACAGGTCTAGCTCAACTGTTCCCAGAGTTTGAGAAAAATTCAGTAACTTCAAAATCCACACTAAAATCAAGTAACTGTTTTGTTGGTGCAGTTACTGTGTAGTTATAGCATTTGACTGGCAGCACTATTGTCATAAAAATAATAAACAATGACTACATGTCTTTTATTTAACAAAGTGGCCCTTTACATTCAGTATGAACGAGAAATGAACAAACTGTTCATAAAATGTAATAAACAGTTCTCTATCAAAACACTCAGTTTAGAAGTGTACCACATTTTTTCAGTTTCTTAAGAACCGTATATTAAAGAAATCTCTTTAAAGCACAATAAAAGAATTATCAAAACACTCTTATAAATATTATTAAATTAAATACTGATTATATTAAAATAAATTTGTTTAAAGCATTGTTAATTATTTTTATTTAATAGTATTTAATTAGTAATTAAAATTAATCTATCCTATTCCTTTTTCTTTTCTTTTTTTTTTTTTTTAACTATAACCACGAGGTTGCTGGTTCTGGATGGCGACATGAGATATCTGCTTCTTAGAGTGCTTCTCCTTTCCTCATCATAGCTGATAGTAAAGCGACACAAATAGCATGACGATTGCTTCAGAAATCTATCAAGCATTTCATGTGCGCTTTTCCATCTGTTGGTCCCACTTTATAGGTGTCTTTATCTACTATGTACTAACAGTAAAATACATACAATACAATGTACTTATTAGCCCCTTTCACACATGCAACCAGGGAAATTACAGGAAAATCATTGAGTTGCCTTTACTGGTAAATGTACCATGTGCTGTTCACACATACCATCAAAATGGACATTTATAGGTATTAATGATACAACTTCTCATTAAGGGAAATTGCCAGAGAAAAAAACTCAATACTTTCAAAAGGGTGGTGTTCACACATGACCTCTAACCTGAAAAATGCAGTCAAATTTCTGGAAATCACGGTATGTGTGAAAGGGTCTATTGTGTAACTAATTGTTGATCTGCAAAATTCCCGCAAGATTATTGTTTGCTGCTATTAGATTGAGGTATGGGTAGGTTTAGGGGTAGGGTTAGGTTAGATTAGGGTTAGGGTAGAGTTAGGTTTCGGGGTTGGGGTGAAGTTAACAGTAGCCTAGTTTCCATCCACATTTGTGGCCATTCATTTGTTCTTCGTGCACTTGTTGATGTGAATGATATGAAATATTTGTGTTGGCACTCCTGGAAGTGTCGTGTTTGCAGTGATCGGATCTTTATGCCGTTAAGATCAATCCATAATCACGTACAATAAATTGGCTTTCAAGGATGTATACCGTGTCTTCATGATTAACACAGGCTAACGATTGGGGCAAATTCTGTCATGTGACACTACATTTTTGTGTTAATGACAATTTTCTCGACAAAAAGTTTCCATCCAAGGATTTTTTGCGAAAAAAAGTTTTAGCACATAAAAATAAAGCTGATGGAAAATGTAACAAAATTATCGCTAAAATTTCATAAGTGTCGACATAATATTTTTCAGTTTAACTCTAGTGCATAAACTCAAATGTTGCAAAAAACTGGTTTGGAAACACTTTTTGTCGAGAAAATTGGCATTAACGCAAAAATGTAGTGTCACATGACAGAATTTACCCCAATCGTTAGCCTATGTTAATGATGATGACAAGGTATACATCCTTGAAAGCCAATTTATTGTACGTGATTATGGATTGATCTTAACGGCATATTAATCCGATGCTAACATGACACTTCCAGGAGTGCCAACACAAATATCTCATATCATTCACATCAACAAGTGCACGGAAAACAAATGAATGGCCACTCTTTGTGTTTAATTAAATCACGGTAGTCATCCGTTTATTTATTAAAGTTGCTTTTTCACACCATTCAAAATAATAGACGGCAGTCCCGGAATTAGTCCACAATACAAAAAACATATTTCTGTGCACAAAGATGTTTTAAATGAAAAATAAATACATAATACTAGGAGAAAAGCTTCAGTGTGCTTTTTTGGAACACTAACATATAGCCCAATTCTATAAAATTATTGTTTAGCTTTTGAAAAAATGCTGGCAAAATTCCCTATATTAAATTAAATAAATTACCAAGCGAAATTTTTTTTAGACCTTTTCTTTACACAAACTTAAATGAGCCTTACCCTGTTCTGTAGATGAATAAAGTCAGCTGAATGACATTTTCTACACTTCAAGACTATAAACAATCAGGACTATTTGTCCAATGCTGAGTTCACTTTCAGAAAACGAGCTTTTGAACCTTTTAAAACTTTTAAATATTTTAAATCTAACCCTCTTTACCTCGGATCGCATTTGCTGAGCTTCTTCAGAAAATATAAATTGCATTATGACACTAAAATTAATTTTAGATGATAATCAAGTTCAGATATAATGCAGTTGAGATGGTGATGCTTTAGATTAGACGATTGTTTAAAATAGTCTATTAAATATCAGGAATGTATAATATTTAAACCCTGAAATTACACAGCATCAGTTTTTCTTTCATAGCTGTGCACACAGCATATAAACATTGATGGATGGTCCTTATACTAAGACTGAAATTTTCCCCCGCTACTTGGTGCAGGTTGCCAGCTTGAACAGGGCCATGACGATTCATTTTCGGGTCAGAACCGGTGGCAACTTGCAATAGGCGCAACATTAGGACCAATATTACAGTCCTATCAGAAGGACAGCTGTTCCCTTTTGATTGCAATTCCTCCTCTTCTGATTGCATTTATTTGTGAAATTAAAATGACAGTTAGCTGGCTAATTTCAATGAATTGTCTCAATACTCTCCCCATTTTACCAAAACTTCGGAGGAAAAAAATTAGGGACATTTGGGAGGCGAATTAGCGATAAACACACATTTCTGTATGGAAACGGCTTAAGGGCAGATTTCTTTTGCGGAAAACCAAAACGTATGTGACAAAGTGTTTTTTTTAAGCATGACGTCATCACGCACACCCTTTTTATCGATAAAAGGCCATTTGAATGGAAACAGGCAGAAGACGGAAAATTTCGCAAAAACATTTTTACGCATTTTCACTTTGTCGATAACAAAATAGTGTGAAAAGTGGATGGAAACTAGGCTAGTGTAACTACAGATGTGCAGCCTCTATAAATGCCTGCCCTGCACACCATGCAAAGAGACACAAATCAAAAGTATTCTAGACATGACTAAACATTTTGAATTGCTGGATAACAGAATTCTAAATAAGTCATATTGAAGTATGTATTCATAGTTCATTGGCAGGTGCTATACCAATTAAGTAATAGGTTTGGTGAACAGCATGGCTGTAGACCAGCACTAACCAGCATAGACCAGGTTGGACAGGCATGGAAACGTATGCTGGTCTTTTCAGCGATGATCTCTGTCTTTCTGAAACTTCATACTACTGGATCATTTTTTATGTGACCTTTCTCTTGTCAGTTGTGCAACCAGCCTGTATTTTCCCTGGCAATGTGTACACCAGTGGCATACGAGCAGTCTTTGTCCTGTCCTTTCTTGCTCTAATCCTGTATTGGCATGTAGCCTGCAGCACTTTTCATGACCCCCTATGCCTATGTTATGTCATATCATCTTACCAAGTGTTAACAACCTATGCACACATTGCAAATGCAAGCTTAGAACAGAAGAACATGGTTTGTTGCATCATGCACAAATACCTATGCAACTGTATGGAATACTCAAGGTGTTTTTAGGCCCTCTCCAATTCACAGTGGGCTTATAAGTCTTTTGCCTTTTGTAATATGTTTTCAATCCTGATTTTTCCTTTCTTGGACTCTTTTAGGAAAGTTACCAGAAGGAGCATGTTTTAATTGCACTGGACTGCGGTTAGCCACAAACAGGTAAACTCAATTTTATGAACTCACTCATGTCGTTCTAAACCCTTATGATTTTCTTCTGTGGAACACAAAAGGTGAATTTTTAAAGGATATCCTGGGACACTCTTTTCCATTTGATGAAAGTGGATAAGGACAGGGGCTGTCAAGCTCCAAATGACAAATAAGTACCATAATTGTATCATTAAAAGTGGTCTAAACAACTAGTTTGTTATATTCCATGTCTTCTGATGCCACACGAAAGTATTGTGTGAGGAACAGACCAAAAGTAAAGTTATCACTGAAAATGTTAACATCTTCCCTAGCTCTTTTTGACAGCGATATCCGAGTCCTAAACAAATAATTATTTTGAGTAAGATCTTTTCACTGAATTAGTTGTTTCAATTCACAAAAGCATTCTAAAAGGTTTGTTTAATAATTGGACTGATCTGGATCTCGACTAATTCAATTATGTGGTCAAAACGGTTAAGAGCCCGTTAGAAGGGACGATTTTCAGTGAATAACGACAAAGTTATCGTATGGCTTCAGAATACTTGGAATGTAGTGCACAAGTCATTTGGACTACTTTTATAATACTTATTATGGTGTTTTATGATCCTTTCATGGTGCTTTTTTGTAATTTTGGAGCTTGACAGCCCCAGTCCTTATTCACTTTCATTATGTGGAAAATAGCATCCCAGTATATTATTAAAAAATTTAAATTTTGTGTTCTACGAATGAAGGAAAGTCATACAGGTTTGGAACAACATGAGGGTGAGTAAATGATAATAGCATTTTAATTTTTGCGTGAACTACTACATTAAATCAGATCTTTGTCTGTTTTTCAGCAGTCCTATTGCTCTTGGAGGCAGCGCATGGCCTCATACATCATCTGTCCTGTATCCTGACAATTTACCAGTGAGTCAGCGTCGCTTGACTAGGTCACCTCGTCTGTACTGTGCCATCCTTGTGCCTGACTGTGCCCTGCTTGGCCACACCCACTCCATTTACCACAGTACAGTTCGGTGGGTTCATACTACAGGCCGTCTCCATGATGATTCAAAGGTAGAGCGTTCTTTACGTTCACTGAAGGATCGGAACAAAAAGCTAGAGGAGGGCGGACCAGTCTACAGCCCAACGGTGGATGCAGAACCTGTACGACGGACAATACCTCAGCGTGTGATCGATGAGGTGAAGCACTACTATCATGGATTCCACCTTTTGTGGATAGACACAACCATCGCTGTGCGCATGCTCTGGAGGGTACTAAATGGAAACATTCTGTCACGGAGAGAAAGGAGACAGGTATAAACATACAAAGAAGGCATACACTCCAAAATGCAGTAGTGCAAACTGACATTTATTAAAGCTGAAGTGTGTTATTTCTGTGTTTATTAGCATAACAAAACATTTTCCCAAACTCTATCCCCATCTGCTGTTGGTCAAACAAACAGACAGTTCTTCCCAAAACACATGCCATTGGTTGAGTCGATGTTGCTGTGACGTTGCTAGTGGGGATGCTCAAACCAACAGAGCAATGTTTTGATAGCCACAGTGTTTACACTTTTCAGGGAAATCAACCTAGAAATTACCTACTTGTTGAATAGAAAAAAATTACACACTTCAGCTTAAAAAAATCTGTTGCACTGTACAGCCCTGGGGAAGAGTAAGCTCTCTCATTGCTCATTGAGGTACTTTTGGTGGACTGGAACCCCTTGATAATCCTATTTTATCAACTGTTGCCATCTGCCATATTATCAGACAAACGTATTGCTCTTTTGTAATGTAAGTCTATGGAAGTCCTGTGTGTTTGAATAATTTCCAACTGAATTCTTCAGAACGATATGATAAATCTATGTTGCTGGTATCCATTCAAGTTTTAACGCTCTCTAAGCTAATTTTAATGAAAAATGTTTGCGTCTTTCACAGAAATCTCCAGTTGATTCCTATGTTCTTTAAAGAGCAAAACTGTAACCGTGGGGTCAGTTATCTATTTGTGTCATTGCCCTGTGGAGTTAACCCAATGTAATTAAGTATAGCAGTAGGATTTGACTGACAGTGTTAGCGTTCTTCCACAGTTTAATCCCAGCCCTATAAAGCTTCACTGGATCACTGCTATATCTTAATGATTTAAATTAGTGGCATGCTGAGTCTTCAAGGAACAATCAATTAGAGACTACTCTGTAAGTCTGGAGGCCAGAAGAAACATTTCAACCAGCTCAAATGACTTCTGGGACTCCACTAAGTCCAGTTTAAGAATATTTCTGGATAAAATGAAATGATGTTTAGATTTAGTTCATGGAACAGGTTGAGGTTAGGATTAGGGCTGCAACTAACAATTATTTTGATAATCGATTAATCTAATGATTATTAGAATGTTTATTCGGCGATTATTGCAACGATTAATCATTAGCTCTTAGCTGACTATTCAGCTTGTGCCCGACTTAAAAGTTGTATTAAAGGTGCTTACTAACAATAAAGAGGACAAAATGATCTTTAAGAAATACCTCTAAATGACATTCACTGAATTAAAGGGGGAAAAAAAATCCTTTTTATAAAGTTTAATTCAGTAAAGAAATTCACTGCAAAAAATCCTGTTGTTATCAAGTGTTTTTGTCTTGTTTTCCATTTAAAATTGTCTAAAAATTCTTAAAACAAGATACATTTATATGAGAAGTAACATATAAGATATTTAGACTTGCTTTAAGAGAATGTATCTTAAATATAAGTGTATTTTGTATATATGTGTATTGTTTCACTTGCTTATACTTCTGCGAGTGCAGTAAAGACAAAATATACTTGTATTCAAGATCTATTCTCTAATAAGCAAGTCTAAATATCTTATATGCTGCTTCTCAGGTGAATGCATCTTTTTTAAAGGATTTTTAGATATTTAAAGAAAATTGTATTTTTAATATTATATTCAACATTCTCAGATAAAAAAAAATAAAAATAAAAAATAAAAAAAATTCTTCTGCAGTATAGCAGCTAAAGTAAATGTTGTTTTAAAGGAGTTTTAGATTCAAAAACATATTTTGTTGCAGTGTATAATGGGGTGAAGACTACCTCTCTCACCTTTCTGTTCACTTCAATACATCTTTAACTCACAAAAAAACGAACTCTCTCTTATTAATAAAGCTGCGTATTGCAAATTTCTTCACGATAAGAAATACACAGTTGCATATATTATAATTCAATAAATCACGAGCCATCACGTTATAATCTAGCTGCATTAAGCGCGCGCACTCGTGGGATGAGTGTCTCCGTGACAGAGTGTGCATCAGCCGGGTGCAGTTTCAATCTCTCCCCCTTAGATTGTGGACATTCGCGCAACTCATAGAAGAGGCGCTGACCGCACAGAGAAATGCCAGTTTCAGAGTTTGTATTTATTTACATGATCTGCTTCTGTATTATTTGAACTTTACTAAAGCTATAACGCATTAAATATAACTAAATAAAGCTATAACACAACTGCATTAAAGATGTAACGCCGGGGTTTTTCATTTAAAGACGCTCGACACGCAAGTTTTGCTTCAGTGGAGCGGCAGCTCCAGCTCCACTTATTCCACAACGAGAGTGCTTCTGTATTTACTTATTTAGTATTTTTGCATTATAATTCCCTCGTACTTTGGGATCTACATCACCTGAAGCTGTTTGGAAGGTTTAGAGTGCATCTGGACTGTGAGCTGTGTTTTCTTCTTCTCCTCAAGTCAGGCGTGAGCTGCAGTGCTGCTCTCATGCGTCATCATTACAGTTTAATGTGATCTCATGTTACGTTAAATGAGATCAAACGGCTATTCAACTACGAACATTTTTGTAGACAATTTTGTATTGTCGAATTTGTCGATAATGTTGACTAATCGTTTCAGCCCTAGTTAGGATATATTTAGTTCCTTTTATAACAGGTTGCTTTACTACAAATCACAAGGCAACTTGTTTTTGAGAGGGTTTCTCTGTGTTTTGCACACAGTATACGTGACGCAAATTTCGGCATTAGCACAATGCTTTTTTCTAGACACGCAAACAGTCCTCGCATCCATACGTGTTCGTGGTCAAAAAAGTATACTTTGAAAGGCTGACATAACGGCACACAGAAAAACAAAGTATACCCAGACAGCATGCCCACTGTCCGGTCACTCACAATCTGATGCATAGAGTATCTCAAAACTGGAAAGTCCTTTCTTGATCTGGCAAACTCTGATTGGCTGACTTTAAAGGGATAGTTCACCCAAAAATGAAAATTCTCTCATCATTTACTCACCCTCATGCCATCCCAGATGTGTATGACTTTCGTCCTTCTGCAGAAAACAAATGAAGGTTTTAAGAAGAAATTTCAGCTCTGTAAGTCCATACAATGCAAGTGAATGGTGACCAGAACTCAGAAGGTCCAAAAAGGACATAAAGGCAGCATAAAAGTAATCTATGTGACTCAAGTGGTGTAATCCCTATCTTCAGAAGCAATATAATAGGTGTGGGTGAGAAACAGATCAATATCGAAGTCCTTTTTACTGAAAATCTTTGACCAGCCACAATCAGTAGGTAGCTGAATGTGAAAGGCAAAGTAACTTCCATACCAGAATGTGAAAGTGTAGATTTACAGTAAAAATAAATTAAATATGGCTCTGTTTCTCATCCAGACCTATCATATCACTTCTGAAGATATGGAGTAAACCACTGGAATAGATTACTTTTATGATGCCTGTTCGAGGGAAAGGAGGCGGTGAGAACCGGCTTGACAACTTAATAATTTAATGAACAACTTAAACAAAAACATACAACCGTAAACACACACACACCGTACAGCTGCCTGTAATTCTCTCTCTCTCGAACTGTCGTCCCCAGCCGCCTTTATCCCTCGCGTGCCCCATCAGGCTGATTGGGGACCGGGCGTGTGTCATTCCAACCCGGCCCTGCCCTCCTCGGCTCTACAATGCCTTTATGTCCTTTTTTGACCTTCTGAGTTCTGGCCACCATTCACTTGCATTGTATGGACTAAAGAGATGGGATATTCTTCCTAAAATCTTTATTTGTGTTCTGCAGAAGAAAGAAAGTCATACACACCTGGGTACTCTTCTATCTCTCCTCCTCTCTCTCCCTCTATCTCTCTGTTTTCTATCTCTCCTCCTCTCTCTCCCTCGATTTTAATAGATCAATACAGCTCACATTGACACATAGTGTGCCCAAATACCAGGCTGACTCTAGTAAAGAGATGTCCCCCTGAGATATGTTTTCTTTTTGAGGTAAAGCAAGGTTAGTTAAGGCCAAACCTGAAAATATGCATTTGCTTTGTTTATTAGTTGTACTGGCTAAGGCAACCCTTAATTTCTAAACCACAAATCATAATTATTAAACATTGGTGTGTAACTTGTCCTGCACTGTTTGTGCTACTGACATGAATGATTTAAAATCAAATCAGCTTGTTGAGGAGAGATGTGCAGTTTTGCTTAGGCAAGCACCACTCACATATTTTGTTACTATTATGTTCTTCCTCCTTTTTAAACATTTGCATGGAAGAGATTTGATGCCAGTGTTGTTGGGCCAATATGACTACATACAAGGTTACTGCTCTTTAATATTAGTCTATATATACACCAGTTCTCAAGCACATGGCAGATCACAGCTATTACACGGTTTAACACGCTCTCTTTTTGCATAGTGCTGATATCTTCCTGCCTGAAATTCTCAGACAATTGTGTGACTCAGTCTGTTGTAAAGTGACACTTTAGTGACGCATACAATATATAACTGCTGCAGACCTTCTTTGATTTTTACCAGTCATTATTAACTGGAAATTGTCTGTCCTTGAGTTTCTAGTATATTAATGTCATTATCTACATTATCATTTTTAATATTCATGGAAATATTATTGAGAAGTGATGCTTGGTTTTCCTCTGAAGGTTAGATAAAGCCACAGAATTTGGAACATCCCCTTACAAAAATATACGGTGTGTTCCAAAAGCCTCCTGCAGCTCACTAGACAGCTACTTTCTATGGCAGCATCCTAATCATCATGGAACCTTATAAATGACTGATTTGAAATGCTCTGCATAAGCAATAACTCTGTGCCACACAAATAGCTCTTCTCACGCACAACACATGGGAGGCCTCGACTTGCAATTTATTTGCGAGATGCGAGAGGTATGACGCAAAACACTTAAAGAAATAGTTCACTCAGAAATGATCATTCCCTCATTATGCTGTTTCAAACTCGTATGACTTTCTACTGCAGAACACAAAGAAAGATATTCTGAAGGATATGTGATGTTTTTTGTTTATACAATGCAAAAATAAAGGTAAAAAGGTAAATAAAGATAATCCATAGTGTGAAAAGCGCTCTGCGCATGCATCAAGCGTGAGGAAGTGTGAACAAATTGCTTTCATGAACTTGCCAAATAGAGTGCAAATGCCAGGGCTTATAGTGAATAAGGAGTTTCTGTTTCTCACCCAAAACCGATCGCATTGCTTTAGAAGTCATGGATCACTCAAGTCATGTGGATTACCTTTATGTTGCCTTATGTCCTTTTTGGAGCTTGAAGGTTTTGGACCCCATTGATGTGCATTGTATAGACAAAAAAGCATAATATATTTTTTGTTTGTGTTCTGCACAAATTCTGCCTGAGAATTTGGTCAAATGAGGTATCTAAGAAGACAAGTTTAGAATAGCTTGCATTTCAGGAGCGTGGCTATGATGCCTTAAGATGGGGATCACTAGGTTTCGGAACAGAGCTGTAGTGTTCTGGAAAATGTGCAACAATGTTATATTTTCACCTGCAGAAGAGCTCTTTGGTAGAGCCCGACCGATATAGGATTTTTGAGACCGATACTGATTTTAGAGAGGGAAAATTCACTGATTACCGATATGGTGACCGATGTAGTTAATTTTTGAGCTGGAATGAAAACAGACCTTTTCTATATGGATTTTTCACTGATTTTGCACCGATATGACTATGCAAAGGTACTCAGAAAGCTGCTTTCTTAAACGAATATTTGACATTATTATTATACATCGTTAACAATTTCTAGAAATGAACACTGAGAAAATAAAGAATAAATAAAAATACAATAAATAGCTTAATAAACATCAGTACTTTATGTTTAGTATCAGTCAATTGCTGACCATTTAAATAAAGAATAAATAAAAATTAAATAAATAGCTAAATAAACATCAGTACTGTTTAGTATCAGTCAAATGCTGACCATTAAAAATAAAGAATAAACCAAATAAAATAAATAGCTAAATAAACATCAGTACTGTTTAGTATCAGTCAAATGCTGACCATTAAAATAAAGAATAAATAAAAATAAAATAAATAGATAATTAAACATCAGTACTGTATGTTTAGTATCAGTCAAATGCTGACCATTTAAATAAAGAATAAATTAAAATAAAATAAATAACTAAATAAACATCAGCACTGTTTAGTATCAGTAAAATGCTGACCATTAAAATAAAGAATAAATAGCTAAATAAACATCAGTACTGTTTAGTATCAGTCAAATGCTGACTATTTTAATACTGCCAGTCAATTATTGGCAGGTTGTAAAACAAGAAGCATTTACACCTGCCAAGTCAAGAGATAAACAGCGGCAGCAGTGTTACAGCTATACAAGTTCAGGGGAAACTTTCAACGGTGGAAAACCAGACTTTTTAATATTACATTTTGTAAATGCAACAACTGGAATTATTCGGTTGAAGGAAGTACCAAACTGTGAATCCTGAACAAAACAGTTTGGTAAATACATGTTTACTCATTAGCTTCCACTCGGCTGACAACAATGAAAGTAGCTGTGTGATTAGTTAGTTAGCTATAAGCTCATTGTCACGGAGAGTTAAAGACGGATGTTGTTTATTTTACTTTCCAGCATTGTGTCTCACCAACTAGGTAACAACATAGCGTGAAATCAACAATCAACAGACACAATCCACCACCACACTGTTGTCTGCTGAGCTGCAAAAAGATGCTCTGATACTTACCTTTCAATCTGCTGTTACTGACTGCACTGACAAACGTTATATTAGTAATATTGAAAAGGGAAAATGATGGGGTCATTGTTTATTAACATTCCAGTATGTACTGTATTTCACAAACTAGTTAGCAACTTACCGTGAAGACACCGCTTAACACCTCACCACTTAACTCCACCCTGTCTGCAGAGCCACCGTCTGTTCAGCTCTGTAAACAATGGAGTCGGAGCATTCGTCCGAACGATATATCGGTCGGGCACTACTTTTTGGCAAACTGTTTCCTGCAAATTTACCACATATTAGCAGCAAGTTTGTCGCAAATAATTTTTACAAGGGTCATTCTAGTTGTTAGTGCCGCTTGCTAAGGGGCTGTTTACACCGAGCGTGTTTTCCGTCATCTGCGCTGTTTTTGTAATTGTTTTCTATGTAAACGTATTAGATGATTTTCTTTGACAGCATCTTGCTATTTCCTCAGTGTTTCATGCAGGAGCACATGTTTTAAGATGCCATGTCAAGTTAAAAAGAACGTAAACTTCAGAAAATGCATCTCGGGGCACCTGTGTTCTGTTCTATTTGTAGTGCTGCATCTAGCTTTTTTTTGCATTCTAGATTTTTTCTACAAGAACACGTTGAACGGCACGTAAGAAACTTTAAGTATTGATTTTAATTTAGCATTGTTAATATTTTAGGGCTAAGAACTAAATTTCTGCACATAACTCATCTCACAATTTGAGCAGACATGAATCCCACCTCAAATTGTTTGGCTTATTTAGGAAAAATGTGCTGTTACTTTTCTTAGTGATAAGATTGACAATTTGTGCTTGACAGGCAACAAAATAGACTCAGACTAACTAAGAACACCTTAGCAACTGCATAATAACGCCCTAGCATCTTTATGGTTTGAACTCTGTCAACATTAGCATTGCGAAGGTATTCTAATCCAGCAGCCTCAGCTAGTATCTGTTGCACTTCACTCTCACTATTCTTCTGACCTGCTTTATCCTGCCTATTCACAAACAGCCTCACACAGCGTGGGTTCCTTCAGCTTTTGATGTCAGCCGTCAACCCCCTTCCCAACCCCTTCTCTCTCCCAGCCACTTCCTTTGGAATGCCTTTTCTCTTTCTCTCACTCATCCCTGAATATTTCACACTCTAGGCCTCCCTGTTTTCTTCTGTCTGCCACCGCTCTCTAACTCACTCTGATTGTGGTGATATACATGTCAGTGGGCCAAACACAAAGGCTCTTTTCAGGCCTGCCTGGTTGAAATCCTTCTTCCCGTTAGGACCGCTGACACACAGGTGGAATAAGAGGAGCAGGGACCCCGATCATAAAGCTGACCCCTCTTCTTTTGTTGTCCTACCTCTTTTTTTCTGAATTCATCTCCCATTAAATATGGTGTGATTAAGGAAGTCACATCTCCACATCTATCCATGGCTCACTTTTGTTGCGCTGCGTGGCGTGAAGTTGCGTGGCTCTACGCTGGGATGTGTTGCATTACTTTGTGTTGTTACATTATGTTGTGTTATGTTACATTGCATTGCTACATTGTTATATTGTGTTATGTTACATTTACATTGTTACATTGTTATGTTGTTTGTTACATTGCATTATGTCATGTTACATTGCATTGCTAATTTGTCAGTTTGTTACGTAGCATAATGCTGAGTTGCGTTGTGTTTTGTTATATTGCATTGTCACATTGCATTAAATGGCATTGCATTTTTACATATTTACGTTGGATTACATCATGTTATGCTGCATTACGTTAATTTATGATGTGTTGTTGCGTTATGTTACATTACGTTGTTATTTTTTGTTATTTGTAAATTTGTTGAATCTTACGAAAACAATTGATATTTTCCATAAAGAAAATCAAGCCTATTTTTTGGGCCTTTGTGATTGTTTGCATTGTGACATAGTGCCTTGTGTTTTCCACGATAACAAATTTTCAGCAGTGGATACCATTACCAGTGAATGTTCACAATTCTCTATACCAATTTCAATACCACAGCTAAAACTAACACGCTCATGAACACACTATTTAAAAACTTTTAATATTATTTTAAATATTAACAACCCTATTATAAATGAAAGATACTCACTTATTTCCTTTTGAATCTAGACATGATCAAACTGTATACACAAGTTGTCGCACTGGTCATTCAAGACTTACACATGTGTTTTTATTGAAAAGTGAAGAATCACCAACATGTGATTTCTGTAGAATACCATTGACTAAGCATATTTTACTGGACTGTCCTGCTTTTAATGACACTAGACAACTGTTCTATTCAGAAAATTCTTTACTGGAGGTGTTTAAAAAGGTTTCACCAGTAAAAAGAGTAGATCATGCGCTAGAAGTGGTTTTAAGTGCTTCATGACGGGCTATCAGAGGTTTTAGATAATTAGGGGTCCAAGCACCGATGGTGCTGCAACCCTACTGTATCCATACTGATTTTCTTCTTATTCTTTTTCTGCCCTAAAAGCATATGGGGTAGCAAAAACCGTAAGTCCTAGAGACACCAAACTTGTCAGGATGGTCCCAAATCCCTCTCACTAGCTATAGATTTAATGTGCTGTTGTCCATTATTATTATTATTATTCTTTTATCATTCTAATAAAATTCTAATTTTGCAAGTGTGATGCAAATCTTTTCACAAAACCAGCTGTGTCCACAGCATCCACAGGATCTGTTGTGTCCAATTTAATTATTTTGGCCATGTCCTGGCCATACGTGCTTGGACCCCGATGATTGCCGCTTGCGGCTATATTTTTATGTTATGTCTTTTTCAAAGCAGTGCTGTGTGAACAGATAGCACAGAGCTCGTTTAGTTCAAGAGATTAGATTTAGAACTCCATATATCATATACATCAATAATTACATTTCATTAACAAAGCAGCCGTTTATGTGACTAAATGTTTGTTGACATCACTGCCTCTCTCATGTTGATCACAGTTCCTGAGGACTTGTGCAGATGTCTTCCGGCTTCTCCCCTTTCTGGTTTTTATCATCGTTCCTTTTATGGAGTTTCTACTTCCTATTGCACTGAAGCTTTTCCCTAACATGCTGCCGTCCACCTTTGAGACACAGTCCAAAAAGGTACACTGACCTGTAACCTTTGTGTTTTAATCCATAATGACCTTAATCGTACTTCTGTTCCTCTACTTGTACAATACTTTGAGCTAATCTATGTGATCCTTGTGTGTGTGTGTGTGTGTGTGTGTGTGTGTGTGTGTGTGTGTGTGTGTTTTGTAGGAGGAAAGGCTGAAGAAGGAGCTAAGAGTGAAGTTAGAGATGGCAAAGTTCTTGCAGGACACTATCGAGGAAATTGCACTAAGAAACAAAGCAGCCAAAGGCAACGTTACCGAGGAGTTCTCCACTTTCTTCCAGAAGGTAGAGCATAGTCACACATACTCAGATCTCATCCAACTGTCCACACTGACATTCAGACAAATCAAAACATTGAACAACAGCTCTCTATTGCCCCTGGGTGGTGATATTTATGATGTACTCTTTGATAAGATATTGCAGTGGGGTTCAAAATCTGAGTCCACTTTATTACAGGCGTTTCTTTTCAGATTATATGATCAGCATAAAATTGGTGACAACATGCACTCAAGCTGGAATGAAGTGACATAGAAATAGTGCAGAATCTTAAAAATTTATTTGTAATTTTATGTCATTATATATAAGCACACAGACAAGAATAATATATATATATATTTCCAGGTTCTGAATTCCAGATTTTAATGTGGACTTTTTCATCTCTTTGTATTTACTAAAAAATCTTTTACATCAAACTCTCTCTCTTTATCTCCTCTTTTCCTTTTACTCAGATTCGTGACTCAGGAGAGAGACCCAGTAATGAGCAGATCATACGTTTCTCTAAGCTGTTTGAGGATGAACTGACTCTAGATAATCTGACACGGCCACAGCTGGTGGCACTTTGCAAGCTGTTGGAGCTGCAGTCCATTGGCACGAACAACTTCTTGCGCTTTCAGCTCATCATGAAACTCCGTGCCATACGAGCAGATGACAAGGTTAAACGAGCCTATCCTTACTCGTAAAAGTGTGTTAGTTTAATATAAACAGAAGTAACATATTAAACATTTAATTCTCCCTTACTCTGGATAGTGGTCACTAAATTGGCATTCGCCAATATTAATAATACAATTCTAATAAAATAATTTCTTAGAAATTATTTATTATATTAATCATAGTTTTAAATACAGTTTTAAATTATCAACATCTGTCTTAGGGGCCAGTCAGACAGAACGCATTCTTGCATTAAAAAAGGTAGATGCAGTGCAACAAATTAAACAGAATGCAAGTATCGTGAGACACATTTTTAAAATTTGAAATTCTTTTAACTTGTCATGGCGTAAAAGAAAACGCGGCGCTCATGCAAGAGATGGTGAAAATACAGTGAGATGTGACTCAACAGTCAAACATGTCCATCTAGCACATTAACATTAAAATATAATTAATAAACTGATGAAAAATGGGTGAAAAACACATTATGTGTGTTTGGTCTGAAATCAGATAATATCAGAGCTTATTTATCCAAACGGTCAGAAAAAAATATTCTTTCTTCTTATTTCAGTTCTTTTCTCCCCAATTTGGTATGCCCAATGCACTCTAGGTCCTCGTGGTGGCGTAGTGACTCGCCTCAATCCGGGTGGCGGAGGACAAATCTCAGTTGCCTCCGCGTCTTGAGACGTCAATCCACGCATCTTATTGAGCGCGTTGCTTGTTGAGCGCGTTACCGCAGAGACATAGCGTGTGTGGAGGCTTCACATTATTCTCCGCGGCATCCACGCACAACTCTCCGTGGGGCACGTGGCGAGCGAGAACCACATTATAGTGACCTTGAGGAGGTTACCCCATGTGACTCTACCCTCCCTAGCAACTGGGCCAATTTGGTTGCTTAGGAGACCTGGCTGGAGTCACTCAGCATGCCCTAGATTCGAACTCGTGATTCCAGGGGTGGTAGTCAGTGTCTTTACCCGATGAGCTACCCAGGCCCCCCTTATTTCAGGTTTTAAAAGTACTAAACTTTTCTACTGTACAAAGTAATATTTTGTTGACAGATTTAACTCTTAAATTCTAGATTGGAGAATTAGTTTATATACAATAGAAAGAACAGTTTAGATTCAAAGCAGTGGCCATCAAATTGGTTATCGGCTATAACATAAAAACAATTATAGGCCAAAAATTCTGCATCTGTTCATTTCTTTCAGTGCTGATTTCTTTGCATATATGTGTGATTGACAGCTGATAGCAGAGGAGGGAGTGGACAGTCTAAATGTGAATGAGCTGCAGGCAGCATGTCGTGTGAGAGGGATGAGAGCTCTTGGGGTGACGGAGGAGAGGCTTAGAGAGCAGCTTAAACAGGTTTAAACACATTTCTTTACAATCCATAATCGCTTAGTACTAGGACTTCTCATCACATATTTTACATTGCTGTGTCTTCCAGTGGTTGGAGCTTCATCTGAATCAGCACATCCCCACATCTCTTCTACTGCTGTCCCGAGCCATGTTCTTGCCAGACACACTGTCCCCTGCAGACCAGCTTAAAACCACTCTACAGAACTTGCCTGAGATAATGGTGCGTACACAATAATAAAAAAATAATCAAGATATTTAAACTCCTGAGACCTGAGAGTGACTGCTGTGGTAACTAGTAACACCTAATAAACAAGCAAAAAAAAAAAAAAAAATTTCTAGAGCAAATAATTTTCCTAAAAACTTGTCCACATATGTGGACAGCAGGACTAAGTAGTGACATTTTAAATAATGCCAAGCTATAGAAAGTCAGATTTTTTTCACCAAATTGTTTGTTTCCAGGAGTGTTGTTTATTCATGTTTTTGAGACGTAACGTCCTTAATGTCTGTAACTTACATCAGAAATTAACATAATTAATTCTGATTCAAAGTAATGGCCAGCATCATCCAGTCACTGCCAACTATGTAAAAAAAAAAAAAAAAACAATTATACATTATAAATTCTGAATTTATGTACTGATTACCATTGTCCCATGCCAAACATGTTGAGTGGTCCAAACATCATCTGCAGCATGAAACTGAACTTTTATTTGGATTTTAGGAGTAATTTCCCTTAGCTTCACAGAGAGCTATAAGATGCTCCCTTGCGCTGTCTGTCTGCACTTGTTTCAGAAAAGTTCAAAATGCACCTTATTTTCATCCAAATCCATATAAAGCTTCTGAAAGCAACATTTTTCAGCTTTTGGAATCCATTGAAAATCCATTCCATGTGAAAATGCACAGTAAATATAGTAATGCATTTACTAATGTTAATGAATAGAACCATATTGTACAGTTATAAAATAAAATACAATAACATTTATATTAAAACGAAGTGAAATGAAGATGTGTCAATGTTGAATGTTATTCAAAATAACTAACATGTTTTTGTTTTGTTTTTTTGCTTTTGAGGGAATAATGTCCCAAAACCCACGTATGTGGACATCATGTTTATCAGCGCACTGACGTGGCAAAAATGAATGAATTTTTTAATGCGCCATATCAAACGAAACTAGAGACGCTACTCTTTACACCCAAACAGGTTTCAATGAAAAACATAAATAGGTTTCTTAACAGAGGAACTTTTGTTGGCTCTGCGCCCATAGAAGCGCTTAAAAGAAATTGACGCCATGCTGTTGTGCCACGTGACTGGGTTCAAATCGTTGTCATTTAAGTGTTAAACGCCAGACGTTTAACCCTTAAATGACAATCTAGAGTCTTGTGAACAGTATTCAGTTGGTTTAAATTCATTTAAATTATGCGTTTCATATAGCGAAGCCAAAATACAACATCCACGCATGTGGATGCGGGGCCCCACAAGGTTAAGCTATATCACTCAGCCCTAGTACACAGACTTTTAAATGGCTTATTAGTCTCTATGGACAATTCTGAAGCTGCATTTTATTCTGGAAAAATAAGAGCGTGTTTGGTTGTGTGTGCATTCACAGGCTAAGGAGGCGCAGGTGAAGGTGGCAGAGCTGGACTTCTCTAAAGTTGATAATAAGACCAAGCTGGAGGCCACACTGCAGGAAGAGGCAGCCATCCGTGAGGAGCACAGAGAGAGAGAGCAGGAGAGACTGGCTGATGCTGCAGAGAAAGCAAAGGAACAGGCCACACGGGTCATTACTGTCACTATTAGGTTCTTTCAGCCTAACAGCAATACCCTTGTAATTTTTATAGTATTGTTGCAATGTTTATGGAAGGATGCAAATGTATTTTTAGGAGGGTGAGATTCTGGAGTTGGATGCAAACAGGCGGGTGGATGCTGAGCAGGCTTTCTCCAGTGTAGATGTAGCCATCCATTCAGAAACATTACGAGATACTGCACCAGTATTGGAGGGTATCAAGGTAACACAGTCACACAAAACACACACACACACAAAATAGCATGTAGTCTATACATTTGCAACTGACAAGTCCAGCTAATGTGCTTGTGCATTCTGTAGCAATAAGACCATGCGATTGTTACTTTTAACTCAAAAGTGGAACTTTCTTACAGTTGCCATACTGAGCGTTGCGATTTCTACCAGTTATTTTTTATTTTTTTGCTCGGTACATTTTCGAAGTGGTCCATCTCCGTATAATGTCGCTGGATTTACAGATGTGTCGAATCTTGACTAAGTTTTAGAACACAAGATCTTGATCGTGCTTGTTTCAATGCCACAGGTATTGTTCTTTCTCTGCTTTTTTTTTTGTGTCTTTTGTATTGTGTATAATTTTGCGTGTTTATTTATTTCTCCAGTTCGAGCAGTGGCAGAGGTATCTGCACATTCAGGTTAGATAAACTTCTAAACTGCTGCCCATCTGGGGAAAACCACACTGACTTCTCTGCTCTTCTAGTCACTTTAATGTGTGCTTCCTCAAACAAAACTGTAACAGTTTGGGAAAGGAGGATGTGGAAACCGGAGTAACAAACAACAAGACTTTAATTAAAACAAACGCTGAACTGAAAACATAATCGACGAACACACACACACAGAGCGGCCGTGTGCGTCTCTCTCTCTCTCGCTTTCTCTCCCTGGTGTCCTCAGTTCTTCCATTATCTCCCTCCTGCTGGTTAGGCAACTCAGCGCCAGGTGTGCATCCTCACGGCCTGGCCTTGCCCTCCTCCTCCGGACTGGCTTAAACCCCCCCCCCCCCCCCATCTCTGGAGGGGAGATGCTGCCCTTCCGGCCTTTCCGCCACCCAATGGTTCTCCCCGCCTCCTGAGAATCTGAGAGAGACGAGGGGGAGAGAGAGAGAAAAGTGCTCTTCTTCGGCTCCCACGGGCACTACGCCCACCCGGTCCTCAGCCGCTCCTCCACCCCCGGGCAGATGAAAGCCGCTCCTGGAAGACGGCAACGACTCCACTGTTCCCTGGCAGACGACAACAGCTCCTCCTCCTGGCGAACGGCAGCCGCTCCTCTGGCTCCTGGCGGATGGCAGCAGCGATTTCTCCCAGACAGCGTGCCCTTCCTCCTTTCCTGGATTTCGGCACCAGTGTAACAGTTCGGGAAAGGAGGATGCGAGAACCGGAGTAACAAACAAAAAGTATTTAGTAACATAATGACACATCGACGAACACACACACACACACACACACACACAGAGCGGGCACATACGTCTCTCTCTCTCTCTCTCCCTGGCATCCCAGGCTCTTCCCTTATCTCCCTCCTGCTGATTAGGCAACTCAGCGCCGGGCGTGCATCGGCCCGGCCACGCCCTCCTCCTCGTCACAAAAACATTTCCATTATCTGTTCCATAAATGGTTTTCCTAGGGTTAGGGATGGACACTACTGAGGCTTGGACATCTGTTTATTTTAAACCTAAAATAAATAATTTTTAGTTTCTGTACCAAATGTACATCCTTTTGTGTGAATATGGTGATTTGAAAGAGCAGAGGACTTGTGTGGTTATGCTTGTATCCTCCTACCCACTCCACCCCAACTCTGTCCGTTTATGAGTATGTGTGAGTCTGTAGGACAGTGCATATGAAACTTGCAGCAAATCCTTGAGGATATTTGTTTTGTCACAGAAGTCCACTAAATTGGCATTACAATGTGTTCTGGTTGGTTTTAGTTACCTTTTTGTAGTCACCTTTGTTGTATGGTAGACTTTCCCTTCCTTTGACTGTGGTTGTGTGATCCTATTATTAAAGAAGGACCAGCACTTTTGTCTCTGCATCAGTGTTGGGGAGTAATTACCGTAACTAAAATTAGCTTAACTACATTATTCAGTACTGTGACTGTAGTCCATCTGTTTTCAGAATAAACACTACGTATATCGCTGGTTGATATCACATTGTATTGCGCATCCAGCCTTACAAGTGACTGAGCTGAGGAGTATATGCTCAAAAACACATTCACCGATTTATTTAAGAAATCACACAATAGTGTTCCTAGACATCTCTGTATGACATTTTAAATTATTTTTTTTTATAGCAGAATAAATACTGCTGTAATTACTTGTTATTTATTTATTTATTATAAAATGTATTGTTGAGTTTGATGCTGTTACACTAATTGAGATAAAATATTAATTTATTAGAATTATTATTTAAAAAAAAATGTTTTTTATAAAATATATAAAATTTAAGAAATGTCATCCCCTTATATAGCTACAATGTAATTTGATGCTTTTTGTTTGTAATTTGTTGTGTAGCTCTTTGGGTAGCATAACTTTAGTTCAAAATATGAGTAGCTCAAAAACACTGGCAAGCTACAATTTCCCCAACACTGCTCAGGATGTATGTTAAAATGTGAATCTGTTGATGGAAACTGTGTTTGTTTGACCTTTCAGGGGGAGGAGATCACTAAGGAGGAGATTGACATGCTGAGTGATGCCTGCACCAAACTGAAAGAGCAGAAGAAACTGCTCACCAAAGAGAAGGAGGAACTGGAGGAGCTCAAGGATGATGTGCAGGAGTATAGTGAGGTGTGTTAATGTGGCTAGAGGGACAGTAGATCTCATTCACTAACTGTGTGTGCACTCATTTTTGTTTGTAAAACCTGTGTGTGAACAGTTTCATGCAAAAATCATGTTCATGCACAAACCTTTATTTATGCAATTATCAATTTTAAAACCAACTCAAACCATGCAAATGCAAAAATCACAGAATTCTGGTGGCCTTAGAAACATGGAATGTGTTAAGACAATTTGTAACAGGTAAAGGTTGGGCAAGGAGGAGGTGGGAACTGGCTGAACAATCAACATAAACTTTTAATGCGTTAATGAACTTAAACAATGAACTTAAACAAACATAAACAGACACACATGCAACACGGCCGCATGCGTCTCTCTCTCTCTCGCACCGGCGTCTCTGGCCACCCCTTATCTCGCTGTGCCGCTGATTAGCTGATTCAGCGCCGGCCGTGCTCCATCACGGCCCGGCCACGCCCTCCTCCTCGTCACACAAATCCCCTGCCCGATTCAGGCCGGGGCACTGCCGGTCTGACTAACCCGCTCCTGGACGCACTGTCGCCTGGTCCTCAACCGCTCCTCCACCCTCTGGCGGACACCAGCTTGCTCCTCTCCCTGTGGACGGCAGCGAGTCCTCCAGCCCCTAGCGGACGGAACTGCTCCTCCCCTTCTCGGCAGACGGTTCCTTTGGCTATTGGCAGCCGGCAGCGACGACTCCTTCCCCAGGCAGACGGCCGTGGCTGCTCCCCTGGTGGATGGCAGCAGCGAGGACATCCCTCCTCCCTCCCGGGTTTCAGCACCAGCGTAGCAATTCAAAGATTGCAAAGGAGGAACCTGGGACCGGCTTCACCAACACGTAGACATTTAATAAACACTTTTCAGTGTGTATCAAATCAAAATCATGCACTGCTTTTCAGTCAGCTATGTCTGAACATAAAAAGACACACACAAACAGGCTTTGTGCATTTCTCTCTCTCACCTGCCGCTGTCTCCTCTACTTAAATACTCCTGCCGCCCCTCACTGGAACACGAGACCGGTGTGGCACACAGGTGGACCTCATTCACCACTTATCTTCCTGGCCTCTCTCTGCCCAGACGCCGCTCGGCCCCGCCCTGGCCGCCACATAATTGTTGTTATTATTATAATTAGAAATTGAAAGTAAGAGACTCTACAATAAGTCTTTATTTCAGAATAACCTAAATAATGGAAATTCACTAAACAGTTGCGCCACTTTTGCCCATGGTATTTCAGAGCAAAAACTTGCATCTTATTCACTAACCACCTGCAATATAGTTTATTCGGCCACAGTTAGCACTGAAGGAGTACTGCGTCTTGAGTATTTAAATTAAGTCATTCGTTTCTGTGCAAACATGTCTCCTTTCTATGTAAATGAATCTCATTTTTAAAAATGTTATTTTTTATTTTTTCCTTTTTCTCCCAATTTGGAATGCCCAATTCCCAGTGCGTTTTTAAGTCGTCGTGGTCGCGTAGTGATTCACCTCACTCCGGGTGACGGAGGACAAATCCCAGTTGCCTCCGTGTCTGAGACCGTCAACCCACGCATTTTATCACGTGGCTTGTTGAGCGCGTTGCCACGGAGACATAGTGCGGGTGGAGGCTTCACGCCATCCACTGCGGCAACTACACTCAACTCACCACGCGCCCCACCGAGAACGAACCACATTATAGCGACCACGAGGAGGTTACCCCATGTGACTCTACCCTCCCTAGCAACTGGGCCAATTTGGTTGCTTAGGGGACCTGGCTGGAGTCACTCAGCATTTGGTTATTCTGAAATAAAGATTCGAACTGGCGAACTAGCGAACTCCAGGGGTGATAGCCAGCGTCTTTTACCACTGAGCTACCCAGGCCCCCCAATTAATCTCATTATTGATTGCGCTTCATTCACAAAACTCCTTGCTATTTGCCCATCGCGTTATTACTGCCCGAGGAAAGATATGTTATGGTGCATTTTCTATCGAACATGACAGCAGTAATTCATTAAATGATTGAGAAGAGCATTATAATCTGGCATATATCCAGATGCACGGTGTAGTCAAGTGCACATTCAGCATGTTAAAGAGATGATTCAGGTGTCTGGATCACAGTAGTGGAGTGATGCTGCACAGTCCCAGCAGAGTGTGCCAGATTGCGGTAGTCTGCTGCATCCTCTGCTATATAGCGCTCAGAATTGACCTGCATGACAAGAATTGCATGTGCAAATTGTGTTGAGAGCAGATTTTGTTGCTGCGTTTGTGCTGTTTCCTGATCTGCATAATTCCTTTAGTAAATCTCATGCTAAAACAGTGCAGAGAGCCAATTTTTAGAGAGTGATAGGATACATTTAAGAGGTTGTGCAGAAAGCCCTTATATGGAGTTGGTTTGGGCTTGTATTATGTATTTTTACTATGGTTTGGGCATGTAATTACTAACTATAGGCACACACTCTCCCTCGTTTCAAATAATCTGTTTCATCAACATACAAAATATTTTTTGTGGTACACAGTTATTAGTGTGTGTGTGTGTGTGTGTGTGTGTGTGTGTGTGTGTGTGTGTGATATAAGACTACATAATTTTATTTTTTTTTAAAATTCTGGTCTCAATACAACATTTAAACATGCAAGAATATCAGATCCACTTGTGGAAGTAGTGGTGCCTGTCTCTCTGCACAGGACCTGGAAGAGATTAAGCGAGAGCTGTCTAAGACTGGAGAGGAGAAAGTGGTGGAGGAGTCTAAAGCGAGTAAACGCCTGTCAAAGCGGGTCAACCGTATGATTGGCAGGATTGATAAGATCATCAATGAGTTGGAGAAGGACAAGGTAGTGCTAGACGGACAGATGGACAGCGGAACCACACCACCAATCGGGTAAGAGACTGTTCATATGGAATTGGGTTGAATGGTGATGTTTGTACTTTTCATCTGTGTGTTAGTGTTAATGTATTTCCATCTGAAGTGCGTGTACACATGGTGGGAAATCTACACATTAAAATGGTGGTGGAAGAATAGCCTCACAAAGGTGTAGACGCAAACAAAGAGAGAAGGTTCCTAGTCAAATTAAAGCTATTTTTTGTTGTTGTTTTTTTAGATTGTTCTTTGAGAAACATAGTGACTTGCCAAGGTAAGGACCAGAGAGAACTCTTGCTTTGTTTTTTTATTTCTTCACCAAAAACATTAACTTGGATTTATTTTGGACAAAAAACTTTTAGGATGTGGACAATCAGATTTTTTAATCCATCAACAACATGCTTGTAATTTTGTTTTTTGGTACCATTATATAAGTAATGCTGGCCATTTTGAAATTAATCAGTAGTTTGTGTAACATTGTGGCATAAATTATGCTTCTCTTGTATGCTCTTGTTCAGTGTTCTTAGTGATGACATGATGACTTGATAAATGGCCAAAGGGGCCTTTTAAGGCGTTCTTGTGGTTAAAAATAGCTAGATGCAGTGGAACGATAAGAACAGAATGCAGGTGTCTCAAGATGTGTTCTTTTAAAATGACACAGTATTTAAAAAACTTGATGTTTTTGCATGAGACACTGAAAAAACAGCAAGACGTGTTTTAACGGTCAAAGACATCCATGTGAACAGCCCCTTAAAGGTGCTTTAAGTTATATTTGTGTACTGGTATACGTTGCTCTGACACCTAGGTGCATAGATGTAGCAGCATGCAAAAACAGTTACTGTTGTCAGTTACCGATGCCATTGAAAACATTTTCTATTCGCAGATAGCCGTAATTACTTTATTCCGCAAGTGAATAAAGCATCTTAAAATAGTTGATTATCAAGATAAAGCAAGTAATATTCGAGTGGTCACGTGATCGCAACATGGCGCCGCGCATGAATGTGCACCCAGCACCATATGTAGAATAAAGTCGTTTTTTAATGACTTATGTAACTAGAGTCTTCATCTCATGCGAGTATACATATTTTAAACACTATTTTACTATAACTATTTCTTTCTGAGTCACTGAGTTTACCTTTAATTTGAGTAAAGTTTCACTACTGTGAAACCATAAATTAGGCTTGTAAAATTTTAGAGGAGAAGATTAGAGAGTGAATAATTTGCTTGTTACTCTACTACATTACTAAGTAATAAGTAATAACTGAAGTCTTTTTTGGGAACCCGGCTGTGCATGTCTTGGCATGCAATTTGGTTGATTAACACTTCACTTCTCCTCCTCCACCATCTTACCCGTTGTGTTATCGAGTAACCGTTCCCTGTATGCAGTGTGTTGCTGTCCTACAGGGAGAATCTGATTAGTATCAACGAGCTCATTGCAGTCATGAGGCAGATCCAGAGCATTCCCGAACACAAGCTGCTCAGCATGGCAGAGGCACTCGATGAAAACAAGGATGGCAAGATAGACATTGATGATGTCATCAAGGTGAGCTGATTGAATAGAAACACATTTGCAAAATCTCTCTATACTGGAGCCTAATAATAATAATGTTTCTTTTATATAGCGAGCGGCTTTCCATAGATCAAGGACTCTTTATAGCAATGGCTCTTAAAGTGTGGGGGGACCAGGGGTGTGGTTAGGTGGGCACAAAAGACTGCCCCATTCTTAAATATAGTTTACTTTCACACATTCAAATTTAGGGATGTCCCGACACCAATACTGGTATCGGAATCGGGTCCAATACTGTGCTGTCCAATGTACTCGTAAAAATGCAAAACAAAACAATACCAACTGACGTAAGAATGTCATTGCATAAACATGTCCTAGTGATTATTAAAACGCAAAGGCTGATATTTAATTAGATAAATATGCACTCACTGAGCACTTAATTAGGAACACTATGGTCCTAATAAAGTGCCCGATGTGGTCTTCTGCTTTTGTAGCCCATTCGCCTCAAGGGTCGACGTGTTGTGTATTCTGAGATGCTATTCTGCTCACTTCAGAGTGGTTATCTGAGTTACCGTTGCCTTTCTGTCAGCTCGAACCAGTCTGGCCATCCTCCGTTGACATCTTTCATCAACATTGCATTTCCTTCCGCAGAACTGCCGCTCACTGGTTGTGTTTTGTTTTTGGCACCATTCTATGTAATCTCGAGGCGGTTGTGCGTAAAACTCCCAGGAGATCAGCAGTTACAGAAATACTCAAACCAGTCTGTCTGGCATCAACAATCATGCCACAATCGAAATCACTGAGACCATTCTGATGATTGATGTGAATATTAACTGAAGCTCCTGGCCCATCTGCGTGATTTTATGCATTGCACTGCTGCCACATGATTGGCTGATTAGATAATTGCATGAATAAGTAGGTGTATATGTGTTCCTAATAAAGTGATTGGTGAGTGTATGTAATATTCACTGTAATACTACCACTACTACTACTAATAATAATACATTTTAAGTAGGGCTGTCAATCGCTAATTTGTTTTAATCAAATTAATTACATGGTGTGCCAATTAATTAAATCCTCATGTAACAATTATTTAATTTATAATGATGAAATATTTATAAGTATATAAATATTATATATATATATATATATATATATATATATATATATATATATATATATATAATAAAAAATATTCAGATAATTAAAATGCAGAATCCAATGTATTGTTTATTTGCATATTATTGAACATAAGCCAATCCACTGGCCTACAGTTCACATCAGTCAATTTTGCAATTGAATTTGTCAGTTAGTCCTAGATTTATTAGGAGTGCTTATCTAAGGACCCGTCAATGTATACCTGCATCAGACAGATGCTTTTGGAGCTTCTCACTTTGGTTGCGTCGCGTCATAAACATACCATTTTTAGGTCGCTCTGTCAAGTTAAACGTAGTTTAATATTTAGAAATTGAGATCCCTAAGTTTGGATTTGTGCTCCATCAAGCTGTGTTTTGAGCATTGCTCAAAACAAGCTGTGTGTGTCCTTGTGCACAGTGAATATAGGAATGCATTTACTAATGTTAATGAATAGAACCGTATTGTACAGTGATAACAAAATAAAACACAAAATAATATTTATATTAAAAGAAGCAAACTGACCTACAGATGCGTTAATATTGAAAGTTATACAAAATATATTTTTTTTATTTTATTTTTTTTACTTTTGAGGGAATAATGTCCCAAAATCCACGTATGTGGATGTCATGTTTATCAGCGCGCTGTTATCCACAATGCATTGTGCTCGACTGACTTTCTATTTCCAGTGTGATGAAAAACATTTTTTTTTAATGATCTTTAACGATTGTATATTATTTGATCAGTCTGCCAAATGTGAAGATTGCTTTTTGCACAAAATTACATTTAAAATGCAAAACTGCTGTATATTATTTAACTGGATGCCACTCACTGAATTAAGCATTCCACATAGTGAACATAGTGTTTCACATACTATTTAAAAAATAGTAGGCAGTATACAGTGTATACTGCAAAGTATTCAGTAAGCATTAAGCTAGTATTCCATTCTGAATTACTTTCATCTGGTGTTTGTGCTTTTGTGTTAGGTGGTTGAGCTGATCGATAAGGAGGACATTGATATCTCCACCAGCCAGGTTGCAGAGATCATGGTCATGCTGCAGAAGGAAGAGAAGTTGGTGGAGAAGGAGAAAGCCAAGGAGAAGTCCGAGAAGGAGCAGGCAGCTAAAATCCAAAACTAGATCTAAAACTGAGAGCACTGTGTAGGGAATGGAAAAGACATTGAAGCTATTCAAGACCATTAATATGTAAATCAGTTTCAGAGCTCCACTCTGTATTAAAATCAATATAAAGTGTTTTTCTTTTTGGTTTGTTCAGAGAGAAAAACACTGCTAAGAAGAGAAGACAGATGTTCCCTTACGTGTACTGTTTTGCACACAAAATAGGAACAAATTTTGCATTGTTCAAAGAAGACTTGTATAATGACTGAATTGAGGAATATTTATTTATTAGAAGACAAATAATAATTCAGAGATGAATGTTGGAGGAATATTTGTTGATTTGTTTTTGGAAAGACCCTAAAGAAACAAACAAAAATTATTAATGATAAAAAAAAAAAAATGACTTGATTGTTCTTCAGTTGGCAGTGATGGCATTTCCTGTATACTGAGGTCATTTCCTCTCTTTGCACATTACATCACCCATCACCATAATTCCACTACTCGCTCAGCTTTATTCTGTTTTATATTTTCTTTTTTGTTTTCAATTCTCAATGCATTTTCATGAAATTGTTGAATGTTGCTCAAAAGACATTGATATCATATTTATGTTTATCTAATAACCAAAGGACATTTGTTGCAGAGGTTAAACTTCATTTATACTTGTGAATACACATTTATTTGCACCTTTTATGACACATAGCCAAGGTTTAAGGTAGTATGGGGGTGTATCCCTAAAGTGCTTGAGCTTTATTCAGGGTAGAAGCTAATTGATACATCAGATTTGTAGTTTTGATTTGTATTTTAATAAGCTATAATCTTGGGTTGATTTCAGCATCATATTTATATTGTGGCCTTAGTAATCAAACATCCCTTTAATAATCTTAAAAAAGTTAAATTGAGAAACAATAAAGCTATAAAATATTTAAGTCTTTACTGCTGGAGGTATTGCTAGACTTTGAATTGGATATTAACAGTTGTCTATGCTGTGAGCCTTTGTAAGCTGGCTGTTAGCTGATGTGTGTGTTTGGAAAAGATAGAGGGCACTTCAGCCAGTGTGGAAATAATCAGGGTATGGCTCATCCCATCTTGTGCAAGAAGAGGCCAATCTGGATACAGTCAAGATACTCCCTGGATAAACTTGCACTCCTTACATGGAGAGAATGTGTTCTCATTCGCACATACACACAGTTCCAGCCGAGCACCTATAAACTGGAATGTGTTGATCAGTCTTAAGGGTTTGGAACAAAGTAAGACAGAATTATGACAGAATTTTCATTTTTGCTTAAACTATACATTTAACTACAGTAAAGGCTGTGTAAATTTGAAACGCGATGACGGCTTTTAGGCCTTAAACTATATTCAATAATTAGTATTACTGTAGCGTATGACAGTCCTTGTTTGTGTTTTAACAGAGCAGAGAATATGATGCTGATGTATAATTGCACTATAAATTATTCTGAGCTTTATTTGACCCATTTTGGAGTGTTGATTAGACTCAGGAAGATGCATGTTATTTCTGTGTGTGCACATTGAGAGATATTTGAGGAGACACACACTTGAATTTTTATAGTGATAGATGGGACGAAGTGTGACTGTTGTAGAAAGGTATTAAGATACCTTGCTTTTGTATTTTTTTTTTTTTTTTAATGAAAATTTAAAATGAGCTCTCAGATAAATTTTTAAAGGATGGTGCATGTGCACGTAAAACTGACCACTGATTAAAAACAGTGAGACGTTGAAGAATTATTTAATTACTACAGGAATTAACTAATTTAAAACTTGAACTAATTAAAATGGTATAGACATTGAATATGCTCCCATTTAAAGTCATTTTAAGCATACTAATTATTAGTATTCTGATCATCCTATGTATATTTGTTGTGTGTTTTTTTTTTTTTTTTTTTTTTTTTATCTTATCTCCAAGAAAACGAGTCTACATTACCTTAGTACTGTTATGCTAGTTAAGGGATAATGGAAATTCTCATCATTTATTCACCCTCATGCCATCCCAGATGTGTATGACTTTCTTTCTTCTGCTGAACACAAACAAAGATTTTTAGAAGAATATTTCAGCTCTGTAGGTCCATACCATGCAGGTGAATGGTGACCAGAACTTTCAAGATCAAAAAATCACATAAATCAAAGCTTAAAAGTAATCCATATGTGGCATGGGGGGGGCATGGTCATGTGTCTGTCTGCGGGAGAGGGAAAGTGGTAAGGCTCGTCACCTGGGTTGTAATTACTCTAACACCTGTCTCTCATTATAGTGATGCTCTGGCGTGCCTTATCAGGTCTCCCTCCGCCATCACTATAATGAGAGACAGGTGTTAGAGTAATTACAACCCAGGTGACGAGCCTTACCACTGTCCCTCTCCCGCAGACAGACACATGACCACGCCCCCTATGCCACACCATACAACTCCATTGGTTAAATCCACATCTTCAGAAGCGATGCAATCACTTTGGGTGAGAAACGGAGTAATATTTCAATCCTTTTTTTACTATAAATCTCCACTTTCACTTACTTTCAGAATGTGAAAGTGGATATTTCTAGTATAAATATTGATCTGTTTCTCACCCACACCTATTAAATCCCTTCTGAATATGTAGATTTAACCACTGGCATCTTATGAATTACTTTTATGTAGCCTTTTTGTGATTTTTGGAGCTTCAAAGGTCTGGTCACCATTTACTTGCATTGTATGGACCTACAGAGCTGAGATATTCTTCTAAAAATATTCGTTGGTTTGTGTTCAGCAGAAGAAAGAAAGTCCTGCACATCTGGGAAGTCGTGAAGTGAGAAAATTATGAGAATTTTCATTTTTGGGTGAACTGTCCTTTTAACTTCTAGACTGAAAAATGGAGAATAGGGAAATAGAGTGATGTGCAAAAGAAATGTTATTGAAAATCTGTATGATGCAAAATATATAAGAATTTTTATTGTATTGATCATACAACAAATGTATGCACTATTTATGTCAAAGTGGTTCAAAAGTTGTGAATTAAACCAGACTGATCTCTGAAAATTTCTTATTAACACAAATCCATGTGCATTGGCCGTCATTTCACACACCGTCACTATATTTTTTCATTTGTCATCTTAATTTTATTATTCATTTTTTCTCTTTTATTCCTTTTCACTCCCCTGCTGCACTATCCAACCATTACTGACCAAAGATTACATGGAATCAGATCCCAATTATCTTCTCCACTTTAATGTTTACACACTTTATTTAACTTGTTACTGCTCAGCTTTATGGTATTGTTTTTGTTGTTAGTTTTTTTTTTTACACCTAAAACTGTCAAAAACAGTTCTAAGACAAAGTTCAAAGACAGTTCCTACTTTACAATAAGAAAAATGACATCAAACAGTTTGGGAGAGAGGTGAGTATTTTAAAGGACCGGCAAACAGACTGTCCATTTGAAAGCGCTGTGCTGTTAAAATATTCTGGCATATGAAAAGAAAGACATATGTATAGGAAAGCTATGTTTGAAGGCACTGCTTATTTCAAGTTCATAAATTATTTCTAATGCAATGCATGCATATTGCTTCGTCTTTCTGGATTAAATAAATATCACACATTTTAGGATGCAGAAAGCTATTAGCAGCTCTTAATAAATACAAATGGAATTCTGAATACAATGAAAACCTGACTTAATAATTCTGTATTCAGGCCTTTATATCAAAGTTTTCAAAATCTAATTTTGATCTAAAACAAAAATGAAAACAACTTACTAACCTGTTATAATACATCAGAGCTTTTGACTTATTGTCTTTCTCATAACTGTTGAGAGACAGACCTTCTTGTTGGTGTATAATTTATGGACATGTGTCACAGGGTTTTATAAAGTGTTTATTAAGTGTTTGTTTTTATCTGCATTCAACAACTCTTCTTAAATTAATGTTTGGAGAGTGCCAGACCACTTGAGGGTGCTATAGTCTTAGTTAATAAAGGCGATCATCAACATCATAACATCCCTATTTGTTATTCTGCAATGTACAGTATGTTGCTCATGAAGCTAATCTTGTATGCTGCTGTTATGCATGTTCCTGGATATGTTGTGCATTCTTATGAGTACATCATAGAAAACTGACAACAGTCACAAATGTTACATGCTATCACTGGTTTATGTACACAACCGTTGCAGAAAGGAGACAAATAATAGCCTAGCTCTCAAACAGTTAGCTCATATACAATCTGACACCCAAACTAAGAAATGACTTTAAATTAGGCAGTCTACAATAACAACCTGTGCAGACTTGAAGTGGGCTGAAAAACTGGTGGGAGAGTCATAGTAAATAATTTTGCCCTGTAAGTATTGCCATTTGGGCTGGTAAGAGGACACTGCTCTGTGTAAGAGCTGATAACAGCTGTATGTCTACCTGTAAAAGCAAATTTCTCTGGCCAGCTGCTCTGAGAGTTTGTATTTTAGGTGTGCAGCGTGGTAAGATGGTGAAAGATTGCATTTAACATACAGTATGTATTTTATGTTGTTTGGGGTCATTCTTATAGCCAGACATTAATGGTGCATGCTTTATGTTAAGTTCAGTAAATGCTGAGTACTTTCTTAGAAAGGATTCTTGGAGTTCTTAGACTCTTTTGCTCTGCTCCCTTCTTCGTGAAATATGTGAGCAGACAAAGAGAACTTGTTTCAGCTGTAGGATACTCAGTGTGTTGCAATAAGCTGTTGGGAATATGTTAATATAGCACAAGTAGCTTCGTGTTGGGCACATTTAGCAAAATATCTAGTAATGCACTGAAATTAAAGCTGCTGTAAGAGATGTGATTATTTACAGGTCTATACCACAAGGTGTTAAATCACACTTGCTTCTGTAATGGCCATAGTGTCTGTAATAAGCAAAATAATAATACGACTAATAAAAATCTTACAGTGACGTGCATGTTAGCCAACCTAAAAACTTGGAGGCGGCTCCTTGCCAATGGCGTTTAGGAAGGGTATGCCTAATCAATGAAAAACGTGAGGAGAGTTTGATAAACCTGTTTGGAAACAGTCGTTAAAATGTATTCCACTACAGATTACAGAATACATGCTCTAAAACATAATTTGTAACATATTTTGTTAAATTACTCAAGGTCAGTAACATATTCTAAATACTTTGGATTACTTCTTCAGCACTGGTAGAATTATTATTTTATTTTTTATTTGTTTTTTGACTATAAAAAAATCTGCTAGTACAGTAAGAAAAAATACATATGTTAAAAATACATTCTCTGAAAAAAGCCTAAATATCTTATGCAGTGTGGCTTCTAAAACAAGATAAAGCAAATTGATCTTTGTATTTTAAATATGTAATCCCATTACATGTATTCCGTTACTCCCCAACCCTAGGGACGGATTAACCATATGTGCAATTGGGTACATGTCCAGGGGCACCACGCAACAGCATTTGTAAAATCGTCTAAGGTATGTTTTTAATTGAATGATTATTAAAGTTTTTCAGAATCATTAATCAAGTGTAAATTATCCAGAGGTCCAAACTGCTACCAAAACAGGCACAGATGGCGCTGTCACGTGGTACATGTTCCGTTTGTCAGTGCTGGACAGGATGGGCCAAAAGGGATTTTATTAATGCTTTTATAGATACTGCTTAGGCTGACTCAGGGGCACTCAAGAGTGTTAATCCACCCCTGCCCAACCCTGTGTGTGTATGTATGTATATGTATATATATACACACACACACACACACACACACACACACACTACCTGTCAAAAGTTTTGAAACACTTGACCGATATGTTTCCCATGATCTTAAAAATCTTTTGATCTGAAGGTATATGCTTAAATGTTTGAAATTAGTTTTATAGACAAAAATATAATTGTGCCACCATATTAATTTATTTCATTATAAATCTAAAATGTATGCTTTTTATTTATTATCTGCTTTTCTTTATTATTTGGTCCAAGTCATCAATTTAAAAAAAAAAAAAAAGTTTTTGAAATTGATGACTTGGACCAAATAATAAAGAAAAGCAGCCAATAAGTGCCCAGCATATAGATGGGAACTCCTTCAATACTGTTTAAAAAGCATCCCAGGGTGATACCTCAAGAAGTTGGTTGAGAAAATGTCAAGAGTACATTTCTGAAAATTCTAGGCAAAGGGTGACTACTTTGAAGATGCTAAAATATAACACAGTTTTGATTTATTTTGGATTTTGTTTAGTCACAACATAATTCCCATAGTTCCATTTATGTTATTCCATAGTTTTGATGACTTTACTATTATTCTAAAATGTGAAAAAAAATTATAATAAAGAATAAGTGTTTCAAAACTTTTGACCGGTAGTGTGTGTGTATATGTATGTGTGTGTAATATATATATATATATATAGACTGGTGGCCAAAAGTTTGGAATAATGTACAGATTTTGCTCTTATGGAAAGAAATTGGTACTTTTATTCACCAAAGTGAAATTTCAAAAAACATTTTGAAAAAAATGTTCAGAACTTCTAAAACTACTTCAAAGAGTTCTCATCAAAAAATCCTCCATGTGCAGCAATGACAGCTTTGCAGATCCTTGGCATTCTAGCTGTCAGTTTATCCAGATACTCAGGTGACATTTCACCCCACGCTTCCTGTAGCACTTGCCATAGATGTGGCTGTCTTGTCGGGCACTTCTCATACACCTTACAGTCTAGCTGCTCCCACAAAAATTCAATGGGGTTAAGATCCACAACACTCTTTCCCAATTATCTGTTGTCCAATGTCTGTTTCTTTGCCCACTCTAACCTTTTCTTTTTGATTTTCTGTTTCAAAAGCGGCTTTTTCTTTGCGATTCTTTCCATAAGGCCTGCACCCCTGAGACTTCTCTTTAGTGTTGTACATGAAACTGGTGTTGAGCACGTAGAATTCAATGAAGCTGTCAGCTGAGGACATGTGAGGCGTCTATTTCTCAAACAAGAGACTCTGATGTACTTATCCTCTTGTTTAGTTGTACATCTGGCCTTCCACATCTCTTTCTGTCCTTGTTAGAGCCAGTTGTCCTTTGTCTTTGAAGACTGTAGTGTACACCTTTGTATGAAATCTTCAGTTTTTTGGCAATTTCAAGCATTGTATAGACTTCATTCCTCAAAACAATGATTGACTGACGAGTTTCTAGAGAAAGCTGTTTCTTTTTTGCCATTTTTGACCTAATATTGACCTTAAGACATGCCAGTCTATTGCATACTGTGGCAACTCAAAAACAAACACAAAGACAATGTTAAGCTTCATTTAATGAACCAAATAGCTTTCAACTGTGTTTGATATAATGGCAAGTGATTTTCTAGTACCAGATTAGCAATTTAGCATGATTACTCAAGGATAAGGTGTTGGAGTGATGGCTGTTGGAAATGGGGCCTGTCTAGATTTGATCAAAAATGACTTTTTTCAAATAGTGATGGTGCTGTTTTTTTACATCAGTAATGTCCTGACTATACTTTGTGATCAGTTGAATGCCACTTTTGTGAATTAAAGTACCAATTTCCTTCTGAAACAGCTAAATCTGTACATTATTCCAAACTTTTGGCTGCCTGTGTGTGTGTGTGTGTGTGTGTGTGTGTGTGTGTGTGTGTGTATATATATATATATATATATATATATATATAACAATTTCTGTGCATATATTGCGTTATGCATTTCTGTTTGATGAAGCTAGTGGTACAGAAATCACTTACAGCAGCTTTAAAGAGATATTTCGCACTAAAATGTATAGTCTTCAGTTTTGGAACAAAATGATGGTGAGTTAATGATTGCAGAATTTTCACTTTAACTGGGTGCCTGGGACTTATTTTCAAAAAAAATAACAAATAAAAAAAAATTGTTCTTGACTTGTTTATATGTCTAAACCAAACCACAGAATGTTTTAAGAGTATGTATGTAAGAAACATTTTCTACAATCAGAGGTCACTCGCTATGCAGTATCACTAAAGCTGCTGTGTATTATTCATCTGCTACTGTATTGAATGGCAGTATTGTTTTCAGACAAACACTTTCACAATGCTTTCTTGAGTGATGACTGTTGAATATACTTAGGAAAATTTTATTTTGGTGGAGGGCAGTTTTTCGGTGTGGGGTACAGATAAGTACCAACATCTTGCTAATTTAATGGCCATTAATTAATTGTCATTGAGCACATGTCACACAGATGTACATGCTTCTATATACTATGTTGCTGTTTATGTTACATGTTTCTCAACTGCTTCACAATTGTGCAAAAGGACCCTGTGTATCAGCAAAATGCAAATGTATTACATTTAGGAAGTTCTTAAGTGTGCTCTTACATTGACCATTAAGATGGAAATACACATTAAATAAAACTGTTTTGAAATTGTGTCTTTGAAGAAATGTAATGTATTTTGATGTGAGTGCAGTGGAAAGAGTATTTGGTGGTTGGAAACACTGGAATGGTGGTTGGAGAATGCTTGTGGAGCAAACATTTACACTGGGCTTACAACACTGAGATGTTGCTGACGTCAGGAAAGACACTCCACGTCATCCTCCCCAGCTTGCTTGGCACATGGCACTATGGGGCACTGAGACTTAGGCTGGGTATTATGAGTGTAGCTGTGTTTTATTTTGCTTCTGTTTAAACAGAAGTTGACATGCTAGTGGCAAAGCCTGCACAGGTGGGGGCTACAGGGTCAGTTTTTGTTGAATAAAGGTTGTGTGTATGACTTGATTCATAAACAGGGGAGCTAAAAATCATTGGACATGTTCGGAACAGAATACATCCGTACTACTCTTACTATTGTTGCAGTATATAGCATGTATGCTGTTTATAATGAGCAGTACACAGCAAACATATCCCACAATGCAATGTAAACACAATAGTTATCAGTTCCTGATGCCATTGAAGTTCATTATTCACTGTCAGTCATAAGTTATTTATTACAAGAGTTAAAGTGTCCAATAACAGAGCGGTTATTGAGATTAAGCGAGTAGTATTCAGCTGGTCATGTGATCCTAACATGGCTGCCCCCATGAGGGGACCCTCTCCATGTAGAATAAAACAGCTTTTATAAGGTTACTGATATGAGTCTTCATCTTATGTGAGTGGACATGTTTTTATACATACATTTTAAAATTACTTAATTTATTTAGTAGTAAAACTTGTTCAATCAGAAAAAATTACTGAGTACACCTTTAAGTACAAACCGCAAGTAATATCAGCTGCAATTTTTAACTTCTCTTTCTTGACTCATTATTTGACGGGACTGCCAAAAGTGACATTTTTACACAAAATGTTTTTATTTTCGAGATGATAACTGGATGGCACTCATTGAATTAAACATGATAATGTGATAAGGTCATGTGACATAGTCAACAACAATGTAGCATACTAACAAAACATCAAGACAAATAATAATGGCTTCTGTTTCACTTAGTATTTATAAAAAGTAATAGGCAGTATACAGTATATACTGTTCAGTATGAAGTCTCTGGCATCATTCAGTAAGTAGTTAGCTAGTATTCCATTACAAACATTGCCATGTTTAAAGCAGAGTCTTTTGAATACCTAAAAGTGTTTGACCACTAGACGGCAGTGTATGACAATCTGTTCTGCTGATCTCTAAATAGATCTCTTTTAACATTGACACCCCAACCACTCGAATGGGTAATTTCTGTCTCATTAAAACTTGTCATTTTGGGCTTATGAAGAGTCAGTCTGCTATGAAAAATTCAGAAATTAAAACTGGTATGGCAGGGGAGAATATCATACAATACCAGGTAGTGGAACCACATTGTAACACTTGTATTACAGGCAAGATAAGCACGTGTTAAAGAAACATGTCTCTTTTTTCCTCTGCTTACTCTCTCTTTCTCTCCTCCCTTTGGGTGACTGATGTATGTTTTCCAAATGTAGAGATATTATTGGATGGCACGGTGAAGTACACACTGTATTCAAGCAAATTCTTGTCTCTCCATGAGTTCCCAGTCTGCCTATACTAATATTGTTCCTCTAACTCTTCTACAAACACATCACTTCTCTACTCCCTGTTCCCCCCTTTGGTTACCCTGCGCCGCCATGGCGCCTGCAGTCACCAGAACCATGGCACAGAGGCCAGGAAACGTGGTTACCATGCCAACCATTGTGGTCAGTAAGGGGAGCGCTCATAGGCTGGTAAAGATGATCTGTGTTAGTCGTGAGAATTGAAGAAAAACAAACAGTGATGGTTTGCGTAGGAAAAAGACTGCATGAAGCAGTATTGATATTTTGAGGTTTGCCCTGGCTTGACTTTTGAAATGCTAGAATAGGATCGCTTACTGTGAAATGTTTGTGGGATTTGCAGTGTATGCCAGGCCAGGGGCCACAGCGGATCCTCTTTACACATGCAATCCATCAGGTGTGTGTGATGCAAACGCATGCGGGTTAAACATGCTGCTCGCAAACACATACCAGATCATGTGTGACTTGATGAGGAACTGACGACAGCCGTGTATAATTCTCTAACTGCTGGCATGTACAGTGACTTCTGTGGTGTACTATAAACCGTCTCAGTGCCCTCTGGCCCTGTAGGGTCTCACTAAAGTTCAAAAACATCAGGGCTGAATCGCTATATTGCTGTAATAGTAAATATTGACCTCACCCTGTTCCCTACTCTGCCTTCATTGTGATTGTTTGGTCTAATGTTTAGTTTGAGCGTTCAGTGGGTTTGGGTCAATGAAAGTGGAGATTTTAGTGAGGAAGTACTACCCTTGCAAAAAAAGTACTGTGGCAGTACCATGCAGGGGGACAGGAATTAGCTGGTTAGCAGGTGCTAAAAGGGACCTACTAACCAGCTAAGGTGCTGGAACTACACTCTATGAAGGCAAAAAGCATGTTTCCCAGTTGACAGCCATTCAAAAGTAGCCGTGTTTTCTGATGAATATTTTTTTTTCCAGGAATATTTAAATCGCACTTATTTCATGACATTATAGTACATCTTTTTCCAGGAACAGGTTGTTTTTAAAGGGTTTTGAAAAGTGTGAAATGGACTTATTTTTTTCCCCATCTGTTGCCATTGACGAGTGTTTGGTCACATGACACCCGATCCCGGAACTGACAGACCACTGTGTCAGACTCCAGATCGCGTACTTCCGGGTAAGCCTGTGCTAGGCAAGCAGATGCCATTGTAATTAATGGGAATGCTAAAGTATATCTGTCTCCAGGTATTTGAGAGCTCCTTGGTACCATTGTACAGTGATTGTATCAGATGGTAATTCCATGGTACTTTTGATATACAGTATTTGGACTCGTAAACATACATTTTTGAATGTCATTGCATAAGATAACAAAATATCTAACCAAATGGCATATATTTTCTAGAAACAACCATCAAAACAGAGTGTGGAATGTTGGACACTCCATGCACTCAGCGCTCGCGGCTTACCATACGTAGCGGAAGGGGTGGGGCTACCTGCCTGCTATGCTGGTCTGACAAAACAATTGTAAATAATGGAGAATGTAGCAACTAGAAAAACGTTAGTGAAGACAGCACCTTACAAATGTGAGTTGAATGATTTACCATCACCCCACACTGTGTGTATATGTACGTTGTTTGAGATACAAGTGTTGAACTGAGGTTAGCTAATGTGCAAAAGCTAGTGGCAACACATCGCATGCATTTGAAACTTCAGTTTGTCAGCTGTCAAACGTTGAATGCATTCATGTAGTAAAAAAATTTAAGTGTTCCATTTGGGACAATACTACACTGAATATTCATTCACTACATGGCTGAGTGCACAGTGTATATTGTAAGTGTGTAGTGTATATCATTTGGGACACAGCCTAAGAGTGTGCACATTTTTCAAGCCAAACAAAAGAGGTTTGTTGGGTTTTAAATGATAAAACAATTGAAATACTGTTTAAAATTAACTTTCTGGCTATCAAACTTTGTGGAACATAGTAAAGGTGCTGAACTACACATGTGGTTACTCTGCTAGTAGAACTTGAAGAGCTGACTTCATATATCCACTAAAAATCCCTTTGGGACCAGTTGGTTAAATGTAATTGCAGAAAATTGCTCAGAAAAGTCCAGTTAGTTCTGAGAAAAGGTGTAGCATCACTTGATTTGATCTTTTTTTTTTAATCTAATGCAGTCACATTCATACATTTTAAGTGTGGCTTAAGTGTCCAAATACTTTTTGGGGTCACTGTATATGCCAAGATTACCACATGAACGATTAACACATTTATATACACTAGTATTTAAATGGTACTCCAAGATACCTCAAAGAATACCATGGTATTACCATGGTACTATGCCAAAAGTATGGTAACAGTATCCTTTTTTTTTTTTTTTTTTTGCAAGTGTAGGATGTGTTTGGTTTTGGAATGATTTGATCAGTTCTGAGAGTGTGTACTGTGCTTCAGTTAGTGTGTAGTTTGGTGTGTAATGTTGTATGGGTGTGTATGTGTCTGGGCTGTATGTGTGTCAGGGCACTGTTGAGCAGGTGTTGGGGAAGCTGCTCTTAGAAGGCTGAACCTTTGGCACAGCTCAGAGTGATGTGAAAAAGCAAAAGAGAGGGAGTTGGGTAGGAGGAAAGTAACTCATGGAAAGTGGATTTTGTGGCTGTAAGACAGCTGGTCATTCCCCTGGGACTCATTTCAGCTCTGACAATCCAGTGTTATCCACACACACATGCAAAACTAGGACTCTGTTCGCCATGAACATAAAGCTATCCTAATAATACTTCTGACCAACAGCTTCCAGTTTCTCACCCGGTTCCTTACTGCATCCATCAATTTCCATGGTTTCAGGGTTTTAACCTGTTGTTGAGTCTTCATCACTGGTAAATCCACTAGACCAGATGTGACACTGAAAATAGTGATGATGTGGTTAAAACGTGCAATTCTGAGCCCTCTGACTCGGTCTCACAGCCGTTATGTTGGGACTGCTGTTACGAGAATGAGCAGATTTTTGTCATCTTCAGAGATATTGTAATTAGCCATATCATTTCTGAACCCATCTGAATCATATTTGATCTGTTCATAATGAGACTAGCTTAAACACACACACAGACACAGACACACACACACACACACACACACACACACACACACACACACACACACACACACATATGTTGGTATGCTAACCTTATGAGGAGTCTCCATAGACATAATGATTTTAATACTGTACGAACTATAGATTCTATCCCCTACCCCTAAGCCTAACCCTCACAAAAAACGGTATGCATTGTTACATAAAAAAAACAAACAAACATTGTTTGGTATGTTTTTTTTTTTTTTATTTATTTTGTTATGCGATTTGAATTATGGGGACACTAGAAATGTCCTCAAACCACATTTATAGTATAATAACCTTGAAATTACCAGTTTGTAACCTAAAAAAAAGTCCTCCTAAACCACCCAAACCTGCACACACACACACACACACACACACACCACACTCACTCTCTTGGATCTAATGTGAGTGAGAGGCTGCTTTTTACCTATAATTTGGTCTTGAGCACTGGGACTGGATATTTTTAGAGCTTGATGTATTGCATTTTGTATGCAGTAATTTTTGTGTGTGCTGTGTATGAGAGAGACAAAACCTCTCTTAAATTCTTATTGTGATTTAATGCATAACAATGTTTAGATTTTATATACTTGTGAAAGATGGTGTATATATGTACAGGTGCATCTCAATAAATTAGAATGTCGTGGAAAAGTTCATTTATTTCAGTAATTCAACTCAAATTGTGAAACTTGTGTATTAAATAAATTCAGTGCACACAGACTGAAGTAGTTTAAGTCTTTGGTTCTTTTAATTGTGATGATTTTGGCTCACATTTAACAAAAACCCACCAATTCACTATCTCAAAAAATTAGAATATTGTGACATGCCAATCAGCTAATCAACTCAAAACACCTGCAAAGGTTTCCTGAGCCTTCAAAATGGTCTCTCAGTTTGGTTCTCTAGGCTACACAATCATGAGGAAGACTGCTGATCTGACAGATCAATAATTGACACCCTTCACAAGGAGGGTAAGCCACAAACATTCATTGCCAAAGAAGCTGGCTGTTCACAGAGTGCTGTATCCAAGCATGTTAACAGAAAGTTGAGTGGAAGGAAAAAGTGTGGAAGAAAAAGATGCACAACCAACCTGCAGCCTTATGAGGATTGTCAAGCAAAATCGATTCAAGAATTTGGGTGAACTTCACAAGGAATGGACTGAGGCTGGGGTCAAGGCATCAAGAGCCATCACACACAGACGTGTCAAGGAATTTGGCTACAGTTGTCGTATTGCTCTTGTTAAGCCACTCCTGAACCACAGACAACGTCAGAGACGTCTTACCTGGGCTAAGGAGAAGAAGAACTGGACTGTTGCCCAGTGGTCCAAAGTCCTCTTTTCAGATGAGAGCAAGTTTTGTATTTCATTTGGAAACCAAGGTCCTAGAGTCTGGAGGAAGGGTGGAGAAGCTCATAGCCCAAGTTGCTTGAAGTCCAGTGTTAAGTTTCCACAGTCTGTGATGATTTGGGGTGCAATGTCATCTGCTGGTGTTGGTCCATTGTGTTTTTTGAAAACCAAAGTCACTGCACCCGTTTACCAAGAAATTTTGGAGCACTTCATGCTTCCTTCTGCTGACCAGCTTTTTAAAGATGCTGATTTCATTTTCCAGCAGGATTTGGCACCTGCCCACACTGCCAAAAGCACCAAAAGTTGGTTAAATGACCATGGTGTTGGTGTGCTTGACTGGCCAGCAAACTCACCAGACCTGAACCCCATAGAGAATCTATGGGGTATTGTCAAGAGGAAAATGAGAAACAAGAGACCAAAAATGCAGATGAGCTGAAGGCCACTGTCAAAGAAACCTGGGCTTCCATACCACCTCAGCAGTGCCACAAACTGATCACCTCCATGCCACGCCGAATTGAGGCAGTAATTAAAGCAAAAGGAGCCCCTATCAAGTATTGAGTACATATACAGTAAATGAACATACTTTCCAGAAGGCCAACAATTCACTAAAAATGTTTTTTTTATTGGTCTTATGATGTATTCTAATTTTTTGAGATAGTGAATTGGTGGGTTTTTGTTAAATGTGAGCCAAAATCATCACAATTAAAAGAACCAAAGACTTAAACTACTTCAGTCTGTGTGCATTGAATTTATTTAATACACGAGTTTCACAATTTGAGTTGAATTACTGAAATAAATGAACTTTTCCACGACATTCTAATTTATTGAGATGCACCTGTATATGTGTGTGTGTTTAGCACTACAAGGATTGTACCTAGTAGCATACCGCAAATCTTTGGGCCCCCCGTGAAACATGAGATGGAGTCCCATCCATGAGCAGTTTGTAGCTAGCAGGGGTGAAATAGTGGTGCTGATAGAAAGCATTATTTTGGGTGATCTAGCTCAATCGTTCCCTTTATTTCACCTGTTTCTGCTCTGTGATGTTTTGTGTTCGACTTTTGGATTCCTGTCATTTGAAAAGTTTAAATCTGGCCGTCTACAAACTGTTCTACAAACTGCTGGCTGTGCACGAAAAACCAACATTCAACTTTCCAGTTTCCGTCTTATTGTGATTCCAGTGTAAAATAAAATGTTTAGGCAAATCTAACAGACTGATCACACAGCATTTGGCAACAGTAGGTTGAAAGTTTTGTAGCTGAAATCGGTGTATAGATACAGAATTTCAAATCACTGCCCCCAGTGGCTGAAACTGGAAGTGTTGTTGGACAAATTAGCATATGTGAGCTCTAGTTTCAGGGTGAAATGTCCACAGAGTGGCACCAAAAGCGAGTTGTATGTTTAGGTGTAAATTATGTTATTCAGTTAACAGGAATGCAAATTGTATTAACTCTCCTCCCTAATACAAACACCTACCCTAAACCTAACCGTCAGTGGAGTAAAAATGTAGGCCTAATTTCAGAGTGAAAATGCAGCCTCTGAATATGGATTATTTCCTGGTTTCCACGGGACCAGAACCTGTGTGTCAGAAGGTACTTGGGTTGATTTTAGGGTACATGAACTCTTTCTGAAGTAACATGTTGATTTCATGTGTGATGATCATGTTGCATCTAACCAGAATTTAAAGACCCTCCACGTAGGGTCTGTGATTGTACTAATGTGTCAGTGTGCTGACATTAATCAATGTGACCAGGATCAGTAATTCTGATTAATTTACCTGTAGTCCTGTCTGATGGTCTATGGCAGCAGAGATAAGGGGGCGCAGCAGTTCACCTCTGTCCATGTTGGCCCGCAGCTCCACTCTCTCCTATTCTCAAATGTCAAGATGTTCTTTGCAGACCAGATGAGCTCACAAAACTGTGTGTACCCCCACTCCACTCCCTGTGTACCTGGTGAAGTTAACCAGCTGTGGTCAGTGCTGCTAACTCTATTCCCGGTCCACTCTGTCTCTGATTGGGACAGATGGCCATGCTGGAGAACCAGAGAGACTGTACTGCATCTCCATTTTTTCTTATTAATCTGAGCCCACATTAATGCTCTGATAAAAACACAGAGCAGTCATGCTGCTCATTTATTCAGAAAGAGATCCTAAATTCAAAGACATGGTAAGTTTCAGGTGCACCAAATCCTGTGGATTTCCATGTGTGAAGATGAATTTGTAACAAGGGTTAGTTTTAAAAAGTGGTGAGGATTTACACGTTTCCAAAGTCTAAACTGGAATGTCAACAATTTATTAACATTAACATTACGATTATGTTAACATTATATTACATTACGATTAGATGCACTTTATTAGGAACACCTGTACAGCTATTTATTCATGCGATTATCTAATCATAAAATCACGCAGATACAGGTCAGGAACTTCAGTTAATGTTCACATCAACCATCAGATTGGGGAAAAAATTTGATCTCAGTTATTTCGACCGTGGCATGATTGTTGGTGCAAGATGGGCTAGTTTGAGTATTTCTGTAACTGCTGATCTCCTGGGATTTTTACACATAACAGCCTCTAGAGTTTACTCAGAATTGTGCCAAAAACAAAAAACAACCAGTGAGCGGCAGTTCTGCGGATGGAAACACCTTGTTGATGAGAGAGGTCAACAGGGAATGGCCAGACTGGTTCGAGCTGACAGAAAGGCTACAGTCACTCAGATAACCACTCTGTACAATTGTAGTGAGCAGAATAGCATCTCAGAATGAACAACATGTCGATCCTTGAGGCGGATGGGCTACACAACAGCAGAAGACCACATGGGGCACTTTATTAGGACTATAGTGTTCCTATTAAAGTGCTCAGTGAGTGCATATAAAATCAAATTCTCTTTAAAAAGTTGTGGGTGCAATCATACTTTTTGATCAATTCAAATGAACTGTGACATATTTTATTTGACAATGTCATTGTTAAATCTGGCACTGTCATATACAGGGTAATGACTTTTGGTCTAGCCTCCTGAGACCTGAGCGTGACTGCGTGACTGATATATATATATATATATATATATATATATATATATATATATATATATATATATATATACTGTGTATATATTTAGACCAAATAGTTTTCCTAAAAATTGATGTCCACATGTGTGGACATGTGTGGACAGTGAGACTAAGTTGTGAAATTTTAAATAATACCAAGCTATAGAAAGTCAGATTTTTTTTAAATCAAATTGTTTATGTTTCCAGGAGTGTTGGTTATTCATGCTTTTGAGATGTTAAAGACATATCTCATACTAAATTTTCAACCTTGCTAAATATATATAAACAAGGACAGATGCATGATTTGGGGGGACAAATCACCCCTTCACAGCATTAGGGGGACGTGTGCTCCCCCGTCTCCCTCAGTTCTATGCCAGTGTGTCCACACATGTGGATGCAGGGTCTTAGGAGGCTAGAGATTTTTGCTTGTAGTGCAAGGGGTCCTGGGTTCAAGTCTCACATAATATAAAGTTTTAATAAAACATTTTTTTTTTTTAAAATTGCAGCTGTATTTCAGTGGATTTATATAAGAAACAGGGACCAACTCCAACATCCCTTCTCATTGTAGCACACACTAACAAAATGAAAACTCCTGCTCGACAGTTCTTCTGTATTAAATATACCTCTGCCTCAAGCTATTTTGTCCCATATTCAACATAAGATAGGCTTTCTTAATGTGGTAGGAATAAAATCAGCCATGGCAAAAAGTGGTGGGGACATGTCCTCACCAGAAATGACGCCTGTGGTAACAAACCCCCTCAAACCAAGGGTAGAAACCTTCAAATGGTGCCTCTATGCGTTACATACATTGCATTTATGGTTGTTACACCTATGCATGTGTGTTTAGAGGTCACACTGGCTCTATCAAGCTGTGATTTTAAGCTTGAGGTGTCAGTGTGACGAGAAAGTGTGTATGTGTGTGTATTAGAGATAGAGAGATAGACTACACGAGCACTGCCTCCATGCCTGTCACTTTATATTGAGCAGAAAACACATCTGACGTTAAATGAATATTAAGGCCAACAGCTTCTTTTACTTGGGTTCACTTGCAGGGGGTCTTTTGTAGAGGGACTACAGCTATGTGTCACTTGCTATGTGTGATTATGTGTGTGTCCAACTAATGGAAAACTTTTCAATAAACATTCTAAATAATGTCTTAAAGAAAATGCAAAAATGGAGATTTGCTATCCCCTATTCTACAGGGGATAGCAAATATAATTTGCTTAGAATAAAGACAATAGAAATCATGGAAACTCCCCACCAAAAGAAATGTGTGTTTGTGTGTGTCATTTAGATTGACAGCTCTTGTCGACGTCTCCATCTCCTTCCTGAAGGGGTGTGTCCTGCTGTCAGAGCCTTGAATGATAGGTCACGGTCTGCCGTGTACTTTGGTCCGGTCATAAAAATGACCCTGTTCATCTCTTTCGCCTTTCCCTTAACCCCCTCTTCCATCTTTCCATTCTCCACATCTCTTTCATAAGTGTTTCTATTGTGTTGCATATGTTTTTAGGCTCAAATGCATGAAGAGTGCCTTTATTGCCCTCCTTGTGGCCTGTACTCACATCCAAACCCATCATCAAACACTTGACTGCCAGCTTCTATAAATAATATCTACCCACACGCACACAGTGGTATGAAGAGACCTATTGTCCGCAGGCTGCTTTTGTGAATGTGGAATTATCAGAAGGGATCCTCTAAACCATCTTGCAGAGACTGACAGCTTCATAGAGCGGGAGAGAGGGGTGGGGGTGAGATCTGAAGTGGAGACTCCTGAAGCAGTTTAAGAGCTGCTGGCTGCAGTAAGACGGACATTGCTGGGTAACTTCCTGCTTCTCGGAAGGGTCCTGTGTCTGTGTTTACTTCTGCTCTTACAAAGCTCCCACTTCCCACTGATACTGCAGCATTTCTCTTGCAATCATCTGATTAAAGAGGATCTATGTATACACAAAAAAATAATTATTTTTAAAAGAATTTTATTAAATTGAGGAAAACTTTTCTGTGTGAAGTCTTTTCAAAAAAAGTTAATTTTTTAATTACAAATTTGTTCTAGTTTTGTAGTACAAACTTCAGTTATTTCTAATAGATGCAATGAAAATGAGAAGGACGGAGCAGGATTCAAACTCAGATCACTTGCACACATGCACCACCATGTAAAACAGGATATAAGATCATGTGTGCTACCTGTGCACCTGTGATAAAGCCACTACATTAACACATTATAAAAAATATTTTTTATAAATTCTTTCAACTTTTGGATTTTTACCAAACATTAGCTATTGATGATTTATTTATTTATTTATTTATTTATTTTTGCTGGCATACAACAAGAAATGAAGAAGGAAAAAAAAAAAAAAATTTAATCTAGTAAAGTGCTACCAAAAAAAAAAAAAGAAAAAAAAAAAAAGAGTTTAAATTGATAGTGTCCAGATCACACACTGGACGCATTTAGCGGATGACAAGGCGTGTCAGCGGCACCCAGCTACAACTTCGGAGGCTCCTCTAACATAGTTTTCCATTAAATCCGGCCCAAATCTTTATCAAGTAACATAGATTACTACATATCAAGTGACATTAGCTATGACTAGAAGATATATTATGTATAAGTATCTTTCAAATAACCTACACAATGTATTTTCATTAACAAGTAGTATTTTTATTTATTTATTTATTTTTTATTTTTTGAGAGCTTGCCTGTGCCTTGTCCTACCTGTGATGCGGCGTGTCACTTCTCGTCTGGTGTGCGACTGGCTTAAGGGGTGGAGACAAACCACTCATATATGAGTACGAGAAATCGCTACACAAAATATGGTGGCTGTAATCCCACCTTACAGTTAAAAGAGCCAACCACCATTTGATAGAGGTATCATAACGCCCAAAAGAGCGTAACAGTCTGGTTCCAGAAGTAAAAACCCCATTAATTTTTTCCATAGACTAACTGATTTTCAAGGATAACTTATAATAAACCTTTAAAGACAGACCTACCGTGAGCTCCGAGGTTGTTCATCGATGGTATATGCTTCTGTTGAAGCCATAAGTCTGCTTTATTTTAACTTCATTGTTTAAAAATCGTGTTGAATAGCGGGATTCCTTGTAAACAACTACATTTCCCATGGTACAGCAGAGAAAGCTTCACCAATCAGAAAACCGCCGTAGCCCAGGAGCGACCGCCCACTCCCATGATGCACTCTGATTGACGCAACCAAGTCTGTTTCCCTTAACTTTTAAACTACTTATATATTTGTTCATATTGGAATATTTTGCAATAAATGTTACATATATTGTTTCTAAACTTATAAACAACAAACCTTAGTTTTATACTGTATATACCCATTGTTTTGTTTTTTATCAATTACATCATTTGCAATGCTTCATAGGATTGTAGTTTGTGCCCTTGTGAAAGACGGTAAGTACACAGTTTTGTACCTTTGTCTTTTTGTTTGATTTTCAAATACTTTTCTGCCTCAAAACAAAGTTTGTAACGTTGTGATTTACCTCAGGGCTGGTTGGTTTTTATGGAAGATTTTATGAGAAGCCTATGCAAAACATGACTGGAAAAATACTTTCGTAGCCCAGATGGCTGAAAAGGTGGGCGGGTACTGTTGCACTCTATGTGGAGGCTATGGTAATGGCAGTCCCACTTAACAGTTAAAAGAGCCAATAACCTTTTTTGATAGTGGCATCACAAATCTCAATATAGAGGCCATAGAAATCGAAGTCTCGCCTTACAGTAAACAGAGCCAATCACCTTTTTTGATAAAGGCATTATAATGCTCTATATAGAGGCCATATAGAACGTGAATGCTCATTAGCTGGACAAGCCTTGAAAATACAGTAATTTGAACTAATGAAGCATGATTTATGAATTGTCGATTTTATGCCTGATCTGAAATATAATCTTGACCAACAGTCTACAGAGTATACAGAGCTGTAATTGCATGATGGAAACAGGTGTTACAATTATGTCGTTACGACAATGAGTGAACCTTAAAGGGAGTTTGCCTTAAAGGAACTTTGGCGTCTCTCAGAAAAAAATAATGCACAATCAGTCCCACCCCTGTAACTAACTGTATCTTTAATGTCTATAGAATTTGACAGATTTGAATTTCTCTTCTGTTTGACATGCACCCCTCATTTTCGTGACTGACAACTCCCAGTCCAGAGCAGGTGTCTAAATCCAAAATGGAAATGTTTTCTATAGCACTCACTCAAGAGAGAAGTCCTTGTCATTTTAATGAGTGCTGTGTTTTGGGTCGAGTGTGGTGTGGATGGGCTGAGTGATTTATTTGTCACTCAAATAATTTATGGCCTGGTGTGTGGGGGGACTCCAGAGGGTCTTCATTCTCCACTTTGCTGTGGAGGCCCCACAAAATGCCAGGAAATACCACTCCATGCTGTCACTGATACATCACGGCATAGCTCTGTGGCCCACTCACATGTATGCCACGTTAGATGCAATTAGTAGCAACAGTCAGAAATGTAACTGTGTTGATCCATGGGCTATGGGAACCAGTGTGTGTGTGTGTGTGTGTGTGTGTGTGTGTGTGTGTGTGTGTGTGTGTGTGTGTATTTAGAACAGCGACAGCTAATACCGGTCAGCTGTCTCATTAGTTTTATCATTAGGCTAACAGCTGAGTACAGAGGCCTGGATCCCATCTCTTTCTCTCTTGTTTCTTTTCTATTTGTCTCTCTCCCCATGTTTCTCATGGGAAATACTTGGAGCAGAGCCCCATTTCCATCTACCTCCTACCATATTCCGATATACCTTATATGAAATGTAAACAAACTCCAAACTTCAACATTTTCATCATGTTCTACTGTTTAAAACTCATCTCACATCTATTGTGCCCTTTACATATACTCCACATACTTTAATGTTGATATGTTGCTATGCCCTGTGATTTTGACATGGTAATTTCCAGCTGTTCTTAGGCTTGTCTAATTGTTGGCATGATAGTGTCATAGTGATATGGGAAGGGATGCTTTGGTCATATGTGCAAAGCTCATCGCTGGATGTGATTGTGTTTCTGTGGAGCTTTTGATTAAAGCTGAAATGTGCCATTTTATTCAGTGTTAAAATATTTCTCCTATCCCAGCTTAGCATGCTTAGTAAGCCATTTTTAGCTTTTACTTCCCAGAAAGTGCTTTCAAAACATTGCTCAATTCTGCCAAGCAAGGTCTCAAAATAATCTCCAGACTGAGTCTCACAGATTGAATACATAAGCATTTTGACTTTTGCCTTTGTCTAAAAGTTACGGCCTTGCAAAATTAATGTGGTCAATGTAAAACCGGATATGAGGCTATATCTCGGCAATGGTTTGATGTATCGAAACAATTGAATGAATAAGAATTTTTATTTTTTGCCTTTGTTGAAAAGTTACGTAAAATCATAGTTAAAGAGGTGGCTGTGAAACCGGATTTGAGGCTGTATCTCAGGAACACTTTATCCTATCAAAAAAAACTTGGTATGTTTCATCAGCACCATGATCTGAGGGCACATGCAGAGTTTATGACAGCGCCACCTATGGGTCACCTATGAAAAATTGCTATTTTTGCCCTTAACTTTTGAACCATATGTCCAAAAATCATGAGGTTGGTCTATGGATTCTATGTGTCACGAGGATTTTATCGATACAGTTTTGTCCCATATAATAATAATAATTCTTTACATTTATATAGCACTTTTCTAGGCACTCAAAACGCTTTACATAGTGTAGGGGGACTCTCCTCAACCACCACCAGTGTGCAGCATCCACCTGAATGATGCGACAGCAGCCATAGTGCACCAGAATGCCCACCACACACTAGCTATTTGTGGAGAGGAGAGAAGAGTAGAGTGATGTAGCCAATTCAGGGATGGGGATTATTAGGAAGCCATGATATATAAGGGCCAATGGGGGGAATTCGGCTAGGACACATGGGTACACCCCTACTCTTTACGAGAATTGCCATGTGATTTTTAATGACCACAGAGAGTCAGGACCTCAGTTTAACATTTCATCTGAAGACAGTGCTTTTTTTTGTTTTACAGTATAGTATCCCCATCACTATACTGGGGCATTAGGACCCACACAAACCACAGGGTGAGCACCCCCTACTGGCCTCCCTAATACCACTTCCAGCAGCAACCTTAGTTTTTCCCCAGGAGGTCTCCCATCTAGGTACTGGCCAAGCTCAAACCTGTTTAGCTTTAGTGGGCAACCAGGCAAGAGCTGCAGGGTGATTTGGCTGCTGACATATCGACTATACTGTCCCTCCACCATATTTAAATGTATTAAAATCTATTAAATTAATCTTTTTCGGATTTCAAAGAAAATTGGTATGCATCATCGACATCATGTCCTGATGATACTTGAGCAGTTTGGAGACATTGCCACCTATAGTTCAAAAGAAAACCTATACTTGAATTCTGACTCTATATGCAAATACTTTTTCATAACACTGTATATGGGAGTGATATCTTTTGAAAGAATTGAGAAATTTGGAGACAGCATTACCTGTAGTTCAAAAGAACATGATCTGTTTAACATGGTTTTCATGCTGCATGCTGTGATAACTTAGCATGCTAATCAGTTAACATGCTAACTATTGGGTTTTCTGTCTTATAAAGCAATTTGATCACAATGGTAACCGTAGGGCAACACTAGCTTTGCATGCTAATCAGTTAGCATACTGTAACCCTGGTATAAGTAAGTTCACACTAGGTTGAATAAATATATATACGGAAGTCTGAAAACCCCAATTCAACAATTCACCTTAGGAAGAGTTGGAATCAGAAAAAACAAGTACTTATATACAGAAAGATAACTTGTATTATTTGAACAACAAATAATATAACAATACAATAACCAAGTGTGTGTGTGCGGTATCAGTGTGTCACTTGATGAATTAAGGATCACCAGTCTGTCCATTCAGTTCACGTTGCTGAGCTCAGATTAGTTGTTCCAATTCACAGGGAGTAAAATTCCTTTTGGTTCAACATCAAGCAAATGTTCTAGCAGGGAAAATCCATAGATCGTAATTGTACAGTCCTACCGAAATGTTGGATGCAAGGGCACTCTGCAAAAATCAATTGAAGATCACCAAATTCAAACCGGGTGGCTCGCCATCTTCTATCCAGAAGAGAGAATTCAAGGGAAAACCAAAAAGCTGGCCGAGATTTAATGTTCTTTCATTCTTGAAATCAACAAAAATACAAATAGCAATTCTCCTGCACCCCTTTCTGATACATATGCTCCCTTTTTAACTCTTTCAAACAGCAACACAATTTCGCTAAATTTTTTGCAGCTTAATCTTCATTTACAGCTCATAATCTTCGTCTCAATCTCCCGCTGCACTCTCTCGCATCTCATCTGTGTATCTAACAGGAGGAGAGCTTGAAATATTTAACCAATCACAAATACCTATTCATGACTGCTCAACAATTGCTAGGCAGATTTTCTAAATTCAGGTTTTGCGCAGCATTATGATTGGAGCATTAAAATAAGGGGCAATAATATAATATAAGAAGTTATTAGCATTAGCAATTATAAGAATCACATTCCTATAAGAACTTCTTATGGAAGTTACATCCTCCCCCTCTGAAACAACATGAGTCTCTTCATGTTATTAAATGACATTGCAATTTGAGATAGTTGTTGAGATCAACAACATCCTGTGTTTCCATCAAGGTGTCAATTACCGCTTGATGAAATCCTTCCAGCAAAGTTTGTGCAAACGAGATTATAGGTTTCCCTAATGTTGGATAATGAAACAATCCTGGGCGTCTACGGGTTCTTTCAGATCTGCGCACAGGACATTCACTTGATGGTTCATCTGGAGGAATTCCAGCATTTTTTCCAGGTTCCCTCACTTCAAAAGTTTGTTCATCAACACTAGTGTCGAGTGGACTGTTTTGTGCTGGTGAGTCCGGTTCAACTGGAAGTTCAGGTGAGTTCTCAATTCCTCTGCTCACAGTTGTCTCGAATGAATCTTCCTCATAAATTCTGACCGGAGGTGAGTTACTCAAGTATTCGGCTCCATCTTTAAATTGGTTTGCACTAACCGTATCGTCACACTGACTTTCCACAACATTTTTGGCAGGAAATTATGTTTTTTTTTTTTTTTTTACTCAAACCTGGAGCATGCTGGCATGAAATTTCTTCTGGCCCATCCTTTCCAACAGACTGATTTGGGACAGTGTGGTTCCTGGGTACGTCCCATGACTCCACCTTCCTCTCTCTCGCAGGAGATGGTGTGATGAAAACATGCTGCCAGTAATCTTCCTCATCGTCTGAATCAGGTTTGTCAGATTGAACACATTCTTTCCTCGTCCTCAGCTTCCTAACTGGAACGACAATATTTTTTCCCTCTTCCATTTCAGCAAGAAATCCACAAGGGAGCAGGTGATCATGGTGTAACGTCCGTACTGGCTCGTCAGCACTCTCAGGTTTAACAGAATATACAGGTAAATCTCCCATACGTTTGGTCACAATGTAAATGGTAGATTCCCACCGATCAGCAAGTTTATGTTTGTTACGCAAGCGCAAGTTTCTTACTAAAACTCTGTCTCCTATCTCCAAGGTGGACTCTCTGATAACCTTATCAAATTGTTTTTTGTTCATTTCAGCTACCTTCCTTGCATTTTGGATTGCAATTTTATAGCTGTGCTCTAATCTGGCTTTCAGATTCTTGACGTACTGAGAATGAGAGGGAGTGTTACCATCTTTGACCGGTAAGCCAAAGGCAATGTCAACTGGTAGCCTTGGCTGTCGACCAAACATTAGCTCATACGGTGAGAAACCAGTAACCTCATTCTTTGTACAATTATAAGCAAGGGTTAATGGTTTCACATAATCACACCAGTGAGTTTTATCCTTGTCTTGCAGGGTACCCAACATACTCAAGAGTGTGCGATTAAATCGCTCTACAGGATTCCCCCTTGGATGGTAAGGGCTTGTTCTCACCTTACAAATGTTTGTGAGGATGCACAGCTCCTTTATAACATGGGATTCAAAATCTCTGCCCTGGTCACTATGGAGTCGCTCTGGGAATCCATAGTGAGTGAGAAATTGATCCCATAAAAACTTGGCAACTGTAAAAGCTTTCTGATCCTTTGTGGGAATGGCCACTGCATATTTTGTGAAGTGGTCTGTGATGACAAGGATATCTTTTGTGTTCTGACTATCTGGCTCCAGTGATAAAAAGTCCATGCACACCAGTTCCATGGGTCTGGTGGTGCATATGTTGACAAGAGGAGCTGCCTTATTAGGCTGATCTTTCCTGCGGACACACCTTTCACAAGTCTTAATTTTCCTCTCAACTTCCAGAGACATTCTAGGCCAATAAAATCTGGACCTGACAAGATTGAGAGTCCGTTCGATCCCCAAATGGCCCATGTCATCATGGAGTTTCTGGAGTACCAGAGGTCGAACTACTTCTGGCAACACTAACTGGAAAACTGTCAGGCCATCAGACATCCGTGTTCTATACAGGAGTTCATTTTTCAGCCGAAAACGGTCCCACTCTCGTAGCATCAACTGGAGATCAGGACTGTTACCTTTTAAGCTGGTAGGTAGTCTTTCTTCAGACTCGAGAAGCTCTATCACTTGACTAATGATAGGATCCTCCCTTTGCAGCTTTTTGAGATCTACCTGACTATACTTTTGCAGGAGTGAAACACCACACTCAATGTCCTGTTCCTCAAAACTAGCTGGAACTGCTGATGACTGCATTGTTAAGGATTCTACATAGCCAAGATAAGAATTTTGCTCACAGTTTTGGCTAAAATAATGCTTTTGACATGTTGCTTCAACTGTCTCTCTAGCAATTTCTCTCAATGGTCTAGAAGATGTCAAGAGATGCGAGGTAAATTGCCTGATTTGTTGACTCTCACCTTCCGATATACCGTCGTCCTCCAACACATCCTGAGGTCTTCTGGATAAACCATCAGCATCCATGTTGTGTTTGCCAGCCCTGTACTTGATGTTAAAAGTAAAATTGGACAAGGCAGCTAACCAACGATAGCTGGCTGCATCCATCTTGGCTGTGGTGAGTAGGTAAGTCAAGGGATTATTATCGGTGACTACTGTAAATTGACTCCCATACAGATAATCGTGGAACTTTTCCACGATAGCCCATTTAAGGGCTAAAAATTCAAGCTTATGGGCTGGGTACCTTGATTCACTGCGACTTAACCCTCTGCTTGCATAAGCAATTACACGTGTTTGGCCATCCTGCTCCTGGTACAATGCTGCACCCAACCCAGTAGTGCTAGCATCTGTGTGCAGGGTGTAAGGCAATTTAGAGTCAGCAAAGCCAAGAATGGGAGCAGAAGTTAACTTGTCAATAATGGTCTTGAAGGCTTCCTGACACTCTTGGCTCCAACGCTCAGCAAAAGGCTCTTTTGTATTTAAGTACTGGCCCTTAGTAGTTACCTTACTCCTCTTGCACTGAGGCGGGTACCCAGCCGTGAGGTTGGTCAGTGGTTTTACAATCTTTGAATAGTCTTTAATAAAACGTCTGTAATATCCTGAAAAACCAAGGAAAGATTTTAGTTCTTTTAAATTCTGGGGTCTCAGCCAGGTCTTTAGTGCTCTAATCTTTTCAGGATCTGTTTTAACACCTTCTCTAGACACAATATATCCCAAGTAGCGTACCTCAGTCTGAAAGAATTTACATTTGTCAAGAGACAACTTCAGTACATACTCTCTGAGACGTTCTAACACATTGATGAGCCTACTTTCATGCTCTTCCAACAAGTCAGAATAAACGATTAAATCGTCCAAGAAAACGAGAACTTCTTTCAAATGTATGTCTCCCATGAATCTTTCCATAAGGCGTTAGAAAGTGCTGGGAGCGTTTGTAATGCCCTGAGGCATCCGATTGAATTCCCAGAAACTTAATGGGCAAGTGAAGGCTGTTTTGGGCTTATCTTCTTCTTCCATTTCCACCTGGTAATATCCGGACTTCAAATCCATCACGGAAAACCACTGTGATCCCGCAAGTGCTGAGAATGACTCCTCCAAGTTTGGAAGCACATATGCATCCCGGATGATTTGCATATTTAATTTCCTATAATCCACACAGAGGCGTATATCTCCATTCTTTTTTTGTACTACAACTATTGGTGATGCGAATGAAGACTCAGATTCCCAGATTATACCGGCATCAAGAAGAGTTTGCAAATGTTTTTTTCACTACCTCAAGATCTCTGGGATGAATGGGACGTGCCCTTTGTTTAAACGGTGTCTCATCCTTCAATTTAATATGATGCTTTATCTTTGTGGCATGACCAAAGTCAAGGTCAAGCTGAGAGAAAACATCAGAGAACGAATCCAGTTTCTGCGCTATACTTTCTCTCCAATCAGCAGATATTGGAGACTGACCAAAGTCAAACTGCAGTTTAGGATCAGAAGTTCTCTCTTGCTGACTAGAACAACTAGCTGCAGCCCGCTTCCTTTCTCTCATGCAAGATTTTGAATGAGCTTGAGTGGAATGCTGAGTTCAGCCACAATGCAGTTATTGGGAAGTATAATGTTGTGATCAGTTTCATTCCTCAAGGAGACTGGTACTTTGAAAGGACTGCTTCTCGGTAAAGTAATGAGACAGTTGTCCACAAACACTCCACCAGGAAGAACAGATTCTGATGGCTGTTCAAGCAAAGCCCAGGTCTCACTTCCCACGAACGCTGACTGCACCATGTATCCTTCCACTATAATCTTCTGCCCTGCAGGCAAGACTTCATTTGTTCTTCCTTTTAGCTTCAGTAGGCCCAGCTTACCACTTACAACCTGTTTTGCCTCTTATTCAGGACTCTCCAGACTTGATTAAATCCATAAAGAGTGGAACTACTTTGCATGTTTGACTGGTTGCTGCACTGTTCATATATGGCGTCCAGGGTGTTAGTACCAATCAACAGTGGAACTTCACTGCTAGAACTGACATCTGGAACCACCAAAGCAAGAGTATATATTTCAGGTTCTGAATAGAAGAATTCTTTGGGGAACTTAATGCAGACCTTAATGTACCCAAAATAGGGCACTAACTGACCATTGGCTCCCTCGACTGCAAGCAATTGATTGATAGGATGTATGGGTTGGTCATGGAGATAGTTGTTATAGAATGACTGTGCAACTGTTGTAACCTGTGAGCCAGTATCCAGTAGACAGTTGCAGTCTTTCCCAAATACCTGAACAACTGCAGTGCATTTTTCTCCAATAAGCTGTTTTAGCATCTTTTTGCTCTGTGTGACAGTATGTGTCTTTAAAGTGCATCCCTGTGGATTTTTGGATGTGGGACATGAATTAAGCATGGACTCTGTGTGTCCTGCAACAGGGCCCTCATCTAGTTTAAATCCTGTCGTCTTGGGTTACCATTCTGCATGTACCAAGCATGCTGCTTCTCTCTAAGCTCTTTCCTTTTAGCCCGCACTAGGTTGGGGTTTGGCGCATTACTGCAAGAGGAAGCTATGTGGCCATCTTCTCCGCACCTAAAACAATACCAAGGTTTTGGTTTTGGAGTGGAAACAGGAAGGTCTGACAACAAATTTGTGTCTAGTTTGTTACCAGCTGGCTTTGAATTCTCTCACTTGGGAACTTTTGTCCATGCTCCCTTCTCGTCGCGAAGAGTCAAAAGCTTTGCAACCTGAGTTTGCAGTTTAACAATCTGCTTCTGCAAAGGCTGTACAGCCACTGATGGAATATAGTCACTGTCAACTGGTAAATCAAAATTTGTCAGACACGGGTTACAAGCAGTCTGTACATTTGGCTGTGTCTTTGCTCTTGTCACCCCAAGGTGCTGTCTCATACGGTTGCACTTAGCTGCCTGTCTATCCTCTTCAGTGCGCAGCAGAAATAAGAATTCTGAAAAGGTTGGGGGATTTTGTTTGCGGTGTTCAAGCTGAAGGGTTGCAATCAGGAAGTTATTCCAACACCCTCTACAGAATTGTTTCAAAATCTGTCTATCCGACTCAGTAGCAACAAGGCCTTTGCTTCTTACAACAGAACTCAAGGCTGTGTGAAAACGATGGAGATAATCAGAGGGCTTCTCTCCAGCATTCTGATTAAGATTAAGAAATGCAGCGAAAAGCTCATCTCCATCCCCAACAGCAGCAAAAGCAGAATCAAGAAGGTCAAGGTAGGCTTTGGATGGGGCTAAAGGCCCTAAGGACTTAATTAAGTTAGAAGCTGGAGGAGAAAGGCTCTTGATAATCTTCCTGACTACTTGTGCATCACTAATCATAGGATCATTCAAGTAGAGACTTACTGTTCCCCTCCAGGTACCATAATCAACTTCAAAATGTTGGTGGGGCACTCTGCCAGAAAAGGGTTTCAGCTTCAAGGGTGCATGAAGTTGTGAAGCTAACTCTGCACTTCTGACTACATGCTCTACCACCACACGCTGAACATTCGGTGTAGTAAGCTGGCTAGTTGGAAGCATCACAGGAGCACTATTGACTTTTAAAGTGGGACCACTCTCTGAGACCTCAGTCTGTTTGGGTGTATGATACCCTGATCCTTCCAAAGGTCCACCTGGATCTGCCTGGAGACCATCATGGGGCATTTCTGCTGATTCACAAAGTAGGGAAGACCTTCCAGCATCTAAAGGTAAGTCAGAATCCTCAAGCACAGACTGGTCTGTAACTGAATCACTGATCCTGCTGAGTTCCTCCTTAAGGATATCTTCAAAGTGTTTTCCACTCAACCTTGTTAGTTGTTTAAGCTCTGACAGGTAGGCTTTAGTTGTGTTGGTGCCACAGGTTTCAGTATACACACTTGCAAGACTCTGGAGGTGATGAACTATTTCAGGATCTCCATGACAAGATCTGCGATGAGGAAAAGGGAGAGACTCTAAAGCTGCCATGGCAGAACCATGTTCGATCTCAACTACTGTCTTTCCACAGTATGGGGACTGAGCATCAGTTTTTGCTACAATTCGAGAGATGCTTCCATATTTATACAAAAACTCAAAAACTTCATCATCAACAGTGGTGTTTGATAACCCACTTATCAAAACACAATTGGGAACTTTCAGATTTTCCTTGAGTACTACATCCATGTTATTTATAGCCAATGAATTATATCAAGATATGCACAAGAAAATAAAATCTAGTAAAAGGGATTATGTGAAATCAAATTACTCCTGGCTGGCTCGCCACGTTTTACTGTGTAACCCTGGTATAAGTAAGTACACACTAGGTTCGGTTGAATAAATATATATACGGAAGTCTGAAAACCCCAATTCAACAATTCACCTTAGGAAGAGTTGGAATCAGAAACAACAAGTACTTGCATACAAAAAGATAACTTGTATTATTTGAACAACAAATAATATAACAATACAATAACCAAGTGTGTGTGCGGTATCAGTGTACGTGTCTCACTTGATGAATTAAGGATCACCAGTCTGTCCATTCAGTTCACGTTGCTGAGCTCAGATTAGTTGTTCCAATTCACAGGGAGTAAAATTCCTTTTGGTTCAACATCAAGCAAATGTTCTAGCAGGGAAAATCCATAGATCGTAATTGTACAGTCCTACCGAAATGCTGGATGCAAGGGCACTCTGCACAAATCAACTGAAGATCACCAAATTCAAACCGTGTGACTCGCCATCTTCTATCCAGAAGAGAGAATTCAAGGGAAAACCAAAAACCTGGCCGAGATTTAATGTTCTTTCATTCTTGAAATCAACAAAAATACAAATAGCAATTCTCCTGCACCCCTTTCTGATATATATGCTCCCTTTTTAACTCTTTCAAACAGCAACACAAGTTTTTTGCAGCTTAATCTTCTCTTACAGCTCATAATCTTCGTCTCAATCTCCCGCTGCACTCTCTTGCATCTCATCTGTGTATCTAACAGGAGCGGAGCTTGAAATATTTAACCAATCACAAATACCTATTCATGACTGCTCAACAATTGCTAGGCAGATTTTCTAAATTCAGGTTTTGCGCAGCATTATGATTGGAGCATTAAAATAAGGGGCAATAATATAATATAAGAAGTTATTAGCATTAGCAATTATAAGAATCACATTCCTATAAGAACTTCTTATGGGAGTTACAATACTAACCAACATATCTGTAAGGCTGTTTGATCACAATGCTATCCGTAGGCAACATTAGTTTAACATGCTAATCAGCTTGCATGCTAATCAGTTAAATACATCATGACCAGTCTGTTCTTTCTTTCTGTTGTTAAAGCACTGATTTATAGTCTGAAAGGTTTGATTCCCAAGGTGACCAGTGTTACAATTGAAGTTATGTTGTACTGGAGATCATTGTATTGTGTTTACTGAACAGTTGCATGTTTTAAACCAGATAATTATGTTTGCAGGTGTACTTCTTGTTCTTCCTTGTCTTAGTGTTGTTCTTCTGATATACAGTGCTGTGAAAATATATTTGCCCCATTCTGATTTCTTCTGTTTTTGTATGTATCTCATTCTAAATTGTTTAACTTAAACTAAATCTAATATAAAACAAAGGCAATCTGAGTAAACAAAATAATCCAGTTTTTAAATGATAATGTTATTTATTGAAGCAAAAACGTTATCCAATACCAACTGGGTCTGTGTGAATAAGTATTTGCCCCCTTAGTTACTAAATCCCCAAATCTATGAAACTGCATTCATAATGGGGTTCAGCTGGAATAGACACACCCAGGCCTGATTACTGACAGCCCTGTTCAATCAAATCAACATATAAATAGAACTTTTTCAGCAGCATGAAGTTGGCTAAAAGGTCTCACCCAGTAGCACAATATTCCAAGGTCGAAAGAAATTCCAGAAATTATAAAGAAAAAGGTGATTGAAATACAACAGTCTGGAAAGGGTTACAAAGCTATTTCAAAGGCTATGGGACTCCAAAGAACCACAGTGAGAGCCATTATCTCCAAATGGAGAAAACTTGGCACAGTAGTGAACCTTCCCAGAAGTGGCCGACCTTCCAAAATTCCTCCAAGAGCACAGCGAGGACTCATCCAGGAAATTTGGAGACAGCATCACCTGTAGTTCAAAAGAACATGATCTGTTTAGCATGGTTTTCATGCTACATGTTATGATAGCTTAGCATGCTAATCGGTTAGCATGCTAACTGTTGGGTTTTCAGTCTTATAAGGCAATTTGATCACAATGCTAACTGTAGGGCAACACTAGCTTTACATGCAAATCAGCTAGCATGCTAATCAGATAAATACATCATGACCAGTCTGTTCTTTCTTTCTGTTGTTTTTGATGTCAGCCATATTGGCTCTCCACCATTTTGAATACTTTTTTTTATTCAAAACTTGCTGTCTCGCAGCTTGGTAGGTTTCTTCAGCAACTGTAAATCCTGTGGCATTGTGGTCCAGCGATGTGGTACGTTATACCTGTGTGCTGTGGAGTTTGAAAGGTTGCTGGTTTGAGACCAGCTTGGGATGATTAGAAAAACTATTTGCTAAATACATCATGACCTGTTTAATCATTCTTTCTTTGATATCAGCCATATCAGCACAACACCATTTAAAAAAATTTTTTTATTCAAAACCTGCTGACTCTTAGCTTGGTGTGTCTCTTTAGCAGCAGTGAAACTTTTCTGTTTCTGCCACTTTTTTGGTGACTTGTGAAGTAGTGTGGGGTTGCTTTGTATGTCATATTCCTGCAATGTGTTGTGCTTGCTATGGTGTAATGCTTGCCATATCTGAGATTTTTCAGTTATGTTTCCTGAATGGTTGATGGGCTTTTCTCCAAGCAAATTTTTATTTTCCCCTTTGTTGAAAAGTTGCATGAATATAAAGTTGATCATGGTAACAGCTGTGCTCAGCTGTGATTCCTCTAAGCTTGGTATGTCCCTTTGTTGGCTGGCATCTCTGTGGCTGTATATTGTAGTGGATAGCACACAGAACTCTAGAACAAAAAGTCATGGGTTCAAATCCACGGGGTGTGCTGATGTCGAACCAGCTAGAAGAAGCAGAAGCTCATCTAAGGATGAAAGACACATGAGTTGAGTTTCTACTCCTCTCCCTATCAAAGAACTGCAATTAAGGGAGATTTCCCTGATTGTGTAGAGTAAGGATGGCCCAGGGAAGCCAGGGGTGCTCTCCCTCCTTGGAGGAGATTAAAAATGAGTGTGCAGAGCATGTTTGGTGGTTAGACAAATTAGAGGATGAAATTATTACTAAATGTGGGTCTAACTGTAAGATGGGAGGTTACTGGTCACCTGAAATTATCCACGTTGCCAACGAAAGAAAGAAAAAGTTGTGGTCCTTGAAGGGCCGCTGGGTGCTGATAATATGGGCCAATTGTTACAGACATGATGAAAAAGTCACTAAAGAGGCCACTAAAATAGATAAAACTAAGGTAGAGGGGTGAATAACTGGTTTGGGTGAAAGACTTAAAACAGTGCAAGGAGAAAAAGGGAATTTAGAAAAAGAAGTTGAGTCTCTGAAGCGAGAGCTCACACTGAGAGAAAAACATATTCTAGAAACCAAACCACAGCTGCGTCACCAACGCCCTCCCCCATCTACCCTGACTTGAGTAAACTGAGAATGGTTCAGGGCACTTATGTAGATGGCACTGACAGCGAGAGCGATTATACAGACACTGAAGAAGAGCCAGATGTCCCGGAATGGGATGATATTATTTGGGGCTCAGTGGGACCAACTGACCCACCTAACAATGCGTCATCTAAAAAAACTGAGACTGCTAACCGTTGAACGTACAACGTGAAGACAGGGTGGGGCATTGACGAGAAAAGAAGAGGAAGTCAATATAGAAACCCAGTATAATTACAGACCACCAGATCCTAACTCCCTGAGCAACTGGGCTAGGGAAGTTGGGGACCCATGTAAAGACCCACATAACACTAGAGACCAATTGGACTGTCTCAAGCAGGTATTTATGCTCTCGTGGCATGGTGGTTGTGCAATTCTAAATCTCAACCTAAAATTGGCTGACCGAAGGACACTAGATCGGGTGGTAGTTAACGGCACTGTTGATTTAGAGCAATACACAGCGAAAGCGGAAGAAGCTGTGTGGGGAATAATATGGGGTTTCCTGAGAGAGTTAATGCGGAAAAAGGTAGACTGGTCTAAAGTGGCGAGCATCAAACAAAAACCAGGCGAATGCATGGTCGATTCTTCTGAGAGGTTAGGTGTGGCATATATTCAACACACAGGCATCGGAGGTGTTGGATCTGATCTTGATGCGCTGTGGCTTCTGAATGGTACGTCGGGCCCATTCATGGGAATGTGGCTGGATGGCCTGCATCCCGAAGTGTGAAAGGCACTCACTGCATCAGTTCCTAGTCTGATCATCCCGTCAACAGTAACCAATAATATGCAAACGATGATGATGTGCACTGAGCAATTAGCACAAGTACACAACCTTAGAGCTTTGAGGGTCCAATCAGCTGGTCAGAAGAAACCTCGTCATTGGCCAGCTAAGGATGAGTGCTGTTACTGTAGTAAAAAGGGGCATTGTGAAAAAAACTTTAGAAGAAATGAATGCGATCGAGAACAGATGTAACCCTCTAACCATATCGAGAAAACGAATGAGCCTAGCCCAGTCTCCCAGTTTAGCAAATTGTCACTGACCACCCAGAGAGCTCTCCTAGGGGCCTTTGCCAGACACAAGGAGACCGAAAAGGAGAAGGATTTATAGCTCAGCATTTCCTCCAGGCCCTTGGAGGAATGCTGGAACAGAAACAGGATGGTTTCTATGTAAGGGCAACCACTGATGACTAGATATGGGAGCTGAAATAACTGTGCTACCGAAAAGGGAATGGGGATATTTAAAAACCACTGGTGACATATGTTACATGTCAGGGGCCACGCCCAGCACTGAGACAATGCGTAAAACAACCCCAATACAATTAGGGATTGGCCCACAAATTTATTCTGTCCAAGTGTGGGTGGGACCGGTGTGTCAGCCCTTACTAGGGCTGGATTTACTAACACAAATTCCTTCTACCATAGAGGTCGAAATGGGCATGCTGATATGGAACATCTGAGCCTTAAGCTCCGTCCCTGATGAGCTCAAAGCAAACAGCTCATCGAGAGGAGGGTGGTAAGGCCATGCAAATCCCCATCAAACAGCCAATATGGCCAGTCAGAGGCAGCTGGAAATGCTTAAGCGATAGAGCTGGTCGAAACTAACATGATGGTGCATAATTATGTACCAGAACACCAGGTCTACGTCAAATTGTTAAAAGGAAAAGGTGGCCAATGGGAGGGACCGCACACCATTCTAGTAATAATGCCAACAGCAGTAAAAGTAATGGGGAAGGATAGGTGGACTCATGCCTTACACTGTCATTACGCCCGAAGCATTACAAGTCAAGAGGAGTGAGGGAGCCTGAGGAAAGAACTTTCCCTTATAGTGGGGGAGGGGCCTCCCAAGGGTGAAGCCTGAACAACTCACCTTCACTCAGTTTAGTCCCTGTCCAATGCTGTGGACCGATAGGTGGTGAAATGGCTCCACCCCTCTATGACCCCGGAGGGAGTTGAAAACATACAGTTACTGCTTATCTATGTTATGTCCCCTGTGTTACAGGTATCCAGTGAACTGGGCACAGTGGCTGAATGACAATATCAGATACGAACTCGACATCCCATGACCAAGGCCTCCGCTGGGGAACCCACTAGCCTGATCTCCAGATCAAGACGGTTAGGTGGCATTGACTGGCCCGGGCATCTCTGCTCAACTGGGCTTAGCCCAAAAAAACAATTTGGGGCCGTCTCCTTGTGGGCCCATCACCTGCAAAGAGAGAAATAGGGGACCAGTGCGATGCCCAACAGGTAGCAGGCGAAGGCAGGGGCCAGTGTGGACTGGACCTTGGTTACAGAAACTGGATTTTGGAACATGGAATGTGATGTCACTGGTGGGAAAGGAGCCAGAATTAGTGTGTGAGGTTGAGAGATACCAGCTAGATATAGTTAGACTCACCTCTACACACTGTCCTGGCTCTGGAACCAAACTTCTGGACAGGGGTTGGACTCCCTCCTTCTCTGGAGTTGCTCAGGGTGAAAGGCATTGAGCGGGTCTGGGTATACTTACAAGCCCCCGGCTTGGTGCTACGATCTTGGAGTTTAGTTTAAGTAGATGAGAGGGTTGCTTCATTGCGACTTTGTGTTGCAGGGGGAAAAGCTCTGACTGTGGTCTGTGCTTTTGCACAGAACCGCAGTCCAGAGTATTCAGCCTTCTTGGAGACCCTAGGAGGGGCCCTGGATGGGGGTTGCCAGCTGGGAACTCCATAGTTCTGCTGGGTGAATTCAATGTCCATGTTGGCAATGATGGAGATACCTGGAGGGGAGTGATTGGGAGGAACGGCCTGCCTGCCTGATCTGAACCCGAGCTGTATTCTGTCATTGGACTTCTGTGCTAGTCATGGATTTGCCATAACAAACACCATGTTCGAACATAAGGTTGTTCATAAATGTACTTGGTACCAGAGCACCTTAGGCCAAAGGTCGATGATCGACTTTATTGTCGTATCGTCAGACCTGCGGCCGTATGTTCTGTACACTTGGGTGAAGAGAGGAGCTGAGCTGTCAACCTATCACCACCTGGTGATGAGTTGGATCAGATGGTGGGGGAAACTTCCAGATAGACCTGGCAAACCCAAACGGATTGTGAGGGTGAACTGGGAACATTTGGCAGAGACCCCTGTCCAGAAGATTTTTAATCACCACATGTGGAGGAGCTTCTCCCATATCCAGGAGGAGGCTAGAGACATGGAGTCCGAGTAGACCCTGTTTAAGGCCTCCATCGCAGAGGTGGCCGCTGTGAGCTGTGGCTGGAAGGTTGTTCATGCCTGTCGGGGTGGCAATCCCAGAACCTGCTGGTGGACACCTGTGGTGAAGGAAGCCGTCAGGCTGAAGAAGGAGGCTTTTTGGGATTGGTTAGCCTGCGGAACTCCAGACTCAGCTGACAGGTTCCGGCAGGCCAGAAGGACTGCAGGGGCAGCGGTTGTGGAAGCGAAAACCCAGGTATGGGAGGAGTTTGGGGAGGCCACAGAGAAGGACTTTTGGTTGGCCTCAAAGAGGTTCTGGCAAACCATAACACGGCTCAGGCATGGAAACAGGGATTTGTCCAGGCTGTTGTTGGCTGGGGCGGGGAACTGTTGAACTTGCCTGGCGATATAGTCGAGCAGTGGAAGGAACACTTTAAGGAACTCCTAAACCCGACTAACACACACTCTGTGGAGGAGGCAGGGACGGAGGACTTAGGGGGGTGCGGGGTGATACCCATTTCCCTAGTAGAGGTCACTGAAGTGGTAAGGTGCCAGGGTTGGATGAGATTCGCCCTGAGATGCTGAAGGCCCTGGATGTTGTTGGGCTGTCATGGCTGACATGCCTTTTCAGCATTGTGTGGACATCTTGGGTGGTACCTAGGGATTGGCAGACAGGTATGGTGGTTCCCATTTTTCAAAAGGGGGACCAGAGGGTGTGTTCCAACTATCGAGGGATAACACCTCTCAGCCTACCTGGGAAAACTTATGCCAGTGTGCTGGAGAGGAGACTCCGGCCGATTGTCGAACCTCAGATTGAGGAGGAACAATGCGGATTCCATCCCAGTGGTAGAACAGTGGATCAGCTCTTTACCTTAGTGTGGGTCCTAGAGGGCGCGTGGGAGTTTTCTCATCCAGTTTATGTGTGTTTTGTGGACTTGGAGAAGGCATATGACCGTGTCCTCCGGGATGTCCTGTGGGGGACGCTGCAGGAGTATCGGGTACCGGGGCTGCTAGTGCGTGCCATTCGGTCCTTGTATAACCATTGTGAGAGCTGTGTCCGCATCCTCGGCATTAAGTCAACTTGTTCACAGTGGGTGTTGGACTCCGACAGGGCTGTCACTTATCACCGATCCTGTTTGTGATATTCATGGATAGGATCTCAAGGTGCAGCCGATGTGTGGAGTGTGTCCAGTTTGGGGGCCTCAGGATTGCATCCATGCTATTTGCAGATGATGTGGTCCTGTTGGCATCATCATACTTTGACCTCCAGCGTGCACTTGGGAGGTTTGCGGCCAAGTTTGAAGCAGTTGGGATGAGGGTCAGCACCTCCAAGTCTGAGGCCATGGTTCTTTGCCGGAAAAGGTTGGATTGCTCTCTTCAGGAAGGGAGAGAGCAGCTTCCTCAAGTGGAGGAGTTCAAGTATCTCGGGATCTAGTTAACAAGTGAGGAAAAGTTGGAGAGTGAGATCGACAGGCGGATCGGTACAGCGTCTGCCGTAATGTGGTCGCTGTACTGGACCGTGGTGGTGAAGGAGCTGTGCCTGAAGGAAATGCTCTCAATTTACCAGGTGTACATTCCAACCCTCACCTATGGTCATGAGCTTTGGGTAGTGACCGAAAGAACAAGATTGCGAATACAAGTGGCCGAAATGAGCTTTCTTCATAGAGTGTCAGTGCTCAGCCTAAGGGATAAGGAGCGAAGCTCTGACATCCGAGAGGGACTCGGAGTAGAACCGCTGCTCCTTCGCATTGAATTGGCCAGTTGAGGTGGTTCGGGCATCTGATTAGGATGTCTCCTGGACGCCTTCCTGTGGAGGTGTTTTGGGCATGTCCAACTAGGAGGAGGCCCAGGGGAAGAGCCAGAAAATGCTAGAAGGATTATATCTCTCAGCTGGCCTGGGAACTCCTCGGGATCCACCAGGATGAGCTGGAGGATGTGGCCGGGGAAAAGGACGTATGGGCTACTTTGCTTAGTCTGCTGCCACCGTGACCTGATCCTAGATAAGCAGTCGAAGATGAATGGATGGATGGAGATTGATTCAACTGTATCCCTGGCCTCTGGTGTCTCATTTTTACTTCTAATCCATGATACAACACTACCTTTTGCAACTTTCTCACTAGGTTTTTAGAATAGAGTTTGTGTATTATGCTTGTGTTGCTGTGTTTGGGTTGTGTTGCTTTGTATAGAAGTATTCTGGGTTGGCTGGAATAATGATGAGTCCTGTGGACAGATCAGAAGTCTAGCCAGCACCCGAGAGACTCACAGCAGTGCTCAGTGGGGAACAGTTACAGGAAATGGATTTAAGACAAAAACATACGGGTGAGATATTTTTACATAAAAGAGGGCATAGACACATCCAGACCAAGTGTTATTTTTTTAAAGAATTTTATGATTTTGAACAAATGCATTGTTATTTGTTCATCTGTTATAGTTGTGTGTGTTTGTGTATCTGTTTGACAAACTGGCTCTATTCTTTTGCATTCTCTTTGATTTCTCTCCGTTCGTCAGATCTTTTTGCATCATTTCTCATCTCCGAGCAGGTCATTGTTTCAGGGCAAGAGCTGCAGAAGGGTTCAATGATCATAATGTAACCTCCCCTCACACACACAAAAACAAGGGCCTGAGGTGAGAGGTAGATGAAAGGGCGAGTCTACGGCAGCCGTTGATCCCCTAAAGCTCCTTTTCATTTTGTTGTGTTTTTTGTTTTCATCAGGTTTACCTGAAAACCTTCTATGTAAGTAATAGGCATGCAAGGACAGCTTCTATCTTCTTGAATAGGGAAAGATTAATCTCCAACTGTTTGACAATATTGCATTTCAATAACATATGCCAACAATAAAATTTGACAACAATATCATAAATTTAGCTTCAGTAGCTCAAATCACGATAAAAAACTGTATTTTCTGGTGCTGGAGCTAATGTGTGTGTATGTTCTAGCATTAAAAAATACAATGTCTCTATCAAAACAGTCTGATTTCAATGGAAAATCGGCGACAGGAGACAAGACGGCACCTTTGTGCGATGCACTGCTTAAGCACAAGACATGATAAAGCATTATACGAATGAAACAGTTAAATGGATGTGATGTGAAAGGCACAGTGTATCCAATTTTTGGAAACATAATTTAGTAGAGTAGAAGGCCTAAATATAATCCTAACCCTAACTCTATAATTCTGTTTCGGACGCAGCATTGTAAGGGGTTAAGTTTAGGATGAAAAAAGTGATGTCAAAGGCAAAACACGGATGATTTTCGAGGCTTGAAAATTGGTCGCATTACAGTGATTGTCTGGAATTTGGCATGTTGGATCTGAATTTGGGTGGAAAAAAATTTGGAGCTAACTTGCCGATTTTCTGTAAGATTGTGTTGATCAAAAAGGCGATTTGCTTTTTGAAACTGAAGAGTGGACATCCATTCCTAAAGTTGCCATATTGAGAATTGTGATTTCTCCCATTAACTTTTCTATGAACGGCCTCTCTCCTCATACTGTTTTTGGCAATATTCTGTTAACCATAAAAAATATAAAACAGACACAAAAACACAGACAACTAAAGGCCTGAGGTAAGAGATAGATGAAAGGGTGAGTCTACAGCACCCTTGAGGCTTCTTTTCATTTTGTTGTGTGTTTTTTTTTTAATGTATTTTATTTATTTATTTATTTATTTTTTGTCTACAGTGTCCTCATGTAGAAAAATAAAACTCACACTCACACATAACCTGTTATTATACAATTATCATCCTATGTAACATCTTCCATGATAGCCTCCCTCCATTAGGGTCTTATGCACACATGCTCTCACACAGTAATGACATATGCCATTAGACCTGTATTTTTAGTGCAAACATTCCCAGAGGTCTGTTAGGCAGAAGATAGTATGGGCTGAGTGGGCAGATGCAATAACACACCTCTCACCTGTCTCTACTGCTGAGACTCGTAATGATTTCACACTGACAATCCAGCAGTGCTACACACACTGCGTGCAAATACACATTTCGCTCATGAAATCAGGATAATTAAAATAATAGAATAAATTCAAAGAAGAATTCAAAGATAGAATTCAAAGAAAAGTTGGGGATTTTAGCAGGCCTAAAAGTAGCATGTTTCTGTAAAAAAATAAAAGAAATAAATCTTGTTATTTCATGGGGACTACTCTGTGTTTTTTTTTAACCCCACTATGTGTGTTTTGTTTGCTCATATCCCTAAATAATGTAGTTATGTAGTTGTATCATTGTGGTTTAGGGAGCGTGTATGCCGAGTTGAAAAAACAAAGTTGCTTTTAAGGCAAGTCAGTCCACTCGGGGGCCATTTTGGGAATGCTTCCGGGCAGCTAGTATTTTCTATGGATACAAGCGGCATAAAAGTACAGCTCCTGTTTACTTTAATGGGGAAAGAGTGAAATCTCCAAAATGGCTGGTCATGATTACGATCAAAGAACATATTTCAAATCAGTAGTTAAATCTGACAACAATGGTATCAGAAATTGTGCTTCATTAGCTCAGATCCTGCTAAAAAATTCTATTTTTCAGGCTGGTCCAGCTAATGCGCATACACGTTCTCAAGTTGACTGACATACTATGTCTGTATCTAAAAGGTGATTGGCTCTTTTCCCTGTGAGGTGGGATTTTCTTTTCTATATCCACCATATTGGGTGTACCACTTTCTCACATTCATTTTAATACAAGTGCTTCATCTTGGGCTAAACAGTCTTTGGTATTAATAGCGTATCTTCTTATTTACATCAAGTGTTCTGCTAAAAGTAAAAGGCAACACATATGGGGGCCTGGGTAGCTCAGCGAGTAAAGATGCTGACTACCACCCCCAGAGTCATGAGTTCGCATCCGGGGCGTGCTGAGTGACTCCAGCCAGGTCTCCTAAGCAACCAAATTGGCCCGGTTGCTAGGGAGGGTGGAGTCACATGGGGTAACCCCCTCGTGGTTGCTATAATGTGGTTCTTGCTCTCGGTGGGGCGCATGGTGGGTTGTGTGTGGATGCCGCGGAGAATAGCGTGAAGCCTCCACAGGCGCTATGTCTCCACTGTAACGCGCTCAACAAGCCACGTGATAAGATGCGACGATTGACAGTCTCAGACGCGGAGGCAACTGAGATTCGTCCTCCGCCACCCGGATTGAGGCGAGTCACTACGCCACCACGAGGACTTAGAACGCATTGGGAATTGGGCATTCCAAATTGAAAAAAAAAAAAAAGAAAAAAAAAAAGCTGCACATATAACAAGAAAATGAAGGCTGTCACTTGCTTAACTGTACAGCGTGACCGATGCAAAGTGGGTCACGCTGTACTTGTCTGTTGACTTGCACAGTTTCTTCACACTTTAATAGTGTTAAGCTTCTAAATATAAGTACATAAAACACCCTGCGTATGAGGAAGGATGAGACTTGCACAAAAATACCAAAACTTCATGGCCAAGCCTGACTTTGCTCGCTGTTGTTCAGGTGCCAGTGATTACCCCTCTGTGCCATAGGTTGCCAACCCCTGCATTATACTTTAATGTCTCTTGTAATGTTTCAAAATACATGGCATTACCATAGTACTACTAAGTAATTTTTTGTTAGTGTTAAATATAAGATTTCAATTAGCAATATTAAATACAAAATAATTTTTTGATCACAATGCATGCACCACTTTCCTTTAGTTAACATGCATAACACTCTCTCTTTGCATTTTCCATCTGGTAAAGGTTGATATGAATTTGGGAAATTAATTATTTAGTAAAGAAATTGATGTTCAAGCCAGAGTATTAAGTAAAGTAATCCTAAAGTAAATACTAGAATAAAAGATTAATAAAAGTCTTTAGGATTTCAGTTGAGACTTGAAAAACATCCATCCAAGGCACCTGCCAACCAAGTCTGGTTGCCTGGCAACAGCTCTTTTTCTCTGTGTCTCTCTCTTATTATAGCTCATATGGCGCTCTATGCGTCCACCACTGCAAACCTAGTGATAATGCTTAGTGCAGGCTTTTAACCACCTTATGTGTTTGTGTGTGTGGTTGTGTAATGTAAGTGTTTGTGTAAATGGATGAGTTACAGACATGCTGTGTTAGCAGGGTGACTGTGGGCCAGCCCTAGTCAGTGTGGAGAAAGCTAACAGCCATCGCAGATCAAGCCTGAAATTATTCAAAGGTAATTTCAGAGCCGTGCAGTAGCGGATGAGTTATGCAGCTTTAAATAAGGCAGAGCTGCTCTGCTTTTAGTGAAGTAAAGTTAGAGTTGGCATATTCTCATTAACTCATGCTGAAATAACTTGAAAATGAGTAGATTTTGTCCTTATAGAGCTTTAAAGGAGTATCTGTTGAAAACATCCTCACTGCATAATTTCTTAATCAGTATTAATCAGACTTGTTTTCCAGTAAAATTACCTAAACATCCTTAAAACATCAAAGTTAGTTTTGGAAAACTTCACCTATCTAGGTTGGTTTATTGTCCTTACCTTATTGGCAATTGATTCTTGTTTAAGCATAAACCTCACTAAATGTATGACAATATGCCAAAGGGAAAATAAAAATAAATGAAGTTGAGATATATTATTCTTTCTAAACAAGTCTTAATACAGAGTATTGGGTGTAATCTGATTACAAAGTAATTAGTTACAGTAATATAATTACTTTAAAAGTCAAAAAGTAGTGTAATGCATTAGCATTTAAATTCTTGTAATCAGATTATAGTTACTGACTTTAAATCAAGTTAATTACTTTTAAGTACATTACTCAGGTTACAAATTTCTAAAATAATATTATTTACACAAATTGTGAATTATGTTAACATGAATTATGTTCATACTATATATACGTCTGTTTGTTTTTCTGTGACAAGGGAAGGGACAGCAATAATTAACGAGGACATATTGTACAGTATATGACAATATTATATGGTTTAATATGACATTATTTTGAATTTGCTGAGTAGAAAACAAAAACCTTTCTGTGAAAATTGTTTTACATAGTAACTTAAAAGTAAAAAATTAAGTGATTACTTTTTGAATTAAGTAATCATTAAAGTAATCTGATTGCAATTTTAGAGACGTAATTAGTAATTTGTAGTCATTTGTATTGGCTTAAGATTTTTGAGTATCTTTGTGTAACCCAACACTGTTATTACAGTATCTTATGTAAGTAAATGTATCTTATATAAATAATATTTATTTATTTCTTTGCAGTGCTGAATGAGATGAAGGCTGGTCTTGAATGAGATAGATTTGATTTGATTTAATTGGTTTTCTAAATCTTTCTCATATTCTATTCTTTATTTCCTCCTGTGTGAGAGTGGGATGCATAAGGTATTTAAAACTGTGAGAAAGTAATTTTGAAACTGCAGAACAGCAGCTCTTGCCAGCATTGTGTGATATTGGCCATGCTGCAGCCTGAAACACACACATACACGCTCACAGACACCTGCTTGGATCTGATTAGATTTTTCAGAGAGGAATAGGGATATATTATGGGACATGATTTTTTTTTTCTGCATCCTTTTCGCTGTATCCTGCCCTTGTCTTCTCTTCAGGGTATGAACACTTGGCTTGGGCTGCAGAAACAGGAAGGCTCAGTAGTGCAAATTACATGCATTCACATTGAGCATGTTGGGTGTCCAGATTTTGTTGTCTGCAGGTGGTGTGTTCCAGATGTGCTGACTGATCATGGTTGGGCCCACTTGGCAGCAGGGAAATGGGGAAAGAGGAGAACGAAAGAGAGAGTGAGAGAGACCAGTGCATTGTGTGGTGCAGTGAATTTTTAAAGACAGCTGGCAAAGATAGCAGAGGAAGAAGATGCCAGCGCAAAACTTTTACTGTTTCCTCTCTCCCTCTCTTTCATTCTCTTTTTCCCTCTTTTCTCTCTCTCCCTCCCCCATTCTGTTCTTGAGGAAATATAGACTGAATGAAATCCATTGACTGGCACTGGTCTGGTCTTCACTGCCTCGGTAACAGTTGTCAAGGTGAGGATCCCTTAAGGGCAAGGACACCCCAAAGTGTAGTAAACACAATCCGTAACAAATCAAGAGTAAACAAAAAAACTGCTCCAAAATAAACCCAGACTAGCACTGTGTGGTGTGGACAAATTCAAACAGGCTTGGCCAGCTACACGGGTTTACTCACTTAGATAGGTTTGCTTGCAAAGCTGAAAATGATGGGTATGAAGGAAAACCGCTTTCAGGCAGTGCTGAAGAATTCACACAATCTTAAAATTTTAGTGACAATGAGGGGATTGTGATTATAATGGAGGTTAAAAATGGAGATGATAGAGGATAGTTTAATTTCTGTGACACTAGCGGCATCAACAGAATTGTAAAAACAACTGATTTCAAACATTTGGAAGCCCACAGTGGTCTCGCATTATTATTTTTCTGTGTTGTTTTGCCCATGTGAAACTCGTGGCCACAATGCTAGGGTGTTCTGGATGGTTGTTAGCACATTATTTTGTGTTTGCTAGGATGTTTTGGTGGTTGTTAGGGCTTTGCTAGGTGGAAACCTACTATCATAGAGCCCACCCCCAAGTCTCTATGATATTCTTGTCCATAGATGTGTCTCTGGTTTGTTCAAATAATGGCAACCATGGTCCATAGAATCACATAACTATACTGTACCAACATTTTAGCAAAATTATTTGTACATGGCTTGTTGTATGTATTGCGACTTGGTGGTGAAATAAACATTAGAGGCACTACAACAATAGCAAACACTACAACAATAACAACTTTTATTCACATCATGAGTAAAATGGCAGGTTATCAGTTCATAAACATTCTTCAGACTGTTCCTCATATAATGCTGATCTTATGACATCAAAACACTTTTACTATAGTGCATGACTTGCAAGATGATACCTTGTAACATTTGCATTACATTACCAACTACATTTACATTTAGCTTATTCAAGTGCAATCAAGTTGCATGGTAGCTCAACTGATGACCATTGCACATACAATGCTAAGGATTGGGGTACGAGTCCAGAAGAACATGTGAGTCAAATTGATAGCCAAAGGCACCACAAAATGACATGGTTGCTTCAACAATTGCATTTTTCATGACACATTTGCTTTTTGTTACACCACTGGTTACGTTTAGGTATAAGGTTAATTGTAGGGAGGTAGGTTTTGTTGATTTAAAACTCAATAGACCATCTGTTTGGGAGAACATTTAACTGCTTTTTTTTTCACGCCATACAGTGGACATTTCACTTTGGAACTGGCACGATACGTGTAATGAACCACGCAATGTAATTTTGCAAAAATGTTGCCATAGTCACATAATTTTCATGAGATCAGGCTGAATAATGGTGATGCTTGCCTCAGCCTCTGTGGGCTTCTGTATGTCTGAAAGCAGTCATTATTTTTTAGAATTCCATTTGGTGTTGCTAGTGTCACCTCCACAAGAGACATTACTGAGTATAAATATGTTTTGTGTGCATATGTGTAAGTTAACAGCACAGTACCATTTTCTCTTTCCTCTGATGAATTCCATCTTCAGGGTTCTGTCCTGTTTGCACATCAATATTTTCCTTCTGATGGATGGGTGTTCTTTAAACTGTACACATACACACATATACATACACAAAGAAATGCTTTCTCATACATAGACACACATTATTCCCAAGCCTTAAATTTCTCTGTAGCTCTCTGTAACCTGTTTACCACAGGATGGAGAGGCAGGTTTAGCATGTGGAAGCATTCGGCTTGGTATAATGACTGCTAATTTCACAGCAAATAAGTCAACAGAGATTCCTTTGAATCACACACCATTTACGACTGGCCATGAAAAGACAGCATTCCTCTCAGTAAAGCTTAAGTGCTGGAACCGTCCTCTTATCTATTGAACTGCCACTGAACTGTAGAGCAAACCCAGTCGAAGTCTTTACCTTCAAACTGAACAGTATGTGTCTGTATCTCACACACATATGCAACACTGCTGCACTTTCTTCTCTACTAATGAGACTTACTGCTCTGCTAACAGTGCACACAAACACACTTGTACACTCAGGAATAACAGTTGATCGGTGTGTGGTATACTTTATTTGACCTTTTAAAGTTTATTTATAATGTCATAAAATGTACATCACAGTGAAACTTACATATACAGGACATTTGAAATGTCGTTGCAAGCAGATGGTCCATTCTTAGGAACAGGTTTTAATGCATTTATTTGTTAGTTTTTTCATTATTTTTATTTAATGTATCACTGCTGGCCTCTCAGAGATCTCAGCCTGGATGAAGGAACCCCACCTTAAGCTCAACTAGTGTTGGGTTCGAGTCCACCATAGTCGAGTCCGAGTCTTTAAACAATTGAGTCCGAGTTGAGTCCGAGTCCAAAAGGGGCCGAGTAGGACTCAAGACCGAGTCCATAACAGGCCGAGTCCGAATGAATCTGTTCATGAATCTGAATTAATATTGTACCTGTAATCTCAACATCAATATTTTAAGCTTATTTTAAATTTCACAACTAAGAAAAAAAGTTTGTCAATATAAATGTAACAAAAAAACCTCTGTTGCCTTTCATATATACATTTTATGATTAGTATCCTGCTGAACAGACTTCAGAGTGGTTTCAGAATGAAAGCATACGCTTTAGGTGTATGAAGACAAAACTGTCCTTCAACACACTTCTTATTGTATTCTGTTGACATTTCAGTTATTTGTTGCTTTTTCCCCTCCACCCAAACATACACCAAAGAAAGTGAAAGCTGTGTTAGTCATTACAACCAGAGTTATTATTATTTCAAATTTTTATTTAATTTTTATTTCTACTTCATTTTCAATTTGTCAGTTCAATTTAATTTAGTTTTATTTAAAATGATCCCTATCTAAAGAAATAATAGTATATACTGAGTTCCCTATCTGTCACTCACTCGACGTTGGTGTTGATGTAGTGACACTAGGGGTCACTCTTGGGAGCCCGAGACACCTCTGGTCTTTGATAAAAGGCCAATGAAAATTGGCGAGTGGTATTTGCATGCCACTCCCCCGAACATACGGGTATAAAAGGAGCTGGTATGCAACCACTCATTCAGATTTTCTCTTCAGAGCCGAACGGTCATGCTCATTGAGCTGAATAGCACTGTTCATTCACCTCTGCTGGATCTGATGGCGCATTTCAGCGGCTTCTCCCTCCTCTGCACTGTTGCACTGCAGCGCCCCTGGGCGCTTCGGCAGAAAAACTAGAGAGTATATTTTCTAAAAGAGCGTTTTTCCCCTCTAAAAGAGTATATTTCTCTAAAAGAGCGCACACATGGAACGTCTTTTTAAAGATGCGTCTTTCTAAAGATGCCTTTCCGTTCGTGTGTTATTCCTGGTTGCGGTAGTTTTCTCTCAACTTCGGATGGTCATGATCGCTGTCTTTCGTGTCTGGGCGCGACCCACACGGAGGCAGCGTTTATGAATGGTTCATGTTCTCACTGCGAGAACATGACCATGGCAACGTTGCGGTCGCGGCTTGCTTTCGTAAGGAAGCAAGCCACCCCAGCGGCTCCCCGCCTTGGTCCTCCTACCTACGGGTTTGAGGTCAGCGCGGCTGGCCCTGGGGGCGATTTGGGGACCTCAATGGGATCGACTCTGCCGGGTATCCCCCCGCGGACCTCCCATTCCCAAGCACGCTCGTCTGCCCCAATCGGGCTTCCGGATGAGTTCACCGGCTCGTCGCACGGCGAGTCTGGCTTCTTGTTCGAGGCCCGCGAAGATGATGAGCTCTCGAGCGCAGCATCGGAGAGTGGGCTTGTCCAGTCGGACGCAGAAGCCTCAGCTGGGCTTCCCCCTTCGGGGACGGTCGCCCAGTTACAGGCCAATGCCGAAATGATGGACATGCTTTCCCGGGCGGCCGCGAGCGTCGGGCTAGAGTGGAACCCTCCGCTCTCCCCTGAACCCTCGCGGCTTGATGATTGGTTTCTGGGCTCGCGGCGCCGCTCAGACCAGCCGCGCCCCTTCTCCAGTGCCATTCTTCCCGGAGATGCATGAGGAGCTGACGAAGTCATGGGAGGCACCTTTTACTGCCCGACCCCGCAGTTCCCCCACTCTCACTACCCTCGATGGCGGGGCGGCCAGGGGCTATACAGCGATTCCCCCGGTGGATAAGGCGCTCGCGGTGCACTTATGCCCGCAGAGCGCCGCCACCTGGCGTGGACGCCCTAAGCTCCCCTCCAAGCCCTGTAGGCTCACGTCATCCCTGACGGCCAAGGCCTACAGCGCTGCTGGACAAGCCGCCTCTGCCCTGCACGCCATGGCTCTCCTGCAGGTCCACCAAGCCAAGGCACTGAAAGAACTACACGAGGGTAGTTCTGCCCCAGATTTGATGCAGGAACTGCGCTCGGTGACCGACCTCGCCCTCCGGGCGACGAAGGTCATGGCGCAGTCTCTCGGGCGGACGATGGCCACACTAGTGGTCCAGGAGCACCACCTGTGGCTCAACCTGGTCGAGATGGGCGAGGCCGACAAGGCACGGTTCCTTGCTGCCCCCATTTCCCAGGCGGGCCTATTTGGTGACACCGTTGAGGACTTTGCCCTGCAGTTCTCGATGGTAAAGCAGCAGACGGAGGCAATCCGGCACATTCTGCCCCGGCGCGGCTCAAGACCCCGCACCCCATCTGCTCGTCGCCAAGGGCGTCCCCCTGCGGTGACTGCACCGGCTCCGCCGCAGCCCGCTCCCTCCAGCCCCGTCATGGAGCCCACCACAGGAAGCCGACGCCACCCGTCTCACAGCCGGCACCGAAGAACCCACGGAGGTCTCCGAAGTGCCCCTGAGACGGGCAAACCAGGGACGAGGAACCCACTCACCTGGAGCTGGTAGAAAGACCACTCCATCCCCCGGTGGAGGGTCGGGTGGAAAATCTTTTGTTGCCTTTTTGTTTGATTTTGCCGCATGCCCAAGTGGCTGCGGTACCCAACAGTTCAACAAAAAAGCTGCGCTCCCGCTGAATGTCACAACTTGCCCGCCGTCTCCTCCTCTGGAGTCAGCAGCACCTCAAGTCGCTGCGAGCCACTCATATCCCGGGCAACCTCAACGCTACAGCGGACGCGCTGTTATGGCAGGTTTCCCGCAGGGGAGAGTGGAGACTCCACCCCCAGGTGGTCCAGCTGATTTGGAGTCGATTCGGTCAGGCACAGGTGGACCTGTTCGCCTCCCAAGAATCCTCCCACTGCCCGCTCTGGTACGCCCTCACCGAGGCTCCCCTCGGCATAGACGCGCTGGCACACAGCTGGCCCCCTGGCATTCGCAAATACGCGTTTCCCCCAGTGAGCCTACTTGCACAGACTCTGTGCAAGGTCAGGGAGGACGAGGAGCAGGTCGTCCTGGTAGCAACCTACTGGCCCATCCAGACATGGTTCTCGGACCTCACGCTCGTCGCGACAGCTCCCCCCTGGCAAATTCCCCTGAGGAAGGACCTTCTTTCTCAGGGACGGGGCACCCTCTGGCACCCGCGACCAGACCTCTGGAATCTCCATGTCTGGTCCCTGGACAGGACGCGGAAGACCTAGGTGGCCTACCACCCACAGTGGTAGACACGATCACTCAGGCTAGGGCCCCCTCTACGAGGCGCCTGTATGCCTTGTAGTGGTGTCTGTTCGCTAAGTGGTGTTCTTCTCGACACGAAGACCCCCAGAGATGTGCAGTCGGATCAGTGCTTTCCTTCCTGCAGGAGAGGTTGGAAGGGAGGCTGTCCCCTTCCACCTTGAAGGTGTACGTTGCTGCCATAGCAGCACACCACGACGCAGTTGACGGTAAGTCCTTAGGGAAGCATGACCTGATCATCTGGTTCCTAAGAGGCACCAGGAGGCTGAATCCCTCCAGACCGCCCCTCGTTCCCTCATGGGATCTCTCCGTAGTTCTTCAGGGCCTACAGAGAGCCCCCTTTGAGCCTTTGCAGTCAGTCGAGCTTAAGGCACTCTCCCTGAAGACTGCCCTCCTGACTGCGCTCACTTCCATCAAGAGGGTAGGTGACCTGTAAGCGTTCTCTGTCAGCGAAACGTGCCTGGAGTTCGGTCCGGGCTATTCTCACGTGATCCTGAGACCCCGACCGGGCTATGTGCCCAAGGTTCCCACTACTCCTTTTAGGGACCAGGTGGTGAACCTGCAAGCGCTTCCCCAGGAGGAGGCAGACCCAGCCCTGGTGTTGCTGTGTCCGGTGTGCGCTTTGTGCATCTATTTGGATCGCACGCAGAGCTTTAGACTCTCTGAGCAGCTCTTTGTCTGCTTTGGTGCACAGCGGAAAGGAAGTGCTGTCTCCAAGCAGAGGATCACCCACTGGCTTGTTGATGCCATATCTATGGCATATCTCGCCCAAGACATGCTGCCCCCGGTAGGGCTACGAGCCCATTCTACCCGTAGTGTAGCGGCTTCTTGGGCCCTGGCCAGAGGTGCCTCTCTAACAGACATTTGTAGAGCAGCGGGCTGGGCAACACCCAACACCTTTGCAAGGTTCTACAACCTCCGGGTGGAACCGGTTTCTTCCCAGGTAGTGGCACGCAACCTAAGCGGATAAGCCCGGGATAGCCAGCCGGGTGTATCGCTTGCACATAACGCCTTCCACCTCCTTTTGAGCTGAAGATGTGCGCTGTTAATTCCCAGTAGTGTTCACAAAAGTTGTTCCCTGGTTGACTTCCTCCGAGCCCTGTGGCAGTCGAGTTTTCGGAGAGACTCACTGCTGGCCCAGTACACGCGCTAACTAAGAGCCCGGTTCTGGGGTAGGTGCTCCGCATGTGGCGGTTCCCTGTAAGGCTAACCCCATGCGATCTATATCTTCCGCTAATTTGTTTCCCTGCTGGCAAACTGCGTCTTCCTTGGGCAGAGCCCCTCTGCCCCAGTCTCCATGTTGTAGCACCTCCTCCCCATTGGGCAGGATCTACCTTGAAGGCTCTCCACATGGTTGGAAAGACCATGTGACGTATTTTTCCACTTAAATATCCCCCCCTCTCTGGGGTGAGGTGTGGTCTCCGCGGTGTCCTCCCCTTGGGAGGGACACCCCCGATTAGACCTGGTGGCCCAGTCGGATAATCCCCCTTCTTTTTTTTAGGGAGTGGAAAAAGAGAAGGGGAAAAGAGGCCATGACTGGGTTAAGCCCGTCTCTATCTTTGGGTAGTCGACTTGTCCCCAAAAAGGGCCGTTCGACACTCATAACTGTGTCGGGGGAGGTTACGTGTCGACCTGGTGTGCTGGCTATGAGGCACACAGCAAGTCTGCCCACCACACACCACCAGTTCACGTAACACAGTTCAGCCTTGTGGCGTTTTGTATAGGGACCCCTAGTGTCACTACATCGACACCAACGTCGAGTGAGTGACAGATAGGGAACGTCATGGTTACTGGTGTAACCTCCGTTCCCTGATGGAGGGAACGAGACGTTGGTCCCTCCTGCCCCAACGCTGAACTACCTGCTGAAATGGCCGGACCTTATATCGGCTCCTCAGCGTAAAACCTGAATGAGTGGTTGCATACCAGCTCCTTTTATACCCGTATGTTCGGGGGAGTGGCATGCAAATACCACTCGCCAATTTTCATTGGCCTTTTATCAAAGACCAGAGGTGTCTCGGGCTCCCAAGAGTGACCCCTAGTGTCACTACATCGACACCAATGTCTCGTTCCCTCCATCAGGGAACGGAGGTTACACCAGTAACCATGACGATTTCTTTCTGAATCTTTTTTCTCTGTCTGCCAACTGATTTGGGAAAATACATACTGTAAAAATGAGTCAACACAGTAGTAATTAGCACTCGCTGAGAAATTACGTCTCACGATTTGACTGCAAATGCTACATCCAAAAACACTGGAAAAGCCCACTGATAATATTAGGGCCATGTCATCACGGACATGATTTTCTAGTTAATTTGCGGGAAACTGCACAATGCAGGGCAGTTCTGCGTGCTGTTCGTGTACCTAAATCCCTGATGCGTTCGTGTGTGTCTCGCAGCAGCTGCCGCAGAAGATAAAAAAAAATTGATATTTGCTTGAGCAGCATTCGGTCTGCAATCGGTCTGAAATCTGAAAGAAAATTTAATTGAGCTCTTTTTTAACTGCAAAAACATGGAGAATAATAATTTTGAGTCATAAATTTAACAGAATTGTCCTTCAAAAGTGTCAGAGATGTAGGCTAAAAAAGACATGCATAAGTTACTCATAAGTTAAAGTGGTTTACAATAACAATAAAATAAAATAAAGTTAAAATAAAAATGTCATAAATAACTAAATTCATCTCGTAACATGAAGTTTAGCTTCATTCACAAACTCTGTCATCGAATAATACATTTATTTTATAGTCTATAATTAAATTATAAACAAAATATTTCACTGCCCAAAATATCCTAATATTTTGTTGTGCATTTATTGTGTACACCTAAAAAGACTTAATATCCAATATTAATACTATTTTTATGTATCTTTATTTTGATATGCTGTTTTTAGTAAACTGTGAGAGACATGAAGTGGATGACTTGACTCAATGAAGTTCTTGATTTTAAGTTTTTAACCACGATGAAACCACAATGCGAGCACCGTCTAGGCTGCACCAAAGCCACACGCAATTTTACCAGTTGTCAGGTCCCGTGTCATGTGAAACTGCCTTGTTTAGTTTCTATTACGTTGGATACATACCCGTCTTTATGTTTTCGTCATGCCAGCCACCTCGGTAGTTGATGTTATACAGTCTCTGTAGTAACATTCAAGCATATTGGTTGACTGATGAGTGTGCTTGTACATGTGCATATGTGTGTGTGCGTGTGTTTGCTTAAACAGTGAAAAAACTCTAGCTACATCTATGACTTCAAGGGCTAATACAGCTGCATGCAGACAGCGATGTGTTCATTAATTTCTGTTTTGTTATTAATTTATTAAAAAATTTCATTGCATCACAAATGTCATGGACTCGGCTAGACCAAAGTCCCAAAGGCCCAAAGGCTCGAGTCCGAGTCAAGTCAGAGTAAAAATCAAGTAACCGAGTCAAGTCAGAGTCTTTGACAAGTCCAAGTTAATTAAAATTGGACTCGTGACTTGGACTTGAGTCCGAGTCCAAACTCGAGTACCCCAACTCTAAGCTCAACCATGCCTAGACAGAACTCCTAGTGATTCCAGCCAACCCATCTGTTGCCCACAACCTCACTACTCATCTTGGCTAAACTAAAACCAACCAGGACAGCCCTGAACCTGGGAGTGGTGTTTTATGACCAACTTAGCTTCACTACCCACATCTTATCAACCACATGGTCTTGCTGGTTCGCGCTTTACAACATCAGTAAAATCAGACCTTTCCTGTCTGAATATGCTGCATATATTCTGGTCCAAGCTCTGGTCATTTCAAGACTGGACTACTCATTTCTGTTGGCTGGCCTTGCAGCTAGCACAATGAATCCACTGCTGATGGTCCAGAATGCAGCAGCTTCAATCAGCCAAAGAGGGCTCATGTCACCCCTCTGTTAATTTCATTCTACTGGGTACCTGTAAATGCCCGCATCAAATTCAAGGCTTTGACTCTGGCCTTAAGAACAGCCAATGTAACAGCACCCTCTTACTTTAATTCACTCCTCCATGTCTACGTTCCAACTTGCTCTCTGCAGTCACTGAATGAACTGCGCCTGGTAGGTTCCATCTCAAAGAGGCACAAAGTCCATTTCATGATCATTCACTTTCTCTGTTCCTCTGTAGTGGAATGATCTTCCAACCTCCACATGATATGCTGAAACCATCTCCACATTCAAGAACCAGCTGAAAATACATCTATTCCGGAAGCACTTAACCAATCCACAATAACTGCTCTTACTACAGTATGTAATAAAGTATTAATTATAAAATAAATAAATAATAATAAAAAAAAAAAACCCCTATCCTTGTCTGTCTCTTTGGTCTGTGCTAGCTTCTATAGCTACTCTGAGAACTTGGCAGTGTGATACTGCAGATATTGTTGTCTTTTGTCTAAAAAATGATTTGCTATGTTCCTCATTTGTAATTCACTTAGGATAAAAGCATCTACTAAATGACTAAATGTAAAGGTAAATTAGCTGCTGAACTTTAATATTTTCCGTTCTCTGCCCTATTCTCCTAAACTATTACCCACAATCCTAAATATTCAGTTACAGCCTTGCAAAGGACCAATGAACCTAAATCAGGGTAGATGCAATATTTCATTTACATGAATAAGACTTGTACCAAGTTACACAACAGTACGACCCATTAAACAGATGTCTATCCCTCACAGCCTCGATTTCATTCACATCAAATTTAATATGGCTGACTAAGGTCTCTGTAGTTATTGTTACTACTAACACTTACACTAAAAAAGAAAAATGGTAAAAAAGATGATCACTATATTTTTTCCCCCCATAACACAGTTGAAATATTACGGAAGAGGATTAGGGCCAAATAAAAAATAAATAAATAAAAAAATGAGATTAAACTTGAGATTAAAGTCATTATAATGTGAGATTTAACTGGCAATATTTCAAGAAAAAAATAAATAAAATGTTGAGAATAAATTCATTATACTTTGAGAATAAAGTTGTTGTGTTTAGAGAAAAAGGAGCTAAATTTTGGTCTGTTCTCACTTAAAATGATTGGATCGCTTCAGAAGACATGGATTAAACCACTGGAGTCTTATGGGCTACTTTTATGCTTCATTTATGTGCTCTTTGGAGCTTCAAAATTTTGATCACTGTACACTTGCATTGTATGGACCTACAGAGCTGAGATATTCTTCTAAAAATCTTTGTGTTGAGCAGAAGGAAGAAAGTCATACATATCTGTGATCGCATGAGGGTGAGAGAGAATTTTCATTTTGGGGTAAACTAACCCTTTAATATCAAATGTGTTCAGTGCTCTGTTAATTATATCAGTAGCAAGTCACAGAGACATAAAATGGGACTTAATTAGGAATGAGCCAGATGTATATCAAATTATTGATAGAAATTATAAATCTGGCACAGTGGAGACATCTTTTCACCTATCAAAATCCATGTCCTTATCGATTCTTTCCATTTCCTTTTCCATTCTTTCATTTTTGACCTCTACAAGGGGTCCTGCAGCTCTGTGAATGTGATAGAGTTTATCATTTGCTCTCGTCTGGAAGTTAAATGGATCACAGACATGCTGTTGCACACATTCCACATTAGATAGACGCAGACCTAAACAGATAGATCATTCCTTCACGCTCGCATGGGTTTGGCCACTGAATAAAGAGCATAGTCGCAATATCAGCAAGATCTAAGAGCTTGCCTTAAATGTGAGTTTGGAATATAGCAGTGAATTTTAGAAACAGTGATGAAATGCTTGATTGGGTCCCCCTGGATGCTGACTGTTCATTCTGCAATCCTTGTGCTTGAGTTATGGATATATATAAAGTATGAGGACATGATTATGGACAAACCTCCTTACCAAAGATCAATACGAGAGATAACCAAGAATCTTGTGTTTCACTCTTGCTCCGTTTTTCTTTTTGGCTGCATCCAAATTTACTGAGTTTCTGATTTTAGAGTATAATTTAATAAATCGTTTTTGGACATCCTTCTCGTTTGAAGTACTGCTTTTTGCATACTGAGATACAAAGTCCTTAATAATAAACAAGGTATGCATGCATTAAGTCAAAATTCACTCACTTCTTGCTCAGAAAGTGTGCAGAGTGCATGAGTTTTGATCGATGGCTGAAACAAATGAAGTTATATTAAATGTTTGTGAATGTATATAAATATTTCTTAAAATCTAACAAGTATATTCTCGAAACACATATGCCTTTAATTTCGAAACTCAATGACTTTATTCTCAAAGTTTAATGAGTTTATTCCCAGCATTTTATTTCAATTTTTTCTTTAAATTTAATATTTTTTATTTATTTATTTTATTTTATTTTTTTCAAAACACAGCTGGATGACTGTTCATTCTGCAATCCTTATGCTTGAGTTATGGATATATCTAAACCATGAGGACATGATTATGGACAAACCTCCTTACCTAAGATCAATACAAGAGATAACAAATAATCTTGTGTTTCACTCTTGCTCTGTTTTTCTTTCTGGCTGCATCCAAATTTACTGAGTTTCTGATTTTAGAGTATAATTTAGTAAATAGTTTTTGGACATCCTTCTCATTTGAAGTACTGCTTTTTACATATTGTGTTGCAGGTAAGTACACATATCAGACATTGGGCCTGTCTCACTCTCTGTGATGGAGCATTAGAGTAGAAATGTCAGCTGCTCAGCTGTACACATACAAGGGTAAAGCGTTTATGGTGACTGGAGACTGGTTGGATTGGAGGTGATTAAAATAATGGTAAAATAATAGCTTCACCGTGTTAGCAGGGCTCTCAGCTTGCTACTGCACATAACTGGAATACCCACCAAAAGGCAAACCCGCACTGTCCCACAATACGCAACAGATGAAGAGCCAAAGATGGGCTGTGTGTTTGTGTGTGTTTAAGACACCTGTCCCCAAAGCTCACTCCACTCCACGGCTGTCTCTCACACAACCTCACTAATCGCTGATTTGGCAGTGATTCTCTGACAACATTCCAAGGTCCAGTTTCAGCAGGAGAGCTCTCACACATGAACGTACACAATTACACACATGCACATACACTAACATGTCAAACATGCCATAATTTGGGGCTTTTTTATGCCCTTTTTGTCTTCTTAGTAAGTAACATGGTCTCAGTGTTGAACTTTTGTTGTTGTGTTACTGCTGTGAACTCACTTGCGAAATGATCTTTATGCGTAATACTTGTAAAAAATTGCTAATATATTAAGAAAAGTACTCATATCTTACAGGCCGATCAAATGAATGCAAGCCAAGATACAGAAATTTCAATACTGCATAATTGATCTCTTGGACTAGAGCGCATGCTTTAAATTAATATCAGATTTCACAATGTGAAAATCCTTTGTATTAAACTTAGTGCTTTTCAGATAGCACAAAGGGAAAATGTTTTTAAAACTGTAATGAGCATTTTTATATAAAATAGTAATTAATATTCTGTTTTAAAGATGATGTGTGTAATTTACCATTGCTCTTTAACATTAAATGTTGTTAGAATTGTGGTTACCGTAAAGCACTGACAGTGGAAGTAAATGGGGCCAGTCCATAAACATTCAAATACACACTGTTTCAAAAGTATAGCCACAACACATAAACATTATTTGTGTTTACATGACTCTAATGTGATAAAATAACTTAACGGGTTTAGTGGCTGTAACAATGTTTCTGGCAATGGCAATGAATAGGACGATGACGAAGTGTAGAGAACCCAAATGCAGTTTATTTACAAACGTGATAACCAATAACCCTAACTACAAACGTGAAACATAAACATGAACTTGACTATAAACATAACATGGCTTGACTTGGCCTAGAACAAAACACACCCACATACATTCAATACTTGACAAGGGACAATGGAAAACATGAGGGCTTAAATACAAGACATGGGAGAACATAAACCAATGAACAAACAGAACTCATAACAAGCTAATTAAACAATAAACAAATGAAAACATGACACATGAACATGGAGGGAAAACATGAAATCACATGACAAGGGAATCAGGAACTAAACTTTCCAAAATAAAAGACATGAATCAACAAAATACACATGACATATCCCCCCCACTAAGGGGTGGCTCCCAATGCCCCAACACATCAACAAAAAATGTAAAACATGACATAAATTCAAAGTTCTGTAGGGAGCTGGGGGGGGGGGGGGTGTATTGAGGCATGGGGCGTGTGACTAGGACAGAGTCCATGGGGGGTGGAGCCATGAGAGGCTTGAGGGGCGAAGCCATGGAAGGCAGAGCCGTGAGAGGCTCGAGGGGCAGAGCCATGGAACTTGGTGCCCGGAGAGTAGCCGAAGACTCGAAGGGGCAGGGTGGAGTCGATGGCAGGGAGGACCAAGGTGGTGCTGGAGGCTCGGAGGAGCAAGGCGGAGCTGGGGGATCGGAAGACTGAGGTGGAGCCGATGGGACTGAGGACCAAGGTGGAGCCGTAGGGAAGGAGGTCCCCAGTGGAGCTGACAGATCGGAGGGACGAGGCGCAGCCAGAGGATCGGAGAGCCAAAGCAGAGCCAGGTGACCGACAGACCAAGGAGGAGCCGGAAGGACGAGGGACCCCGGCAAAGCCGACAGGCTGAAGGACCGCAGTGGAGCCGAGGGAACGCAGAGCTGAGGCAGTGTCGAGGGACCGACAGGCCAAGGCAAAGTCCAGGGCTCGGAGGGTCCAGGCGGGGTCGGAGGGCCGAAAGTTCCCCTTGCCTGCTCAGGAGAACTAAGGGTGGGTATAAGGGTGGGAACCATCTCCAGGTCCAACTGCTCAGGTGTGGCTGTGACGTGGCATGGAGCAGGCTGAGGCGTTGCTGTGATGTGGCATGGAGCAGACTGAGGCGTTGCCGTGACGTGGCATGGAGCAGGCTGAGGCGTTGCTGTGACGTGGCATGGAGCAGGCTGTGGCGTTGCTGTGACGCCTGGCATCAGTGAAGAGATTGGCTCATTTAATCCAAAACTTGACTTGACATAAACATAACATGGCTTGACTTGGCTAGAACAAAACACATCCACATACATTCAATACTTGACAAGGGACATTGGAAAACATGAGGGCTTAAATACAAGACATGGGAGAACATAAACCAATGATAACAAGCTAATTAAACAATAAACCAATGAAAACATGGCACATGAACATGGAGGGAAAACATGAAATCACATGACAAGGGAACAGGAACTAAACTTTTCAAAATAAAAAGACATGAATCAACAAAATACACATGACAGTAGCATTGTATTGTCATGGGAACCAAGTTGTAATTTTGGATATAACTGTACACAGATAAGTTTTGTATGCAATTTTATCACACTAAAATTGTGTTAAGACATATAACCTTGTGCAACCTTGTGTATACATGCGTGAACATTGTATTTTGGCTTCGCTCTACGCAATGCATAATTTAAATTAATTTAAACCGACAGAATACTTTTCGCAACACTCTAAAATGTAATTTAAGGGTTAAACTTCTGGCACACTGAGTTACGTGACACAACAACATGATGCTGATTTACGTGAAGCACTTCTACGGGTGCAGAGCCACCAAAAGTGCCTCTGATAAGAAACCTTTTTACGTTTTTTTATTGAAATCTGTTTGAGTGTAAAGACTAGTGTCTCTAGTTTCATTTGATATGCCACTGTAAAAAAATCTTTTTTTGTGCATCAGTGCAGTGATAAACTTCATGTCCACATATGTGGATTTTGGGACATTATTCCCTCAAAAGTTGAAAAAACATATTGGTTTTTTTTTCTAATGTTTTCAACATTAACACATCAGTGGGTCATTTCGCTTCATTTTAATATACCTTTTGTTATAGTTTAATTTGTTATCACTGTACAATATGGTTCTATTCATTAACATTATTAAATGTATTTCCATATTCACTGTGCATTTTCACACTGAGAATCAATGGGTTTATCCAAAAGCTAAAAATGTTCGTTTCAGAGTCTTTATATGGAGTTAGGATGAAATTAAGGTGCATTTCTAACTGTTCTGAGACCAGTGCAGACAGCACTGACAGCACACTGGAGGTTTAGTCATTCTCTAAATAGGGAGCAAAAGCTTAGCTTTCTTTGCAGCTAAGTCCATTCACTCCTAAAATACCACCAAAAGTACAATTTCAGGCTGAAGATGATGTTTGGGACATGGTACAATGGTTTTCAGTACAAAGATTCAGAATTTATTATGCAAAATCTTAGTTTAGCATGGTTGGCAGTGATTTGAAATTTTACAACTTAGTCACACTGTCCACATATGTGGCCATCAATTTTTAGGAAAACTATTTGCTCTAGAAAAAAAAAAAAAACTTGTTTATTAGGTGCTACTAGTTACAACAACAACAACAACAAAAAAAGGAAATAGGAAATGCACACAGCAGTCATGCTCGGGTCTCAGGAAGATAATGTTTACATCTTGTGTCTATACTTTTGAAACAATGTGCATTTTAAGATTTATGGACTGGCCCCACTTAATTCCACTCCCGTACAAACTAGAGAGAAGTTGAAAAGGTTTTTAGTGGTTATCAGCATTTTGCCACAAATGCTGTCAAAAGAGCTTAACTAATATTAAACTCAGGATATTTCTTTAAGTCTGTCCAGTATTTCAACTCATGTCATGAACATGTTACAATGTTACTTTTGCATGACATCTGCCCAGAAAAGGACGTGACATAACTGCCGTACATTTTTATTAAACAAAACTCCACTCACAGTTATTATAATGATAATTCGTAACCAAAAGTTTCGGTTACTATTTAAATAACATACAGTATTGGGGTATCACTGCAGCATGTATATTGTGTTTATTTAGGTTCCTACAGTCACACTACACCAACCTCTACTAGGGTTGACAACTTTCTTCCAGCCAAATCCAGCTTTAAATACAGAACACTTTTTTTCCAGTGGGGCTCCAGCATGAGACTCTGCGCAAAGGTTAAAGAGGTCCACCTAAAGCTTGTTTACATTGAAAACAATTGAAAAACAGGGCAGACAGACACAAAAATGTGTTCGGTGTGAATAGCCCCTAATACTGTCGTGATATAAATAGGACCCAGACGCAGGAGTAAAAATATAACAATTTAATGAGTGAAAAGTTCAGGTATATGATGAAAAAATATGAAGTAGCACAAACAACGGAACAGTCCAGAGACGAGGTGGAAGAAGATGAAGGTGGAAGACTCTGACGGTGGCAGCTGCACCGGGGAGAGAGTAGAGGTAATGTATATTCCAGGGTGTGAGATGGTGATGACTGGAGCAGAGAAACAGAGGTGAGAAATCTTGGTGAATGGAGCTGATGGTATTGGCTGGAGCACAGGAAAATCGGCAAAAATATCCAGACTAAATAAAAATACAGAGAACAGCGTGAGAACACAAGTAACAAAGCACACAACAAGAGAACGATCCGATACTGAACTCACACAAAAGGGCTGCTTATAAGGGAGAGAGAAGATAGTGTGCAGGTGCCGAGCTAATCAAGCATCGACTGTTAATGAGCATTGCTGGGCAATGCTGCCGCATGATTAACTCTGCAGCAGCAACAACACGAGGGAGACACACAGAAACAAACCAGCAGAATGAATCCTCCCATGACAGTACCTCTTGGCGCGCTCAGGACGGGTGACCTGCTGCTGATGGAAGCTGTCAATGAGAGAATGGTCAAGTATGTCCCGGGCTGGGATCCAACTCCTCTCCTCTGGACCGTAACCTTCCCAATCCACCAGGTACTGGAAACCGCGGCCCCTCCGTCTAGAATCCACAATACGCTTGACCGAATAAGTGGGTTCCCTGTCTTTGAGGCATGGTGGTGGGGGAACAGGGGCAGGTAGATTAATGGGAGAATGAATGACCGGTTTAATTTTGGAAACTTCGAAAGTGGGGTGAATCCTTTTGTACGCTGGGGGTAATTTGAGATGAACTGCTACCGGGCTAATTATTTTGGTAACAGAAAAAGGGCCAATAAATTTGGGAGCGAGTTTATTAGAAACTGAACGCATAGAAATATCCTTAGAAGAAAGCCACACTTTTTGACCTACAACGTACACGGGAGGCTTATACCGGTGGTGATCGGCTTGGGCCTTAGTGCATCATCCCATCTGGATGAGAGTCCTTCTGGCTCTGATCCAAGTGCGATGACACCTCTGGATGAACGCATGTGTGGAGGGGACTGGAACTTCGGGTTCCAGTGTTGAAAACAAAGGTGGTTGGTAGCCTAAACAAACCTGAAACGGAGAAAGGCCCGTGGATGATACTGGCAATGAGTTGTGTGCGTACTCCACCCACGTGAGCTGCTGCATCCAAGACATAGGGTTGTGAGAGGCCACACACAGTAAAGCTCTCTATAGATCTTGGTTAGCCCGCTCTGCCTGGGGATGAAAACCAGAAGAAAGACTAAATGTAGCCCCCAGTAGTTTACAAAACTCTTTCCAAAATTTGGAAACAAATTGGGGCCCCCTGTTGGAGACCACATCAGTCGGGAGGCCATGGATTCGAGAGACGTGATCAATGACAGCAACCGCTGTCTCTCTAGCTGAGGGTAATTTGGGTAGAGGGATGAAATGTGCTGCCTTCGAGAATCGGTCCACCATGGTCAAGACGACCGTGAACCCCTGCGAGGGGGGAAGGGCTGTAACAAAATCAAGGGCCATGTGGGACCAGGGTCTTGAAGGCACCGACAGCAGTTGAAGGAGTCCAGCTGGAGGGGTGCAGGAAGACTTGGAAACAGCACAGACAGAGCAGGAACCAACAAATAGGCGAACATCACGGGCCATGGATGGCCACCAAAACCTCTGCTTGACTAGAGCCAGGGTACACCCGACTCCAGAATGGCAGGCTAACTTGGAAGAATGGCCCCAATGGATGACGTCTGAGCAAACTGATTCCGGCACAAACAACCAACTTGGTGGGGTTTTAGACGGGGGCGTTACCCCTTGTAAGGCCAAGCGGACCTTCGACTCGATCTTCCAAGAAACACCAAGAAACGCCGCCACCACCATTTCGGTAGGAATGATGGAATCTGGGGAAGTTGGTCGCTCGGAACAATCAAAAATATGAGACAGGGTGTCCGGTTTGATGTTCTTAGAACCTGGACGGTAAGAGATAGTAAAGTCAAAATTACAAAAAAAAACCAAAAAAAGCCCACTGAGCCTGCCTGGAATTCAGACGTTTAGCAGAACGGATGTATTCAAGGTTTTTATGATCGGTCCAGATGATGAAAGGTACACCAGACCCCTCTAACCAATGGCGCCATTCTTCCAAGGTTAATTTCGTTTAGTGGGAGAAAGACGATGGGAGAAAAAGGCACATGGATGCATTTTGTCATCAGAGGGACTTCGTTGGGAGAGTACCGCACCTACCCCCACATCCGATGCGTCCACCTCTACCACAAACTGAAGAGAAGGATCGGGGTTGATTAGAATTGGGGCCGAAACAAAGTGGCCTTTGAGTTTGGTGAAGGCTAATTCGGCCTCCTGAGACCACCAAAACTCAGTTTTGGCAGAGGTGAGACCAGTCAGAGGCGCAGTTTTAATAAAACAGAGGTGAGAAATCCTGGTGAATGGAGCTGATGGTAATGGCTGGAGCACAGGAAAATAAGCAAAAATATCCAGACTGAAAAATACAGAGAACAGCGTGAGAACACGAGTAACAAAGCACACAACAAGAGAACAATCCGATACTGAACTCACACAAAAGGGCTGCTTATAAGGGAGAGAGAAGATAGTGTGCAGGTGCCGAGCTAATAAAGCAGCGGGTGGTAATGAGCGTTGCTGGGCAACGCTGCCGCGTGATTAACGCCGCACCAGCAACAACACGAGGGAGACACACAGAAACAAACCAGCAGAATGAATCCTCCCATGACAAATATGCTTAAAATGAAAACCGCTTTAAAACAATGTCCAGGAGTAAAATAATTTCTATCAATCTTCTCTTTTAATAAACACTACTTTTTGTCAAAAGAAAGAAGTTGCAACCAAATGAGAAAGACAGTATTTTTCTGTCAAGAATTTTCTTCCCTATAATTAACTTAAGCCTTTTCCATTTTTAAAGCTAAACGAACCCGCTTCCTGTTAAAAACTATATGACTTTGCTATATGAATGTGTCAAAAATAGTTTTTTATATTTTTTAATCATTAAAAAAAACTTATTTGTCCCACACAGTTCGAATCCTGAGTGACTCCAGTCAGGCTTCCTAAGCAACCAATTGGCCTGGTTGCTAGGGTGGGTAGAGTTACGTTGGGTTAACCTCCTCGTGGTCGCTATAATGTGGTTCTCGCTCTCGGTGGGGTATGTGGTGAGTTGTGCATGGATGCCGCGGAGAATAGCGTGAACCTCCACATGCGCTATGTCTCTGCGGTAACACGCTCAACAAGTCACGTGATAAGATGCGCGGATTGACTGTGTCAGAAGCGGAGGCATCTGAGATTCGTCCTCCACCACCCAGATTGAGGCGAGTCACTACGCCACCACGAGGACTTAGCACGCATTGGGAATTGGGTATGCAAATTGGGGAGAAAAGAGGAGAAAATCCAAAAAAATTAAATAATTATTTGTCTCAGTACAAATCTTAGTAGTAATCATGCATTTTAATGGATTTTTAAAGGAGAGAAAACACTTAACATGATTGGATTACAGTGTCGTTGTTTTGGCAGTAAACAGTGTTTATCACAAGGGGAATGTAAAAAAAAAAAGTGTTTTTTATTAAACCTGTACTGCATTATAGCCTACTTTTAAAAAAGTGCTGCAGTTTTTCTCACCATCATTTAGCTGAATCTCTCTTCATATGCGGTATCCATTGTTATGTAATGTCATGAATTACTGGTGTTTTTGAAATCCCAATTGTGATAAACAATTATCATGCACTCGAATGCTATATGTTTGACAAAATTCTCCTGCTTCTGACTGAAAACACGTCAGGTTATCATTGATCATTTCCCCGGCCGCTTCTGTCATGTGTGGTATCTGTGTAACTTCTAACAGCCGATATCCCACAACTCACTTGAAAGGTGTATGTTTCAGGTCCATTTTCCTGATTTATGAGACATTCTCGGCAGTTTAAGTGTGAGATACTAAAATACGGGACAAACGGTGTCCCCAGGGGTGGACTTAGCTCTAGGCAAAGGTAAGTATCCGCCTGGGCCCCCAGAAGCCAAGGGACCCCTTAAAATACAAATAATATGCTTTGTTGTTATCATTACTGCTAAATAACATGTACTGACATTTTAAATATCACTGTTACAACACCGATATGATTGATATTGCTGCCAATTATCTTTGTCTGGCCCTCTGATCTGAAATACCAGAGCGCTCTTTGTGCAAATTTCAGCATTCATAGGCGCGAGCCACAGCAAACAGCGGTGAGTTTAACAATGCTCAATAGCGCATGCAAAAGCACTCAGCCATTACCAGTTGTGCAGACCGGAGCACGCGTTTAAGCTTTTCTGGTGATAGTTTAGTTATACTGCTTTGCTTAAGATGGATCGCACCGTTTAAGTGAGCATTTGATCGCGTCTTTTTCAATCAAATGTATTTTTTAAAATTGCTTGGTGCGGTCAAATCTACAGATGGAAAAATGATCACCGCAGTTGTTACAGAAATGTTGTCAGCACATATGCACATCTTAGGCAACAAAAGATAAATCGATTTTGAAAACCATCCGTTCAACAAAAATGTGCTGAAAAGTTTGCTTTTATTCACTATTTTTGAAGTGTCAAACGATTGTGTCTCATCTGTTCAGGGTTTGTAGGGCTTGGGAAAAAATTATAATGTGAAACTGAACCTGCAAATATCCTGATTATGTTTGGTTTTATACAGCTGTGAGTCAGCCCTCTCAATCACGAACAGCATCAAATCAGTTCTTTCTTTGCCAGTGATTACCTACACAAACATCTGGCTCCTGCACTGGTTATTGTGTGCAAATTCAGAATATTTGCAGGACAAATTTTTTCCTCACTGAATAGGATGATACTTTATAGAAAAAATGGACGAATAGACATTTTATCTCTTTTTTCAAAAAGAAAATTTAATTTAAATGTATTCTTAAGTAAATATGACATTTCTTTATGACCATTGTTTTCATATGTGGGTTGATATTGTAAAAGGGCTTTAGGAGATCTAAATATTTCTCCTCAGTTTTAAAAAATTGTAAACAATAGCCCTAAAATGTTAAAATGATATGTTTTTTTTTTGTATAGTAAAGTTTATCAAAAATTATTTGTTAGTTAAGAGTTTAAGGTCTGTTTGTTTTTCAGCCAGATCTTATGAAGGAATTGATGTCCAGACCTTAAAAAATTATAATTAAATATACAGTATACCCTGTGACTATTTTAATATGAATAAATTCAGTATTAAAGGTGTTTTTTAAGTAACATGTTACTTGCATTGAAAGTGCTAGCTAAGAAAAAATTCAGCCCCCTCTAGTTTTCATCTGGATAATCTGGCCCACACAAGAAAGTAGTTGAAGAGCCCTGTCCTAAGTTCTTTCCAAATGGATCAGATTGCTGCACAGCCTGCACTGCCACCCGCCACTGCTTCCACAAGCATAGCACTCACTATAGTCACAAATACACCGTGTTGATGATTATTATGATCTGGGCATTGACACTCGTAAATAAAAAAAAAATTATCTGACTGTTGACGTGTTTGCCCTATTTAGCAGCATAAATCTAGCAATTTTTTTCATGTTTTCACATTTAAAAGTTGATCAAAGCCTTCTCGAAACATGCAAATAAACTTTTAGTCTAATAATTTGGATATAGTTAATTCAAGGTCAAGCTGATGGAGGAAAAGTGCATTAAGAAAGAGGGAGAGTAAGAAAGAAAAAAGGTATTGTAGTATATACTGTATTGTAGTTCATAGTAGCCAGATTGTGTTTTTATAATGTGTTGTCAGACATAATTAACAGCTCTTGAATATCCGGAAATAAAGCGAATCAACGGAGAGTAAAATAGTGAAGTCTTCCTCAGATGCCATGTGTGTTGTTTACACAAGCATTGCGGTAAAATTACGTTGCTGTGGAGAAAGCTGCTTATTGAGCGAGTCACATGTATACGGGAGTAATGTATGCTGCCTAAACAGTGCATGTAAACGGGAACGCTGTTTTCTCGCAATAACCCGCTTTCCCACAATAAGCCGCTTTCTGTTGTCCATGTAACCATAGTCAGTGATGTATTTCAGGGTGTAGGAATATTTTCTCCATACCATTCCATAAAAAAATTAAATAATAATAATAACTAGATAGTTTGAAGACAAACTTTATGTTGGCTTGACAAAGCCTTGTCTGAAAGTTTAAAATGGTTTGAAGAGTTGGAAGTTTGAAGGTCTTACATTCAGACAGACAGAAGGAACATCATACAGATAGACATCCAGCTGCAAGAAGTCCTATGCAACCCTACCCCTCGCTTGTTTTTCTGAATGGCAAATTGGTTGCTATGGTAATCCCATTTGGTTGCTAGGCAGTTACCATGGTGATACTAAAAAGGCTCCTTGCTACTCTGAGACAAATGAATGAAACCAGAAGACTCTACAATGTTCTGGTGCAGAGATATGTTATTTGTTACATGGTTGCTAGGGTAACCCCATCTGGTTGCTAGGCAGTTACCAAGGTGATACTCAAAAGGCTCCTTGCTACCCTGAGTCAAATGAACAAAACCAGAAATCTCTATGATGTTCTGGTGCAGAGATATGTGATTTGTAACTTGTTTGCTAGGGTAACCCTGTCTGGTTGCTAGGCAGTTATCAAGGTGATAATTAACATGGCTCCTTGCCATCCTGAGTGAAATAAGTCAACCTGGAAGTCTCTATGATGTTCTGGTGCAGAGGTATGCGATTTGTTACTTGGTTGCTAGGGTAACCCCATCTGGTTGCTAAGCAGTTACCAGGGTAATACTAATCAAGGTTTCTTACCATCCTGAGTGAAATAAGTCAACCCGGAAGTCTCTACGATGTTTTGGTGCAGAGATATGTGATTTGTTACTTGGTTGCTAGGGTAACACCATCTGGTTGATAAGCAGTTACCAGGGTGATACTTATCAAGGCTCCTTGCCATCCTGAGTGAAATAAGTCAACCCGGAAGTCTCTATGATGTTCTGGTGCAGAGATATGTGATTTGTTACTTGGTTGCTAAGGTAACCCCACCTGGTTGGTGGGCAGTTACCAGGGTGATACTTAACATGGCTCCTTGCCATCCTGAGTGAAATAAGTCAACACGGAAGTCTCTACAATGTTCTGGTGCAGAGATATATGATTTGTTACTTGGTTGCTAGGGTAGCCCCATCTGGTCGCTAAGCAGTTACCAGGGTGATACTTATCAAGGCTCCTTGCCATCCTGAGAGAAATAAGTCAACCCAGAAGTCTCTATGATGTTCTGGTGCAGAGATATGTGATTTGTTACTTGGTAGCTAGGGTAAGCCCATGTGGTTGCTAGGCAGTTGCCAATGTGATACCAAGAAGGCTGCTTGCTGTTCTGAGTCATACAAGCCAACAATGAAGTCTCTATGACATTCTGATCCTGAGATACCCATCTAAGTGATTTTTGGACTCAAGATGGCGCCGAGTATGGCTGCTGCGTTGCGAGCTCCGACACAACTTAGCAATGGTTTGTTTGTTTTGTTTACAATTCTTATGTTTCTTGTCTTGGATGTTGCCTGCCTTATTGTCTACGACAGACAAACACTTTTGGACATTGGCTCAGCGATCTCACACCGTAAACCGGACTTCACATTCCTCAATGCCGACCCGCTGTTTACAAACACGCAAGCGGAGCCCTTTGTCTGGGCAGCACGGCCGCGGAAACGCAGGAGGAAAAGGGGAAACAGAGCCGGCGTTCTCATCAGAGTAAGACGCCGCGCAAATCGACCCCCGCTACCCACTATTCTACTGGCAAATGTTCAGTCTCTGGATAACAAGCTCTGCGAGCTGAAAGCGCGGATCTCTTTCCAACGAGAGACGAGGGACTGCTGCGTTATCTGCCTTACGGAAACTTGGATGTCTGCGGAGATTCCAGACTCAGCCATTGAACCCGCGGGGTTTTCCATGCTCCGAGCGGACAGAGCGAAAGACCTCTCAGGTAAAACTAGAGGAGGTGGTGTATGTTTTATGATCAACAAATCCTGGTGCGATCAGAGGAACATACATTCTATCAAGTCTTTCTGTTCTCCTGATCTGGAATTTCTTATGCTTCTGTGTCGACCATTCTGGCTACCGAGGGAATTCACAGCGGTCATTATCACTGCTGTGTACATCCCCCCACAAGCCGACACAGACCGGGCACTCAAGGAACTGTATGGGAGTATAAGTGAGCAGGAAACCGCGCACCCTGAGGCCGCGTTCATTGTGACCGGGGACTTTAATAAAGCCAGTTTAAAATCAGTCGCACCAAAATATCACCAGCACATTAGTTTCAACACACGAGGGGACCGGGTTTTGGACCATTGCTACTCTCCGTTCCGGGATGGCTACAAATCCCTCCCCCGCCCACCATTTGGAAAATCGGACCACTCTTCCATTCTGCTTCTGCCCGCTTACAGGCAGAAACTGAAACAGGAAGCACCCACCCTCAGAACGATCCAGTGCTGGTCGGACCAATCAGACTCTACGCTACAAGACTGTTTTGATCGCACGGACTGGGAGATGTTCCGGTCCGCCTCTGATGACGACATCGAGCTTTACGCTGATAGCGTAATGTGCTTCATCAGAACGTGTGTAGAGGAAGTGATTCCGACCAGAACTGTGCGAATCTATCCGAATCAGAAGCCGTGGATCAACAGCGATGTTCGCGCAGCACTTAATGTGCGGACCTCCGCTTTTAATTCCGGGAACGCGGAGGAGCATAAACAAGCCAGTTATGCCCTCCGAAAAACTATCAAAACAGCAAAACGCCAGTACAGGAGTAAGATTGAGGGACAGTTTAACACCACCAACTCTAGAAGCATGTGGCAGGGAATTAACATCATCACGGACTTTAAAGGGAATAAAAACTCCGCCATGAACACCGCTGCCTCTCTCCCAGATGAGCTAAATACTTTTTATGCTCGTTTCGAGGGAAATAACACCGCCCTCGCGGAGAGAGCTCTCACGGCCGAAGCTACAGAGGTTAGTTCACTCTCCGTCTCTGTAGCGGATGTAACCCGATCATTCCGACGGGTGAATATCCGCAAAGCCGCGGGTCCAGACGGCATTCCGGGCCGCGTCATCAGAGCGTGCGCGAACCAGCTGGCTGGTGTTTTTACGGACATTTTCAACCTCTCCCTCTCTTTGTCTGTAGTCCCCACATGCTTTAAAACATCCACCATTGTGCCTGTTCCAAAACAATCGAAAATAACTTGTTTAAATGACTGGCGTCCTGTTGCTCTGACCCCCATCATCAGCAAATGTTTTGAGAGACTAATCAGAGATTACATCTGCTCTGTATTACCACTCAATCTTGACCCGCTGCAGTTTGCTTACCGTAACAACCGCTCCACTGATGATGCCATTGCATCTACAATACACACTGCTCTCTCCCACCTGGAAAAAAAGAACACTTATGTGAGAATGCTGTTTGTAGACTACAGCTCAGCATTCAACACCATAGTGCCCTCCAAGCTAGATGAGAAACTCCGGGCTCTGGGCTTAAACAGCTCGCTGTGCAGCTGGATCCTGGACTTCCTGTCAAGCAGACGCCAGGTGGTTAGAATAGGCAGCAACATCTCCTCATCACTGACCCTCAACACTGGAGCCCCGCAGGGCTGTGTTCTCAGCCCACTACTGTATTCCCTGTACACACATGACTGTGTGGCAACACATAACTCCAATGCCATCATTAAGTTTGCTGATGACACGACGGTGGTAGGTCTGATCACTGACAATGTTGAAACAGCCTACAGAGAGGAGGTGCACACTCTGACACACTGGTGTCAGGAGCACAACCTCTCCCTCAACGTCAGTAAGACAAAGGAGCTTGTGGTGGACTTCAGAAGAAAAGACAGAGAACACAGTCCCATCACCATCAATGGGGCACCAGTGGAGAGAGTCAGCAGCTTCAAGTTCCTGGGTGTCCACATCACTGAGGAACTCACATGGTCCGTCCACACTGAAGTCGTTGTGAAGAAGGCTCATCAGCGCCTTTTCTTCCTGAGACGGCTGAGGAAGTTTGGAATGAACCGCCACATCCTCACACGGTTCTACACCTGCACTGTGGAGAGCATCCTGACTGGCTGCATCTCCGCCTGGTACGGCAATAGCACTGCCCACAACCGCAAAGCACTGCAAAGGGTGGTGCGAACTGCCAAACACATCATCGGAGGTGAGCTTCCCTCCCTCCAGGAAATATATACAAGGCGGTGTGTGAAAAAAGCTCGGAGGATCATCAGAGACTCCAGCCACCCGAGCCATGGGCTGTTCTCACTGCTACCATCAGGTAGGCGGTATCGCAGCATCAGGACACGCACCAGCCGACTCCATGATAGCTTCTTCCCCCAAGCAATCAGACTTCTGAACTCTTGATCTCCCACGATCAAAATACATCATCCCTGCACTTTATTACTCTTTTATCTCACACCGGACTGTCATAAATTATATTACTGTCATTATATTATGTCTCTCTTAACAACTGACTATCAACCGACAGCCTGAATGTCAATACAGTACAATACTGTACATTCTATATATATACTTTTTTCATATATATTTTAATTTTTATTGAATAATGTGTATCTATATAGTATCTATATAGTAAAAAACAAAACAAAAAAAAAAACAAAAAACAAAAACAGCATATTGTATACTGTGCAATGTATGTTATTATTGTATATTGTTGAGTGTAATTGTGTATAACAGATGTTTAAATTGTGTTGTGTTAATTTGATGTTTTAAGTTGTGTAATTATGTATAACAGATGTTTAAATTGTGCTGTGTTAATTTGATGTTTTAAGTCGAGTTTAATTATGTATAACAGATGTTTAAATTGTGCTGTGTTAATTTGATGTTTTAAGTCGAGTTTAATTATGTATAACAGATGTTTAAATTGTGTTGTGTTAATTTGATGTTTATTGTAGATTGGCGTATGTCTCATCACTGTCACGACTGCTATGTTGATCGGAACTGCACCCAAGAATTTCACACACCATTGCACTTGTGTATATGGCTGTGTGACAATAAAGTGATTTGATTTGATTGATTTGATTTGATTAAATGGAAGTCAATGGGATTTGGTTGCTAGGGTGCTCTAAATGGTTGCTAGGGTGTGGATAAGTAGTTTCCATGATGATACTTGAAGACTGATTGCTCACCCAATTCAAACAAGCCAACTCTCATGTCTATAGGACATTCTGTTCTGAAGATAGCAGACTCAGCCTTTTTGAATGGAAGTCATAGGGGTTTGGTTGCTAGGGTGCTCTAAATGGTTGCTAGGTTGTATGCAGATGCTAGGGTGTTAAAGTGATGCAGTGAAAGAAAGAATAAAAAGAGTGATGGAAAGATAGAAAAGAGAGTGATGGAGTGATAGATAGAAAGTATGAGTGGTGGAGTGATAAGAGGTAGATTGAATCCTCTAAAGGAGTTATTACTGGGAAAAGTTTTTCACGGTATGTGTTTTCAAGCCAACATCATAAGCTTAAATAGTAGATCAGTATGTTGGCTTTAACAAGCCAACATAATAATAATAAAAAGGCTTACAGCACCTTACATCGACATCAACCTAAATGTGTGTCATTGAAGAGGACCCATTCTTTTACTTTGCCTAGGGCCCCCAAATCGTGAAATCCGCCCCGGGCATCCCGTATGGATTTCATACAGAACGTAAATTTGTTCCTTCAAATACGAGACAATTCTGTATAATACTGGACAATTCTGTATTAAACGGAATGGTTGCAACCCTAACACTAACCCCTACCCCTAATCCTAACCCTTACCTTCCTTTACAAAAAATTGCCATGCTTTTACTATAGAAACCATAGTATCACAATGTTATTTTGTAGTAAAATCATAGTAACCACAAAATTAAATATGGTTACTACTCGGTCAGTAAAACTACCTTTATATACATTTTTATTTATTCATTTTTAAAAAATATTAAGAGTGGAGACTGGAAACAGAATGAGAAAAAAGTGGAACAAAGGCAAAATCAAACCTGGGTTGCCGGCATTAAAAGGCACATTCGCACAAGCATTTTGCCCCACGCCACTGCCGAGGTGCTTACAACACAGTTTGTCGTAGATTTCTATGTTTCCACGTGATTATTAGGGTGCAAATAGCCACACTGTGTGGCAGGTGCCATCTACACTTGGGTGCAAATAGCCACACTGTATGGCAGGTGCCATCTACACTTGGGTGCAAATAGTCACTCCGAAATAACTTTCTGTGGCAATCAACAGCATGCCACATGTGCTGGCAATAGAGCTTAAGTTGTATGTAACCCAGAACATTCTTCTGAAGACAAGCAAAAAAAGGTACATATAAGCAACTCTTTGAAAGTGTCTGCAGTGCCAGCTTTCCTCAAAAATGTTGGTGTTGTGTTCCAGAGCTTGTGCATGAAGCAGCCAAAAGCTTTCACACAGAATACGTCTTTCTGTGGAAACATGTGGGATATGAAAGACTTGAGGATTCCAAGAATGCCGCCACAAAACCTATTCAGCAACGGCTTAACCCGTCAGTGTCGTGCATGGTCCAAAACAACGTTCTGCCCGTGTCTGGAAGGACAGTGTTCCATCACAGAAGACAAATCCTAGATGCCACCTAACCTAACAAAATTATTTTTGTGAAATATATAGCTTGAAAAGTGTTTGTGCTATCTTTCTTTAGAAAACTAAATGCCATTGGTTTTGTTATACAGTATAATGCATAAATATTCATACATATTTAAGTGTAGCTTACATGTCCAAACACTTTTTGGGGCCTCTGTTCAACCAACAGGTAATTAATTGGAATATATTCTGCCTACAGTGTGTGGAACAGTCTTTATAAGAGTCTTACTCATCTTTACTGTTCAGAACACAAAATTCACATTCTGCTGTGTTGGCGTTCAGACTCTTTCAGCTTTCCTGAAGCACATCATAGCAGGTCTCTCACTGTAAACACACTGTTCTCTTAGTATGGTGGGGAGTCCTTTACCCAAGCCAGATTCACTCTGGAGTTTAGCCATTTGTCAAAGGAGTCTCCACTTTGACGCTATTTGACACATCTCTCCTCTCTCAACCTCTCCCTCTCTTTTTCTCCCAGTTTGGAATGCCCAATTCCCAATGTGCTTTTAAAGTCCTTGTGGTCGTGTAGTGATTTGCCTCAGTCTGGGTGGTGGAGGACGAATCTCAGTTGCCTCCGTGTCTGAGACTGTCAACCCATGCATCTTATCACATGGCATGTTGAGCGTGTTGCCACGGAGACATAGCGCGTGCGGAGGCTTCACGCCATCCACCACGGCAACCACGCCCAACTCACCATGCGCCCCACCGAGAACAAATCACATTATAGCGACCACGAGGAGGTTACCCCATGTGACTCTACTCTCCCTAGCAACCGGGCCAATTTGGTTGCTTAGGAGACCTGGCTGGAGTCACTCAGCACGCCCTGGGATTCGAACTAGCGAACTAGTGAATTCCAGGGGTGGTAGCCAGCGTATTTTACCACTGAGCTACCCAGGCCCCCCTCCATCTCACTTTCTTGTGATTTTTCTCTCCACCTCACCATTCCCCCCACCCCCTCGCTTTCACTCTGTGCGTCATAAACGGCGATGTCTGCAGTAGGTTTTTAATAGGGGCTAAAAAATGTTGCTGCTGTCCCATCCAACGCCACAGACTAACGGTAAACAGCTTGTCTGGTCAGAGCGCAGTGCCAGCCAGGGACATTAAATCATGTTTTTACTTTATTAAATTTAGCGAAAAATAAAGCCTGTGACTCTGCCTTTTCTGGGACCACATTGAAGGTATTAATTATGCTCAGGCCTCCCAAACTCTGCATACCTCAAACCATGCTATGAGTGTGTGTACATGTGTGCATTTGTACACACTGCATGCCACAACTCTCCACTACACACAGGCAACCAGCAACAATTACAGAAAGGTTTGGAATGACATGAATCCAGCAAACACACACATTCAACACATATCAAGTCAGTTAAGTGGAGTCGGGAGGACATTTCCTGCACACTCTGTTTTTAGGTCTGTTTATGCACTGGACCATTTTGGAGTTTTTCTTTGGTCAGAAAAATAATAAGTGTGTTGACACAAACCAACACTGGGTACATGGAACCATTATTATCACTACACAACTCACAAGTCATAGTTACAGGAACATTATGGTCATTTTTTTATTTTTAAAACTTAATACGGGACATTATTTAAAGGCATTATTTTCATTGTATCTAACATACATGTTTTGGGAAAAAAGCATGTTTTTTTGTGACAAAATGGTTATAATTTAGCTTGTCATGACCATTTTTCACCCTCTCTCTGAATTTTACTGCCTGTTCTTGCTGCTGTGCGTTTAAGATTTCTATGTAACTGCCTTTGTCTGTTAAAAGGAAAGTTCCCTCACAAATTAAAATTCTGTCATTATTTACTGCCCCTCATTTTGTTCTAAACCGTTTGACTTTTTTTTCTTCTGCGGAACACAAAAGGAGAAATTGTAAAAATAAGTCTTGATTGCTGTTTTCCATACAATAGGAGATATAAACTTTTTTTTTATCAGTTCTAATTGCAGAATTCAGTAACATCACCTAATAGCTTAGTTATACAGAATATTTAATTTAGATGACATTCTCTTACAAAAAATATCCATGGTTTTGCTACAGTAACCATACAGTTGTTTAACCATGGTATTTGTATTAAAACCATAGGAACCACAAAAAAAGAACAAAAAACAAAACAAAACATGGCCACTGCAGTCATGATTACAACAATATTATAGTAGAACAAAGGTTTCTGCCAAAAAACGTGGTTACTACAGTCATTGTTACTACAATATAATAAGATTGAAATTGTATACACTAATAAACCCTATCTTATGTAACAGACTCAAAATACAATGATAAACTGCAGCAGTTAACTAAATATTTTGCTTCAGAAAAGGCAAAGTCCATTCAGGCTGATCTCACTGTGAAAGCGGAAACAGTAGGTTGACTTTTCTTTAGCTAAATTTGGCCTGTGCTTACCGCAATTTCGAAACACTGCCCCAAAAGCGATGGCCAAAGCGACAAGTGTTGTTGGGCATATGGGCATGTGTGAGCTCCACTTTCCAGGTGAGATGCCCACGGAGGGGCGCCAAAAGCAAGTTGTGAAGCGAGTTGTTTTCAGCTGTACAAGGTGTAAAACAGTGAAGAGAAATGCATATTTTATAAAATGAACCCCCCCAACCCAAACCCCAAACCTAAACCAACCATCAGTGGAGTAAAAATATAATGTTAGAGGGAAAAATTAAACCTCCGAATCGTGCTCATCAATGATTATGCAAATGCGATTACTTCAGGGTTTTAACATGGGATCCGAACCCTGGTCTCCTATGCTGCTGACGCAACATGTACCAAAGAGCACAGTGATTTTCAACATGGCACTGTCATAGGATGCCATCAATAGAGTAGTTTACTGATTCTGTTGTGGAAGAACTTGACTGGCCTGCACAAAGCCCAGAATTGAACCCTACTGAACGATGATTGACCTCCTGTTCCGGTTGCTGCTGGCACACTGCACAAGTTTGTGTTTGTAGCTTGCTAGCCTGCTAAGCATCATTTATTCTTCTTATACGTTCATCATTTTATCCTTTGCCATTTTACTGCGTGCTTAATTTTTTCCCGCTTTTCTACTGTTTCAACTGCATGTATTTTACCGCGCACACCCGTTTTCTCTCTTTTTTTTGTTCTTTTTTTTCTCCGCTTGTCTACATCTCGCATCTCGACTGCATGGATTCGTTTTCTCAACTGTGCAATAACTGTTACACTAATTATTGCATAAATCTCAAACCTCGGCTGATCAGGAACCCCATTAAACCACATTGATCTCAAACCCTCGCCGCTCAAGAACAACCATAACAACAACAACAAACAATTGTGGTAAGTCATGGCATCTGCTCATGTTATTTTTCCTGCATTACATGCCACATATTTACTATAGCTTCTTCTGTCACCAGTGAGGGATTTACATGTGATAAATATAAAGAATTAGTCAGGTTGACGGAAAAGGTTAATGAGTTAGAGACACACATCCGAACACTAGTGGAGGTCAGTGAGAAAGAGAAGCCGGTAGTTACTGTTTCAGATGCGGGTAGTACAGCGAGCAACACACATTTTGGTTCCGGCTGTAGAGCCCCCAAAACAGGGTGTTTGGGTGACGTCTCGGCGGCATACTTGCTCAGCAAAGCAACACCACTCTTCCGTTCCTGTTAGGGTTTCCAATCCATTCTCCCCACTCAGTGATGCACCCACTGACAATCATTTTGTAAGAGCTTTGGTCATAGGTGATTCTTTTTTAAGGAACGTGGTAATAGAGAATCCAGCCACCATTGTTAAATGCATTTCCAGGGCTCGATCGCCTAATATTAGTGCTGGCTAATGCTAAACGTAGATTTTCTAAAATTGTTATTCATGTTGGCACTAACGATGTCCGGCTTTGCCAGTCGGAGATCACTAAAGATAATGTTAAAGAGGTGTGTGAACTTGCAAAAACTAAGTCAGACACTGTAATATGCTCTGGCCCCCTCCCTGCTCATCATGGTGATGAGGTTTATAGTACCTTTGTTTCACTGCACACCTGAATGTTTGAGTGGTGTCCGGAGAATAGCATAGGATTCATAGACAATTGGAAGATTTTTTGGGGTAGACCTGACCTGCTAAAGAGAGACGGACTCCATCCCTCCAGGTAAGGTGCCGCTCTGCTCTCTAGTAATTTGGCTCATAGTCTTAATAGTGATAGTATTTGACTAACTGGGGCCCAAGTCAGGAAGCAGACAAACTGGTTTATCCAAATGTCTGCTTGCTGCCTTGAGACATCACACAGTTCCCATAAACTACAACACATAGAGACTGTAACACCTAGATATCATATAGATACTGTGTCTGTTCCCAGAACTACCAAACACAAACCCCTCACTAAATCATTTAGAAATAATTTGATTAAGGTCAAACTTGAAATGTTTTTTTTTTTTTTTCTTTTAAAGATAAACATTATATAAAAGTAGGGCTACTAAACATTAGATCTCTTTCAACCAAAGCACTAATTGTAAATTATTACAGATCATAGTTTGGATGCACTCTGCTTGACTGAAACCTAGCTTAAACCGGATGAATATATTTGTTTAAATGAATCTGCTCCCCCAGGTTATTGTTATAAACATGAGCCTTGTCTGAAGGGTCGAGGAGGAGGTGTTGCTACTATTTACAGTGAAATTTTAGGTGTTACTCAGTGGACAGGATATACGATTAAGTATTTTGAAGATATAAGTAAAAAAAGTCGTCTTTTGCCCTTGCTACAGTATATAGATCACCCGAGCCATACTCAGATTTCCTTGGTGAATCAGATCTTGTAGTTATTGGTGACTTCATAATTCACATAGATAACGAAAATGACACATTGGAATTGGCATTTATTGATATTCTCAACTCACTTGGAGTCAGACAAAATGTGACAGGACCAACTCATCGCAATGATCATATGCTAGATTTAATTCTGTCATATGGAGTTGATGTTGATACTATAGAAATTCTACCGCAGAGCGATGACATCTCAGATCATTACCTCGTGTCTTGTTTACAGCGATCAACTAATGTCACTCAATCTACACCATGCTATCGTTCAGGTAGAACTATTCTTTCGACCTCTAAAGATAGCTTCACTAATAATCTTCCAGAATTGTCTCACATACTCAGTAAGCCAAAAAGTCTAGATGAACTTGATGTAATAACAGAAAATATAAATACAGTCTTCTCTAGCACTCTTGATAGTGTCGCCCCCTTCCATGAAAGAAAATTAAAGAAAAAAGCCCCGCACCATGGTACAATGATCACACTCATGCTCTCAAGAGACAAGCTTGGAAAATGTGTGCAAGTGAAAGAATACAAAATTAGAGGTATTTCATGGTGCACGAAAGGATAGTGTCTGTAGCTGCATACAGGCACTAAAAGCTGCCAGGTCAGCATTTTATAGCAAACTCATAGAAAATAACCACAACAATCCTAGGAGCTTGTTAATTACTGTGACTAAATTGGATAGGAATAAAGCATCGAATGAACCAGATATTCCGTTGCAGCACAATAGTAATGACTTCATAAATTTCTTTACTGATAAAATAGAAGTCATCAGAAATAAATTTGGAATTATGCAATCAATGGTCACTGCACCTCAGAAAACAGTGTCTCATAAATTTCCTCACAAGCAACTTCAATCCTTTGCTGTCATATGTCATGAAGAGCTAACAAAATTTATCAAAAAATCTACAGCCACAACATGTATGTTAGATCCAATACCAACTAAGCTCTTAAAAGAGGTATTCCCTGTGTAACAGTTAAAGGTGGGCAAGGAGGAGGCAGGAACCGGCTGAACAGCAAACATAAACTTTAATGATATAAATTAACTTAAAACAACATAAAACATAAGAACACATCTGCGTGCATCTCTCTCTCAAACCGACGCCTTCAGCTCCTCTTTATCTCGCTCTCCTGCTGATCAGCTGATTGAGCGCCGGCCGTGCACCATCACGGCCCAGCCACACCCTCTTCCTCGTCACACTCCTCCCCCGCCCAATTCAGGCCTGGGTGCCACTGGACTGATTTACTCCCTCCCACCTCTGGAGGAGAGACACTGCCGTTCTGTCAGCCAGTGGTCCACCCCGCCTCCAGTGAACCTGAGGGAGAGAGGAGGGGAAGCTTGGGGAGAGGGAAAGGGTGAGCAGAGTCACGCAGAGTCACACAGAGAGAGAGAGAGAGAGAGAGAGAGAGAGAGAGAGAGAGAGAGAGAGAGAGAGAGAGAGAGAGAGAAGAATTTGCTTGCCGGTTCCCGGATGCGCTATCACACAATCCTCATCTGCTCCTTCGTCCTCTGGCAGAAGCCAGCTCGCTCCTCCCCCGGTGGATGGCAGGGAGTCCTCCGGCCCCTGGCGGACGGAACTGCTCCTCCCCTTCTTTGGCGGATGGCAAGGGTCCTCTGGTTCTTGGCGGCTGGCAGTGACCCCTCCATCCCCAGGCAGATGGCCGCGGCTGCTCCCCTGGCAGATGGCAGCAGCGAGGACCAGCTGAATATTAAACATAAACTTTAATGATATAAATGAACTTAAAACAACATAAAACATAAGGACACAGACACACATGCTGTGCAGCCACGTGCGTCTCTCTCTCTCTCAAACCGGCACCTCTGGCTCCCCTTTATCTCGCTCTCCTGCTGATCAGCTGATTCAGTGCCGGCCGTGCACCACCCTCCTCCTCATCACATTCTGTAATCTCAGAACCTCTTCTTAATATTATTAACTTCTCACTGTCCTTAGGACATGTCCCAAGAAACTTTAAATTGGCTAATTATAGACCGATTTCAAATCTCCCATTTATGTAGAAAATACTAGACAAGGTAGTGTCATCCCAACTATGTTCATTTCTACAGAGAAATGGCATATATTAAAAATTTCAGTCAGGATTTAGGCCCCATCACAGTACAGAGACTGCACTTATCAGAGCTACAAATGACTTGCTCTTATCATCTGATTGCAGCTGCATTTCTCTTCTTGTGCTTTTAGATCTTAGTGCTGCCTTCGACACAATAGATCTCGACATTCTCTTGAATAGGCTGGAGAATTATGTTGGCATTAGTGAACTTGCATTAGCATGGTTAGGTCCTATTATCAGACCGCTACCACTTTGTTTGTGTGAACTAGGAATTGTCAAGTATTGAGTGCCACAGGGATCAGTTTTAGGGCCTCTGCTTTTCTCCTTATATATGCTTACCTTGGGAGATCAGGAATCGTGGAATAAGTTTCCACTGTTATACTGATGATACCCAAATGTATATTTCTTCTAAATCCAATGAAATTTTACAATTCTCCAAATTAGCAGAGTGAATCAATGAAATCAAAGATTGGACGGCCAGAAATTTCCTTCTACTCAATTCCTACAAAACAGAGGTACTAATTATTGGACCAAAAACCTCTAAAAATGAGCTGTTAAAATAATTTGACTCTTGATGGATGCACTGTTATGTCGTCTTCTACAGTGAAGAAATTAATTGTTATATTTGATACCAATCTGTCCTTTGAAAGTCAAATTTTCAATGTTTTGTAGAACAGCATTCTTCCACCTCAGAAATATTGCTAAGTTAAAACACTTGCTCTCTGTTGCTGATGCCAGAAAACTAATTCATGTGTTCATGACCTCTACTAGATTATTGTAATGCATTACTGGGAGGATAAACTGCAAGTTCAATAAATAAACTTCAAAATACAGCTGCCAGAGTGCTGAATAGAACCAAGAAATATGATCATATTAGCCCCATTCTATCTTCGTTACATTGGCTACCTGTTAAATTTCGTATTTTAAAATTCTGTTAACTACATCTGTTAACGCTTTGAATGGTCTAGCTCCACAGTACTTAAGTGACCTTCTGTCACACTATATTCCATCACGTTCATTACGATCACAAAATTCTGGCCTGTTAATAGTTCCTAGAATATCAAAATCCACAAAAGGAGGTAGATCCTTTTCCTATTTGGCTCCTAAACTATGGAATAGTCTCCCAAACACTGTTCGGGACACAGACACACTCACTCATCTATTTGACCAGGCATACACCTAACTACTCACAATTAGGCTGCTTTAGTTAGGTCTGCCGGAACCAGAAAAATTTCTCAGAAACATTTCTCAGAAACATTTCTCATAATCTATATCTCTGGAATAAATTGAATGGCATCTACGCTAATATTATTCTATTTGTTTCCCTGTATCAACTCATTCTTTTCTCTTTTTCTTAACCGATGCATCAGTCCAAATGCATCAGCCAGCATTATCTGCAGTTCATCTGAAGTGAAGTGCATTTAACAATTTCTGGTGTCTTCCCTTGACCAACATCCACTTCAGACACTTGAATAACTTGAGAAACAATGAAAGTTAAAGGGTTCACATGTTGGACAGTGCAGATTCACTGGCTTTTTACCAGCATGTCAGTTTGCACGGGATTATAACCAGGGGTTATTTTTACCAGCCATTTTATATAAGGTATAATAGTCTACGGGATAATCTTTATTGACATGTGAACATGCAGTCTGTAAAAGTTACTGCCATGACCAAGTCGCACGGGATTAAAATCAGAGAGAATCTCTGGTAATGATCACCTTTTCCCATGTCCCCATATAAAACTAAGTTCCAGCATCTATGATCCTCACAGGAACAGCAGAATATAAAGTAGGTTAAAAGTGTGAATCCTCGTTAGCCTTTACGAGAACTTCTGTGGACATTTCGGGAAATAACTACGGATGAGTTACAGATAATTGGAAAATCAAATTTACAAAATCAGTATTAAGAAATATTAAGATTCGGATGTAATTTTCTGAATGCATAATGCATTTTTTAAGCAGGGAAAAAACATGTTCCCTATCTGTAACTCACTCGATGTTGTGTAGATGTAGTGACACTAGGGGACACTAGGGGTCATTCTTGGGAGCCTGAGACACCTCTGGTCTTTGATAAAAGGCCAATGAAAATTGGCGAGTGGTATTTGCATGCCACTCCCCTGGATATACGGGTATAAAAGGAGCTGGTATGCAACCACTCATTCAGATTTTCTCTTCGGAGCCGAACGGTCATGCTCACTGAGCTGAATTCCCACGACCGTTCATTCACCACTGCTGGATCTGATGGCGCATTTCAGCGGCTTCTCCCCCCTCTGCACTGGTGCAATGCAGAGAATGCCCCTGGGCGCTTCGGCAGAAATAAAAGAGTATATTTCTCTAAAAGAGCAGCACATATGGAACGTCTTTTTAAAGACACGTCTTTCTAAAGATGCTTTTCCGATTGTGTGTTATTCCTGGTTGCGCTCATTATCTCTCGCCTTCTGACGGTCACGATCACTGTCTTTCGTATCTGGGCACTGCTCACGCGGAGACAGCATTCGTGGATGGTCATGTTCTCATTGCGAGAACATTGCTTCGTAAGAAAGCAAGCCACCCCAGAGGCTCCCCGCCTCGGTCCTTTTACCCACGGGTATGAGGCCAGCGCAGCTAGCACTGGGGGCAATTTGGGGACCCCAATGGGACCGCCTCCGCTGGGTATCCCCCCGCGGACCTCCCATTCCACAGCATGACACAGCGCCCTGCTGTGGCACAAATCCACCCCCGATGTGACAGTCTCCACGGCTCACGAGGACAGGCCTCTTCCTCCCCCATCTCAGGCTGTTCCGGGGGTGGTCACAAGGAGCCAGGTAAGTGCTTCGATGTCCTTAGACTCAGCACGGCCACAACATGGTGTGGCACCTCGAGCTCTGCCCCGCCACGAGGACCCACCTGCCGGTACGTCTGATGACATTGTCCCTTTGGTCCCCCTTGCGTGGAACTTGAACGCGTGGCTTGTGCTTTCCAATCCGTCGCGATGGCTGGTCCGGACCGTCCGACTCGGCTATGCGATTCACTTTGCTGGTCGTCCACCCAGGTTCAGCGGTGTCCAATTCACCTTGGTAAAGGACGAAAACGCTGCTACCTTGCGTGGAGATCGCTACCCTCCTACGAAAGGGCGCGATAGAACCTGTCCCTCCAGCCAAGATGAAGAAGGGGTTTTACAGTCCCTACTTCATCGTACCAAAAAAAGGCGGTGGGTTGCGGCCAATCTTGGACCTGTGAGTACTGAACTAGGCTTTACACAGACTCCCGTTCAAGATGCTGATGCAAAAACGCATTCTGGCGAGCATCTGGCATCAAGATTGGTTCGCGGCGGTAGACCTGAAGGACACGTACTTCCACGTCTTGATCCTTCCTCGACACAGACCCTTCCTGTGGTTTGCATTCGAGGGTCAGGCATATCAGTACAAGGTCCTCCCTTTCGGCCTGTCCCTGTCTCCTCGCATTTTCACGAAGATCGCAGAGGCAGCCCTTGCCCCGCTAAGGGAGGTGGGCATTCGCATTCTCAGCTATCTCGACGACTGGCTAATCTTAGCTCACTCTCGGGACATGTTGTGCGCACACAGGGACTTGGTGCTCTCACACCTCAGCCGACTAGGGCTTCGGGTCAACCGGGAAAAGAGCGAGCTCCTCCTGGTTCAGAGCATCTCTTTTCTCGGTTTGGAGTTGGACTCGGTCTCTTTGACAGCGCGCCTCATGAACAAGCATGCCCAGTCAGTGTTGGTCTGTTTGAAGGTATTCAAACAGAAAACAGCGGTTCCACTGAAACTTTTTCAGAGGCTCCTGGGGCATATGGCATCCTCAGCGGTGGCCACCCCGCTCGGATTGATGCATATGAGACTGCTTCAGCACTGGCTTCAGACTTGAGTCCTGAGATGGGCATGGCACTGCAGGGCACATCGCGTGATCATCACGCCGTGTGTCACAGTCTTTTCAACCCTTGGACCGACCTCTTGTTTCTACGGGCAAGTGTTCCCCTAGAACTTGTCTCCAGGCGCGTCGTGGTCACATCGGACACCTCCAAAATTGGCTGGGGCACTGTTTGCAACGGGCATGCAACCACCGGCTTGTGGACGGGCCCGCGACTGCATTAGCACATCAACTGCCTCGAGTTGTTGGCAATTCTGCTCGCCCTGCGGAGGTTTCGGCCGTTGATCCAGGGCAAGCACGTGTTAGTTCAGACAGACAACACGGCAACGGTAGCATATGTCAACCGCCAAGGTGGTCTGTGCTCTCGTTGTATGTCACAACTTGCCCGCCGTCTCCTCCTCTGGAGTCAGCAGCACTTCAAGTCGCTGTGAGCCATTCACATCCCGGGCAACCTCAACAATACAGCGGACGCGCTGTCACGACAGGTTATCCTCAGGGGAGAGTGGAGACTCCACCCTCACGTGGTCCAGCTGATTTGGAGTCGATTCAGACAGGCACAGGTGCACCTGTTCGCCTCCCAAGAATCCTCCCCACTGCCTGCTCTGGTATGCCCTGACCGAGGCCCCCCTCGGCGTAAATGCGCTGGCACACAGCTGGCCCCCTGGCATGCGCAAATATGCGTTTTCCCCCAGTGAGCCTACTTGCACAGACCCTGTGCAAGGTCAGGGAGGACGAGGAGCAGATCGTCCTGGTAGCACCCTACTGGCCCGCCCAGGCGTGTTTCTCTGACCTCATGCTCCTTGCGACAGCCCCCCCCCGGCGAATTCCCCTGAGGAAGTATCTTCTTTCTCAGGAACGGGGCACCGTCTGGCACCCGTGACCAGACCTCTGGAATCTCCATGTCTGGCCCCTGGATGCGATACGGAAGACCTAAGCGGTCTACCACCCGTGGTGGTAGACACGATCACTCAGGCTAGGGCCCCCTCTACGAGGCGCCTGTATGCCTTTAAGTGACATCTGTTCGCTGAGTGGTGTTCTTCCCGTCAGGAAGACCCCCAGAGATGTGCAGTCGGATCTGCACATCCGACTGCACATCTCTGCAGGAGAGGTTGGAAGGGAGGCTGTCCCCTTCCACCTTGAAGGTGTACGTTGCCACCACAGCAGCACACCACGACGCAGTCAACAGTAAGTCCTTAGGGAAGCATGACCTGATCATCAGGTTCCTAAGAGGTGCCAGGAGGCTGAATCCCTCCAGACCATGCCTCGTTCCCTCATGGGACCTCTCTGTAGTTCTTCAGGGCCTACAGAGAGCCCCCTTTGAGCCTTTGCAGTCAGCCGAGCTTAAGGCACTCTCCTTGAAGACTGCCCTCCTGACTGCGCTCACTTCCATCAAGAGGGTAGGTGACCTGCAAGCGTTCTCTGTCAGCGAAACGTGCCTGGAGTTCAGTCTGGGTTACACTCACGTGATCCTGAGACCCCGACCGGGCTATGTGCCCAAGGTTCCCACCACCCCTTTTAGGGACCAGGTGGTGAACCTTCAAGTGCTGCCCCAGGAGGAGACAGACCCATCCCTGTCGTTGCTGTGTCCGGTGCGCACTTTACGCATCTATTTGGATCGCACGCAGAGCTTTAGAATCTCTGAGCAGCTCTTTATCTGCTTTGGTGCACAGCGGAAAGGAAGCGCTGTCTCCAAGCAGAGGATCACCCACAGGCTCATTGACGCCATAACTATTGCATATCTCGCCCATGACATGCCGCCTCTGGTGGGGCTATGAGCCCATCCTACCAGGGGTGTAGCGGCTTCCTGGGCCCTGGCCAGAGGTGCCTCTCTAACAGACATTTGCAGAGCAGTGGGCTGGGCAACACCCAAGGTTTCATCCCAGGTAGTGGCACGCAACACAAGCGGATAAGCCCGGGATAGCTAGCCGGGTGTATCGCTTGCACATAGCGCCTTCCAGCTCCTTTTGAGCTGAAGACGTGCGCCATTAATTCCCAGTAGTGTTCACAAACTTTGTTCCCTTGTTGACTTCCTCCGAGCCCTGTGGCAGTCAAGTTTTCGGAGAGACTCGCTGCCGGCTCAGTACATGTGCTAACTAAGAGTCCTGTTCTGGGGTAGGTGCTCTGCATGTGGTGGTTCCCTGTAAGGCTAACCCCAATGCGATATATATCTTCCACTAGTTTGTTTCCCTGTTGGCAAACTGCGTCTTCCTAGGGCAGAGCCCCTCTACCCCAGTCTCTATGTTTGTAGTAACTCCTCTCCCGTTGGGTAGGATCTACCTTGAAGACTCTCCACATGGTCGGAAACACCATGTGACATATTCTTCCACTTATATATCCCCCCCTCTCTTTGGGCGAGGTGTGGTCTCCACGGTGTCTTCCCCTTGGGAGGGACACCCCCCAACTAGACCTGGCGGCCCCTGTCGGATAATCCCCCTTCTTTTTTAGGGAGTGGAAAAAGAGAAGGGGAAAAGAGTCCACGACTGGATTAAGCCTGTCTCTATCTTTTGGGTAGTCGACTTGTCCCCAAAGGGCCATTCAACACTCATAATTATGTTGGGGGAGGTTACGTGTTGACCTGGTGTGCTGGCTATGAGGCACACAGTAGTCTGCCCACCACACACCGCCAGTTCACGTAACACAGTTCAGCCAATTGTGGCGTTTCGTATAGGGACCCCTAGTGTCACTACATCGACACAACGTCAAGTGAGTGACAGATAGGGAACGTCATGGTTACTTGTGTAAACTCCATTCCCTGATGGAGGGAACAAGACGTTGTGTCCCTCCTGCTACAACACTGAACTACCTGCTGAAATGGCCGGACCTTATATCGGCTCCTCAGCATAAAACCTGAATGAGTGGTTGCATACCAGCTCCTTTTATACCTGTATGTCCGGGGGAGTTGCATGCAAATACCACTCGCCAATTTTCATTGGCTTTTTATCAAAGACCAGAGGTGTCTCGGGCTCCCAAGAGTGACCCCTAGTGTCCCCTAGTGTCACTACATCAACACAACATCTCGTTCCCTCCATCAGGGAACGGAAGTTACACAAGTAACCATGACGTTTTAGTGAATAATTTACCAAAGTAAATAATTGCTAAATTAAAAGACAAGTTGTTTTTTCGTTTTTTTTTTTTTTTTCAAAATGGTTATGAAATGAATGGAAGATTCATCACCCAAAACCATCTCACTGATGCTCTTGGGAAGCCTTCCCAGAAGATTGTAAGCTGTTATAGTTGAAGCTATTGATGCCTATGGGTTTGGTATTAGGCTACATATTCAACGAGAACATATGAGTGATGTTTATGGGAGTCATGTACCTGAGTGTCCCTGTAATGCAGATTAGTGATTCAGTATTTGTCCATGTCCACCATATATACAAGAATATATACTAACTGCAAATAATTTTGACTCGTCCCCCCTTTTCTTAAAAAAAAGCAAAAATTGAGGTTACAGTGAGGCACTTACAATGGAAGTGAATGGGGTCCATTTTTGGAGAGTTTAAAGGCAGAAATGTGAAGCTTATAATTTTGTAAAAGAACTTACTGTACATTACTTCTTCTGTTAAAACTCATTTATTATTTGAGCTGTAAAGTTGTTTAAATTGACTTTTTTTACAGTCGTTTTGACATTTTACTGTCGTTGTTGACATTACATCATCATGGCAATAAAGTTGTAAAATTGATTATTACTTTACACAGAAAAGTTTAGTTAGCAATTTTATCACACAAAAAACATGCTAACATGCATATTTTTTATGTCTTGTGGCTATACTTTTGAAAAGTGTTTTAGGTATTTTAACGTTTACAGATTTGCCACATTCAGTGCCTCACTGGAATCAAGATTTTTTTTATTATTATTTATTTTATTTATTTATTTTTTTAAAGGAGGGGCAGGTCAAAAATTTTTTTTTTGTGGTAATCAATATTATGCCACAAATGCTGTCGATTGAGCTCAACTTGTATTGAACCCGGAAAATTCCTTTAACCTCTATTAACAGTAGGGCTGCACAATTAATCGAATATTACGATGATTACGGCTGCCACGATTATGTAATCGTGAAAACTGACGATTACAGTATTCAATTTAAGTCTGCTCCTGTTGCGTCAATGGTTTCTATTTACAACATGTTTTTGCAGCAGTTGAGTGTTCTAACCAATAACTAACATGTCCGTTGAGCAATGAAATGGCAATGGCCAATCAGAGCCGCTTAAATTAGTCCTCTGTCCTATCAGTAATGACAACTGATCCTAATGTGCAAGTTTTAAACCATCTGAATGCTCAGATGCTCACTTTATGTTCCACCTCTGTTCGCGGTGGCACACAAAAATTAATACTGAAGAAACATCACCTGACACTCAAAAAGAAGCTGTAGAACAAGAGCAAAAATCACTTTGGAATTATTTTGGATTCATTGCATATTGCACAGCTCGATTTGAAAATAGATGTTAAATACACTGCACATGAGCAACACAACAAAACTAAAACGCTCCCGTTCTAATCAAGGCACAGACGCGGTGTAAATAATTGATATATTATGCTGATTAGACAGCTTTGTTTTTAATGAGAGCATTCACGAGAGTGCAGAACATTGTGTGGAGCATCACTGAGCTCGCTTCGAAATGCAGGTCTCAAACAGTGTAAACCTGCAGTGAGTGACAGCAGTCGTTGTAATGGGAGAGTTTGTCGTGTTGCTCGATTTCTGTGTACAATTTATAAAAAATTCAAAAACAGTTTTGTTTTGTCATGTTAATAATTAGGCCAGTGTGTATTTGATTTGTACAAAATAGCAATAAAGTAATTCAGCTTAACTGTTCTAAGTTTGTTTTGGAGGTGTAGCCAACATAAAGAATATGGCATGAATAGCATATTTCAGGAATCACCGTCACTGTTATCGCGTCTGCTGTAATAAGACCCATTTGCCACGCAGCTAGTATTAGTAGATTTAACATTTTCATGAATTGCACAAACTCCGATCGCAAATGACTGTTTTTAATTTCCAAAGTGCACCAGTGAGGCCAAAAATGATCTAACAATGATCTTACATGAACAAGATCACCACTGAAGATCTAACGGGGTGAATGGTATCGTCTCGCCACCAAAGGGCTTACTGAACGCAGTAAGTAACTTGGTCAATTTAAATTGGTTGTTAACAAGTTTGAATATTGAATATGTCATATTATTTACTGTATGTGGACTAATAATTTAAGAAGTAATTTAGCAATAATTTTATTTATTCTACCATAGATATCCATTTCCTAACATTATCAAACATTATTACAATATTTAATGCTTAAAAGAAACTGGAGCAGCTCACATCCACCATTGAAATCTGCTCATCTGAAGAACCACATGGTTGCTTACTTTGTGACGTCACGGTAATTTAATATTTTAATCAACATCAGTAATCGCGATTACAATATCAAGGGCAATAATCGACAATTATGATTTTTGCTATAATCGTGCAGCCCTAATTAACAGCATTTGTAACCTTATGGACAGCACCAACTTTACCTTACAACCATGTCTTAAAAACGTGGTAACCCCATTAACTAACATTAAACCAACACAAGAATAACAGGAAAGGACGTAGCATAACTATCTGAAAAGCATTTTTACATGGAGCAAATCACCCACATGAATTGTATACATGTATGAAACATTATACAAAATCCTCCGGTACACTTGCTCTATACAGTTGTGCTCAAAAATGTGCATACCCTTGGAGAATTGGAAATATATGTATCATTTTTAAAGAAAACATGAGTGAGCTGGCAAAACATATTTCTTTTATTTCTTATGGAATTCATATTCAACTGTAGGTTATAACAGAATGGCACAATCATAAAACAAAACATGGCAACAATGAAAAAAATGAAATGACCCCTGTTCAAAAGTCTGCATACCCTTAGTTCATAAATCTGTGTATTGCCCCCTTTAGCATCAATGACAGCGTGCAGTCTTTTGTAATAGTTGTCTATGAGGCCCCAAATTCTTGCACGTGGTATAGCTGCCCATTCGTCTTGGCAAAATGCCTCCAGGTCATGCAAAGTCTTTGGTCGTCTTGCATGAACTGCACGTTTGAGATCTCCCCAGAGTGGCTCAATGATATTAAGGTCAGGAGACTGTGATGGACACTCCAGAACCTTCACCTTTTTCTGCTGTAACCACTGGAGGGTCAACTTGGCCTTGTGCTTAGGGTCATTGTCGTGCTGGAAAGTCCAAGAGCATCCCATGCGCAGCTTTCGTGCAGAAGAATGCAAATTGTCTGCCAGTATTTTCTGACAATATTCTGCATTCATCTTGCCATCGATTTTCACAAAGATTCCCCCTGCCTTTAGCTCACACACCCCCAAAACATCAGTGAGGCACCACCATGCTTCACAATGGGGATGGTAATCTTTTCACTATAGGTCTTGTTGACCCCTCTCCAAACATAGCACTTATGGTTGTGACCATAAAGCTCTATTTTGGTCTCGTCACTCCAAATTACAGTGTGGCAAAAGCTGTGAGGCATGTCAAGGTGTTGTCTGGCATATTGTAACCGGGCTTTTTTGTGGCATTGGCACAGTAAAGGCTTCTTTCTGGCAACTCAACCATTCAGCTCATTTTTGTTCAAGTATCGTAGTATTGTGCTCCTTGAAACAACCACACCATCTTTTTCCAGAGCAGCCTGTATTTCTCCTGAGGTTACCTGTGGGATTTTCTTTGAATCCTGAACAATTCTTCTGGCAGTTGTGGCTGAAATCTTTCTTGATCTACCTGATCTTGGCTTGGTATCAAGAGATCCACAAATTTTCCACTTCTTAATAAGTGATTGAACAGTACTGACTGGCATTTTCAAGGCTTTTAGTATCTTTTTATATCCTTTTCCATCTTTATAAAGTTCCATTACCTTGTTATGCAGGTCTTTTGACAGTTCTTTTCTGCTCCCCATGGCTCAGTATCTAGCCTGCTCAGTGCATCCACGTGAGAGCTAACAAACTAATTGACTATTTATACACAGGCACTAATTGCAATTTAAAATGCCACAGGTGTGGGAAATTAACCTTTAATTGCCATTTAAACCTGTGTGTGTCACCTTGTGTGTCTGTAACAAGGCCAAACATTCAAGGGTATGTAAACTTTTGATCAGGGCCATTTGGGTGATTTCTGTTATCATTATGATTTAAAAAGGAGCCAAACAACTATGTGATGATAAATGGCTTCATATGATCACTATCCTTAAATAAAAGACAGTTTTTTTGCATGATCAGTTATATTTTCAAAATCAATGCCAAAATTTCACAATTTCTTCCAGGGTATGCAAACTTTTGAGCACAACTGTAGGTTTCCATTGTGAGTGCATTACTAGGCCTATACAGTACATGCATTTTTCCTGAGAGACGAGTAGAAATAATTTTCTGTGGTATTCGACAGCATGTCACAGATGCTGTTGCCAGAGCAAGAACTGTCCCTCACAACAATTCACTGCTAATTCCTTCAGTACTCTTTAGAATGACCTCAGCATCACTGGTGCCATTGTGTGACCAAACACATTACATATTTATAAATAAACAGATGTGCACATTCAAGTTGCCTTCAGCGAAACTAATTATGCAGAAATATATCCAAAAGTTTGTAATGCGCTCTATAATATAGGGATTGCGCTACGGAAAGATGACAAATCTACCATAGGCTGTATAATTTTCAAGAGACTGACTTAGGTATGAACTGACTGAGTTTCAATTAACTGTGTGAGCAATTATACACAAACTACTGAACAGTGGGACAACATGGTAATAAGGTGACAGGCAGCGGAAAAAGATGACATGGGGTGGAAAAACAAGAAAAAATAAAAAAAGAGGTGTAAAGGAATGAGGGATGCAAATCACCCCCTGAGCAAACATAGCCATTTAAAATAGGCTCTCACAAACACAGCTCATACACATTTGTGAAAGGACCTCTTCAGCTGCAGAGCAAAGTCCACAAGCGCACGAGCGCACACACACACACACACACACACACACACACACAAACGAGAAGGGGTATTGACATTTTGTGGTATGGCATCTTACATTTTGTACACATGCCGTTGGAAGTTGTGGCACATCCGGTGGCATATCCGCTTGTGAGTGGAATGTGCCAATACATTTGTGGCACATGCCTCTGGACTTTCTGGCACATCCAGTGGCATATCCGGTTTTTAGAGGCATGTTCCACTGAATTTTGTAGCATTTCCGGTCATTACAGGCATGTGCCACAGAAATTAGTGTCACAACTGGACGACTGACACATGCCACTGTATTTTAAGGCATATTGTAGACATTGTCAATGATACGTGCCGGTTTATTTAATGGTAGTGATGGCGTGCGGACATACTGTATAAATCATGTTGCTTCCTGACATTAGCTTTTGGCAGGCTAACCGCACAAAGCCAAAAATGATTGTTTTACACTGTAGTTTAGGTCTGTTGCGTGTTCCGTTGTAATATGTGTTATGGATGAAATGTATTTTGTTTTCTTGTAATAAAGTAATTCTGTCATTAAACAACCCATGTTTGTCTTTTATCATTTTTTTTTATAACAACATTGGCATTTTATTTTTATTTGTATTTTTTCAATGAAAATTTTTTGATTCATAGACATATCACAAAGAAAAAAAACACAACATATATACATTGAATCACATTTAACATTTAACCCCCACTATTACCCCTCCCCAGTCACCAACCCCACCCTGACCCCCAATGAACACCCCTGTGGTCACAAATAGGAATACACGCACACACACACACACACACACACACACACACACAGAGAAAGAAAATACTATAATTACGTATAATTAAAACTAAGCTACTCTCTCCACAGTCCCTCCCTGAGTGTCCCTCAGAAACACTAAGTAGTTGCTCCACTTCCTATCAAACAAATTCTGCTTGACCCCTCCTCGAAAGCAGCCACCCTCCCCATCTCTGCACGCCACTCCGGAAATGAGGGGGCTCCATCTGACTTCCATCCCCTTAAAATAATTTGCCTGCCAATCATGATACTGGTCAGAACCCAATTTTTTATATGTTCATCCCCCAAATTTATGACCGCCCCATCGCCCAAAATACAGAGTCTGGGGCAAAGTGACATTTTGGTTGGTGTGTCTTTAAGACCAAGCCTATACAATCTAGAGGGGGTCCAATAGAATCTATGTAAAATCTTGAATTGCATAAGGTGCACCCTTGCATCTCTAGATGCAGACTTGATGTTTTTTAGAATCCTAGCCCACACTCCCTCCTCCAATACCAAGTTTAAATCTTTCTCCCATAATCTCTTGACAGAAGTTAAAGCTCTGTCCCCAAGACACTGAATTAGCAGGGAGTAATACACTGATGCCTCATGACCTTTTCCAAAAGCAGTAATCACCTCTCTCAGAGTATCTGCCACTTTAGGGAGGTGTGTGCTACTCCCAAAAACAATACAGAGCAGGTGGCGTAGCTGTAAATACCTATAGAACTGAGATCTGGGAATCTCAAAGTGTTGAACCAAATTTTCAAAGGATCACAACACTCCACTCTCATACAGGTCACCGAGTGTAGTAATGCCCCCCTCACAATCCACTCTGACCAACAGAAAGGGTACTTATTAATACAAAATTTAGGTTTCAGCCATATGCTTGAGGCAACATTTAAATAAATGTCAGAATTAAACACTCTGAACACTTTTGTCCACACCGAGTGCAAATGTGAGATAACGGGGTGTAACTTAACTTCTCCAGTTAGTTTAATAGAAAGGAATGGAAATGGAAAAATAGGAGCAAGAACTTCCTGTTCAATACAAAACCAGGGAGGGGCTCTCTCAGGTGGAAGCGACTAATGAGCCAAATGTCTGAGACCGAATGCATAATAATAAAACAAAATCTTGGGTAGGCAGGCATTTTATTTTTTAAATAGTCACTGTGCACTGACAGCTTAACTATTTAAACTGCTTAACTTTTCATTATATTTGTTTGGTTAATATGTCACTGTGATCACCAATGTGTGATTGATTTCTTCTGAGTCTATATAGAGTGGTGGCTACAACTAAAATTTAGAGAGAGAAAAAGGATATTTGCCAGTTGCCACCAATAATTTACAATCAGGTTTGGCTTAGATCATTTGTAGACTATTAATGTGGAATATGGCAAGATTATACAGTGGCACCATTTGTCCTTTGTCTGGAATGACATATGAAAAGCACCTACAGTTGAAATCACAAGTGTTGATGTCAAGGAGGAGAGAAGAAAGTGGTGGATGAAGTTTGGGTAACATGCATTTATTTATCTTCATCAGATCACACAAAGTGAGATTATGTGTCTTTACACACAGAGATGTTATCTGTGCCTTTAACTGTTCACACACACATAGATGTTATGAGTGTGCATTTGTCAAATGCTTAAGAGAGAATGAGTGCTTAAATACAGTTTTATGCATACTGTTGCAGAAACATGCAATGCACATACATGGTAGACTTGTGAACATTGTTGCAGGAAGACATTAGTGCCTTTCCAAATACAGAGCTGTAACTTTCACCTCTCCCTAACTGCAAGCAGTGTCTAAACCAAGAACACAACATTAAATACAGTGTTCTCTACAAGAGGAAAATAAAATGCCATCATGTCCATGTCAACAGATGTCTCAAAGTGGTACCCAAGAAAATACAGATAAATAAAAAAATGGTTCAACTTGTTAAAAAAAAAAAGAAATACATACAATGCACATGGCAGCATCACTGATATTTTGAACACTATTGGATAAAACTGTTTATAGAAGAAGCCTTGAAAGTTTACATCACAGCTGGTGGTGTGAGGAAGGCCACTTTCTGGGTCTCATAGATAAAAGCATGTCCTCAGATAAAATCTATGTAAAAACAAACATAACTCTAAGAAATATATATTGTAAGTTGACATTTCATTACATACATATTAAAAAAATTATAACCTTTCATATCCTATCCTTCTTCTTTACACACTTTCAAAAGCTGTAAATATGAAGAGACTGTGAATGTTTTAAAGTGAATTAAGTTTAATTCTTTCAGGTTGAAACCATTAAGTTATTCGTTTTACAAATAATGGAGCTGTATGTTCTTTCGGTTTGTAGAGTCATACAGTACAGTATATGAAGTATGTTTGGTCTCAGACACTAATTCCATAAACCATTAGAATGTACCTCTAGGGGCATCACACACACACATGTGATCTCAAACAAGCCACTTAGCTTTTTTTTTTTTTCTAACAAAATAGCCTGTCTAAGCTGCCGACTCCACAAGTGTCACCCAAGTACCTCAAAATACAGTGGCATGTGTCAGTCGCTACCAGATGTGCCACACATTTTGTGAACAGAAATGCCACCGGATGAGCCACAAGATACAGCATCATGTGCCAATGGCAACAGAACATAAGATGCCATAACAATGAAAGTTATAACCGCTGCTGCATTTAGTGGCATGGCATCTTTGACCCCATTTACACCTGGTATTAAAATGCGTTTCAGGTGATCCAATCAGATGTGATCAGTGCTAAATACAGATCTAAACGGCATCTAAAACGTTTTGTGATCGGATCATAAAAACCACATACGAATATTTGTCTTTTCTGACATTGTTGCAGTTTATCATGCAGTTACATACTGACATAGTGATTGATGTATGTCGCCATGAAACAGAGTCCCTCTACAAATCTGATCACAAGTGGTCGCAGAAGATGCATTTAAGCAACCATGTGTAAACAGTGAAGTGTCTCACCTGACCACATGCGATCAGATCACCCGAGACGCATCTTAATACCAGCTGGAAACAGAGTCTTACAGTCTACTGCCATTTGCACATGCTACTGAATGTTGGCACATTCGGTTTTTAAGCACAACTCTTTGCCATAGAAAGGTAAACATAAATGCATGCAAAGAATGCTGCATTGACCAAAATTGATTTACAATAAACTCTCTCGTCTAGTCATTAGTCAAGCTTTAAAGAAGGACTAATGAAAATTAAAAACTGTATGGATCCAAAAACTGAAAGAACAGATTTGCACATGCTGTTGACTTTAGTGGTATGTCTGGTTGTTAGTGGCACAATCAGTTTCTGGATCCATACAGTATGAAAGTTTCATTAGTCCTTCTTTAAAGCTCAAATAGTGACTGGTAAATACATTTTTGTCAATACTGCATTCTTTGCATACATTTATGTTTTATCTGGTTAAAATCCATTAAGAACTTTGGCAGGATAGTGGCATATTTTAAGATTTCTGAGCTAGACTATGAACTAATCCAATGCTTTACACTTAACCTTACCTATCAGATTTGTAGGGTTGCATCTTACTCTCAGTAACTCCAGCAGAATCAGTGTGCAGCCAACCCAAACATACATCACACTGTACCCACTACATCCTTGCAGCACTTGGAAACATTAACTTGCTATTGTGTTTCAAAAAAAAAAAAAAAAAAAGAGTTAAAAGTTTATTACCTTAAAATCTTAGAGTGGTTTAAAATGAACAAGTCCTATTCTTGGCCCACTTTCTAGAAACAGAATGCATGACAGTCACCAGTGATGCACTTTAATTACTTTTTCCAGTTTCTTCATGTCTTGTGAGGTAAACTGTTAAAGGTTAATGAACTTACAGATACTATTACAAATGATACACATTAAAGTTTATTAACATTCACCTGCTTTTACATGAACATGCAATAGAATGTGCAATAGACATGCAATATAACTAATAAATCCATGTACCACTCTGGTATGTCTTTCTAAAAGCCCCAACAAATCATAATTTTTTGATTCATTGACATAAAACAAAAACAACATAAGAGCCAGACTAAACAATACACAATACATTTCAAACCCAATAGTAATACCTCAATATTTTACACTTACCACAGAATGAAGTGATCCCCAGCCAGGTTCAGGGTTCATGCTGACTGACACGTCAATGAAAAAAATCCACAGTGCCTTCAAGTTTAATGTCATTTAATCAATAAAGCATAAATTAGGTATTACCACAAAATACTCCAATAAAAGATGTAACTTTAAATTTACAACCATAAAAATGTTTAGCAATACACTATCAAATCTGATAAGTTTCAAGTGTAGATATTTTTGAATGATCCGTTTTCTTCATGTGGAAATAAATGCTGGGAGCATGACAAGCTTTGAAACGGTGTTAAGAATAATACATAATATCTGGGTGCATCAAGGGTGCACTATTATCCAGCCATACTTCTTTCTTTAGCAAATAGCTAACCCGATTAGTTAAAACAACGACAGTAGCCACTTACCTTTCATTTTGAACCGCGTCAGAACAAACACTATACTGCATGTATTCATAATTTTAAGTTTTGTGTATGTGCTGCCGACTCCTCCTCAAGTTTTTCTTTATACGAACGCATTCCAAAATGGATTATTGACGGTATCAAAATGCAGCGGCATATGTCAGTGCCACAAAATCACTGGCATGTGCCACAACTTCCAATGGCACATGCCACTCACAACCGGATGTGCCACAAAACCCAGCGGCATGTGCCAGAGGTACCAAAACGTAAAATGCCATACCACAAAATGTTAATACCGCTACTGACATAAACTCTGTGTGGATGAATCTCTTCAGAGATCGGGGATGTGCCTCAGGGGGACTGGATGTTCCACTTCAGGACACATTTAAATCTTTTGACTCAGGAGAGCCTACAGGACTTCAGCAAACAAACTCTCACAGTCAAAAATACAGTTTTGTGTCACAGTTTTTCCTGTTCTAAAACTTATCAGAAGGTCTGGGATGATCATTTTATTCAGAATGGTTTGTGGTTTATACCAGTGGTTTGTGACTCAAGAATCGAAGAGTCACAAATCTGTTCTGATAGGGATCAGCAGGACAACATTGCAAATTGTTAAATGTAAATAACTATATAAAGCACTGTTTGGCTTGCAAAATGATTAGGCTTGTCAAATTTTACAAAGGGGTAGAAAAAGTTTCTCCTATCTTTTGTTGTTGACGTCAAAGGCTTTGCATATGATCAAACTCTACAATTTTATCCCACTTTTGGTAGACGCTAGCCAAATTATGCAGATGTGAATTCGCCAACAGTAGGTCAAAAACAAGGGGCTCTAAAATACCTGGAGAAAGGTATTCATTAGCATTCCCATTTATTTCAATGGCATCTGCTCAGCTAGCACAGGGTTCTCATGTGTGACCTGGAGGCTGCCTTCTTTGCTTATGGGTGCACAGTTTGGGGATTGGCAATAGCCAATAATCAATAATAATAATCAATTGTCAATGACAATAGATATAATAAATATAAATCCATTTCACGCTTTTAAAAGCCCTTCAAAAGTAATCTGTCACTGGAAAAAGAGGTACTATAGTGTAAAAAACATGACTACTTTTGAATGGCTGTCAGGGGAGAACATGCTTTTTGCCACCGTAGAGTGTAGTTTCAAGGGCAAATGGGAACCTCTTAACTAGCCATTCCTGAACCTCTGCTCAAAAGTTCTGCTGCTGAAATAGGTCTGTGCTTACTGAAATTCGAATCACAGCCGCTAGCGACCGGAGGTGGAAATGTCTTTGAACATATGGGCACATGTGAGCTCCAATTTCTGCATGAAATCTCCACATTACTTAAATAAAAAATTAATGTAATAAATTACGATTGTAATTCTTGTAATCAGATTAGTTACTGACTTCCAGATTACGTAGATTACCTTTAAGTACATTGCTTAGGTTACCCATATTTCTAAAATAATATTATTTATTTATAATACATTTAAAACATGGATTACGTTCATATGTATGCCTATCTAGACATGATCTCCAGAGTACCAAGACATTGTCTAGTAAACACATCAACAAGTTCTAAATGTTCCTTAGCTTGACATAAAACTGGCAATCTGGAATAAACTTCACCACATTGTGCAGGCCAAATTGTTTTATTGTGTTAAGTGTACCAGTGGATGGAGAGTGCATGCATACCCTGCTAATAAAATCCTGTAGGCCTATCAACTTTGTTACAGCTGGAATAAGCCATTTGAAAGGGAACATTAACAAAGTTAGTTCTAAATAAAATAAACTCTAGGAAAACTGTACTTTGGGTGGCAGTGCTGCGAAACTCATAAATATTAATTAATTTATGCACAATATAAGATTATTTTAAATCACCTATTTTGATAAACATTAATACTTAATGACCGATTCAAGCACTGAAATAGATATTTCATATAATATGCTAGCATCTCTACATCTGCCACTATCAGTCTTGGGATTTTGTTAGTCAGTAGATGAACATATAGATCAGCAATTTAATCAAGAACATGGCTGATTAGTCTAGTGGTTACTTTTTGCATCTAATTTTTAGAGGTTCTGGTTTCTAATTCACCCAAATACAACTTTTTATTGTTATAAACCAAGATTACATCTGTATGTCAGTGGAAAAGTGTTACACTTTACAAATAAAATGAAAAAAACATCTAACTCCAAAGACAGCAACAACCACAAACTCTCCGCTCCAGCAGTGGGAATCTGCACGAGAGCATCGGTGACCAAGATGGCACAGCTCACGAACACCCGTCTCCCATCGCACAACACAGCCATGAAACACTCTGTTTATATAGGAAGGAACAGGGTTGGGGAGTAACGGAATACATGTAACAGGATTACGTATTTAAAATACAAAATATAAGTAACTGTATTCCACTACAGTTACAATTTAAATAATTGGTAATTTGAATACAGTTACATTCAAAAAGTATTTTGATTACTGAAGAGATTGCTTTGCATTTTATTGTCATTTGTTTCATTTAATATATAGTCCTTTCAGGTGGAAAAAATGTATACATATAAATGATGTGATCCAAAGTGCATTTGAACAGCGGTGAAACACTTTCTTATGATGTGTTACATTCATACGAGCAGACAGAGAAGTTTGAAGTAAGTTTGGAGCAGAAGAAATAGAAATAAACCTTGTGTAAATTGTCAGCTTTACGCTAAGCTAAAGTACTATTTCTAGCCATTTTACGTGCATGTTACCTGGCACGATCATATTTTTTTATCAAGAAAATTCTCGTTGGGGGGCCTGGGTAGCTCAGCAATAAAGATGCTGACAACCACCCCTGGAGTCGCGAGTTTGAATCCAGGGTGCTGTGTGACTCCAGCCAGTTCTCCTAAGAAACCAAATTAGCCTGGTTGCTAGGGAGGGTAGAGTCACAAGTGGTAACCTCCTCGTGGTCGCAATAATGTGGTTCGCTCTCGGTGGGACGCGTGGTGAGTTGTGCGTGGATGCTGCGGAAAATAGCGTGAAACCTCCACACGCACTATGTCTCCACGGTAATGCGCTCAACAAGCCACGTGATAAGATGCATGGATTGACTGTCTCGGACACGGAGGCAACTGAGATTCGTCTTCAGCCACCCGGATAGAAGCGGGTCACAACGCCACCAGGAGAATTGGGCATTCCAAATTGGGGAGAAATTTTTTTTCTTGTTGGATCATAATTTCTTTTTTTCTAGTAAGACCTTTGATATTAGGGCAAAAATCCTATTATATTTTTTTTCCTCCCATTTTTCTCCCCAATTTCCACGCATCTTATCACGTGGCTTGTTGAACGCGTTACCGCGGAAACATAGCGCGTGTGGAGGCTTCATGTTATTCTTCGCGGTATCAACACACAAGTCACCATGCGCCGCACCGAGAGCGAACCAGATTAAAGCGACCACGAGGAGGTGACCCCGTTGTAGCCGTACGGCCACCTGCGATTTCGAAGAAGCAGAAAGGTCATATTTTAAAGACTCATTGAAGCCATGGTTGAGGAGAAAAACCACAATTTATTAACCGACTTCATTTGCATGCCCCCAGCAATCAACATTAAATACACTTATTTAATTAACATTAAATACACTACATTCCTCCCCTGAAAATACGACGTCCCTCAATTCAACAACCAAAATTACACTTTCTTTTCCTTTTTATTATTTTTTTTTTTTAACACACAACAGAAAACCCACATACCCATACAACAACAAAAATAATCAGACACCACATTTTATTTTCAGGTTGCAAGTGTTTCTACAGATTTAACCTCTGTGGAATTCTTTTTACCCGACAAGGTCGAGTATGAACAGACTCTTTCGATACTTCTGGTTCAACCATTGAATTTTCACTCTCTCTCAACCCAGGAGTTTCCTTCAACATCATTTGTGAAGTGTCACTCAAGTTTTCTGCTGAAAGTGCTTCCTCATCCTGTTCAGTATTCATTAATTTTGTTGCTCTTAACTGATCTACATGCTTTTTGTAGGACTTGCCCTCAACACAGACCAGGTAAGTAACTGGACTTAACGGTCTTTCAATTTCTCCTAACTTCCACTTCTCTTCCCCTCCCCTGAATTGTTTCACAAGTACCTTTTGTTGTGGATAAAATACTCTCCCACGAGCTACCCTTGATTTTTGTACTTGTTGTTTTTCTTGCATTTGAGAAGAGAACTGAGGTTGTATCTGAAGCAACCTCATTCTAATTTTTCTTTTCAGAAATAATTCAGATGGAGGTTTTCCCGTCACAGTCAAGGGAGCATTTCTGTAACTGAATAAAAATCTGTTAATGCAGTGTTGAACCGTGATGTTCCATTATTTTTGTTTTTCCAATGACTTTTTAAAGGTTTGCACCAGTCTCTCTACTAAACCATTTGAGGCAGGATGGTACGCTGCCGATTTGAAATGTTTTACCCCATTCTTTTCCAAAAAGGTTTCAAACTCCCTGGACACAAATTGAGGTCCATTATCTGAAAGTATTACCTTAGGTAATCCATAGTTGGCAAACATACTACACATAACCTCAACTGTTGCTTTGGCAGTAGTATTAGTCATCAGCTTGATCTCTGGCCAAATTGAATAAGCATCAATGGCCAATAGAAACTGATGCTTCCCTTTTTCACATAAATCAATATGCACTCTCCCCATGGATATTCAGGCCATTTCCAGGGATGCACAGGTACAGTGTTAGGCACCTTTTGATGTAATGCACATACCTTGCAGTGACTAATCATATTTTCAATATCATCATCCAGTTTAGGCCACCAAAAATGGCTTCTGGCTACTGCCTTACTCTTGACCATCCCTAAATGTGACTCTTGTAGTTCTTTTAAGAGTTGATGTCTCAGCGAGTCTGGTACAATTACCCGAAATACCCACAATAGACAGTCAGCCTCCAACATGATCTCTTCCCGTCTATACCAATATGGTTTGAGTTTTTCATCTGACACCCTTTTTAGCCAACCTTTTAGTGTGAATGACTTCACTTTCATTAGAACTTCGTCTTTGTCGGTTTCAGTTTTGATGTCTTTTTGATCTATTGGAATCGCCTCGATAAATGAGACCTTGAACTTGGTATTACCCATAGGTCCTGTCTCACCCCAAGGTAATCTTATAAGGTCCTTAGCATTTGCGTGTTCTGCAGACGACTTGTATATGATATCATATTGGTAAGCCGATAAAAGTAATGCCCACCTCTGTAACCTAGCGGCGGCTAAAGCAGGCACTCCAGTTTTCAGCCCCAAAATCTTAACCAAAGGCTGGTGATCGGTGATGAGTAGAAATTTCCTACCATACAAATAGTCTCTAAACTTCTGCACTCCAAAGATGATACCTAAGGCTTCCTTTTCGATTTGGGAATAGTTTATTTCCGACTTGCTAAGAGTGCGCAAAGCATATGCAATGGGTTTTTCCATACCATCGGGCATCCGATGCGAAATCACTGCCCCTACTCCATATGCAGATGCATCACACACTAGCAATATGGGAAGTTGGGGGTTGAAATGTGTTAACATACTTGATGACGACAACAGCTTTTTAGCTTCTTCAAATGACTGTTGACAGGTCTTTGACCACTGCCAAGGTCGGTCTTGTGTAATAGTTCAGTCATGGGTTTAATTACTGTTGACAAGTTCTCCATGAATTTGCCGTAGTACGAAAGGAACGCTAAAAAAGCTCTGAGCTCAGTCACATTTTTAGGTGCTGGGGCTTTTTCAATAGCCTCGACCTCCTCCGATACCAGATGTACACCTTCCTGATCAATTCTGTGCCCCAAATAGGTTACCTGAGGTTGACAGAAAGCACATTTGCCCCTTTTCACTCTAATACCTCTGTCTTGTAACCTTTTTAACACCTGTTCAACATTCTTCCAATGCTAACTTTCATTTTTACCAGTGATCAGAGTGTCATCCAAATAACAGACTACATTCTGCAGACCCTGTAAAATCTGATCCAAATGCGTTGAAAAATTGCTGGTGAACTAGACACACCATAGGGCAACCAATTCATATGATACAATCCACTGGGAGTGTTAATAGTCAAGTATGGCTTAGACTGCGAGTCTAACTCTACCAAACTAGACATAACTCAGGCGTACCAGCAAGTAAAGTATTTACTGCCTGCCTACGACGCAAACAGGTCCTGGGGTTTCAGCAAGGGATATTTGTCAACAGCTAACCACGGGTTGATTGTGACCTTGTAATTACCACAAATGCGCACATCACCATTTGTTTTTGGTATACACACAATGGGTGCCGCCCAGTCGCTGTACTCAACAGGCGTAATTACACCTTGCTTTTCCAGCAGTTGTAACTGTTTGTCAACCATGTCCCTCATGGCATAAGGTACCGTTCTGCTCTTGCAAAATTTTGGAATTACATTTTCAACAACTGCAATTTGACGCATACCCCTGAAATTACTCCTTGGTCAGCGTTAAACATGCTAGAGTATTTCTCAGACAGCTCACATACTGGGTCAGACACATAATTCACTCTAGACCAGTCTAGCTGTAAACGCTGAATCCAGTTTCTTCCCATGAGTCTAGGCCCCTTACCCTTAGACACAGTTTTTCTGACTGTTCCTTACATGTCACTATAACCTGAAATTGACCTAACAATGAAATTTGCTCTGAGGAGAAGGTCCTCAAGGTTACATCACAAGGCTGAAGTTTACATTTTTCGAACCTCTTCCTGTACAAAGTCTCTGAAATGATGGACATGGCAGCTCCTGTATCGACCTCCATCTTTAACTTAACACCATTACATCAGATCATTACCATGTATGGTTTTACATACTCACTGTTCCCTTTTAATGCAAACAGTCCACAGTCCTTGTTTGTCTCTGACTGCTGCCCCTCAGCCTCCACAGCAGGTTGATTCAAATCATCACTGGAGTCTGAGTCTGGTGGTTGTACTAGCTGATCTACGCTCCATTCGTCCTTTGAAGTATTGGGCGTCATCTTCTTTCTTGACCAAGAAGATCACTTGGCATAACTCACACTGTCGGTTCTCAACGGCGCATGCTGAAATGCCTTTCAACTCGTAACAGTACATTCAAAATTGTTCACAATGTCCAATACCTTAGGCCAGGTCAGTGGTTCGCCATAAGCTGCACTCAAAAGCCGAGCTCGTAAATCCTTACTGCATATTCTGTAAATGAGCTGGTCCTGCAACTGTTCCTCCAATGACGCGCCGAACTCGCACGTGGATGCTAATCCCTTTAATGCAGCCACATATTCAGACAGAGATTCCTCATTCAGCTGCTTCCGTGCACGGAAACTGTATCTTTCACTCAAAACATTTTTCTTGGGTACATAGAATTCTCTGAGCGCTTTCAAAATGTCGATTTCGTTGGCCTCCACAAACTGTGCAAAATACTCTTCATAATCCGTGAAACTCTTGCTAGCTTCTATGAAACACAGGCCCGATTCCGTGCTAAACACCGGTATCTTCTAATTCAACACTTGCTTCAAGTCCGACTCCCTTTTAGCCCCTTTCTCTTATCCCATCCTCGTCTCCAATTTATTGTAGCCGCACGGCCACCTGGGATTTCGAAGAAGCAGAAAGGTCATATTTTAAAGACTCACTGAAGCCATGGTTGAAGAGAAAAAAAATGTATTAACCGACTTCATTGGCATGCCCTCAACAATCAACAAGTTCACCAGTCCTACCCACCACAGACAGGAGGCGGCACTGGTGCTGTATTTTTTATACACATGCGTATAAGATTGTCATAAATACAATCTTCCTTAATAAACAAACTATGCCATATGGCATTTATTCCCTCATTATTCCAAAACATACTTTTATATGTTTCTTAACATTAAATACACAACAGACCCCATGTTACTCTACCCTCCCTATTAACCAGGCCAATTTGGTTGCTTAGGAGACCTGATTGGAGTCACTCAGCATGCCCTGGATTCAAACTTGCGACTCCAGGGGTGATAGTCAGTGTCTTTACTTGCTGAGCTACCCAGGCCCCCAAAAAATCTTATTCTTGATAATAATTTTTGTATTGTTTTCCTGTAAAAATATCGTCATGGTTATTTGTGTAACCCTCCGTTCCCTGATGGAGGGAACGAGAGGTTGTGTCGATGTAGTGACACTAGGGGTCACTCTTGGGAGCCCGAGACACCTCTGGTCTTTGATAAAAGGCCAATGAAAATTGGCGAGTGGTATTTGCATGCCACTCCCCCGGACATACGGGTATAAAAGGAGCTGGTATGCAACCACTCATTCAGGTTTTATGCTGAGGAGCCGATATAAGGTCCGGCCATTTCAGCGGGTAGTTCAGCGTTGTGGCAGGAGGGACACAATGTCTTGTTCCCTCCATCAGGGAACGGAGGTTACACAAGTAACCATGACGTTCCCTATCTGTCACTCACTCGACGTTGTGTCGATGTAGTGACACTAGGGGTCCCTATACGAAACACCACAATTGGCTGAACTGTGTTACGTGAACTGGCAGTGTGTGGTGGGCAGACTACTGTGTGCCTCATAGCCAGCACACCAGGTCGACACGTAACCTCCCCCAACATAGTTATGAGTGTCGAACGGCCCTCTGGGGACAAGTCGACTACCCAAAAGATAGAGACAGGCTAACCCAGTCGTGGCCTCTTTTCCCCTTCTTTTTTTCCATTCCCTAAAAAAGAAGGGGGATTATCTGACTGGGCCAATAGATGCGTAAAGCGTGCATCAGACACAGCAACGACAGGGCTGGGTCTGCCTCCTCCTGGGGCAGCACTTGCAGGTTCACCACCTGGTCCCTAAAAGGGGTCATGGGAACCTTGGGCACACAGCCCGGTCGGGGTCTCAGGATCACGTGAGAGTAGCCCAGACCGAACTCCAGGCACGTTTCACTGACAGAGAATGCTTGCAGGTCTCCTACCCTCTTGATGGAAGTGAGCGCAGTCAGGAGCGCAGTCTTCAAGGAGAGTGCCTTAAGCTCGGCTGACTGCAAAAGCTCAAAGGGGGCTCTCTGTAGACCCCGAAGATCTACAGAGAGGTCCGATGAGGGAACGAGGCGCGGTCTGGGGGGATTCAGCCTCCTGGTGCCTCTTAGGAACCTGATGATCAGGTCGTGCTTCCCTAAGGACTTACCATCGACTGCGTCGTGGTGTGCTGCTATGGCGGCAACGTACACCTTCAAGGTGGAAGGGGACAGTCTCTCTTCCAACCTCTCCTGCAGGAAGGAAAGCACTGATCCGACTGCGCATCTCTGGGGGTCTTCCTGTCGAACAGCGAACAGACGCCACTTAAAGGCATACAGGTGCCTCGTAGAGGGGGCCCTAGCCTGAGTGATCGTGTCTGCCACTTCCGCGTCCTGTCCAGGGTCCAGACATGGAGATTCCAGAGGTCTGGTCGCGGGTGCCAGATGGTGCCCCGTACCTGAGAAAGAAGATGCTTCCTCAGGGGAATTTGCCGGGGGGCTGTCGCGGGGAGCGTGAGGTCCGAGAACCATGCCTGGGCGGGCCAGTAGGGTGCTACCAGGACATCCTGCTCCTCGTCCTCCATGATCTTGCACAGGGTCTGGGAGGAGCTTGATATTTTCCCTGTTGACCCGAAGCCCTAGTCGGCTGAGGTGTGAGAGCACCAAGTCCCTGTGTGCGCACAACATGTCCCGAGAGTGAGCTAAGATTAGCCAGTCGTCGAGATAGTTGAGAATGCAAATGCCCACCTCCCTTAGCGGGGCAAGGGCTGCCTCTGCGACCTTCGTGAAGATGCGAGGAGACAGGGACAGGCCGAAAGGGAGGACCTTGTACTGATCTGCCTGACCCTCGAATGCAAACCGCAGGAAGGGTCTGTGTCGAGGAAGGATCAAGACGTGGAAGTTCAGGTCTACCGCCGCGAACCAATCTTGATGCCGGATGTTCGCCAGAATGCATTTTTGTGTCCGCATCTTGAACGGGAGTCTGTGTAAAGCCCAGTTCAGTACTCACAGGTCCAAGATTGGCCACAACTCACTGCCTTTTTTCGGTACGATGAAGTAGGGGCTGTAAAACCCCTTCTTCATCTTGGCTGGAGGGACAGGTTCTATCGCGCCCTTCCGTAGGAGGGTAGCGATCTCTGCGCAAGGTAACAGCATTTTCGTCCTTTACCAAGGTGAAGTGGACACCGCTGAACCTGGGCGGACACCCGGCGAACTGAATCGCGTAGCCGAGTCGGACGGTCCCGACCAGCCATCGCAATGGATTGGAAAGCGCAAGCCATGCGTCCAAGTTCTGCGCAAGGGGGACCTAAGGGACAACGTCGTCGGACATACCGGCAGGTGGGGCCTTGCGGCGGGTCGGAGCTCGAGGTGCCACACCATGTCGTGGCCATGCTGAGTCTAAGGACATCGAAGCATTTACCTGGCTCCTTGTGACCACCCCCGGAACAGCCTGGGATGGGGGAGGAAGAGGCCTGTCCTCGTGACCCGTGGAGACTGTCACATCGGGGGCGGATTTGTGCCACAGCTGGGCGCTCAGGGGCGGGAGACCGCCGCTGGAGCGCCAAACCTGCCAAATAGAGTGGTGGACGGTGGTCGTGATGACGGCCGTGCGCACCGGATACATGACCCAGGGAACAAGGAAACCGCTTTTGCTGAACTCTTGAGTACTGCAGCCACTTGGGCATGCAGCGCAATTAAATGGAAAAGGTAACAAAAAGATGGAGAGGTCTGCTTACCAGTTCCAGAGCAGCAGGTTTCGTCGTCCGTTGGTCGCCCATCTCAAGGGTGCTTTGAAGCCTTTCACGGGTTCTGAGTGGCCGCGAGATGGGTGGCGTCTGCTTCCTGCAGTGGGCTCCACGCCAGGGCCGGGCCGAAGGGGGACGCCCTTGGCGACGAGTAGACGGGGTGCGGGATCTTGAGCCGCGCCGGGGCAAGATATGCCGGATAGCCTCCTTCTACTGCTCCACCGTCGAGAACTGCTGGGCAGAGTCCTTGATGGTGTCGCCGAATAGGCCAGCCTGGGAGATGGGGGCAGCAAGGAATCGTGTCCTGTCGGCCTCACCCATTTCGACCAGGTTGAGTTAAAGGTGGCGCTCCTGGACCACTAATGTGGACATCGTCCGCCCGAGAGACCGCACCGTGACCTCCGTCGTACGGAGAGCGAGGTCGGTTGCCGAGCACAGTTCCTGCATCAATCCCGGGGCGGAACTACCCTCGTGCAGTTCCTTTAGTGCCTTGGCAGACTTGTAGGAGAGCCATGGCATGCAGGGCAGAGGTGGCTTGTCCAGCGCACCGTAGGCCTTGGACGGGGGCTTTGGGCACCCACGCTAGGTGGCGGCGCTCTGCGGGCATAGGTGCACCGTAAGCAACTTTATCCACTGGGGTCTTGCTGTATAGCCCTTGGCCGCCCCACCATCGAGGGTAGTGAGGGCGGGGAAGCTGAAAAGTTCGGGACCGGGCAGTAAAATATGCCTCCCATGACCTTGTCAGCTCTTCATGCACCGGGAAGAAAGGAACGGGGGCGGGGCTTGGCTTTGAGTGGCGCCGCGAGCCCAGGAACCAATCATTGAGCCGCGAGGGTTCAGGGAAGAGCAGAGGGTTCCACTCTAGCCGACGCTCGTGGCTGCCCGGGAAAGCATGTCGTCATCTCCGCATCAGCCTGTGAGTGGCCAATCGTCCCCAAAGGGAGGAGCCCAGCTGAGGCTTCCGCGTCCGACTGGATGAGCCCGCTCTCCGATGCTGTGCTCGAGAGCTCATCACTTTCGCGGGCTCCAAATAAGAGGTCGAACTCACCGTGAGACGAGCCGGCGGACTCATCCGGAAGCCCGATTGGGGCAGACAAGCGTGCTGGTGAATGGGAGGTCCGCGGGGGGATACCCGGCGGAGGCGGTCCCATTGGGGTCCCCAAATCGCCCCCAGTGCTAGCTGCGCTGGCCTCATAAGAGAGAGGGAAAACACACGCTCTACAAACACAAACAATACGGCCGAGAAGGCCATCACAATGGGGGACATATTTTGCTTTTCTAATTCCTGGAAAAGAGCGTGAGCTGCAGAAAAAAACTACTGACACTAAACGAAACTGATAACAGGCACAACGAACATTTATCATAAAATTCATAATAATACATTCCAGCGCCGGATCTCCAATCAAAACGTACACAGATCAGATTAAATAGAAACTCCTACACAAGTACTGGAGGTGTTTCATCTGGATTATACACATACCTGATGAAAGCTATTTCAGAAAGTGCTGAGGACATGTCTCAACTGACAGCAATATATCGAATCATCATTCAGTAAAGACTTGAAAAAAAAACTGAGAAATTAATCTCTTTCTTCTTTTTTCTCCATTTATTTGTCCATATTGTCATATTGTTGTTGTGGTTGAGGAAATAAGCTCAAAAAACCTAAACCTGCAAGTACCCAAACACTGCACATGCGCTGTAGCAGCAAGTATGCGATTGGCTGCTGCTGTAACCCATCACGCCATTGACCATTGATATAGATTATATTACTCTGACGTCACACCGCAGGAAACCGCACTTCCGGGTTCTTTCGAGCAGCAGAGTTCAATGGTGGAAATAGGCAGCGCTGCAGTTTTAATACTCTTTTAAGCTTTATAGAATGTAATAATGCCTTTTAATGTTAAAAAAAATATATTATAAAGGAATAGCTATAGTTTACAGTGAAGAAAGTATGTGGGTAATTTTCTGCAATATCGGCAAAACAAGTTTAATCTTGGTTCAGCGAGCCTGAATGGTTATGTCAGACATGTAACAGGTTGATGATGAATAAATACACATCCTCACACATTTAACACTTCTGAAGCCTAAGAATTTAAGTACTTAGAAATGAAAACTACCATCAGACATACAATATGTGTCTTAATGGCTTAAATTATTAACCCACATACAATAAATAATATTTTACTTCAATATGACCATATTCCATATCAAAACTTAATAACAGCCATTTCGATTGAACAATATTATTTACTGCATTCAAAATAAATGCAAAGACATCATTTTTGCTGTATGACATTATTTTTATTCATTTATCCTTTCACAAACAGTAGTTCATGCGTTGTGGTGGTGGAGACAGGATCTGTTCCTCCCGCTAGTATATTGGTGGTCTTGATCAGATAAGATCATTGTTAGATCATATTTAACTTCATATCCGTCACAGCGACAGCACTTTGGAAATTAAAAACAGCCGTTTGTGATCAGAGAGAGTTTGTGGGATTTGTTCGTTAAAAAAAGTTAATATTCACCAACAGCTGCTGTAGGTCAATTGTGTTTAATAGAGCAGATGCGATAACAATGATGGTGATCCATGAAATGTCATCATTTATGTAAAATCCAGAGTTTCTCCTGATGCAACGATCTGGTGGAAATTTAAAGAAGCCCTTATCTCCAATAATCTGTGGGAAACGGGGTGTTTCAGCCCCACAAACAGCACTTTTTGGGCAGTTTCAGCGCAATTTGAGCGAAGCGCCCATAGACAGCAGCTATTTTCTGGGCAACCAAAAGAACCCGGAAGGGACGGGGTGGTTTGTTTGTAAACAGTAACTTCATCTATACTTTCATGTGATTGGCTGCTGCTGTAATCAATCACACGATGAGTCTGTGTAGTCATTTGTGCATCCGGTGAGAGTTGAGGCAGTTTGACATGAATAAACCTCTGCACAATGGTATCATCTTACATTTATATTTTATTAAAAAAACATTGCTGCACGCCTGAAGTTTGCCAAAGACCACCGTGACACCCCACAACGCTACAGGGAAAAGTTTTTTGTGGACTGATGAAACTAAGGTTGAATAGTTTGGGAAGAACATGCAGCACTATGTATGGCATAAAAAGGGCACTGCATTCCAACATGAAAACTTCATCCCAGCAGTGAAGTACGGTGTAGCCCAGACCTTAACCCAATTGAGACGATGCAAAATGACCTCAAGAGAGCCATTCACACCAGACATCCTAAGATTATGGCTGATCTGAAGCTGTTCTGTATGGAACAATGGTCCAAAATTCCTTCTGAATGTTGAGCAGGCCTAATCAGCAGCTACTGGAAATGCTTGGTTGAGGTTGTTGCTGAAAAACAACTAGTTATTAAATCCAAGGGTTCATTTACTTTTTCCACAGCACTGTGAATGTTTAATGGGATGTGTTCAATAAATACATTAAAGATTATAATTGTTTGTGTGTTGTTAGCTTAAGCATATTGTGTTTGTCTAAACTTGTGACTTTGATGAAGATGAGATCACATTTTATGACCAATTAATGTAGAAAACCAGCTAATTCCAACGGGTTCCCATACTTTTTCTTGCCACTATAGTAATGTGATTACTTTTTCAAGAAGTAATCAGTAATCTGACCACAATTTTAGAGTAGTAATTAGTAATTTGTAGTGGATTACTCTTTTTGAGTAACTTACCCAACACATTCTGGTTTCTATCAGAATCTCTAGAGGGAAATATATTCACACTGGAATTGATGCAAAAATGTCTGATTGCGGATGCCACTTAACAGTAATTCGGCTGAATAAGGTCGATTTTAGGGTGTCTGAACTTTAGAAGCAACATGTCGATTATCCCATATGATCTTGTATCACTTAGACAGGTTGCGTGACATGCTCTCATCCTTTTTTTTTTCTCCCCTTTTCTCCCCAATTTGGAATGCCCAATTCCCAATGCGCTCTAAGTCCTCGTGGTGGCGTAGTGACTCGCCTCAATCCGGGTGGCGGAGGACGATTCTCAGTTGCCTCCACATCTGAGACCATCAATCTGTGCATCTTATCACGTGGCTTGCTGAGCGCGTTACCGCAGTGACGTAGCACGTGTGGAGGCTTCACGCTATTCTCCGCGGCATCCATGCACAACTCACCACACATTATAGCGATCACAAGGAGGTTACCCCATGTGACTCTACCCTCCCTAGCAACCGGGCCAATTTGGTTGCTTAGGAGACCTGGCTGGAGTCACTCAGCACGCCCTGGATTCGAACTCACAACTCCAGGGGTGACATGCTCTCATCCTTATAAATTCTGAAAATATGACCAAAACTGCATTACTGTAAATACAGGTTACATTTGTTACTGTGTTGTGTTTACTACTTGATGTCATATGGATATTTTATGAGAACGTGACAAGCGGCTTCTCGTTTTGTTATGTTTATTGCAAACATTTTGATTGACAGCATAATTCCGTCAGGCACAGACTGATAGAGTGTAAAGAGGTTCAAATGCTGGTATGGGGCACAACTGAAATAAATGGAATGTTACAGAGATACAGAAATATGGAAAAGAAAAAAAAAAAACATAAAAAAACTGTTAGTCAACTATTCCATTCTTTTGTTAAACACAGATTGATGCAGATGTAGGTTGAATGACTTGGGTATTTTAATTCTGCAAACAAATTACCTCACTGCATAAAGAAATATAAATCTACCTGGAATGCAATGCAATCCATTTGTAAGAAAATACTGTAAAGAAGCTTTCATCCCTATTAAAAAAAAAAACACATCTAGATAAATCTACTCAACATAAAACAATTTAAATTTGCAAATTTAAATCTATAAATTAATGTAATATTTTAATTCTAATAAGAGCTGAATGGCACTATCAAATAGAGCTTAAGAAGAAAAGAACAAATGAGTTTAAAATGAATGAAAGTGTTGACATCACACCAGTATTGCTAATCATCCAGCCACTTTAAAAGTGCTGGGAAAAACATCGTCCTTGAAAACTGTATGGAAGTTCATGTAAACATTAAAGAAAACCTTCTTCAACCCCTTAACGCATCATGGCTCTACCTCCATCCTAAAACACAAAAGCATCAAGGAATGCCGTCCTTTTGAATAAAATAAACACTAAGGTCATTAAAATAAACTGATGTTTTAAGGATAAAGACAAAAAACTAATAAAATAAAACATAAATACAAAGAAATAAATAATGTAGATTTTTCATTGAGGGAAAAGGACCAGCAACATTGTTTTGATATGTTTGAAACAATACAAGAGAGCGATCAGTAGTAGAGCAGAGGACACAAGGGCAAACAGAGGTGAGCCAGAGGTTATAGGTTGTACAAAAGAGTAAGCCAAGACTGAACACTTGCCCTGCTGTCCCACATCAAACAGTAAACAAATAATTTCATACACACATAAGGGACAAACAGCAAAATACTCAAAACACTGTATCCAGAACATGATGTCCCACAGCTGGAAGAAGATGTATGAAAATCCAATCTGAGAATGAAAGAGTTCATTCAACCAAAAATGAAAATTATGTAATCATTTATTCTCCCACAGATCTTTTCAAACTGATTTGGCTTGACTCGGTCACCATCCACCATCATTGTATGGAAAAACGATGCAATGAAAGTAAATGGGAACTGAGGCTAATCTTCTGCCTAACATCTCTTATTGTATTTCACCGAAGAAAGTAAGAAGTCTGGGTTTGGAACAATATGAGGGTGAGTAAATGATAACAATTGTTATTTTAGGGTGAACTGTCCCTTTAAGGTAACAAAGTGCCTAGCAAATCATTTGTTTATAATTTTTTTTAGAAAGACCCTGCTTATATCTTTTATTAATGTGGCTGTACATTCAGACCATATGTCACAATATTCAGCCACTCAACTCCCTCGCAGGCACTTAGCAAGTACAAAAATTAAATGGTTTGCAGAAGGAGGGAGAGACCTCTCCACTCTTTACAGTCATCTCGTATCAAATCTACAGTTGTCGTATTTTAGCATCAAGCGAATCATCCTACTGTCTCCTCTTTTTTCATTCCCATTATATGTTTTTGCCAGCTTTCTGCTTGAATGCAATTGTCCAAGGACACTCTGAGACATGACCAAGCTATCCCACAATGCTTTTGCTTAGATTCGATGGGGCCAGAGACACTCATCTGACAAGCATGCACGATAGAATTGAATAACTATAAAGGTTCTGTACTCATTAACATAAAACTCCAACAGCATAGAGGAAGTTTAAGATTTTGGCACTTTGCAATCATACCGACCCAGAGGATTACCTCAAAAATGTTAACATTATACATTTTCATTTAGCAAAAGAGCAAATAAGAGCATCCTTACAACAAACTTTCATAATATGGTTTCACCATATATCTATTACTATTACAGTTTATGCCATTGTAGGTTTTACCTCGTAGCATTCCTTCATATAGAGTTAGATTAAAAGGACCACAGCACCGTACCTCAGAGAAGACCAGTACTTTTCTAAAACTATGGTGAGCTGTTGATGTCTCTAGAAATTGCATGCATGGAAGCCCAAATGTGGATAATTAAAATTGTTTTATCAATATACAGAAATTTGTGAAAAGTAGTACATTTTGTCCTCAAGAGGAGATGCACTTGTGGCCTTTTAATAATGAAATGTAATACTGGGCAAAGCGACATTTGGCATACTTATTTCATGTTCTTTTTCATCGATTTACTCTGCTGATATTGCCAATTCATTTTTCATACATTCTTGTCTCTGTAAACAAAGAGATGGAAGAAGAAAAAGAGCAAAAATTAAGTACAACCCACCAGTTGAAAAAAAAAAAAAAAAATCTTGCACTTCTGTGGTAAATAAGTTAAGAAATTTAAATCTCAAGAAGAAAAATCCTTTGTTTACAGTACCAAAACCCAGACTATAATTTTAGACCTCTTAAAAACCTTTAGTCTATAAATAGCTTTACAAATATACATGTAAATTCAAATACAGCTTTTGTTTTGCTTGTTTTAAGATAGAATGTTTACATGATCTCAACAGTGTATGCCCACATGCAATGCATTGTTCGTAGATTATTTCATGATTTTTTTTTAAGTACACTGCTACTTACTGCAATATGATACATATTTATATCTGTATATTTACAATAAAAACCTTTTAAAGATACATACAAAGCACACAGTTATATTCTAATCAGATCTCACATCTAGGAGACCCTTCTCTCTTTTCTAATCTTTCTCATTAAAAAAGGATGAAAAAAGTTATTTGTGAGAAAATAACGGAGTGGAGAGAAGAGACTGGCCATGGGTTTAATTTTCACTCCAGTCAGATATTGCTGTAAAAATACTTTCTCTTTAAACATGAAGAGAATTTACACCTATGACAGGTCGAAACTGTCACTGCCACTTTAGAACTGTGCTGTAACACAGCAACACAGTGTTTATCCATTCTTTTTGTTTCCTTTCCAACAATTTGTCTCTGTTGTTTGTTTTTGGTAGGCACGGAATGGTTTGACCCTTCAGACTATCACAAAGGAAAAATGAAACTGGCTGAATACAAAAATAGGAATTCTCTTTTTGAAGACAAAAAGCTGAACAATGATTTGGAAGAAAAGGAGGAGCCAAAGGAGGAGCACAATCCATCCTTCAGACCTGCAAACAGTTGGACCTCTGAAGCTGCTCGTTCATTGTTTCATGAGATCCACACTGATGTAGAGACATGGAGACTGGTCCAGTAAAACTTTCAGAAAGGTCCCAGGTCTTCCTCCAAAGCAGATCCCCATGGCTCTTAAACCACCACTCCTCTCTAGGGTGCTTATGTTCGTATGACCCCATTGCTGTGGTGGTGTTTAGGAAGGCAGGGCTCGTCAGGTAAGGGGTCGTGAGCAAACACAGAGTCGTCTCCGGAAGAACAGGTGCTGTTGGAGTCTGGACAGGTAGGAGAGTACTGCTCGAATGGTACTGACAGGTCCAGATACTCCTAAAACGATCATATGCACACAAATACACACATCAGAATAGGGTGCAATTGATGAATGTATAACAGTTAAGGTGTCTGGTTTGATTGCACAAGAGCTCTTACGTCAGTGGAAGTCATGGAAAGAACTCTGTCGTGATCCTCCACCAGCTGTCTGAATGTTGGCCTTTGGGAAGGAACAGCATGCCAACACTCTCGCATAATCATATACCTGCACAAATAACATGATAAAATAGAATAAATGTATTTACAACATGCTTCATTATCATGTGTCTATGTTAAAGGGATTATTCCCCAAAAATGAAAATTCTCTCATCATTTACTCACCCTCATGCCATCCCAGATGTGTATAACTTTCTTTCTTCTGTCGAACACAAACAAAGATTTTTAGAAGAATATCTCAGCTCTGCTGATCCTATCAATGCAAGTGAATGGTGGCCAGAATTCTGAAGGTCCAAAAAGCATATAAAAGCAGCATAAAAGTAATCCATACAAGTCCAGTGGTTAAATCCATATCTTCAAAAGCGATATGAAAAGTGTAGGTGAGAAACAGATCACTATTTAAGTTCTTTTTTTTATTACTATAAATTTCAACATTCAATTTCACATCTGAAAGTCACATGTGGCACCTTTTTAGTTTCAGTTTCACATCTGCAAGTGAAATTGACTGGAGATTTATAGTAAAAAAATTACTTGAATATTGATCTGTTTCTTACCCACACCTATCATATCGCTTTTGAAGACATAGATTTAACCACTGGAGTCTTATGGATTACTTTCATGCTGCTTTTATCTGCTTTTTGGACCTTCAGATTTCTGGCCACCATACATTTGCATTGAAAGGACCAACAGAGCTGAGATATTCTTCTAAAAAAACTTTGTGTTCTGCAGAAGAAAGTAAGTCACACATATTTGGGATGGCATGACGGTGAGTAAATGAGAAGAGAATTTTCATTTTTGGGTGAACTATCCCTTTAAGATATAGATTAAAGGTGAAGTACGTAATTTCTGCGCCATCAAGTGGAAGTGCAAAAATAATGTTTTCAAATTGGTTTTCCAAACACTCCCCTCCATTTTCCATTGGTCAGACAAACAAAATCCCACCCCAAACTCATGCCACTGGTTGAGCCATTGTTGCTGTTTTGGGCTGGTCGGGATGCACACACACACACACACACACACACACACACACACACACACACACACACACACACACATCAATGTTTTGATAAAATCCAGAGTTTGTACATTTTTTAAGGGAATAAACCAACTAATTGCTTTCTTATTGTTGTCTCTGAGTATTTTAACATCTAAAAAATGACACACTTTATCTTTAAGAAGATTTCCCCCATTATAATATTATATTGTTATAGTGCAAGTGTTTTTGGAGTGAATGTCCAAAGAAAATCATGGGCGTACAGTTCATGAGTGCAGTTGGCAGGTTTGTCCATTCGATGACCCTCCTTCAGCAGTTTAAAGAGCTCCTCTACTGGGATACCTGGGTATGGTGAGCCACCCAGTGTGAAAATCTCCCACAACAACACACCGTAAGACCACCTGTGATGCAAGAGAAGTCAAAGTTCAAAGCAAATACAGTATGGGAGACAATCAGACATATATAGTATGGAATGAGAGCAGACCTATGAACCCTTCAGAAAAGACCACCTTAAATCAGCATGAATTTCCATTCTGGTCCAAAGGGGTTGCTGCTGGTCTTACTGGTGAATTAGCACAGCCATGCTGGTTTAATCTTTTTTGGTGAAGCTAGTTGACGAAGGGAGGCTTGCTTGGTTAAAAGAATATTCCAAGTTCACAAAATCAACATCATTTGATTTGACCCTATTAACTTCCAAAATATGTGCCTTATTGTAACTGTGATTTTTTGCTTTTATTTTTTTTTTAAGTAATTTTTTTCTGGTAATCAACATCATGGCACCAATGCTGTCATAATAACTTGTATTGACCCCGAATATTCCTTTAAACGAGTTAAGAAGCCTGGTGGGTACACCAGCAAACCAGCAGGGAAACTGTATATATATATATATGTCCATTCTGCTTGAAATAGTTTGATATGGAGTAACAACACTTTCACTAGCCCTTTCTATCTGTCTGTCTCTCTCTTCCTATCTCTCTCTGGGGTGTAGATACTTGGCAGATGTGAGCGAGCAGTTTTGTTGGTTCTCACTGAAGCTCATAATGTATGTCTGTGATATGAGATGTGAGTCTATTAAACTAGCGAATGTATGTGGGTGTGTGTTATCACAAGCTGCTCTGTTAAGTCAGGGCTCTTTTGTTTGGCCCCATTCCTCCCACGCCACCACTGAGCAGTGCTAATCAAATTAGCCATGCTAAGAGACAACAGGAGCTATGAGCCAGCTAATGCTAGCCAGCAAAACACACACACACACACACACATACACACACACACACACACACACACACATACACACACACACACTCAGTTAGCTGAATAATAGGCTCGTCATTATATCACTATCCCATCATTAGATTTATGTCAGAGTCAAATCTCATTTACACACATCAGCATAGTTCTCACACATTATACACACAACACACAAAACAGACCAACTGAATTAAGAGCTAACTGACTCATATATCATAGCAAAAATACAGCCTATATGCAGAGGCAGATGGTATTATTTTATTACTGCTGTCTCAGCCGAACTGTTATTAAATTGTATTTAAACACATTGGAAAGTACAGCTTCAGGTACCAATATGTGTGTGTGTGACAAATGTGTATTCGGGTTACTGAGAGACGGTGTGTAATATACTAACATACTTATCAAATCCTTCTGTGCAAATATACAAGCTGTGCAATAACCAGCTCACACACACTCACTCAGCTGGCTTTAATGCTATCATGCTGGGTTACAGTGTTCACTTGCATTCCTTTACCGTTTGATGGACTATATAAACAGATGGCATGAAGGAGTGAAAAGATTGAGTGATGGGGAAAAAGAAGAGGTATGTGTGGCAATGTAAACTCACACATCGCTCTGGTGTGTGTAGACACGGTCGAACAGCGCCTCTGGTGCCATCCATTTGACGGGTAGACGACCCTGAAAGGACACAGATCAGTCAGAACAACAGCAGTGCTGACACAGACGCCTATTGAACATCAACAGGGGCGCAGCTTAATCTCCTACTTTCCTATCTAATACAAATACACTTCAGTAGACCACATCAGTAAAAACCTGATAGCGTTCCATTCCCCAATGCACTCTAATCTCCAACTGTCCCATCGAATACCCACATACTTCACCAACCACACCCCACATCAAAACCCGCCTCAAAACACCTTACTGTTCCACATGCCATTTATTCTACAATACAAAGAGGGCCAGTTAAACAGTATTGTGCTTCCAAATCCTGTCCAGTTTACGCCAATACTCACCAACTCCAGGAATCATTCAACGGGTAATTCATTAATAACAGTCTTCTCGTAATTGTTCCTAAACTCTGCATTAATTCGACACCTATGAAGTTGACATTTCAAATAAGTAACCACATCCCCTCTGCTTCGGTCCAATACCACCCAAGAGCACGATCCATCAAGCATTCTGAGATTGATAATTAGTGTCGACTTACGTTGGTGGTCTTCTTATAGTAGTCAATGTTGTGCACGTCTCTAGCCAGGCCAAAGTCTGCGATCTTCATCACATTGTCATCAGTAACTAGAACATTCCGGGCCGCTAGGTCTCTATGGATACACTGGCAACACAAACAGAGGGAGGGCCATCTTTTATGTTGAAGTCTGATAAATGTGGAGTATGACATAAAAATTGGGAAAATCTCCATTCTTAGAGTGTTACAATAAACATTATAACGTTAATATCATTTTACATTATTTCTATAAAAAAAAGTTACAAACTAAGATAAAGCACAAAACAATTGGGAAGATGTATTAAAATGTGTTACCTTCTTTGAGGCTAGGTATTCCATACCCCTGGCGACTTGATAGGCACAGGACACCAGGTCTTTAAAAGTCAGAGTTTCGTTTGGGATCTTACAGGTGTCAAATGAGTAGTCCATCCCAGGAGGCCTTCTTGCACGCAAGTATTCCCTAAGATTCCCTTTAGAAGCATATTCCACTAACACATACAGAGGACCTACATGCACACAGACACACAATTAAGTCAGAAAAATCAAGGCCTCTTTTGCATGTCTATAAGAAACATATACAGTATTGTGCTGAATGTATATATGTGTGCACTGACCATCTTGTGTACATGCTCCCAGCAGGTTGATGATGTTCTTGTGTTTTCCGATCATCTTCATCATCTCCATTTCAGACACAAGGTCCGACAGGTCCTTATCTGTGCCATCATCTGAAAGAAAGCAGTTGTTTCAGATTAATAAACGTGCTATCAGAAAGAAATAAGAAATTATATATTGCTTAAAGAAAATATTTTTAGAACATTTGTTTTTTGCCTTGTGACATTATTTTTATGACAATTAGACTCATCATCCCATTCTCATTACAATAATGAAAAAAAATATATATATATATATATTATTTATTGTAAAGTAATTATACATTATTGTAGTAATTGTTGTACAGCCTTTATGTTGATTTAAATAAAAAAACTACAATTGTTGTACAGTATGTTTTATTAAAGTAGCAATAATTTAATGAGAATCACCTTTGAGAATAATGGTAGTTATAAAATAATAAAAAAGTAAACATAAGTTTGGACATGTTTTCATTAAGTTCAATCATGGCAACTATCAAAGAACTGATATTGCTAGAACATACTGAGTTAAGCATGTGGACAAGATGCTGCTGCTGCTGCACAAATAGAAAAACACAAGACATGCTGCATCAAGCACGTATTATATGCTGCTGCACAATTAGACATTAATATAATGCCCATGTATCAGATCTAGACAAGTGGAGCAGGAGAGGATGAGGGTTTCAGATAAAACTCTTGCAGTGCGCTTCTGTGAAACCGCTTACTTGCAAACTGAGCAAATGTAAATGTTAGGCAAAGAGAGAGTACGCAAGTTGATTGGCTACCCGATTACACACCAAAGGACCTATCAGCTCACACCATGTGAGCCGACTGGCTTGACATATCACATGTTAGCGAGCTGATTGGCTAACAGATAACAAGTTCAAAGAACTTATCAGCTTGCGTCATTTAGAGTTTGTCCTAAATGCACACTCACACCCACCTTTGAGCATCTTGACAGCAACAGTGAGAGGTTTATTGGGTTTCTCTTTGTCAATCCCAATGGCTTCAGCCATCACCACCTGCCCAAAGCAGCCCTCTCCCAGCGGTTTTCCCAGTGTTAGTCTGAAACCAAATCATCACTTACAATCAGCAAGGGAAAAATTTAATGCAATGAACAGAACTCTACAGACACTGGAATTGCTTGGTAATTTAAAACATTAAAGATGATAGTTTTGATGTTCACTTCTTCTTTTAACTCACTTTGTACGAGGAAACTCCCACTTGGGGTCAGAGGGCAGTTCGAGCTCAGAAACATTGGGCAGCATCGGTCCATCGCTGGATGACAGGCGGGCAATCCTGACCAATGGGGTATTTGAATTCATGGAAGAATTCGATTCCAAGGACACCTGCTTGGGTAAAGAATAAAAACAGCATGTTATTGTCCCTGCAAGAGAAACGAAGAACGATCTAGTGTAAAAGCGAGAGCAATAGTGTGAGAAAAATATATAAGTTATTTTAAGTAGAACATCTACAGTACTTTCAACTGCTGCGTTGCAGACAATAATATGGTGTCTGTTTCTCAGATGAGTGTTCCAAAGAGAGAGACAGGTTTGTAGCTGTCAGATTTCCACAAAATGGACCACAGCAGAGTGTGTAAAGCAACATTTCACTGCTGCCACACACCCACACAGCTCTTAACTGGGGTTTTGCTGTTGTTTTGCCTTCTAAAAGGATTGTTAAGGCCACCAGCTCACTTGTTCTTTCTTTCTTTCTTTCTTTCTTTTCTTCAATTTTTATAATTTTATTTTCTTTCACTACTCTTTTGCTGTCTTGCAAGCACTGCCATTTACTTATTGAGTCTTTCATGACACCCAGAGAAAGTGTGTCAGCAGCAGTAGAAAGATCTAAACTGTCTCAATGATTTCTCAATATTTTATAAAATCAAAACTACCAGCCTTGCTTCACTCAAAACAGACACACAAATACAATCGTCCTCCAAACACACATTGTTTGAAAAAGAGAAGGAAAACAAAGCCACTCTGAGACATGATTATGTAGCTCATGTCAGACTTTGATTGCAGACAATAATTTGGGGGAGAGTGAAAAAGAGAGACTGAGAGATTAGAGAGACTAAAAGAAAGAGAGTGAGTTTGTATATGTCTTAGTGTGTGTCAGTTCAGTTGCAGCTGCTGCAATTTAAAATCTTTAAATCAACAGAGAGCGCATGAGTTTCACCAGGAGTGAAATGCGATCTAAACACTGGCAGCCATGGGAGGGCATGATTATCCCTCTGACGCATCATATCTATGACATCTCTTTCTCCCTCTACACACACGTTTACTTAGCTATCTAAATAGGGACATACAGTAGACTTCTACTGATTTCATAAAAAGCTAATTATAACCACTATAAATTATCCTAAACCCACAACCTTCCAGTAAAAGAACACTTTTTAATTTTTTGAATGAAAAACAAAAAAACATTGTGACAATGTAGGTGATTTCAGTGTTTGGAGAACCATTTCAAACACTACGCACTCTTTAACAGCTTTACTGAGTTAAATACCCCACTATTAAGTGTGCAAATTATGCATTCATGGTAATTTTATGCTGCGAGAAGAGAAATTGAATGAAAACCGACAGAAGAAGAAATAGAGAAATGGTTTGATCAAATCTTGTATCTACTTTCTGTTACCTGTCTCTTGAGGGGGAATTTGGACAGTTTTTGCACGGGCGGCGTGGGGAGGGTCTTCTGCGTGTTCATCCGCATACGGCACAGGATAATGATGACCATCGTGAGGATGAAAAGCACGCAGCCCGTCACATAGATGAGAATGTCAGCATAATCGTCCTCTCTCTCCATCTCCACAGCTGGCACAGAACACAAGAACAAACAGGAAGATTACACATGAAGATGTGATGATGATGTCGTCACAATAAGGCATGAGCAAAGTGTACCATTGTCCTATACTATGAGTGATGATCATATAAAACTATAAAAGAAGTTCTCTAATTATCGTCAGGGTCCAAAAAAATGAATGCTTGCTATATGTGTTAATTACTCGCCAATTGGACGTTAGTTAAAGTTTTATTAGGAACAGCAAAATAATACATGGTTTGAGTTGAACTGTGACATTGATAGTCTAACCCTCGCTGATATAAGTGACATAAGTGGCATACAAAGCGTCTACTAAAGAAAACAACTGGAACAAATCGTATGTCTTCTAACGTCTTCTTCGCACTGGAAAGTTTATCTAGGATGCCGAAAGTTTTTTTTTTCTCCAGAACTCTATGTGGCACAATGATCAGTGTTGTTTATCACTAATATGCAAGAAAAACAACTAAATAATCCCACTGGCAAAGGGATAAAAGTATATAATTTGTATAAAAATAATGCAAAATACTGTTCCTGGTCAAAAATAAATATTTATGGCCACTTCAATTAGCAAATTTTGAACTCTGCTTATCGCTATAGTACAAGTAACCAAAACCTTTAACCACAAAATCCTCCCCAACATTAATTCCCCACTCACTGTGGCCTCAGGACTTTAATTTAAAAACTCAAAGGGGAGTGAGAGTAACTTTAAGACAAGTTTAAAAGAACAAACCCCACTCATTTATTACATTAGAGGAGATCTTAAGTCAATCACTACTGATTGTTCTTTATTCAAAGTTAGGTCATTAAGCGGAAAGCCTGTAGTTAATGTACAGCCACCTTTCAAACTAATTAACATGCTATCGCAACCCCATGCAGGTACAAACATCTCTCTGGGAGGCTTATTTAGCATTTGTGTGATGAGCTTTACCTACAGAGTTCTGCAGCTCAACACGAGAGAAGCAATTTTAATTATAAACAACAGAATGTAGAGTGGGATAACAGGATGAGCATTCTGTTGTTTATCCAATTGCAAAGTTGTAAGGATATAAGAATTAATGAATTGTGCAAATACTCCAATGAAAAACACTTCCATTTTGAGCGTGTGTGCTATCAAGTGGAAACAGTCTATGAGAAAATCACATCATCCCATTCAATGATTTTTGAACAATGTTTTGTCTGCATATGTCATGTTAAAATCTAAAAAGAATCACTAACTGCTGGGCTCTTGTTTAAAGGAAATGGACCTTAGTCAGGGTAGACGTCATATTTAATTAGCCATGAATGAAAATGAAAATGCCATCTACCGTCTATGGTCCATAGAGAATATAATTATAACAACACATAAAATTTAACAGTGAACTTCAGTTAACTTCAAAGTTATGAATAACACATGCAAGCACAATAAGGAACACAGGAAATAGAGACGAAAGCAGAGTGAGAAGTCCTGGAGAGAGACGAGTATACCTGGTAATACTGTAAGCCAGGCAGAGTGATGAGCATAGCCAATGGAGTTCCCCGCTAGACAAGTGTATTGCCCCGCATCCTCAAAAGATACATTGGTCAGGTAGAGAATCTCCAGCTCTTTATCTGTAGTATTTATACCCGCAGTCTGGAAAAGCAGGAAGAGATGGAGGGATAGAGAGAGAGAGAGAGAGAGAGAGAGAGAGAGTGAGAGAGAGAGAGAGAGAGAAAGACAGATCCATAAACCACAACCCTTAAGAAAAGGAGCAGGGGAGAACAGCACCCAGCACCGGGGAGGAAGATCAGTCAGCCCATCACCAGTATCCAAGAAATCCCACACTCCTGGTTGTGAGGGAGATGACCTCAAAGCAAAGTAAAACCCCTAAACCATGGCGGAAAATTGAACGCCCCATTAGCAGCAGCAGGTCACATTAGGATTCTCATCCAGAATGTCTGTTTGAGGTGCAAAGAAAATGTTAAAAATGCACCCAGAGATGAGAACCAGCTTTAAAGCTTATTTAAAACTTCTTTTGCTGAGTGGTAAGTAGCAGTGTTTTATAAGTAACAAACTAAAAGTATTAATGCAACTAACTGAACTAAATTTTTTCAGTAGTGTGACAATAGTTCAGTTGTTTGTTTCATAACAGTGTAGCTTTTTCATGACAAAACACTACATTGAGTTACAGCGGGTTTTTGCATAGTCAAGCAACAGTTTTCATCTGTCAGTCCAAGTATATTTGACACAGCTGTGGAAGTGTTAATGCACCTCATGTAACACCTCTGTCTTTTAGAGCATGAGCACAATTATGGTCCGATTAATGTGTAGACATGCTGGATGAAGCCAAGCTACATTTGCATTATCTAGGTCTGTTAGTCCAATTTAGCAAAAATTGGGAAAAAGTTAGATCAGACTGAAGTGTTTATAAGACATTTAAAAGAGATTAATTTGTAACAAATGATAGTGAGACAAACAGACCCAAGAGCAGAGGAACAGTTCAAAGGATTTATTTAACAGTAATAATGAGCAGTCACTGGGTTGAGGAATGTTGAAAATCCCGACACAGGCTGCAGTAGTGGGAAGCGATCTCCAATGGCGTGTGCGTCATAGTTGCGCAAGGGGCAATCCATGAAGAGTGTGTTTGTAGGATGAGTGTGTGCGTGGTGGAAGTCAGGAAGAGATTCGTAGATCCTCCGTTGAAGCTTAGTGAGATGCAGAACAACGTCCAGCAAAGATGAGCGAACTTAAATCCTGACACGCAGGCAGAGACGAGGTATCCTCCATGGAAGACCAGCAATACTGGAAGGCAACCACACACCAGACACATGGGCAACCAACAGATACATGAAACAGGACCAACTAGGCAGAGAGAGTGTGGTTAGAACTCAACATCAAACAACAACCTAGCCAAGATACTGAGAACACGATGGGCTTAAGAAGGGAATGAATTAGGGGAGAACAGGTGTTGCTCGGTATGCTAATAAGTGGCATGATCAGCGTTTCCCCGGGAACAATCAGTATTCCCATGGAAACGCCAATCGTGCATGCCGGCCGCGCCTGCGAGACATGAGGGAGAGAAAATTACTAAACATACAAAACAAACCGACAAACTCACTGGAGCCGTGACATAATTATGGTGTTAATCTGACTTAAATCAAACTTCTAAAGTGCATGTAAACATACTGACCACGTTTACATGCACTTAAGAAAACAGTTTATTCCAGGGTTTTTGCAGAAAGCGGCGTTGTGTAAATGAGAATGCCGATTTCCTTATGCCGTTTAAGGGATTAAGAGAAAGTGGTAAAACACACACAGGTTTCTCCTGGATAACGCAGCTAATGTGGTCATATAAACACATAAGCAGCGTTCTAATGGATGTTTTTGAATGCGCATGTGCCTAAACAGACCGGATAACAAACGTCATAGGATGCAGCCCAACAACAACTCAACACAGCGGAAAGACTAACATTTCTCGGGGTACAGTGGGAAAAGCACATACACTATAAACTATACCCATCTATACACACCAATGTAAAATATCAACTGTCCCTCATGTTTGCGTATATACGCTGGTAATGATCCAAGTTCGTGGGCAATGGAGGAGTCAGGAGACAGCGAACAGTTGAGTATTTTATTCACACACTTCAGATTCAAAGCAAATAAAACAAAGAAACGGCTCATGGTGGCCAACTCAAATAGGGCTCTCAATATAAACAGCTGCTGGTTCTTCAGACACCACTGCTCTGAGCCACTCTCCCTCTCCCACACTGACACTCTGGCGTGCCTTTTCAGGTCTCCCTCCGCCATCACTATAATTAGAGACAGGTATTAGAGTACTCACAACCCAGGTGACGAGCCTTAACGCTCTCCCTCTCCTGCAGACCAACACATGACCACGCCCCCCCCATGCCACAAAGGACAACTGCTCCATATGATTCCCAGAGATGAAGGTGACAGGCTTTGTGGATTGAGTGATGACGGACAGCAGCATACCACTTAGAGTGTGGGCGGTGATGGGTCTTTCCAACTGGACCATAGGAAGTCACCACTTAGAAGCCAATTCGAAATCCATAAATTTCCCTTCAGCTCCGGAATCAACTGAGGCAGAAACCATGTGACAGGCAGATCCATACTGCAGCCGGGCCTGGAGAAGTGTCCGAAGTCCAGGGGTTTTGTCCAAAGGTGTTGCGTTCACCAGTAACCCCTCTCCTACTGACGAGCGATGTCTTTTACCGGACAGGAAGCAGAGAGATCATCAGAGGCAGCATAGTAAAAACACAGTCCATTAACGAAACATCGCTGTTTCTCCCTGCATGAGATTTGAGTTCTAGTGACTTGCATAGGCTCGGTGTCGGGCTGTGAGACTGGTGAGTTGGCTGGAGAGGCAGAACGGGTAGGAGGATCAGCCGCCAGGGTAGGTGGAAAGCGGCGTCGATGGTGGCGACACCTCCCGACCTTGAGCCAAGCGATCAAACACTCGGTGGAGTTCTGTAGTAAAGGCATGATAGGAAGCACAGCAGGGATGTCTGTTGTCCCCCACGGCAGTGCCCCATTCGCCAGCCCTTCCGGTGAGGAGCATAATAACACAGGTCACCTTCATCGTATCTGAAGCGAAAGTGGAGGGCTGTAACATGAAGAACAGGGAACATTGCGAAAGGAATGCGCTGCAGGACTCCGCCTCACCTGAATACGGGGCTGAAGGGGGAATGCGGGCTTCAAAGCATCCACGAGCCAGAGGAACCACCGGAGCCAGTAAGGAAGCATCCTAAGATGGGCCAGCATCAGGAGATAGGCGGAGCTGCTGAACAAAGGAGGTGAGCTTGGCGAGCTGCGAAGCCATCATCTCCAAAGCCCAGTTCGAGGCAGCGTCTTGATCCTGCTGACATCCCAGCAAGACTCCCTGCTGAGAGAGGGTGGAGCGAAGAGTGGATTCCTCTGCTGGGTCTATACTTGGCTAGATTGTTCTGTAACAAATGATAGTGAGACAAACATACCCAAGAGCAGAGGAATAGTTCAAAGGATTTATTTTAACAATAATAATGAGCAGTCACTGGGTGGAGGACTGTAGAAAATCCCGACACCGGCTGCAGCAGTGGGAAGCGATCTCCAATGGCGTGCGCATCACAGTTGCGCAAGGGGCAATCCGTGAAGAGAGCATTCGCAGGATGAGTGTGTGTGTGGTGGAAGTCAGGAAGAGATCGTAGAATCCTCCGCTGAAGCTTAGTGAGATGCAGAACAACGCCCAGCAGAGATGAGCGAACTTAAATCCCGACACGCAGGCAGAGACGAGGTATGCTCTGTGGAAGACCAGCTGACACGCAGCAATACTGGAAGACAACCACACACCCCACACGCGGGCAACCAAAAGATACATGAGACAGGACCAACTAGGCAGAGAGAGTGAGGTTAGAACTCAACGTCAAACAACAATCTAGCAAAGATACTGAGAACATGATGGGCTTAAGAAGGGAGTGAATTAGGGGAGAACAGGAGTTGCTCGGTATGCTAATCAGTGGCATGATCAGCGTTCCCCCGGGAACAATCGGTGTTCCAATGGAAATGCCGATCGTGCATGCCGGCCGCACCTGCGAGACATGAGGGAGAGAAAATGACTAAACATACAAAACAAACCGACAAACTCACCGGAGCCATGACATAATTATGGTGTTAATCTGACTGAAATCAAACTTCTAAAGTGCATGTAAACATACTGACCAGGTTTACATGCACTTAAGAAACCGTTTAAGGGATTAAGAGAAAGTGGTAAAACACACACAGGTTTCTCCCGGATAACGCAGCTAATGTGATCATATAAACACATAAGCAGCGTTCTAATGTATGTTTTTGAGTGCGCATGTGCCTGAACAGACCGGATAACAAACGTCATAGGATGCAGCCCAACAACAACTCAACACATTGGAAGGAGTTTAACATTTCTCAGGGTACAGTGGGAAAAGCACATACACTATAAACTATACCCATCTATACACACCAATGTAAAATATCGACTGTCCCTCATGTTTGCATATATACGCTGGTACATTTAGGGAATCCCGAAGTTTTACGTGAGAGGGAAACCCCACTATTCCACTTCAGGTTGCAATGCAAAGTTAAAGGATACAAAAACAGCAACAACTCTGGAATATCAGAAAATAAAGCAAAGCAAGCAACAGAGAATAAAATTGTGAAGTCTTCCTCAAATCCCATGTTGGTTATTTACACAAGCGTCTCAGGGAAATTACATTACTGTGGAGAAAGCTGCTTACTGACCAAACCGCACGTATACGGTAGTAAAGTGTATGCTGCTTAAACAGTGCATGTAAACCGTAACACTGCTTTCTCACAATAACCCGCTTTCTTGCAATAAGCCGCTTTTTGGTGTTCATTGAGTAAACCAACTATTCAAAACGATTCACTAATTAATTTGAGTGACTGCGAGGGACTCAAATGTTGTATCAAAATATTTATTTAAATGCTGCTGTTTGTCACTATGTTTGGATATAAATGTATCTGTAATTGTGTAAGTTTAATGTTGTCACCCTGATTGAGATCTTCATTGTTGTTGTGCCAGATAAATGGTGATCTTTAAAAAGATATTAACCCCTTAAGTAGCCATAAAGTTTGCTACTTTTTGTCAGTACTTTGTAGTGTAGTTACAGTAACTACTTTTCCTAAGTAGTTAACTGTGGTTACTTAACTACTTTAAAGCTGATGTATGTAACTTTTTTGGTGTTAAAATATTTTCTCCTATCCCAGCTAAATATGAAGAGACAGTCATAAGTAAGCCATTCGTCTATTAAAATTCCTCTGTTTGTTTTGAGTGACCCATCTCAAGAGAGACAATAACATTGACTCGACTAATGGCATGAGCTGGGGCGAGACTATCTGTTCGATCAACGGCAGAAGGGGCATGTATTCAAAAAGCTGTATATTTTTTCAATTCCGTTTGGTGGCGCAGAAATTACACACTTCAGATTTAAATTATGAGCACTGCTTCAAAGTAGCTTCCTCAAAACTGGTGTGTAGATGTGTGTTTAAATACTAAAAAGGAGCATTGGTATGTGAGTGGCAGTGTAAAGTGAATGGGAAATCAATAAGTATGTGTGGCACCAACTCGGTTCCTATTAAACAAGCCCTTGTTGTATTGATTGGAGAAGAAGAAAAAGCGAGCGGTTAAATTAAGCAGATACACACTCGCCTTACATAACAAATCCCTGGATCAGGTCACCGTTTTTAATGTGTGAGAAGAGGAGGATGATATGTGGGAGAAGAGCATAGAGAAATATAGAGAGATTAAGGGAGTTTGACTCTACGCCACCACCAAAGTCTGTTTGGAGAGAGCTTTACCTGGCTGGGACACCGTGAGCCAGAATGCATTTTCTGACATGCCTAAAAAGTTGTGGGCTCTGCACCAGTACTGGCCTGCATCTCTCTCTGACACATTATACAGAGTCAGCATATCGTGGGCCTCTTTTACCTTACTGACAAAACTCTGCAGAGACACACACACATTTAGTCAAAGGGGAGCATGTTTACATGTGAATACACACACTTAATGATTTAAAATGAATGCAGCATCTTGTTCTACCACTCTTTTAAGATACCAACAAATGTATTGTGTAGCAAGATTTTGCAGGGTGCGCAGATGAGACTGTGGGGAAGGTAAAAGCCGGCCGCGCGGCTCCCAGTAAAATACTGTTTCAATTATGTGGGAGTCTAAAATAGCGTGGCAGTCTGGCGAGCCGACACTCTCCCCTCCTCTGCCTGCTGACGCTGCCCTTCCCTCGCTTCCCGCACTTATTTTTTTCCATGGCTTTTTCGGGAGCCTCTTCCCTCATTCCCTCCCTCCTTCTCTTCTGAAGAGTGAGTGGGGCAGCACTGCTAATGGCTGTCTCCCTTCGCGACGCCACCGCGGCGGTTAGCTTAGCCCAAAACAGATGTCTGCCTTCTCTCTCTCTCTTCTCTGAGAAGAAAAACAGATTGAGAGACCCCTAATTCTCCTGTTGCAGAGTCTATAGTGAGATGCTAACATGGGTGTGATTAGCAGTTTGAGGGAGGTGCTTTAAAAGTCACTCAAACCTCACGTGAGACATAATATAGGGCTTATTTTAAGCTGCAGTTGGATTCGTTTCTCAAAAATTCCTTCTACATTCATGTTCAATCTTCCAGGATTGCTATTACAAACCAGAGGTGTCAAGGTTTAGCAGGTTAGCATTGGCAGCTAGCCCCTGCTGCTAGATGCTATAACTACACCATTCTGTTTCTCCATTCAGAATATAACTGCTGAATCATAAATATTTCTTTATATTATGGTATACCAGTACCCCTATTTTTTTGGAAGGCTTTAATTTCATTAAATAGAATTTGACAACATAAGGTATAGCCGAGCAACTACCATTGAAATGAATGGAAATGCTAATGGATAGCTTTCTTCAAATATTGTAAACCTTCTTGTTATGAACCAACATGCACAAGCTAATAAAGATTTCATAATAAAAGTATGTAACGTAAAAAAAAAAAAAAAGAAAAAAAAAAAACAGAAGTGAAATCACTCTCCTAAATTGAAAAATGGTTTGTTTATACATTTTTCTGATAAGCCAGTACAGAACACTGTACTAAGTGCTGTACCTTAAGGATGTTGACATAGGGGGCGCCATTGGGCCCATGCTGGCTTCCATTCACCTCGATGTGTTTGAGCCACTGGATGTGTGGCTGAGCATCACTGTACACCTTACAGTGGAACTCTACATCACTGCCCACCACCACCGTCTGATTGGCTGGGAGTCCAGCCTGTAGGATGGGCCGGTGAGGGGAGCGTTCTGATTGGACAAGAGATGGAATACGGTAAGTGATGCAGACAGTTGAAGGTGAGTTTGGGTTAAAGATTGTATGTGTGTGTGTGTTCATACCTAGCACGTCGAGCTGGTAAGTGTGCTTGATTGTCCCGTATTTGTTCTGCACCACACATGTGTAGTTCCCTCGGTCAGATGGAACAGCACTCTCCATTACCAAACTCCACTGCTGATGTCTCAACTAGAGAGAGGAGGGAGAGAAAGAGAGACAGAGAGGTCTATGTGCTTTCAATTTATAGGGTAAAAAATATGGCTTGAAAGTCGAACATTGTTTTTTTTATTTATTTTTTTTACTTACAAGAAATGGTTAGTGAAAGGAGATACTTAGAATCTTAACTTTAAGAAAATGTTAATCATCAACATCAGGAGGTCAAACTCAATATAAAATGAGCTGTGTTATTTTCCATAAATGTAATATGAGGCTGTCTGTTTTTTGCAGCCCTGTTACCAAAAGTTGGAACAGTTTAAAACCCTAATTTGTGTGATTTTGTGATTTTCTAGCAAAACCATTAAATGAACATCACAATTACAAGAAAACAGACATTTATCAAATTAAAAAATAAATAAAAATAAATATAAAATATGAATAAACGTATCTAATACCTAACAGTTCTCACAACAAAAACATTGGATTTGTGCCTATAATGCTTTAAAAACATTCATGTGACATCAAAGTGTTTTGCATTTATGGAAAGTTCCTTTATTCATAAAGTGGTAGATTATTTAAGAGGTTCTTTTGAGTCTTTCCTCAGGTTTTTCTGTTAGTCTACGAAAAGCAGGTGCTGAATTCCTCATGTCAGTATTATGCTATGAGTAAGCTCCATGGGGCTTGGCCTGTTGCTGATAGAGCAGCTACCCATGTATGCCACATCTGAACACCATGTCAACAGCACCGTTTGTATGGCAAACCAACATCACCAGGCATGGAAAATGTGCCGATGGGTCACAAAGTCTCTTTATGTTTACACAAACCCTTCACCTCCTTGCATATGCATATATACATACAGAACCAACAACTCATTCATAGACTATAATCTAATTGCATATATGTCTCTCTCTCGCTGTCCCTTTTTGTCACTCTCACTCTGTCTCTCTCTCATTCCCTCTCTCTGCACATTGGAGGTCAGAGTGGAAATAAATCTAGCTGTGTAAATATTATGGGCTATGTTTTTTTAACAGTTACATGGTAACACCGCATGAGCAGCAACATGCGCACACACAAACGTACATGCCTCAGAAAGTTGGCAAATGTGCCCATGCCCCCTGTATTCCTTCTCCTCCCACTCATCTCCAGGTTCCTCACCTCCTCTCGCTGGCACTCTCAGTCAGTGAGTCTTTGGAGCTTGCTGACTGACATGCTAAACAGTATGAGAAATGTGCGTAAATGTGTGTACATCTGAGAGAGAGAGAGAGTGTGTGTGTGAGAGAGAGGGAGAGTTAAATTAGTACTTACTTGACACTGGCATTTTGTGTGTGTGTGTGTGTGTGTGTGTGTGTGTGTGTGTGTGTATGTGTATTTATCTCAATGTGTCCACAGGAAAAAAAAAGCCTTAAAGAATTCTCAGCTGTTCGTGAATCTAGCCGAGCACTTTATCAAGAAGGAAAGAGAGGAGAGAGAGGCAGTGAGAAAGAGTGCCGTTAGTCAATTTATCCCATCATTCATCAAATGATAGGAGTGGAAAAGTGTTATGATGACATGCTTTACCTTGCTGATTCTGATACTGAAAAAACTTAGGGGCTAATTCACTAAACAGCTGCACCACTTTTGTGCATGGCATTTCAGCATAAAAAACCTGCTTCTTATTTACTAACAACCAGAAATCCAGTTTAACTATGCGCAAATTCGCTGAAATAGGGTTGCACTGCAAAGAAAATTAAGTCATTGTTCTTTGTTTCAGCACAAATGCACCTCCTTTCTACAGTACACAAATTAAGCTTATTATTGTATGGCCTTCTTCACAAAAATCAGTGCTATTTGCCTGCCAAATTTAACGTTACACTATTACCGCCTGCAGGAAGAAGGCAGTAAACGTTTTTTTTTTTTGTTTTTTTTAAAGCTGAAGTGTGTAATTTCTAGCGCCGAATGGGATTGTAAAAATAAACACTGTTTTCAAACAGCTTTTGCGAATACTCCCAGTGTTTACCGTTAATTGTACAGATACTTGCACCACAAACTCACACCACTGGTTGAGGCAATATTGCCACTGTCAGGCTATGTCTACATTAATCCAGATACATTTGTGTTCCTTGTCTGTCACTCACTCGATGTTGTGTCGATGTAGTGACACTAGGGGTTCGATCTTGAGAGCCCCGATCACCTTTGCTTAAAATAGAAAAGGCCAATGAGAATTGGCGAGTGGAATTTGCATGCCACTCTCTGCCCCGGACATACGGGTATAAAAGGAGATGGTGTGCACCACTCATTCAGATTTTTTCTGTGGAGCCGAATGCATGCTTGTGTTCGTCCTCTCACATTTTGCTTACGCTGCTGGATTTTACAGCGCATATCAGCGGACACCCTCGCACGGTCGAGTGTTGTGTTTCCCCTGGGTGCTTCGGCAGCTGAGTCCGCGGGTGCTAAAAGAGTATATTCAAAAGAGTATATTTCCTTCTAAAAGAGCTCACGCAAAAGCTTGGCATCTTTTTAAAGATGTCTTTCCGCGTTTGCACTACTGGATGTGGCCATTATCTCTCCCCTCCGGACAGCCATGAAATCTGTCTCGAGTGCTTGGGGCCCCAGCACGCCAAGGCAGCTTTCGTGGAAGGGACATGTTCTCATTGTGAGAACATACCCATCAGAACGTTGTGGTCACGGCTCACCACCGCAGCTGCTTCTCAACCTGGTTCGCCCTGGGCTGATGCTCAGCCGGCCGGGTCAGCAAGCACCATGGGCGATCTGGATGTGGACAAGGGAGCGTTTCCACCGGCACAGCCCCATGGATCTCCCATTCCCCAGCATGCTTATTCTATCCAGAAGAGCTGTCAAGCAATACAGGTGGTCCGATCGCGATGAGGATGAGCTTTCGATCGCAGCATCGGAAGGTGGGCTTCTGCTATCAGAAGCGGACGAATCTTCTGAGTTCCTGCGCACGGGCGGTAGAGCACAGGATGAGGCGGACGCTGAGATGGCAGCTGTGCTTGCCCGGGCGGCTGCGAACATCGGGCTAAGTGGAACCCTCCACCCTACCCTAAGCATTCACGGCTGGATAACTGGCTTTTGGCCCGGTGCCTTTCTTCCCGGAAGTGCACGAGGAGCTAACAAAGTCGTGGAAGGCACCTTTTTCTGCCCGTACATGCTTTATGGGCTTGTCCACCCTGACTACCCTCGACGGCAGAGCGGCTAAGGGATATGTCGAGTTCCCCCAGGTAGAGCGTGCTGTAGCGATGCATTTTTGCCCGCAGGGCACAGCCACCTGTCGCGACCGACCAAGGCTCCCTTCCAAGGCCTGTAAGTTCTCTTCCTCATTAATTATGAAGGCTTACAAGGCAGCGGGTCAAGCCGCTTCCGCCATGGCCGTCCTGCAGGTCCACCAGGCCAAAGCGCTGAAAGATCTGCACGAGGGTAGAACCGACCCAGGGCTGATGCAGGAACTGCGTACTGTGACCGACCTCACCTAACGGGTGACGAAAGTCACGGCGCGTGCCCTGGGCCAGACAATGTCCACTCTTGTGGTCCAAGAGCGGAACCTGTGGCTTAACCTTGCGGATATGTGTGACGTTGAGGAAGTCCGCTTTCTCGATGTGTCCATCCCACAAGGGGGGCTTTTTGGCGACACCATCGAGGATTTCACCCAACAATTCTCGGCGATGAGAAAGCAGCTTATCACGATACACTGGACGGGAGACCCTCACGACAGCGCGACCTGATCAACAGGTTCCTCAAGGGCACGAGGAGGTTGAATCCTCCTAGACCGTGCCTGATTCCCTCTTGGCACATCTATCTGGACTGCACGCAGAGCTTTAGACACTTGGAGCAGCTCTTTGTCTGTTTTGGAGGACAGCAGAAGGGGAAAGCTGTCTCCAAGCAGAGGCTAGCCCATTGGACTGTGGATGCCATTTCTCTCACATACCAATCTCAGGACTTGCCGTGCTTTTTGGGAGTCTGGGCACACTCCACTAGAGTAGTTGCGTCTTCCTGGGCACTGGCAAGGGGGGGCCTCTCTAGCAGACATATGCAGAGCTGCGGGTTGGGCTACAGCCAATACCTTTGCGAGGTTTTATAACCTATGCATAGACCCGGTTTCGACCCGAGTGTTATGTTGTAACAGCAGGAAGACCGGGTGGCCGGTTGGGTGTATCGCTTGCATTGCACCTTTCCCCTTTTTCAAAAGGTGATAATGCCTTTTTGTCCACAACAGTTCCCCTTATCCGGTGAACCACAGGCACCTTTTTAATTCTTAAGCACTGTTCGGTGACGAACTCGGCAGAGGAGTAATGGCACCTGGCCCAGCACTCGTGGTATACCCCTTTTCAGGTGAGCCCATGTGCTCGGGCTCAGTGCCCCATGCTTGGTGATTCCCGCTTGGTAATCCCTTATGATGAGTTTCCACTGTTCGGTTTCCCCTTAGGTAAATCCTGTGTTTCCCCTCGCCAGAGCTTTCTCTGCCTCGGCCATTGTTGCTGCATACATCGTTCCATATGTGAACTTCCCCGTTGGTAAGTTCATGTGAGGTATTCTCCACATGTTAACCTCTCTCCGGTAGGATGTGGTCTCTGTAGTGCTCCCCCTCCTGGAGAGGGAAGAGAACTTCCCAGCGTTATTTTAGAAAGTGCTTTGCAGGAAACTCCTTACAGCGATCAGGTAAGGCTCCGCTGGTAGCCTCCTTGGCTAAGTGCCTCCTCCCCCCTTAACGGGACTAGGGAGTCGCCTAACTCGCTGGAAGGTCACGAGGCATGCAGCAGCTTGCCCGTGTCCACTCTTCCGTACCTCGTGACACGGTTCAGCGCTTGCAGTGTTTCGTATAGGAACCCCTAGTGCCACTACATCGACACAACGTCGAGTGAGTGACAGACAGGGAACGTCTTGGTTACTGATGTAACCTCTGTTCCCTGATGGAGGGAACAAGACGTTGTGTTCCTCCTGCAGCGGTGCTGAACTGGCCGCTGACATGGCTGGGACTATGTCTATCGGCTCCTCAGCATAAATCTGAATTCCACTCACCAATTCTCATTGGCTTTTTCTATTTTAAGCAAAGGTGATTGGGGCTCTCAAGATCGAACCCCTAGTGTCACTACTTCGACACTACGTCTCATTCCCTCCATCAGGGAACAGAGGTTATATCAGTAACCAAGACGTTTTCTAAAAGTTGCTCGAACACACTAAAACGTATAAAAACGCTTAAATCCCCTTACTGCGCATGCAAAAAATAGACATTTCATATACAGCTGAAACGCAATTGCCCTCATGTTTTGTCGCCAGACAGCAATTTTGAGTAAACTTTGTGTTGCCTATGATGGAATGCATTGTGAAGGTTGTACAAAGTAAAAACGTATCTTTAAGAAAGCTCTTAAAGTGAATACGTTTTCAAACATAAACCTATTAGTGTGGACATGACATCAGGTGATTGGGCAACTCAAACAAACAGAATAATATTGACAATAGAGACATGTTTGTTTACATTTTCAATTGGTCATGGTAGCAGTAATTCCAGTTAATTCCAGGCTCTAAAACAATGTAGACAGCGTTTGGAAATAAATCTGCAGCCGCAATTCATTTTTAGTAAATTCTTCTCTGAGCGAGAAATACCGAAGTGTAGGGTTAATAATCAGCTGAACTTCACAGTTCAAATTCCTCCTAGCATTACTCTGTTAACGTATTAGGCCTCTTTAGCTCTAATGTCAGACTGTGTTAGGAGTTAAAATCAGTTTAGTGGATTGAGCCGAAATTCTGGGAATATTAAAAGTAAAGGGACCCAGGAGGTGACAAGAAGCTCAGGTCTCTCTTGCATATATGTGTGTGTTTGTGTGTATGTCCAGGATTTATGGTTATGTCAAGATAGTGCAGGCTCATTCTGACAGCGGTGTTGTTTAATTTGACCCACAGAGACAGGAAGCAAAAACAACTGACCCCAGGACTAGTCATTAAAATGACAAAACTGTTTCTCTTTGTCTCTCTCAGTGGAAAGTGAGAGTCTGACGGGAAATGTTTCATCATTAAATGATCCCATCAATATTATACAGTTGACCTATAATCATACATGCACTATCATGTGAAAGTCTGCTAAGAGCTCTAGAGAACATACAACAGGCCAACATCAATCAGTTCATATTGATAAGGGCACACAAATCGGAAAAGAACAAGAAGATGCAATACCAATTTGATGCAATGAGCACTTTTAAACAAGAACTAATCTTAGATTTGCCACAATTTGCCCGGATAGTAACATCAGATATTTTGTTTGCGGCATTAAAGTATTAAGTAAACTAGATATCCACAAACAGAACTGTATATTATGCATAATATATTATACACATGCATATTATGCATATTTTCTGGGTTATGTCTGCAAAAAAATCTGTAAATTACTTTACTGTTTGGACAGAAATTCTGATTACAAAGTCTACTGATGTGCAATTATTTGATTATTTGATTTAGTTTTTTTCCCCCCACTGTGGTCTATTATTGTGATATAAACTGTTTCATATAAACTTGCCCCTTAACAGAAAGTTTTCATGTCGGTCAGACAGACTTTTCCTGTCTAAGTCCTGTCTTAGGCAGAATAAACTGCAAACATTAACCTGGGAAAGGCGAAAGTATTTGAACATCGATAAATTACACACTTGACCTTCAAACATCAAGCTTTTTTCACACAAAAACATTTGTTTCTTTACCCAGGCACTTTATGCAACTTAATAAAGTAATTCACTGCTGCTGTGGCATACAGACAAAACGGTACATTTGTCAGTGGATTAGGGATTCAGCATTTCATTAGTGACATACAAAATGCTTTAAGCATGTAGAATTTAAAGAACTGGTGCTCCCACAGAGAATGCAGACTGAAATTGAGTCATCTCTCCAGAAGATGTAACAGTCTTCGTGCACTCACTTGTCAATTGAGCTGTTGAATATGTTGCAAGACGCTCTCATACACACTCACACATACACTGTTTTCACAAAGCTTCAGTGTGTATGTGAGTGCGAGGTGTGACTAACCCACAGTGCCACAGATTAGCATTATTACAATGCGACTTCGGCTGCCATATGTGAGCATGGAAAAAGCCACGCCTCCCCCCGTCAATCAATGTCTCTAAATTGCCACAGCAACACCCTCTTAGAACCTCCCCCCTCTGATGACTCAATAGAGAGGTGACCTCTGACCTAAGAACGCTGCCAGTCAGGGACAGAAAGTGTCTAGGGTGTGTGTGTCTGTAAGAGTGTTTGTTTGAGTGTGTTTGCGTTAATGTGTGTGTGGTCATTTGAAGGGTAAAGCTCTGGGAAAGTCAACTGTCTAAACAAAGTCATGGATAGTTTTAAACAATGAGAGTATGACATGTGACTCATTTACTTGCATTTAAAACTCATTCCGTAATCTTACCGCATTTAGTGTGCAATTAACAAGCTCTGACTGTCAGCCAGAGAAGTATTCAAATGTATGACTAGCTCCATTTCCGATTGAAACATAATCCCGGCATTATTGTTCCATGCAGAAAATAGTTTTTCGAATACACTGATCTCCCAGGGAATCATTTAAACTCCTTATGTTTAATTTTCAACGACTCTCTGCAAAATAACACAAAAATGTGTTAAAGGGCAGTTCACCCAAAAATGAAAATTGTGCCATCTTTTCCTCATCCTCTTGTTGTTCCTAACCAGTCATACTGGTTTATAACAACACAATGGTGGGTAAGTGATGAGAGAGAGGTTTCATTTTTGGGTGAACTGTCTCTTTAACACATTTTTGAGTGTATTATCAAGCTTTCAGTCCTGTCATTTGCACACACGGATAAATATTAGACCTATGACTTTTAGCCTTGGTCTTAATAGAGACAGAAGACATTCAATGTGAGCTGTCAAGCCTCTGTGTATGTGTGTGTTAAATAAAGCTATTATGATGCTGTCAGGCGTCTCTATGCCAGTGGTGAATGTTTTGATTCAGAGTGCAGGTCTGATGTAAAGGATGACCCTGAGTCAGTGTGAACCCCTGGTGTGTGTATACGTGTGTGTGTTTGTAAGGGCAGGGTGGTCACTATGGCCATGAAGAGGTGGAGAGTTCAATGTTTTGTTTCTAAATTTCTCTCATAGGGGATGCTGGTTATATTCTATGCTAACAGGTCAATGCAAAGTAAGAGTATGTTAAAGAATCTGAATGTGCATGCTTGTATCTGTGTGTGTAGAGGGACCCAGAAGAAAATGTCATAAAGAGTTTGATTTTACTAGCTTAGGAGACTTAGTGGAGTTCTCAGTTATGTTTCTTTTAAGAGTTAACAGATCAGTTTGTTTCAGACGTCACAACTAAAATACTAAAATAAATTTAAATAAATGAGACAATTACTGACATACAGAATCATTAAAGAGCTATTCAATGGCATTGCTCAGATTATTTGTTCATGGAAGAATTTGATAAGAAATGTTTTAAATCATATTGAAATCCCTGACTTTTGATTGCAGACTTTGACAGTATTTTATTTGTGACATTGAGCACGTTGACATTCTGAAACATAGTGTAGACGAGAACGCCTTTTTCCTTACACCATTTAAGGGATGAGGAGACATCAGTTTAAGACACACAGGTTCCTCCTGACAAACGCAGCATATGTGGCCATGTAAACGCATTGCGTTTTTACAGGTTTCTGAGGAGTGTGCATGTGTGAACAAACCGGATAACTTATGCCATAGGATGGAGCTATACATCATATCAACAAGTCAACACAGCGGTAAAAACTAAATGGGAAAAGGCAAAAACACATACACACAAAACAAAAACAAATATACCCATTTATACACACACCAATTTAAAATATCGACTGTCCCTCACATCTGCATATACGTGCTCAAGTACACTGGGGGAATCCCAAGGTTTGACGAAAGAGAGAAACTCCACTATTGCAGCGCAATTCCGCTGCAGGTTGCAATGGGAAGTTAAGGAAACAAACACAACAACAACTCTGGAATATCTGGAAATAAAGTGAAGCAACAGAGAATAAAATTGCTAAGTCTTCCTCAGGTCCCATGTTTGTTATTTACACAAGCGTCGCGGGGAAATTACGTTGCTGTGGAGAAAGCTGCTTACTTACTGAGCCGCATGTATATGGGAGTAAAGAGAAAGCCATGAACACAGTGCATTTAAATACATACTCTGATTTTGAGTCTTAAGCAGCTTTCACTCATTGTTGAGATCTCTGGATTTCTGGGGACTTTTTATCAGAAGAAAATTCTGAAATGCTGGAGACTTACGGGATTGTTTAGACCTAAAGTGTCCTTGCACTAAAAAAAGGCAGACACAGCGCAATGAATAGAACAGAATGCAGGTGTATTGAGGAGTGTTTTTAAAAGTTGACTTTTTTTCTAAATTGACACGGCATCTAAAAAACGAGCCGGTCCTGCTGAAAAAACAGTGAGACACTGCACAACAGTCAAAAATGTCCATCTATTATCACACGTTTATATAGAAAAACAATTGAAAATCAGTGCAGACAGATGCAGAAACACATTTTCTGTGAATGGCCATTTGTCTCCATTTCATCTCAATATCTCATTTGTGATTTTTATCTTGAAACAGCATAAGTGGGCATAAGTGACTCTTAAGGAAAGTTATGTTTAATAACTCTACAGTATTTAATTGTGGGGGAAAAATCATCCAATGCTAATGAGCAACAGCCATCAGATAAATAAAAAAAAACATAAACCAAGAATCAGTTGGCCCCCTCCAATACACACACACACTTACAAACACATAAATAACAACAAGACCACACGCACTTTCTGTTCCTCTGCACAACAGGTGGAAGAATTCTCTACAGTGTACTGTACATGTAAATAAGATCCAGAGAGAGAGAGAGCTCTTGAAAGAGCAGATGGTGATCGTGTAAATTGTTAGTAATTGCAGACTTCTATTATATGTAATCCTAAACAAACACTTGAACGCAATCTAATAAAAAAAAAAAAAAAAGGTTTAGAAGCCCATATTCTTTATCAAAATTCCTATTGCCTTACTTTAATCCCACCCATTCTCTGCTCTCCCTTGAATTCTTTCCCATTTTTCAGCCAGTGGATGGTGGGTGTTGGGTTGCCAGCAGCAGGACAGCGGAACTTCACCGTATTTGCAGCAGGAACAGCCAACAGCTTCTTTTCCATCCGGTCAGAGCGGGTCCAGTATGGAGCTTCTGTTTTGAAAGAAAGATAAAGACAGGAATAGAATTGTATGTTGCTTAAAATATACAAAAATAATTGCTTTATGGTTCACAGCAGATGTTTTGAAAGTTTGCCAAATTCAGTTGAAAATATTGAAAATACAGAAATCCTTAGGAGTAAATGATTAGCAAACAGCTCTATCCTCTTTATACACTGGGCCCAATAAATATTTGGACACTGAAGCAACATTTAAAAAAATTCTGAATGTCATTGCATTAGGTACACAAGATCATACTAAGTGGCATCTGTAAACAAGTGATGTCAAAACCTTTTTCAGAATTTACCTTGTTTTTTTTTTTATCAATTACTTTTAACTAGCTGCTTCCAAAGTCATTTTAGTGGATGTCTGAAGTCAGTTCCCCTCAAGTTCACACAAGTGTCCAAGCAGAGTACACACAGGTGTAGTTTATCACATTAACTATGGAAATGTTACAATCTGTTTGACAACCAGAAAGTGTCAAAATGTTGGGTTTTTTTTCTTCTTACTGACAGGATCCAGTCACTTTGTCAGTCATGTTTTTAGTGGTGACAGGATCCTGACACTCATGTTCTGTGTTTGTGTTTTCATGTTCGGAGCATGGTGTCTGGGTCCTGACTCAGCCTAATTCGGTTTCTGTTCTGGTTCGGGATCCGGACACTCATGCTCCATGTCTTGTCATTTGTGAGCGCATGGCTTCGGGTTCGGTCCTCTTTCCATGCGCTCTTCTGTCACTCTTGTGTGTTGTGTGAATGGTCCTTCATCACCATGTGCACTCGTGTGTGTTTCAGTCTCATGTGTTAGCACATGGCTTTGTGTTTGTCTGCCATGTGCTTCCCTGACTCTGCCACCTCATTACCCTCATCACTCTCCCTCATTTAGTCCTTGTTATGTTAATTGTCTTCACCTGTTCCTCATGTGCCCTACCTGTATATATTGTGCTCCTTTTCCTCTTGTGTTTGTCGCATCGTTTTGTTCTCACGTTCAGTCTGTGTTTTGTTGCTCTGTCTCCAGTCTGGTTTGTAATTTGTTTTTCAGTTTTAAGTTTTGTTGTTTTTTTCTCTTTAGTTGTTTTCTCCCTTGAGAGTGTTTTGCTTTCCCTGTTTCTATAACTTTATTTAATAAATCTTAATTTTTTTGCCTCATTCCTGCCTTTGGGTCCTCATTCCTGATGCAATTGACACTTACTTAACAAACTTCTTGTGCTATCTTTCTCTACAATAATTGCCACTTGGTTTAATATATTGTTTCTAGTGCAATGACATTCATACATTTTCAAGTGTGACCTTAGTGTCCAAATACTTTTTGTGGCCACTGTAAGCTGATGTGTGCCGTTATTTTTCAGTAGGTAGGGTGTTCCCTCTCCGGGAGTCTTCGTGTGGGTGAATGTTTATGGAAAGATTTTTTTGCGCACCCTGTGGCAGCGTCAGACTGGCTGCCTAATTCCCAGACTGAATAAAATTTTTTTTGTGAAAGCAAACACACACGCATTTACAGTGTTAGGCATGTTAATGCTCTTAGAGACAGAACTCTGAAAGACACCCAGTGTTAAATCCTTCACAGAGCTATGACACACAATGCGGATTCCTAATTATAATTAACTACATAATAACAGACAAGTTTTCCTTTGTCTAATTTTTCCACAAGTTTATAATACTAACTGTCATGCGGTCAGGTCTGTGTTTAGGCTTCCTGGTAGTTAATGCCAAATATCAGAGCATAAATACTTACAGTAACATCCTTCAGCTACAATAATACAACTCAAAACAAAGTCATTATTTCCATTTTCAGACTGGCCTGGTCTTGTACTTTGTAAATGTGAGTGTGTCTTTAAGAGATTTAGTAAACATACTTTCAACCCTTGTCAAACAATTAACTCCAAATCAGATCAACCCGTGAACTTGGCGATTAAATCCACAGATGCCACACACACACACACACACACAAACAACTAAGGAGAGAAAGTGAAAAGAGAAGTGTAGCACAATAAATAACTGACTTGGGAAAAACTGTAGTAATTTTGTAATCTACATATAGCTGAAAATGCAACAGTGCATAGAAGCTATATAATTCTCTCTCTCTCTCTCTTTGCCTACTGTATAGATGGTATCAGCTGTAAGTTTGAGGGGAGACTGGCAGGCTGGCATTTCCTTTGGCATTTCTGACACGGAGCACTGGCACACTAATGCCTGCATGCATGCACACATACATTACCATAGCTATTTCCATGGGCATATACCATACTGCCTTACAAAGGGAAAATGCAAACTAAGCCAACCCTGAAACTGAGAAAAATGGCATCAAAGTTTCTGGACTGTCCAGCCAAATGTGGATTATAAAATAGGCCCTGTTTACACCTGGTATTAAGATGTGTTTTGGGTGATCCGATCACAAGTGGACAAACGAGACATTACCATTTAGACCTGGTCGTAATATACGTCTCTTTGACTACTTGAGTTTGGATTTTGAGGGGAGGTTGTCTGATTTCATGATCACATACATCAATCAATACAGCAGTGTATTACTGCATGGTAATAAAGTTCAAAAAGTTCAAAGAAGGATAACATTTCATTTTAAAATGTCCATGTTACACATATTGCATGTAACTATTATTAAATACTATAGTAATAACAATAACAATATGTAAGTATCAGCAGCTCCATAAAATAATTACAGAGTATTTACATGTAATGTAAAATTATTATTATTCAGTAATTACATTGGTACATAAACACACAGTTACAAGAATAATTTAAAATAAAGTGTGACCAAAAGATGAAAAACAAAATGGTGCACTGTTTCTCCCATTTAAACTAGCATTTATTCTAAGCAAAAACATGATGTTTCGAGTACATTTCATTTGAGTGGAATACCTGTATTAACTGAGCTTCAGATAAGCATGTCTCTCATCTGTGTCACTGCATGTTGATGTCAGGCACACTATGCGCTTTTAAATAAAAACTAATTAATCATGTGAAATATTTATTAGAGCGCTTGAATTAGTCATCAAGAATGACTATTTATCAAAACAGTAAAATATTATTTGACATTATCTGCACATAACATAAGTAATATTCATGAGTTTCGCAACTTTGTGACATCACAACACCCCCCTCTCCCCTCCAAGCTGTCCCCACCACTTTTTGGGTACATATTTATACATTAAAAAGTATGTTTTGTTTTTGTTTTTTCCCAGAGGAACAAAACATAAATGTAACTTTAAAGGTACACAATACTTTAAACGGTAAAAAAATTTCTGAGAGTGCACAAAGGAAGGTTATGTCAGATTTTTCTCACATTTAAGGACAATTTTTTACCCAAACTACGGTTAAGTAGGTACACAAATGCACACAAACATAATATTTCCATTTTGCAATACATTCTTAGATGGCATGCTGTTGGTCAATAGAGCATGTCCAGTCAAACCATCAGGGCAACTCAACAGGGGTCCGTACCTAACAGTGGTCCTGGCCAATACATATGTGTGTGTGGTTTGCCCTTGCTTACACTTTTTATGCAGTTCAATACAGACAATCTAAGCTTTGAAGTGGGGACCACAAATCTACAGTGACCCAACTTTTTTTCATTTCCTTTTATTCTACAGCCAAAATAAGCCATCAAAGTAAAGCACAACTCCATACAGCTGATATTACACACAGCTTGCTTCAGTCAGCCAAACTGCGAGCGGTAACCAGCGCTGCATCATTAAGATATTACAGAATGATGTCATCAGAATGTCACACACACAACCTCAGCGCTTCTCAAATATTTCAGAGAGGCCAGACCTCACAGCTTTTAGCTCGAATGTACTGAACTCTCTCTCTCTCTCTCTCTCTCTCTTTATTAATTAGAGCTGGATTACTGGTCATTAAACTCTAAAGGGGTTTCTGGTTTTTGCTTAATCCCTCGTTTCATGCCCTCCCCTCAACCCTGAGCCCTCCCCCTACCTCACTACAATAGACAAATGTTCAGTAATTTCTTTCTTTCTGTAGATATATGAATTTAGCTGAAGATGTGTCATTTTCTCAATTTTTTAGTCACATTTCACATGAAACAGTTAGACTTTAAATTGTTTCTCATCCTCTCCTTCTCTCTCAGGAGAATTTGTGTTTTAGCATCAAGTGGTAGAAAGTAGCTGATGAAATGAGATGCAACCTATAACTCCAGCAAAGAGAGATGGTAATCTAATGCATTTATTATGCAATGGAGACATTTCATGAAAATATCAAATGAAAAAAAGAAGAATGAAATGAGGAATGAGAGGCTGAAACACACCATTTCCATTACCTGCATCGTCCGAATCTTCATCATAATCCTCATCATCGCCAGAAGACAAGGAATCTAAAAGAGACAGTGACACAGAAAGAGAGAGAGATCTTATTACCACACAGCACAGTGGCCTTTCTCTATGAACAATGAACCTATTCATATGATCCGCAAAATGAGGAAAATAAACTGATAACAAATCAAAACCAATTACTGCACACACCCACACACCACTCAAACGCTCTCACACACAGCGGTAAATGGATGGCAGATGTTTGAGTAAGCGAAACGTCCCGGAGATTTCTGACAACAGCTGTATTTTTACACACACATACCCAGAAACACACACGCGTGCTCACACACACACACACACACACACACACGTATCCTGCTTCTAAATTAACTCATTCAGAGGAGGAAAAAAGCACTATTTCCCTGAAAAAGATATTATTCTGTCTTCAGCTCCTCCTCTGTGAGCAATATACACAGGTAAAACTGTAAGGTACACACTCCTAAAATACCAGCAGAGCGTGATATCCAACACTAGGCTTGTTTAGTGCTAAAGATATGCTGTTACCGGGACACTGAAGCTTTCTGTGTGTATTTGTGTGGGATTTTTTACAGCGTTAGTTTTACCAGACAGTCACTTTTTTGTTATATTTTCATTTTATTGTTTATGTGTGTGGCTTTAACTATCTTCATTGGCTGATGTGGTTTGTATCTTATAAAACATTTTGGAGTTTTGAGAGGTATGTTGTTGTTCTGTGGAGTTACATGCTGTTATAGGAATAGAACACCTAAAAATAAAAAAATTTATGATGCGTCGCACCAAGTTTGACATCAATGACGAGACACACAAGAACCAATTATTTTTTATGTCACTGATGTCAAAGCCGGCACGATGTGTCTTAAGGCGGCATATCTGAATATACGTGAACGCGAATGAGATTACTGAGCTATGGTTGATGGAGAGATTTTTAATGAATAACAATGAAAATTTCAGTCTTTTTCTTACATAAAGCTATCTTACAGCTTCAGTCATATGGATTGCTTTAATGGTACTTTTATGATGCTTTTTATTTCATTTTTGGAGCTTGACAGCCCCAGTTACCATTTACTTTCATTCTATGAAAAAGAACAACATAAACACTCTGCAAATAACTTCTTTTGTGTTCCACGGAAGAAATACTGGTTTTGGAAAACAGCATGATGGTGAGAAAATGATTTTTCAGTGATCTATTCCTTTAAAGTTCTGTTCCTATGTTCCTTTGTTGAATGTTGCTGTCTGTAAGTTTGTCTGGGAGCTTTGTTCTGTGTTAAAGTGTGCAGAACAGGATATTGCTGTCTTGTGAACGCTTTATCGAATTGCAGTAATTGGTCCAGACTGTGCGCCCGTTTAAATTTTCTTTCTTTCTCCAGTCACAGGAGAGAAAGAGAGCTGATTTGCTCTGGCCTAACGCCAAACACATGTGCGTAAAAAAAAACAAACAAAAAAAAAAAACTCTTACTTAGTTCTTCCTTCTCCCATCTGCTTTAAATGATTAGGTGATTCCAGATAATTATGTTCTAATTAGTTATCAATGAGCAGCTCAGCTTGTGTCCTCAAGTTTACAGGTCCTAAGATCACTCCATACTACTGTTTAAACACACACACACACACACACACACACACACATTACAAACACAACCACACACACATTTTCACAAGAACAAAACTCTGCTTTTTATCATGTAATATGTCTATTTGCTCTCATGATAATTGTTGTTGAAGCATGAACATTTGTGTAGGTGTGGCTATGTTCGGAATACTATCCAACCATATTACTCATACTTTTGCAGTATTATTTAGTGCAGCATTTAAATTTTATTCATGCAAAGAGACATTTGTCAAAATCTGCAGTATACTAAAAGCGCATATTGCTTGCAGTAGTGTTTGGCATAATGAAACGAGCTCAATTTCCAGTGTGACAAATACAATTTTGTAATTACTAGGGATGCACCGATCCGATACCTGGATCGGTATCGGCTCTGATACTGAAGTTTTTAAACAGATCGGGTATCGGTCCGATGAGCCAGATCCAAATCCGATACTGTGTGTTAGTCATGTTCGTTACTGTTAAGCTCAAAAAATGACATAAAAGAACCATAAAAACACAGTTAAAGTAGTTCATATGACTCATGCATTTTATTCAAAGCCATTTGAAGACGTGCGATAGCTCTGTGAATCACAAAAGGCTGTGTTTTATAAGTAAATATAAAATGCATGTGCAGCTCCAGCGCGTTATTGAATGGCGCTTCTCTGTTTACACACACACGCGCCTATTTGTAGCCTTCCCGCGGTGTGCAATATTTGAGCGCTACTCATGAACAACATCTCAGATGTAGATGCTCAATAGTTCGGTTCACTTATATGCATTTAGAATGACACCGGAGGTGCATTTTTACCAGAATTTGAATAAGAATCAAATTAAACTACTGTGAACTTTCCAACAAACAGATACAGGACTTCCTGGAGAGTTCAGAATGTCAAAATAAAAGCGTGAGGGTTTAAAAGTTAAAGGTGTCATGGAGGCAGAGATACGAACTCAGTAGCAGGGTTTATTGAACAGATGATTGAAACAGTGATGTAAACATTGTGAGTAAATCCAGCTGAGCAGAGTGGCAAACAGCAGGTGAGTAATATCCAGACAGGGTATAGACACGATGAACAGATAACTCACAACAGTCTTATGATACTTGCAGGCAATAATGAAGACACGGGTATGTTTGACATAGTAGAAAGATTTGGAGTCTCAGAGATTCTATCGATGAGAACAGACAAAGAGTGTGTGTGAAAACAGGGTATATATGCAGTCCTTGATTAGCCACTAATGATATGCAGGTGCGTGTAATCAGAACTCAGGGGAGAGTGACCGCTGATGGCAGTGAGGAAGAAAGAGAGAGACTGTTGGATCCATGACAAAAGGTGCATGACTGAGATATATTACTATATATTACTATTATAATATATTATTATTATTATCATTTGTTTATAAATTATAATAATATTTAAGTTGAATGGGTTCCAAAAAATAACTGTGTGAATGAAAAGTGAGCTGATATCTTACAACTAAATTGAAAAAAAAAAAAAGAGATCTGAATCCTTTAAAGTCCAGATACAAGTTGAAAAAATTTAGCAATAAATAAATAAATAAATAGCTTCTTTTCTACTGATGACTTATACTGGAATTACTGTTAATTTTGCTGCTACATTATCCAGTATACTACTTACCAATAAAGTTTTTTTTAAGCTATACATTTATATTGAAATAATGTGTAGTTAGAGGTTTGTGTTTCTTTACATATTAAAGAGTACTCCCAATTAGTTCCACACAATAATGTAAAGATATTCTAAACTGATTATGCAAAAAACAACACTGGTATCGGATCGGGATTGGTATCGGTATTGGCCGATACTGAGATTTGCGATATCAGCATCAGATCGGAAGAGAAAAAGTGGTATCGGTGCATCCCTAGTAATTACATTGATTCTGAACATCAATTTCATGACTAATTATTTCACTGGACTGGCAAAAGGATCAGACATTTTTACCCAAAATTTGAATTCATATTTAAATTTCCAATATGATAACTGGATGCCACTCACTGAATTAAGCATGCATGGAGCATACTACTGTTTAAAACATTTTTCATGCATAGTACTGCTTCAAATATATTTTTTTTAAATATTAGGCAGCATACAGTGTAAACTGCACAGTTTTCAGTAATACGCTAATACTTAATTCCAAACATGAGACACTTTAAAAGTCTGTCAACTAAAAGGTAACAATACCTGCTAACTCATTGGGCCACACAGGTATGTGACACACAGACAAACGATACAGTCTAGAGAGTATTGTACACTGATTTGAATCTGTAATGACCGAAATATTGCATTTACCTCTATATTTAACACTTTGTTTTCCCCACAGAAGCCACATTTCATAATTCTCTGATTTTTATTCAGGTAAGGCCCTCATCACATTCTAAAACACTAAGAGCTCTGTATCTCCCCCCTGGAATATTAAACAACAAGCAGACTGTATTCCGCCTTTGTGCATGTATTATTGTGCTAGTATGATGAATTGCAAAGTCTGCCTATAGGTAATATGTCTCAAGACCTGTTTGTCTGTTGGGAACGAGTTTGATTGGCAAGTGGCCAATCAATGCTTTGCACGCCTGAGCTTGTGCTCAAAATTCTAGTGTATAAAAAAAGACAACACTGCTACTTGAAGACATTATGAAAGAGAGTTAAGGAGAGACTAATGCTGTGTCCAAAATTGCTAACCCGTTCACTCATTCATTATTTCCTATATAGTGGATGGCAGTGAGTGCACTTTGTCAACAAGGAGTGAACTAAATGAGTGAATTCGGACGTATATACCATGTGTCCTGGAGAGGACTGCTGGAGCTGTCGCAGAAACAACTTATACATTCAGAATAATAATAATCAAAATAACAACAATAATAATACTTTTTATTCCTATAAAATGGTATATATACAATACATTTTTATTCTGTTTGATGTTTAATGTACAATATATTTTCCATAATGATAATAAATATAATAAAATAATACTATGATAATTAATGATAATGATAATAAATATAATAAAATAATAATAAAAAACTGCCAACAAGAATAAACACATTTAAACAAGCGTACATTATTATTATCTTGATTCTTCACACACTCCCATCCAAACTGGGCAGCATTTCTGAACGCAGAGAAGAGATGACATGTGCGCATATCACCCTCATGAGATTATAATACAGTACTTAAGTTATAACATAACATCCGCTGATTATTAGACTAATACGTTACCTACAAGTAAAGGAATATTTGAATAATTTCGACAGTGCACGGTCTTCTGAGTTAACAATGTCACCTCAGTGAATTAGTGAAGGAAGAAATCATTTGGAATTAATGGCAAAATAAAAATCAACAATAACCTCTACACCGGCTGTACACTCGAATGGAAGTGCATTGTGGGTAAGAATGAGGGAACATATGTATGGAACAAACTCAGTACAGTACTACACAATGGCCGACACACATAATAGTACACTATATAGTGAATAGTGAGCGGTTTCGGACACAGTTTAATACTGACCAGTGACTCTGATGGTGTAGTTGCTTAGTAGCATGCTGCTGTGGGCGTGTCTACAAGAGTACACTCCCGAGTCTTCATAGGAGACGTTGATGATGCGGAGCACTTTTTGCCCCACCCGCGTACGGTTGCTAGGTGACACAGCGTCGCCATCTTTCTGCCACACGATGGGGACCAGGAAGTCATGTGGAGTACAGGAGAGATCCACAGTGTCTCCGACTCCTGCCACATAGTCCTCCAGAAATACCTCCACCTCACTCGACACCCAGTCTAACAGAAGGAGAAAGAGAGACATGCATTAATGGAGTAAGTTCTGATATGCTGTGCACAAGTACCATTAACAGTAATTAAAGATAGTTACTGTTGTCATTTGCATATACTGTAGAGGAGAATAGCTCTGTTCCAAAACTTAGTGGGCTGCCTTGCTTCCTACTGCCTAGATAAGCAGTTGCCTTCGAAGGCAGCATTCTAACTAAAATGGAGACTCATAAGTGATTGATCTGGAACACTCTACAAAGTGTGCGTGACTTAGAACACTCTACAAAAATCTCTGCACACCACACAAATAGTTCTCCACATGCAAAGCGCACAGGAGATTCAACTCACAATTTATTTCAATGCAGATTGTCGTTAGCATGTTGCTAAGCTAATGGTGCAAAATATAATAAAAGAGTTTTTTTGTCTTGTTTTCCAGTAAACATATCGTAAAAATTTACTTGAGAAGCAAAATGACATAAGAGACATTTTGTCTTGTTTTCAGAGAAATAAAAATAAATAAATAAATAAATAAATAAAAAACTAGAAATGTTTATACTGATAAGTAAAAAACTATTTGCCAATGGAGTAAGAAAAACAAAACTTGATTCAAAGAGTTTCAAGAGAGATTCAAAGTTTATTTTTCATATCCCATTGGCAAATAGTTTTTTCTTGTTTTAAGCATAAACAACACTAAATTTTGGTAGATTTATCTGATAAACAATAATTAATATATTATGTTATTCTGCTTTTAAGTACTTTTAAATTTTTAAAAGTATATATATTTTTAAGGATATTTAGGATATTTTTGCCAGACAATAAGACAAAGATACTCAGTAAGAAAATTATGTGTATACAAATACATTAAAAAAATAAAATAAATAAAAATATATATATAATTTATAATTTAGACTGATGTATTTTTATTTAAACTTTTTGATATTAAATGAATGACAAGATATTTATTGATAATCAACTTTTCTTCCAGTTTGTTCGCCGTCTAATGATCCAACTTTTTGGAACAGTCCTCACGTTGGGAACATGCCTATGATGCCTTAAATCCCCCCCATCATCATCATGGAGATCCTGCTGAGATGAAGAAATGAAACATGATGGAATAAATATTCTACCTGACAGAATTTCCTTAATTTCTCTATCCTTCAATCCCTTTCTCTATTCTCTGCCAAACCCTGTTTTTTCCTGTAGCATCTCTATAGCACTCTTTCATTCTCTCTATTCAAAGTTTGTCTCTATCAAAGTGACATTCATCTCTACAAAGACAGACTTACAAAGGGTTGATGTATTTGATATGCATTGCATTTTTTGTGTGTATGAGGTCAGGAGTGTGTTGGCAGACGGCTTGTAGACGAGACTAAGCTCGAGTGGAATACAGATTCAGGCGTATAAATTATAGATCGCCTGCTACTTGTAAACGCATGCACACACACGGTTAAGTGTGAGCCCAAAAAACACCAATCCATCCGAGGCTGTCTGAAGGCCACATGAAGTGCTAATGCCTCTTTGATCACTTTTCATATCACTTCTTGTGAGTTTCTCTCTTGACGCCGTCACATTTTATACTCCGTCCCACTTTTTTACCTTCATCTCTTACCTTTCATTTTGTCTTTCATTCATTTCTCTACCTCTCTATCTCATCTAGAGGTTCTACAGTGCTGACATCAGATGGTGACTCTCTGAGTGATTAAAAGCCTATGTGTGTGTGTGCATGCGTGTGTAAGTCTATTCTAGAACCTATTAAAGAGAGGGAGTGTACAAGATTTTTTGTGTATGTGTGTTTGTGTAACGTATGCTTGGCCCAGTCAAAGACACTAATGTGTGGGGGGGAAGGGGGTTATAAATAAATATCTTAAATGGCTACTGTGTGTTTCCATTTTCCCCAGGAGGGCGTGTGGAAAATGGAGCCAGTGTGAGTGCTGAGGTTTTAGAGGGATGATATAGAAACCTTCTGAGGACTGTAGTTCAGGCAATATTTAGTCTTTTATAAAGACTTACAACCTCATATACTATAATCCCTGAAACATACTTTATGCAATTGCATGAATGCAAACGCTTCTAGCTACACAAGCTCCATTTCATGTGTCACTGCATTCTGAAATGTGTCGAACCCCAATTCATACAATGCAATTACATGTTGCATTCTCAGAATTGCCACAAGAGGTGCTAAGGCCTAAATTAGTGTAAACTGTCTTCTTCTACGGCCAGTTTTCTTTTTCAGGTTTTCTACTGTCATTGCGAAGAAACAGTTTGAAGATAATTTTTTGGAGCAAATTAGCTAACATGTTTATAGGTAGCTACCTGAACAATAACACAATTGAAGGTTACTTGATCGCCTCCTTGAGTACCGAGAATTGTTAACAGGCAAAGAAACATGAGAACGTTTGCAGTGCATTGGCCAGACCAAGCAGGAATACAGAGAATTGGATTTTCGAAGCACAACTGGACCCACCTCACTGACGTTTCTCATTGGACAGTGGATACCTACAGTAGAGTGTGTTAGGGGAAAAGTTGAAATGTTCTCAACTTTTGGTCACATGATGGAGTGTCACACCCTTGCATTTTCATTTTATAGTCTTGTGTCACACAATTCCCACTAAAATCAATGGATTTAGGCACCCTAAGGGGTTTCACATCAAACATGCATAACATGGTTTTTTAATTGTTGTTTTTAACACTGATAAAATTGCTATGTGCTGTTTTTAATTGTTTTTCAATGTAAATGTGCTAGACTGACGTCTTTCACCATTTCCCCATGTCTCGTTGTTTTTCCAGTGTCTTGCACAGGGGTGCCACATTTGTATTAAAAAGAAGTTAAAAGAATTTAAACTTTTAAAACTGCATCTCGAAACCTGCATTACATTCCATTCATTGTCTAGCTATTTCTAAAGCTGTTGAGTGTAATTTTTTCGATGTTAAAATACTTTCTTTTATCCCATCTTAATATGTAAAGATAACTATAAGCAAGCATTAGTAGGTTGATTTCCCTGAAAAGTGTAAACACTGTGGCTCTGTGGCACTTTCCAAAATGTATCTGTTTGTTTGAGCGGCCCGGGCCAGCCTGACAAAGCAACACTGGCTCAACCAATGGTGTGAGTTTGGGTTGGGACTATCTGTTTTTTCAACTGAATGGTATATGGAACTCTGCTTGAAAACAACATTTATTTTTGCAATTCTATTCGGTGACCCTAGTGTCACAGACATTACACACTTCAGCTATAGCTCAAGCATTTGGCCTGAATGGTCCCTAAGTATGTTCTAGATGGGCCAGCACAGTTGCAATCTGTTGGCCAAGCATTTGTGTCTGCATTTGCATACTTGTGTAGTTTGTTTCCAGCCTAATGGCTAAAGTGTGTGTCCGCTAAATGTATGAGACAAGATGCCAGATGTAAACACGATTGTAATCTGAATTCCTCCTGTGAATGAGAGTGGCAGGAATGAAAGAAAGACAGGATCTGTGATTAGGATTAAGACAAAAAGAGAGGTGGGTGGAAAGAGGTTTGCAGCTTGTTACCTCTTTTATTCTGTCTTGTTGAAGCATGCGTGTGTGAGTTTGTATGACAGCATGCCCCTGAGGAAATTTTAAGAAAGCTGCTGCATCCAAAAAGACCTTGTCTACACACACAAACCCTCTCGCCCCACTGCACTAATTAGTAACGGAAGCTGGACGCTCAGAACATTCAGGCCCCATCAAGTGTTTGAGCCAAACTCTTTCAGCACACACACACACACACACACACACACACACACACACACACACACACACACACACACACATACACACACACACACACACACACACACACACACACACACACACACACATATACACACCTTTTCTTATCTCTGTGCTAAAACATTATTTAAATGGTTTTTAAACACATACACATATCTACAAACTAAAACACAGACAGACACACACACACACAGAGAAAAAAAACAAAAAAACACACAGGTGGTAATCAGGGACCGGACCATCTTAATTGTCATTCCATAGACGAACTGGCCTAGTTTCAAACCCTACACACTGTACAGAACACACACTCCAAAACACACACTGAAGCGTCTTGTAAAATCAATGCAACACATGCTCTTAATCTAAAGAAACACCTGCAAAATTATTGGATATTTCACAAACATAAGTCTTTAAGTAATTTTGTTTTCTAAAGTAATTTTCTCAGAAAGTAGGGTTAAAATAACCTGCCAAAATATTGCATGATTAAAAAAAGTGTTCATTATTCTAACAACATTATCATTAGAACATGATGGAGTGTCTATTCTAGACTTACATTTTACAACAGGACATGTACCCTCTAATAAAAAATAGTGGTTGATCCATGTTGTTCACAGACCAATTCTTGACTTTTATAATTTACTCGCCCAAAAAGTAATATTTGGTTACATCCTTTCAATATTTGGTTGCATCCTTTCCATATCTATTCATAGTGTAATTTAGACCAAGACACAACTTAGTGGCCATTCACACCCAATGCGTTTTTGTGTCTGTACACACTGTTTTTCAATTGTTTCCCTATTTAAACATGCCCTAGATGACATCTTGACCATTGTACCTTGTCTCGCTTCAGAGTCTCGTGCTTTGTTTTTTAGACATTGTGTCAAGTTAAGAAGAACTTCAACTGTCAAAAACGTCTCTCGAGACACCTGTGTTCTATTCTATTTATTGTGCTGCATATAGCTTTTTTATGCATTTGGTGTGAATGGTCCCTTAATCCCCATTCAAGAAACAAAACAATATGGTCATATTTACAAAGGAGCAGTTTTAAAATATTTTCCAATGGAAGTTTCCAAAGAAAATGTCTATATTTCTGACTTCTAAATTAGTTGTTGACCATTATGGGTTTTCAATGTTGGTGCTGACATTGATATCTAGACAGCAGGGTTGCAAATGGCTGATATAATGGCGAATTATGCATAATACAATTTAAAGATAGCAAATGAGAAGCACAAATATAGCTGGAGTTAAATGAACACTTATTTTACATCTTATTTACTTAAAAATCAATAAAATAATATGTGAAACTAAGCATTGACTAAGCTATTCATAGATTTTGGAGCTGACACAAGGGGAATTAACTACTTTTAATCAGACAAGTGGGCATGGTTGTAGGCTAATGCAATCTCTAAATAGCTCATTATCAGCTGAGTAATTGGCCTGGCTAATATATCGGTTTAACACTACTCAATAATTGTATTTCAAAATTTGTGGTGTTAGGCATCAGCCAAATAGGTCTTAACTGTCTGAACAATGCGTAATAATGACATTGTTAAGACTGACAGAATAACAACTGATCTGAGTGAGACTTTATTCTTTTAATTCTGTGACCTCAAATTTCCCTCAAGGAAAACACAACCAATCAAACAAATACACACACACCTCTCCACTGACCCTGCCCTTCCCCCTTCACCCCCTCTGTCTTTTAGTATGAATAGAAATAAGAAACTTTTTCAGAGAGATCAGAGAGAAAGAGAGAAAGAGAGAGAGAGAGAGAGAGAGGAGAGATTGTAAGACAGAGAAAGGGGTGTTTTTGCTTATTCTATTTTAAATTGTATAGTGTATATTGTTATTATAGTTTTCATTTTATTTTATTCCTTACCTGGCACCTTATCTTAATTATATTATATTGTCATTTGTTACGGTTTTATTATTATTATTATTATTATTATTATTATTATTATTATTATTATTATTATTATTATTATATTTTCTTGTCATTATCTGTTTTGTGTATTAATATTTTGGTCATATTGTGTGTAAAATGCCAATAAGTACTTTAAATTTGAAACTGAAAACTGAGAGAGAGAGAGAGAGAGAGAGAGAGAGAGAGAGAGAGAGAGAGAGAGAGAGAGAGAGAGAGAGAGATGAGGTATTACTGAGCAGGAAAAGTACTAATCCTCTGCCTTGCTTTTTTCCAGCCAATGATACCCAGAAGCAACTGGCAACAGCTGCTCAGAAATATCCCCAATCACACACACACACACACACACACACACACACACAATCCAAGTGTATCAACATGCAATGCCATTTATAACTTAATATTATAAACAAAAACAGATCCCCCTAAACATTTGACACACTGTTTAGTCTATCACACAGTATAAACAGCTAACATTTGAAACCAAAAAATTCTTATGGCTCGCTGTCCCTGTGTAACATTATAACAGTTTAGAAAGCTCTCATACGGCTAAACAAAACCAACACTTGCTCACTTTCAGTAACAAACTGATCAGTGTGTGGTATAAGCTTCGTTACCCTGTCATAAATGCATTATTAATGCTTTATTAACTATTCATAAGCATCCCAGAAGATAAGTCAGCAGTCAAACAGGAAACGGTGTTCCTAAACTCCTTGAAATGTGCAGTATAGTAGAATATACTAACCTTAACCTAAACCCAAACCCTAAATATAACCCCAACTAGAGAAGGGTGATGAACAGATTAGATTGCTTTTGTGACACATCAAGCATTGGTTTGTTGTGGATGAGTGTGTGCGGAAGGGTATGTGTGTATGTGTTAAATGCAGGAATATTGCCAGGGCAGTGGTTCATTTCATGGGTGGTAAAGGAGCAGTGTACATGTCTGTGTTTGTGTGTATGTGTATTTGTTGGATGTCGTACAGAGCATAACTTCTGCCATCTGTTCATGACTGCCAGAAGTGGTATTGTAGAGCAGGGGGAAATCAAGAACAACACACACACACACACACACACACACACACACATACACACAAAACCACCACCACCATCATACAACGTAACATACTTCATTCACACATAATGTACTTTATATAATCCCACAAAAATGTATATAAAACACAATCAAATTAATAAAAGAAAGTGATGTACACACACCCACACGTTTACTTTACCTAAATGGGGACATACCATAGACTTCTATTGTTTTTATATAAAGCTAATGATAATTACAGTAGACTAACCCTGACCCACACCCTAGCCCTACCCTTTAAAAAAAAAACTTTTTGCAATTATAGAATGAAAAATAAAATACAGTTCTGAATTTTTATTTTGAACAATTTATGAAAGGTTTTTCCAAAAAAGGACATCCCCAAAAAGATCTAGGGAACATTTTGTCCCCAAACTATAGCTAAGTACACCAAACTTTTTGCAGTGTGGCATGGCGCATTATCCTGCTGAAAGAGGCCACTGCCATCAAGGAATACCGCTGCCATGAAGGGGTGTACATGGTCTAAAACAATCTTTAGGTAGGTGGTACATGTCAAAGTAACATCCAAATGAATGCCAGGACCCAAGGTTTCCCAGCAGAACACTTCCCAGAGCATCACACAGCCTCTGCTGGCCTGCCTTCTTTCCATAGTGCGTCCTGCAGCCATCTCTTTCCCAGGTGAGCAACGCACACGCACCCGGCCGTCCACATGATCTAAAAGAAAACATGATTCATCAGGCTAGGCCACTTTCTTCCATTGCTCCACGGTCCAGTTCTGACGCTCATGTGACCATTGTAGGAGCTTTCGGCGGTGGACAGGGGTCAGCATGGCACTCTGACCGGTCTTTGGCTATGCAGCCCCATACGCAACAAGCTGCGATGCACTGTGTGTTCTGGCACCTTTCTATCATGGCCAGCATTAAGTTTTCAGCAATTTATGCTATAGTAGCTCTTCTGTGGGATCAAACCAGATGGGTTAGCCTTCGCTCCCCATGCGCATCAATGAGCCTTGGGCGCCTACGACCCTGTTGCTGGTTCACTGATTGTCCGTCCTTGGACCGCTTTTGGTAGGTACTAACCACTGCATACCGGGAACACCCCACAAAACCTGCCGTTTTGGAGATGCTCTGACCCAGTCGTCTAGCCATCACAATTTGGTCCTTGTTAAAGTCGCTCAGATCCTTACGCTTGCCCATTTTTCCTGCTTGAACACATGACATTCAAGAACTGACTGTTCACTTGCTGCCTAATATATCCCACCCCTTGGCAGGTGCCATTGTAATGAGATAGTAAATGTTATTCACTTCACCTGTCAGTGGTTTTAATGTTGTGGCTGATCAGTACGTACACACAAACACACATATTCAGCCGTTTGTTCTACCACATATTTAAGTATCAAAGCAATTTCCTTCAGGGGAACTAATAATTACATTTAAGACCCATCCTACAGGCTGACAGACCAGCAAGTGTGTACATGCTTCTCCGTGTGTGTGTGTGTGTGTGTGTGTGTGCATTACTGTGCAGGTAGGCTATCTGTAAGGAAGTTTGTGTGTGTTTCATAAAGTAGATAGTTATGACTCTAAATTCTTATTGGACAGGCCACATTTGAAGCTGATGTAAAATGCCAAGAAACGCTTCGCGCTGTGCTTCAAAACACCTCTTACTTATGGTGAAATCACTGTAACGCACAGCCCCTTGTGACTTAATGCTTTAGTGAACAGGTGGCTATAGCCGACACTTGGAGAAACTGTTTCTTTGCTCATTAATAACTCATCTGCTGACCTGCAGCGGGTTTCGAAGAGCATTAATAAGGTGAATGAACCCCAACTAATGACACACACACAAAAAAAAACACTCATGTACACACATTCATAGGGTCTAAATATGGTTATAGACCATAGATAGTATGTAATCAGAGGGGACTGGAATAGGATGTGTATTTAAGTGACATTTAAGATGACATTTAACACACTTTATAAAGCATCAAGCATTAGGCCACATATTAAGACGTTGAAGCAAACTGTGTGCATGCAGATGCAGTTGACTATCTGTCTGTCTATAAATGTTAGTAATTTTAACTTTTTCACTCCATCTGGATATTGACAGAATGACAGAATTAGATAAACAGAAGCATAGAAAAGGTGAGAGAAAAGTGGATTTGGTGGTTAGAATTAAGAGTAAAAAGGAGGTAAAGTGTTTGCTGGTTACTTTCTCAGAACAATTCCTCTTTGTTTATGCTGTGGGTTCACTAAAGACATTCTGCATTCTTTTCTTTGGACCAAGTGTGAACATTAACTGTAATACTCTCTCTGTCTCCTAATATTTACCTGATATCAGGATGAGAAATCAGATCCACCTGCAATCAGACGATCTCTCCCAACACACACTCAAACAGCCGAGAAATGGGCCAAGAAAGAATCAAGCTCATTTTATTTCATAAGTGACTGTAACATGTTTAGAAGACCCATCTTAAATCCAAACAAAACGGAGACTTGGGTGAACTCAGCCAAGAAACCTGACTTTAACAAACAATCTACACCTCTATCAACACCAAAACATGAACTCTCATGCCTGCCCACATATGCAGAAAATTCAGTTACTACCTGCCTGAAGTGATAAGCTATTATTCAGTCGTTACACACACACACACACACACACACACACACACACACACACACACGTGCACACACACACACACACACACACACACACACACACACACACTCTCTCTCACTTTCTCTCTCTCTCTCCCTCTCTCTCTCTTACACACACACTTTACTGTCATGTAATCTGCTCTGCAGGGCCTCATCCGTCAACTGCGGGATAATAAATCAATGGCAAGGACAAAGTGTGTTTACATAATATCAGCTACACAAGTGTTCATTGCAACAATACCCACTTTGTGCCACAGTACAAACTCAGCCTGTTATGTACAGGAAACCTGAGCCTCTTAAAAACGCAGATTTACTGACAACCTGTTCATTTTCAGTATGTAATAAACAGTAATAAACAGCAATCTTGGTGAAAGTGTTCACAGATTGCTTCTGAAATAAATGTTTAAGGAGCGCTTGCATTGAGATGGAAGAGGTGTGTGTCCAAACAGGTTTATGAATTTTGAGTAAGCTCAAATCAATTTATACCTAGTTTAAATATTTGATGAATGTTTATGGAATTCATAAGAGGAGGAGGTGCAGATCGCATTAAATAAGAATGCATATGAGACTCAAAGGCTCAGATACACGGTTCCCCTACTTTTTGATCAATTAATTTCCATGACTTGCATGACCTTTTCAGTCATTTGTGATAAAGTTTAAATCAGAACAATTTGATAATGAATCACTCATCCCAATCTGTGAACTGGTTTGACCGATTCATTAAAATAATCTATTTAAAAGAATGATTCGCTCACAAACAGAACATCACAATACGTAGCTTGCAAGCAATTTGTTCCCTACTCAAGCACAAAATATAGAGCCAATGAAATATTTGATAGCTAAGCATAACTAAAAAAACCTGTATTCACTACTACTTCCATGACTTTTAAATGAATAGATCACTCTAAAATGAAAATTCTGTCATTATTTACTCACCCTCTTGCATTTCAAACCCATATGATTTTAATTTGTGGAACACAAAAGGAGATGCTAAGCAGCATGACAGCCTCAGTTACCATTCACTTTTATTGTATGTAAAAAAGTTGCAATGAAAGTGAATGGTGACTAACACCCTGTGTACACCAGGCGTGTCCGTTGATGCGATGCAACGCAATGGCTTGAGGCTGTCTACACTTGACGCATCAACAGAAACATTCTAAACCATTTATTTGTGTTGTTGGCTGTAGTTGCGCTAGTGCGTGCAGTGAAAAATGGAACGAGACACTCTTTTACTGTTGGCGAGACGCGACATGCAGCAATGGACGAGGTGCGCCGCAATAGATGCGATGCGCGCAACGGACGTTTCGAGTGTAGACAAAATCATTAATTACAATGAGTTCTACTGCTTTTTACGCGACACGCTGCTCGCGTCTGGTGTAGACAGGGTGTAAGTACAACAGGTGTTCCACAGAAGAAAGTAAGCTATACAGGTTTGGAACAACATGAGGGTGAGTAAATGATCACAGAATTTTCATTGTTGGGTGAAATATCTCTTTAAGATTTTATTTCCAGGACTTTTTCAGACCTGAAAATGAAAAATTCCCAAGTATTCGAAGCCCATGTAAACCCTGCAAATAGTGAGACAGAGAGAAACAGAGATAGAGAGAGAGAGAGCCATGTAGAATGAGATGTAATGTCTGACCTGTGGGCTCTGGGGACAACAGACGGGCACTGTATACCGGAGGGAAGACAAGTGCCGCAAGGTACAGGAGGAGACAGAGCGTGACCATCCCGGGCGGAGCGGCGCGGGGACGAGTGTCCTCACTACAGAGACCAGAATCAGACATCCTCTACCGTTACACACATGCTGTCAATGTAGCGCTGCCACACACACACCTGTCAAAAAAACGATGCTGGTCCCACACCTGAAACAAAAGAGCATTTAGAAATTCATTACTAAAGAGGAACTCAGAACATATTTTTTAGTGGTGTAGAGTAAAAAATTGTCACAAATTTTCAATAAACATTAGGCCTGTTGCTTGTTATTTATGGAATACTCAGCCAACTCTATTGAAATACCTTGCTGACGTGCAAAGCTCTCTGTGTTTACTGTAAATTGAAAAATAAAGTGTGACGACCACACACAACTGCATAAAATGGAGTTATTTGAAATTATATGTCCTGCTCTAGTTTAGACGAGGCTGGGATTTGTTGTAAACTCTCTTTTGCATTCTTACTCACTCTCTTTTTCTTCTCTCTCTCTCCTTCTCTCTGGCCGGACTACTCTGAAACACGTCTTTCACTAAGCTAACACAAACACACTTATCTCTCTAAAGAAAACATATGCTCCCTTCACACACTGTGGCTTGTGAGTGTGTGTGTGTCTGCGCCATGCCACATAGAGAGTTTACATTAGTCACAATAAAAGGAATGTATAGAAGTTTAGCTAAATGCACATACATACAGAGCTGAAGGCTGTATGGTTTGGTGCCCCACTGAAAGATTTTCACTCAAAGATGTCAAAAATATGTGAAAACTCTGTGTTTCTTTAAACTTTAACTCCTGTTATTTTAGAACAGCCATGATTTAGACACAGGCACACACACAAAATGTTTGTGCTAACTTGAAACGGCGGCATTCTTCTTGTATGGCCGCAGTTGAGACTTGCACACTTCTAAAGCTGGCGCAGCGCTGTTTTTCTTTCCCCTGATGAGCAGACACTCAGTTCTTGGTCAGCACATACTGAAGAGAGAAGGACCTTTGAAGCCAGGTTGGTGTGTTGAGTAACTCAGTGTTTTCCCTGGCTTGCACTGAGCAGGAGTGTGCATAGTGGTGTGTGCTGATAGTGTATCAGCGCTGGCTGTTTGTGGGAGAGAAGGGTATATTTGTGAAGTGTATCTGTATAGTGTATTTCTGGAGTGTGTATCGCAGGTGTGTTTTTAGAGAATGTTTCTGGAGCCATACTATCTTACAGCAACAGTCTTGAGTGTGTGTGTGTGTGGGGGGGTTGGCCTTAAGCAGAAACAAACTTTGGGTCTGCTACCATATTCTCAGAGATAGAAATAGCCTTATTTTATATATTATTACTTATTTTGAAGGAATATTCCGGGTTCAGAAAAGTTAAGCTCAATTGACAGCATTTTTGGCATAAAGTTGATTACCACAAAAATTATTTTCGACTCGTCTCTCTTTTTCTTTCTAAAAATGCAATAATGGGGCCAATGTGTGGAGGGTTTAAAGGCAGAAATGTGAAGCTTATAGTTTTATAAAAGCACTTACATCAATTTTTCTGTTAAAAATTGTGTATTATTTGACCTGTAAAGTTGTTTAAATCATTAGGGTTTTAGAGTTCGTTGACATTACATTGTCAAGGCAACGAAGATGTAAAACTGGCTATTACTTTATACAGAAAAGGTTAGTAAGTGATTTTATCACACTAAAATCATGTTAGCATGTATATACTTTTTAAGTCTTGTGGCTAAACTTTTGAAATAGTGAGTATTTTAATGTTTACGGATTGGCCCCATTCACTTCCATTGTAAGTGCTTCACTGGAACCCAGATTTTTGCTTTTTTTTTTTTTTTTTTTTTAAAGAAATAAATTTTTGTGGTAATCAATATTATACTACAAATGCAGTCGACTGAGCTTAACTTGTACTGAACCCGGAATATTCCTTTTAGACTCTCTGGGATACTTCATTCTGAATGGTCAATCATGATTCATGGCATTCAGCAATCAAATTTTATTGTATAATGACCACTAAACTGTTTAATTGACCATTTTCCTACATAGCTGTGCTAGTTTCGTATCTCTTGTATGGTCTTTTTCTTCTCGTGTAATAATATTTTTTTCTATTTAATCTCAACATAAAACAATATTTCATACTTGTTTTTTATTTATTTGGTAAGTAGCTGTACAATAAATGAAATAACGTACAGTCTACTGGTGCAATAGCACAAAATAAACTCCTTTAGGGTAATACAAGACTAAGGTTTACAATAATAATCAGATCAGCTGACAGTACATTATCCCTTAAACTAGCAGGGTGTAGACTGAAAATGAGTCAACTGGGGCAAATCTTCCAATAATATGTTCTGGATATAGTCTACTTAAATTGTCATACATGCCTACACCTGCTTGTATCTGTTTCAGTAATTGTGACAAACACAATACGTGCTGTTTTGTGCTTCTTAGAATTTGTATATTACCAGCTTTTTGGGATTGCGTCTTACATGACTGATCTCCAGCAATGTGCTACCGTGTGGTATTCTGAAGTTCAGCTCTCTCCAAACAGTCAGTGTTTATCTATGGGATAACTGAAGAATTTGACTTGGTTATCAGTCCGGTCAATAAATCAAGACTAGCTTCTATGTTTACAGTCTGTTTGTATCTATCTTTCCTTGTCTCTTACTTTTAGACTGCTTAGTCATTGGCGATACGGAACTAATATTAAAATCTAAAAATTTAAAAGAGATTACAACATTCTGTTTTTGAAAGCTCCTTTGATGGCAACAAAACAACTACAGAACTGAACAAGGGTGTGTATGGGAATATGCTGTCACTTACTGGGCATTTATGTGTGTATAATGTGTATAATGTTTTCAGTGAAAGAGAGTTTTAATGGAGTCCTGTCACACGCTAGTCAAACAATGCACAAAAACTGGGACTCAAAAATGTCAGTAATCTCTAGTAATTGTGCAGCCATGTCAACGGCCGGCCCAGTCTAAATTAGCCAATGAAAATATGGATTAGGAGGGAGACAGAGTAAGAGAGAGAGAGAGAGAGAGCGAGATAAAGAGAGACGGTAAGAAAGAAAGAGAAAGTGACAGAGAGAAAATAGATAAAAAGCTGAAGCCATAGGTGTCTCTATTAGAGTTGGGCTGTAATCCTCTTCCGAGGACTTCCCTGGCCCTCCTGTGGCTCTCTAAAAGCTCTGTGTGCAAGTGTGTGTGTGTGTGTGTGTGTGTGTACGTCTAATGTAGAACATTGCACAGTGGTGAGAAATAAATTCACTAACCCACTCTGAGTTCTATTATACATCTCCATGTAGGAACACATCACATTTCCACTCTCCAAGTGCACAAATCAGAGGACCAAATTACATTTACACATGTTTGTCACTCTGAAATGTCTTTTTTCCCCCTCTAAACTCTTTAGTGGTTGATTTTTCTGTCCTTTCTAGCCTATAAAACCCAACATGTCATCTGCTTAAATGTAGGGCTCCGGCATGAGACCGTCCACAAAACCATTATTCATGGCAAAAGAGCAACACAAGAAAAATTAAAAACATGAGGGATGAAACAGTTTGTGAGCAGCTCTGCATTGTCCATTGTTTATTGTGTGTTCAATTTCATACATTCTTTTTTTAGCCCTTGGACCGCATTGTACATTGTGTGCAAAATTATCTTGTGTACATTATTTGTTAAGTGAAGTTTTTTTTTTTTTAATCCTGTCAACAGCTATAGGGTCCAAATATTGCTTTATATAGATAGACAGAGAAACCTTAATGGCATATAGTCCTCTTTTTTTTTTTTTTTTTTTTTTTGGCAAGATAGTCCTAAGAGAAGCATATTGATTTTGAGCCAGCACCAGTCAGTTAAGGGTCACAATTCGTTGTTGCGTCTATTTGAAAAGGAGCTGATTTTTCCCTGATGACATGACCTGTCACATTTAACGGTTGAGTTATTTAATGGCTGAGTTGTGTGAAGACTCTTAATACCTTTGGGATATTTTTGAGGGATTGTAACTAATTCTAGATGGGCTGTATGAATGATCTGAAAACACAGGGGACACATTACTGAAAAATAATTATTACCTCCTCAAAAGTGAGGCGAATTTCTAAAAGTGGTGATATTGGTTCCTACACATATTAGTTCTACAACCAAATTTCTCACAAGGTGAAACTTGCAACAAGAAACCATTTAACATCCATTTTCCTTGTAAAAGCCCTAAAATAGCAGATATAAATATTAGATCTGCTGAAAATCTTTATATGAGTTATATTTGGGGAAAAACTTGCAGTTTACAAAGTTTCTATCCAGTTAGTTGTCGTCATTCTACATGAGGTGGCTAATTGGCCCCAGTAGCCCCCGTTAACACCTCCAGAGTATCTAATTCACTCCGATAGCAACAATTGGATTCAGATGGCCCGTGGGTACGGCGGGGGGGGGGGGGGGGGGCAGCGAGGTTCCATTCAGTGTGAGCTAAAAATAACACAAATGAAGCCTGGCTAAGGTGGCCACAGAAGAAATTGATGTTATTTTGGTTTTAAAATGCGTCACACATCAAGCTGTAAAGTGCTTTGAGTAGTCTTTCTAACCAGCTGAGTGAAGGTTAACGAGTTAGTGATTTTGTAACAGGTAAACATATGAACACACAAGTGTTTTATAATAGTCTATAGCTTATGTATTTTGGCTAAAGTCAGTAGATATCTACATAGCCTGCTGCACTGTTCAAAACAGTTTTGTGTTGGAGAGCACTATATATCGGTTAAAATAAGTGCCCTTGACAGCGTTTCTCCTCGTCACCTCACATCCCACGGCGTGTTTCAGCACCATCAAGAACACCTACTACATGACAAAGACCTGCTGCTGCCTACGAAATACAGGTTCATATACTCGTTTGAGGAAAATTAGTCAGTTCCATAACTCTAATCGTCTGTCCACAGCCTATTTCTGTCAACACAAATCTAAATTATACACTCCAAACATTGTATCTGAATCTTACTGCAGATGTATTTTCAGCACAGGTGCGGCTCTTCCTCGGGACTGGTGAAGCAGCTTACGAGCACGCGGTGTAGTCATCCATACACAAGCGCTCCGTGCAACACCTGTCCGACTGAGAGCGATAGGAGCACACACCACATGTCACCGGAACCGCAGCTCACTTCTGAACTAAAACTTTCATTTCGAATGGCTTTGATTTAATCATTCGTCTAATTTTTTTATTTATTTATTTATTTATTTATTTATTTTTTTTTTAAAGGGCGCTTCTTACCTAAAACTAAACAAACATGTTTTGGAACTGGAACAAGGAAACAACTAGAAATTTGCTTTACAAGACTATCTTCTTAGTTGATAGTAGTAGTAGTAGTAGTAGTAATAAGAATACTAATAGCAAAGTTCTCACCAAAGATTCCTTTTTTGGAAGTAATCCTTTTCGAGGTCACAATTAAGTAGGCTATTTTGATTGACTCTTTGAGAAGGATTGGTTGCGAGGTCCCTCCAGATGTTTCGTGAATTACATTCAGGAGCCAACTCCGTATAAAAACGAAGATTAAAAAAAAACAACAACAACAAAAAAAAAAGGAATAGAAAAGAAAATAAACTTAAGTTTACAAATCCAAGCGTTGGGCTCCGTCAAGGAAATCTTTCTTTGACAGGCGTGTAGTCAGCCGACGGTTTGAGAAGAAAGCCGTATTCACCACACAGCCTTGAACTGTCCAACTCTGTCCAGTCCTTAGACCGCTGAAAAGCGTTCACAAATGTATTAAAAATCACACTAAATTTCATCATCTAATGAAGCGCTCCGCTCTTCTCCGCTGCACTGTCCGAGAACAACTGCTTCGCTGCGCCGCTCGGTCGGTTATGAGGTGCGGGGCGTTTGTTGCTGTGTGTGAAAGCTTGGCTGACAGACTCCCACTAACAGTTCGGAGCACCAGGCTCTGGAGAGAGGGAAAAAAATTAACTAGGATCGGATTTCAAACCGCGTCCCTGCTGCGAGTGCAATGCTCGCCGCCTGCCGCCCCCCCCTTGCGAGTTCAGGGTACACACAGAGAGAGAGAGAGAGAGAGCGAGAGAGAGAGAGCGAGAGAGACTGAACTGAGATAGGGCGAGAGAGAGAGAGAGAGAACCTGAATTGAGAGAGGGAGTGAGAGAGAGATAGAGAGAGAGTGAACCTGAATTGAGAGAGAGAGAGAGAGAGAGAGAGAACCTGAATTGAGAGAGGGAGAGAGAAAGATAGAGAGAGAGAGAGAGAACCTGAATTGAGAGAGGGAGAGAGAAAGAGAGAGAGAGAACCTGAATTGAGAGAGAGAGACAGATAGAGAGAGAGAACCTGAATTGAGAGAGAGAGAAAGAGAGAGAGAACCTGAATTGAGAGAGAGAGAGAGAGAGAGAACCTGAATTGAGAGAAAGAACCTGAATTGAGAGAGAGAGAACCTGAATTGAGAGAGAGAGAAAAAGAGAGAGAACCTGAATTGAGAGAGAGAGAGAGAGAGAGAGAGAGAGAGAGAGAGAGAGAGAGAGAGAGAACCTGAATTGAGAGAGAGAGAGAGAGAGAGAGAGAGAACCTGAATTGAGAGAGAGAGAGAGAGAGAGAGAGAGAGAGAACCTGAATTGAGAGAGAGAAAGAACCTGAATTGAGAGAGAGAGAGAGAACCTGAATTGAGAGAGAGAGAGAGAGAGAGAGAGAGAGAGAGAGAGAGAGAGAACCTGAATTGAGAGAGAGAGAGAGAGAGAGAGAGAGAGAGAGAGAACCTGAATTGAGAGAGAGAAAGAACCTGAACTGAGAGAGAGAACCTGAACTGAGAGAGAGGGGGAGAGAGAGAGAGAGAGAGAGAGAGAGAGAGAGAGAGAGAACCTGCATTGAGAGAGGGAGAGAGAGAGAGAACCTGAAATGAGAGAGAGGGAGGGAGAGAGAAAGAAACTGCATTGAGAGAGGGAGAAAGAGAGGGGGGCACTGGAGCTGCAGGCACCTCCCACATCACACCCGAATATTCAATCAACTTACTGTCAAATGAGCTGCGCTAAGCGAACCCAAACCGCGCTATGGTGTGTGGAGAGAGTCAGCAGAAAAACAATTTAAAAAAGCGAATATTTGCTGTTCATACTCTTTTAAATACAGCATTACACTGTAAAAATGTTTTGTGAGCTAACCTAAAGACAGTAGGCTATGTGTTTCATGTGGTAACATCTACATTTACTGGTTTGATTCAAGTAAAAAATGGTGCACTCGGTAATTTTTTCCTCATTAAAAAAGTTTTACTCCTTGAAGAACTGTAATTATGAAACATACTGTATGTACTCCAGTCATATCAGTAACCTTATAAAAGCTGTTTTATTCTACATGGAGAGGCCATGTTAAGCCCTGCTCTCACTGTCAGTGATTTTGTCGCTGGATGCTATAGAGCTGTTCAGCCATAACGTCAATTTGTAGGCGAACTCAGAAGTCTAAATCGCTATGGGTTTCCTCTGGATTTTCCTATGGGTTTTTAAATGGGGGTTGTCAACTTATAAGTGAAATAAGGTAAACAGTGGTAAACATTACTTGATGATACGTTCTACAACATAAATTACACACTACAAATTAAATTAAAATTAAACACCTCAAATGTGAATTTTGAGAAAAAATTAATGCCGTATTCTCTTCCGGGTTTTTGGACTACAACATGGACAGCTCAATAGGAGACCATTCGTTTTCAATGAAATGACAGTTGGCGACATCCGGCGACACGAGTAACAGCAACCATTGGCGACAGGATGTATGCGTGTCAAGAGATGCGACAAAGTTGAGAAAAGTTTAACTTTATGAAAAATGCAGAGCAATATTGCACAGAGTCTACCAATGAGAGAAGACATTGGAGCTCACGACATCTGTCTCTTGTGAGATAATGGATCTGAGCGCAGAAAAGACGGAGGATTTGTTGTTGTCATCAATTTCACTGTTCTATATCGTTTGTCTGTATACCTGGAAAACCGTGTCTGAAATCTAAGGCATTCTGAGTGAGTTTGATTGATACATTAAAGGTTCGTTCATTGATATGATTGAGCATTGCTGCAGTTCAGAACACTTTTCCCTCCAGAATACTCATTTTTAGCGGGATGATGTAGATTGGATTATGTACCAGAAATTGTTGGCATTGTGAGTTTAATTCATACATTAATAGTTTGTTCGTCTTGTTTATAATATGATGCATTGAGCACAGCTGCAGTTTACATAAAAACACTCTCCCCTGCAGAATGTTTATTTTTAGAGACAAAACAATTTATTGCTAGTCAAATAAGAATGTTATCTTAGTTTTACAGGCAATATATCTCATCTGTGATCAGATTTGTGCAGCCGACTAATAACATTAGAGCGACAGCAGTAAGAACGCCCACTTGCGACACAGAGTACAGAGAGTAGCGACATCTAGCGACAAAATCGCTGACAGTGTGAACGAGGATTTAGAATCACATGACCAGCCGAATACTACTCACTTAATCTCAGTAACCGCCCTGTTATTGGACACTTTCACTCATCATGGATTAAATGAATGTGAATAGTGATTTTAAACAAAGGCATCTGTAATGACCAAAGTATACTTTGATTTTCCGCATTCCGGATCGGATTGTTTGTCATCAGCACAGTTTGCATGGACTGTCTGCGTTTGGCCCAGTTTTTTCTTGACATATGGAGAGTCATCGCCTGTGCACATTGTTGGAGTATGTGCCTGCCGTTGACTGTATTAAAAGCGTATCACAAAGCAGTAATAGTGTGCATGCATTGAACGCATTTGTATTCGCATGCTGTCAAAAGACTATACTTTAAAAGGCTGAGCGCTCGATAGTGTGTGAGACCACCCGACACGCAAAAAAACAAAGTATGTCCAAGTCTTAATTGAAAACTATTGAGTTTGAATGATGCTGCATCCATGCCCTTAGGTGTCAGTGAAACTCCAATATGAAACAAACAAAAAAGTGACTAATTGCACCTTTAACATAACTGAATCAACCTGAATACTATGGTGCCTTGATCTCGCCATGGAATACAAAAATAAAAAAGGTAATTCTGAATTTATATCTCACAATTCTGACTTTATAACTTGCAACTCCCGGTTACAATTAAATGACATGAACTAGATATAGACTGCATGATATAGTCGCAATTGCATCATATAAGCTCACAATTGTGAGAAATAAAGTCGCAATTTCAAGATGTAAAGTCAAAATTGCAACATATAAAATTGCAAGTTATAAAGTCACAATTGCGAGTTAAGTCGCAACTGCATGATAAACACTCAACTTTATATCTCGCAATTAAAAGAAATAAAGGAACAATTGTGAGATATGAAGGGGGGGGGGGGGTTCAAGGGGGGAAAGCTTACTATTCTATATACATGACAAGGAAATTTTTTTGGATCTGGTTGTAGGTCATTTCAGATGTAAGACTGACTAAAAGAACCTTAAATCACATCATGTTGGCAAAAAGCATGATCCTGATCATTTCTACACTGAATATTCAGGTATAAATTGCATTTTATATTCCCCAACCTAAGGCCTGTTACTTTTTCCTTTTATGTTTTCATTATTTTATCCTCAGACATCTCAAGCTGCTGTCATTTCTTCAGCAGAAACCAGAAGTTCAAGTGTGCATGTAATAACAGCCTGCGTGATCAGGTATTTCTGCTTGTGTATCGGTACAGGTCTGTGTGTGTGTATATGGTTTCTGTGTTTTTGGCAGTGCATATGTGTTGATTGTTCCATCATAAAGCTGTCATGCATGTGTCTCCTGAAGGCTGATTAGCTGAGTGCCAAGTGTTGACGACAGCTGTAATTCTGTAGAAAAAGTACCAAAACAAAGACTCATTTACTGTTAAAGTTGCAAACATGTTTGCAGAGAGAACTTTATGGGGCCATAAAGCGAAGAAACCTCTTCTTAATCACCAGACGAGTGTGTGTATGTGTGAGGACAGGGAGGGAGGAAGAGAGACACAGAGTTCTTCAGTAGCTGTCCATCTGTGTTTGCTTTAAGAGAAGGGCTTTTATCCTGTGAGTGGTAAAATCAGCATGCAAACATGAGGAGTCTTGAGAGGGATTCTCATTCACATCAGCACTCTTTTTCCTGACACTAGGGTTAAAGACATAACATCACCCGTTCAATAATAACCTTTGTTAGCCTATTTCAAAACTGTATCCTCACAGTAAATAGCAGCACCACTAACATCCTATCTATCAAAGCCTTAAGAAAAAAAAAAATTGATTGTATTGATTGACAGTTCGTACGTTCACAAAGCTGTAAGTGATGACTTCTGACCCCAGCATGGGTATTTATAGGAATTTTACTGGCTTGTTGGCAGTGAGTTGTAAAAACACTCCATGATTGCTACAACCATACATGCTGAGAGAGGAAAGAGAAAGCAAAAAGAGACAAAGAGAGAGGGATCATAAGAGGACATTAAAGACCCCATGGAATGCTTTGACAAGTGCAGTTTTTTTTTCCTGTGTTGATGTATTTCCAAAAAGGAAGTTGAGGTGAGACATATTAAAGGGTTCATCATTTTTTAAAGCTGAAGTATTTAATTTATGCAACACTAGCGACACCGAACGGAATTGCAAAAATAAACAATGTTTTCACAACTGCTTTATAAATACGCCCTTGTCAAACCGTCAGATAGTCCTGCCCTCAACTCACGCCATTGGATGAGTGATGTTGTTGGGGTGGGTCAAAGCAGGTGTTCAAAACAAACAGGAATTTTTATAGAACTACAGATACACAGTGTTTACAGTTTTCGAGGAAATTAACCTATGAATGGCTTACTTATGTTGTCTGTATTTTAAGCTGGGATAAAAGAAAGTATTTTAACACAGAAAATGTTAAATACTTCAGCTTTAAGTAGCCAGTAGCCTTTAGTTTACATCACAACCTGACAAAACCAGCACAACTTAAGACATACAATAACTCATGATGTTACTTGCTATTGCTAGAAAGATAAATGTGGTATTTACGGTATAATTCAATTTAATGTAAATGGCCATTGCCATTTATTACTGAAAAAAAAAATGTTAACCTAAAAAAAATTTGCTTCATGTGGTAATATCTAAAATGATAAAGTCAAAAATATTATTCAGAATACCTGAATCAACCTGAATACATTAGGTTTCAACTAAAAAATAAATAAATGTTAAAGGTCAGATCATGTCTGAATAGCTCCTTAAGATAATAATTGCAGGTTACCACTTTTTAAAATTACAAGGCTGCGTTTCTCAAAAGCATCGCAGGCTTAAGTTAACCGTAGAGACCATTGGCGCCAATGGTTTCTACGTTCTATTTTGGCTTACGGTGCTTTTGAGAAACGCAGTCAAGCGCATTTCATTGAACACAAATTTGCTAACAAGATGAGTCAATTGTCATCCATTTTCCAGTAAGAGAAAGACCGTACATTTTAAGTGTGTATATCTGCTTATTGTTTAGTTTGTCCAATTTTATACTAGGATATAAAGTAGATGACCTCAGAGTTAACAGATATGGACTAAAAGCCACAAAACTTCAATTCTGATGTCATGGGGTCTTGAAAGACTGACTTGTGTGATCATGTGACCTTGCACAAGAGCACTGCTTTGTGGTCTGAGGACAGAGATTGATGATTAAATAAAATGAATGTGTGCAATAGAGAGAAAGAAAGAGAGAGTTTGAATGGAGCAGGCAGTATAGGAAAAGCAGGCCTAAGGGCCATACAGAATGCACAGTCAGACATTCTGAAACCTGATGAACAGAAAGAGTGGGTGACCTCCCACCCCAAGAGCCGACTGAACCTTCAAACCAAGAATTCTCTCCCCAGTTTCACCCCTTTAACCGTGTCCCCAGCCTCTGGCTACCACATGCACAATGGAGCAGAGGTGAGGACAAGGGCCTCCCTTCAGGAGAGGTTGAATATTAAACTGGGTAAAAATTATCCCTTAAAAACAATTTTGGTCCTTTATGAGTGCCTACTGGCCATGTTTTACAACATCAGAAGGTAGTGTGATTTTGCGAGTGGCGGGAGATAATCACAAATCAATAACTCTCTCACTGATTACAGATGTGGCTAAATCCCTTAAAAAACAGCATGGGCAGGGGGCCTGGGTAGCTCAGCGAGTACTGATGCTGACTACCATCCCTGGAGTCGTGAGTTCGAATCCAGGGCATCCTGAGTGACTCCAGCCAGGTCTCCTAAGCAACCAAATTGGCCCGGTTGCTAGGGAGGGTAGAGTCACATGGGGTAACCTCCTCGTGGTCGCAATTAGGGGTTCTCGCTCTCAATGGGGCGTGTGGTAAGTTGTGTGTGGATCATGGAGAGTAGCATGAGCCTCCACGTGCTGTGAGTCTCCGCGGTGTCATGCACAACGAGCCACGTGATAAGATCCGCGGATTGACGGTCTCAGAAGCAGTGGCAACTGAGACTTGTCCTCCGCCACCCAGACTGAGGTGAGTAACCGCACCACCACGAGGACCTACTAAGTAGTGGGAATTGGGCATTCCAAATTGGGAGAAAAGGGAATAAAAACAACAAAAAAAAAACAGGATGGGCATGAGATTTAAAGCATCAGTACACCACATGGGCTTTTAAAGCATGTGAAATGTAAAATACACAGACACAGCCACATTTGTTGTATCTTTTTGCCAGTTCAGCTCTTATCAGTGTGCATGCTTTTACTGATAACCTTAGGAGCTGATAGCAATTGTGTTTGTTTTCTTTTCTACCTTTGCATATTGACAGTTAGTATTTCACTGAGCATGTATGTGTGTGTTTGTGTGTGTGTGTGCATGTAACAGCAATATGTTCAATTTAAAGCATTTATGTGTTCATCATGGTCCCTTTACACAGTACCTGTGTAAAATGTTTGTTATAAAATGTATAGTTTCGACTTAAAATTCTGATTGCAATGAACCGCGATTGAAGCAGTTGCAAATTTCTTATAAATGCACACCTGTGACCACACATATTAATGCAGCTAGTTACAATGTTGCATTGTTACTGTACACGGTACAAAAGCTAAAAAAAGGTGCTTTGTCAACCTTGCCGTACATTCAGTTACTGCACTGTCCATATGTCATGTCCCACTGCCAGGTATACAACTATCCTTCTATTCTAGACCATGGCCTAGAAACACACACACAAAATCAAACACACATCATTGACATACACCCAGATCTCTGTGTAATGGTCTCTGACTCTAAAGTATGTGCCACAGAAAAGGTATTCCTTTTGGACTTCAGAGTTTCTGTCCAATACAGAGAAAAAAATTGGCATATCTGTGTCACAACTTCTATTTCCGTACAGTACAGACAGTGTATCTGTGCACGGCTACCTGCCAGTACTGCTATGAATAATCAATTAGCTTCCTCATCATTGAGCTGTAAAAAATGGAGAATAAAAGATCACGAGCAGAAATGAGTTCATGGCATATACCTGAGAGCCCTTATTTATGCTGCAGATATAATCTCACCCCAGTCTCTCCTATCAGCACCTTTTTTCCCATTCCTGTTTCCATTATCCTTCTAAGAGACAGTGTCCACTCATCTCACAGAGAGCCCTCTGAATTTTTATGTATTCAAGTGTCTTCCTTGAGGATGCATTTGTGCAAGGATATGGCCATAAATCTGTCATTGAGACAAGCAATACCAAAGCAGCCTACAAAATGCAGGGAGAGATCACAATGATGCCACCTTAACTTTAATTAAAATCAAACACATCAAGAGTCACAGATACAACTCTAATTACAAATAATTGAAAGATATTCAGTTTTAACTACAGTAGATTAATAAGATATGCATTGTCATGCCCGGTGATGGGCTGTAATTAAAGGGATAGTTCACCCAAAAATGAAAAATCTGTAATTATTTAATCATCCGCAGAATCTTTATCTTCAGTCATCTTTTCCCCCATGTAATAAAAGTTCATGGTGACTGAGGCCAACATTCTGCCTAACATCTCCCTTTGTGTTCCACTGAAGAAAGAAAGTCATACGAGTTTGGAACATCATGAGGGTGAGTAAATGATGACAGATTTATCATTTTTGGGTGAACTATCCCTCTAAAGGCTGTTCATCTGAAGAAGTCACCTATGAAGCAGCATATGGACACATGTCCTGGTCTGTGCAACTGCTATTGATCCATATCCAAACACAGCAGCCCTCATCCCTGATCCAGCAGGCATCCCTGGAATTTCTGCCCTCCACCGCCCTCTGCCACCCCCCACCCACGCTCTCGCTCGCCCTAAAGCCCTGCTCTATCTCCTCCTAATCTCTCCCTCAGACACCCTGAATTAATGCCACATTCTCCACTGATAATAGTTTAATACATGTCTCTGAGACATCGGACATACACAGCATTGATGAGTAACAGACATGTTATGCGTCTATAGCTTGTGATTGTAGCTCAACGTCTGAGATGCCATTAGAGCTTATTTATCAGCTTGACTGTGGCTTTCGCATGTTGCAGGTTGCAACTTTAAGTCGTTTGATGATTTAACTGCTTCCTGAAGCTTCCATTCTTTCTTATGGTATACTAGAGAATGCCTCTGCGCTATCATTTAAGATGTGGCAAGTGGGAAAATCATTTGCAGACCTGCTAACTAAGCATCCACTATCCAAAAACTACCAAAAAGTACCATGGTGTTACCATGTGTAGGGAATGTACCTTGGTAATACTATGGTATTCTTTTAAGTACCTTGAAGGTGAAAATACCACAATGGCAATCATTCAGTGCCATGGTATATATCAAAGTACCATGGAATAACCATCATTGGTTTGAAATGTACCATGTTAATACTATGGTATTCTTTAAAGTACCTTGAAGTGTAAATACCAATATGGTAATCATTCAGTGGCACATATCATAGTGCAGTGGAATTATAACCATCGGTTAGAAATGTACCATGGAAATACTTTGGTATTCGTTGAAATACCTTGGAGTACCATGTATCATTCAGTACATAATATAACATATCATGGTTGACCATCTGATACCATCACTGTACCATGGTATTCACACATATTTATTTTTGTTTTTTTAAAGGTTCACATTTGACTCATGCAAAAATCAGAACGAATCCATTTCTCCATGTGCTCTTTTCTCCTTAGTTTAGCACCTAACTCAGTTAGCATGTGGGCCAAGAACTGCGTCACCAGAACAAACAAAGAAACACCCTCCGCTGTATACACACACTGACACACACAAGTACACAGAGAGAACAATTATAAGAGACCTGTTGGTACTCAGAGAGCAGCATTGGTGTGATGTTTACCAACGGATTTAGGAGTAAATCTGCCCCCTACATTCCTATTGAGATTCAGACTGAGCCTTGAGAGAGAACCGTATTACTGGCCAGTCTCTATAGACCTCACTGTACACAATAGTGCTCAGCCTTAAAAGAGCCTGACAAAAACCTGCCACAACATGGAGAGAGAGAGAGATTAAAACCATTAAAATTTTAATTTGCTGCTCAAAATATCTTCCATCTGAGATAGAGCCAAGATTGTAATGACTTGGTGCAAATGTTTTTCTTAAACAGAGCATGAAGTGTATGTTTGTGTGTGTATATTTCTTGTTATATGCATTTGATTATGCATGAGTGTGCATATATTGTATTGTATTGCTCCAAACAGTACTGTATATCAGGCAGTAGTGTAGTCTAGGACATACGCAGGCATACGTCATATGCCCACCTATCTTTCTTAGGATTTTGCTTAGGTCTTTCATAAATTCACAGTATGCCCACCTCTTCAGACACTACTGCACCACTGGTGCCAGGTATATTGAGTAAAGGGCTTTGCACACCAGAGGCGACAGGATAATGTAAAATGAAATGTAGAGGGCACATTAAAAACAATAGGTGGCGTTAATCGACAGCAGTTTTATCCCGGTACGTTAGGTTAGCACCTTTCAGCTGGTCTGCCCTTTGCTCATCACGAATGAAACGAACTATCATGGAATATAGTCACAATATGAAAGACACGCAAAACAAGTTATCTAGTGTTACGATCGATAATATAAAATGCATCTCTCTACAAGTTGCAGCAGCTTTGATGAGTGTGTGGTTGATTTGCTCAATGAAGAAGAACAAATTTGAGACACTTTCACAAACTATTGCAATTCACCTGCTTGACAAGTTGACTGATAATGTTATCATGTAGACACAGTCTGAAGGTATAAAATCACTGCGTCATGCACACAGATATTAACTGTTGAACAAATGTTGGAACAATACTGATCTTATTGCCATGTACATCAACTTGTCTTATACATTTGTTCAAAACCCTATGTTACAAATGAAACATGACAACATCTAAACACTCCAAGAGTCTATATAATGGACATTTGTTTAAAATCACTGTGTAATGCACTCACATAATGACTGTTAATACAAATGTTGTCAATTGGAACAATACTGATTATATCTTATTTACATGTATATCTGCTTGTTGTACATTTGCTCAAAACCCTTATGTTACAAATTAAACATGAAGACATTTTAAACACAAAACCCATCTTCAGTCTGACCCATTATTTTACTGTTAACGACAGCACAGCTGATAACGACTGTTAACAATAGCACAGCAATAACATAATTTTGTGGAGAAACCATCACTTTTTTGGTATGCATTGTCACACAGAGTGCACTGCAAGTCACAGCATAGTATTAATATTAATAATATTTGGCAAGAAAAACACTTAACCTCTCTCTGACAGCGCACAAATGTTCTCTCCAGGTGTAAAATTTACTGAAAAAAATAATAATATTTTGTGATGAAGTAAATATAGCAGAATTTTTTTTTAATAAGTTAAAGTGTGAACTTGAAAATATAAAGTAAATTCTTAAATATTATTTATGATAGTTTGTTTTCTTTCCAATGCATCATCATGTACCAATCCTAAAGTAGAACATTTTGTCATATTTATTTGTTTATTTGAGTAAATTCTACAGTTAAATTAAATAAGTAAATTTTGCTTTACTGTTCAAAGTTGGTGTTCCTGGCATGCATCGTGCTTGAATAATTAATGAGCTTGCACTGTTTCACTCTTTGCAAGTTGATTCACACCATTTTTATTGTGGATTTTGTAGTCACTTTAGAAACTTCTTGTTTAGTGAAGACTGAAGTTTGTTTTCTACCAAAAAATTACCCGTTCATGATCAAAAAAAGTGTCTATTGATTGTTACCATCATTGTGTTTTGTGAACCAAGTGCTGAGGTCTGCATGCACATCTCTGGATACTTGAAACAGTAAGTAAACTTTATTTGAGAAATTCTGATTAAAATCACCAAGAATTGTGTGTAGCCTTTTCTTAAATATGTTCTGTTAAATTTACTAACAATTTCTGTGTGGAAATTGTTTCCTAGGTTTTTTTAAGTAAACCCCACTCCATTTTTTTTCAGTGTTGGCTTAATAAGAATCCATTGTTTCTATTCTAAATGTTTATCGTGACAAATAACTGCAGCGAAAATTGGTGTTTGGTGTGCAAAGGCTACAAGGGTGTGATGTACAGTAATGCTAAGATGAATGACCATCAGAAATACTTCAAATTAACTTACAGATAATCACGAGGCAGAAAGTAAATGCAACTCTAAACGTCTTGGTTACTGGTGTAATCTCTGGTTCCTGATGGAGGGAACGAGACGTTGTGTCGATGTAGTGACACTAGGGGTTCGCTCTTGAGAGCCCCAATCACCTTTGCTTTATTCAGAAAAGGCCAATGAAAATTGGCGAGTTGAATTTGCATGCCACTCTCTGCCCTGGACATACGGGTATAAAAGGAGATGGCATGCACCACTCATTCAGAGTTGTGCTGAGGAACCGAGAGAGAGTCCTGGCCATGTCAGCGGTCCAATAAGGGTGGGAGGAGACACTTACCCGAGGAAGCTACAGGCGGTGGACTTTCCTGATAAGTAATCTCCCCCCGAGCACCTGCTAGAATAACGCTGGGGAAGTGCTCTTCCCTCTCCAGGAGGGAGAGCACTAAGGAGACCACATCCTACTGGAGAGAGGTTAATATGTGGAGAATACCTCACATGGACTTACCAACGGGGAAGTTCACATATGGAATGATGCCAATGGGACATCCTCTGTTTGGAGACAGCTTTCCCCTTCTGCTGCCCTCCAAAGCAGACAAAGAGCTGCTCCGAGCATCTAAATCTCTGTGTGCGGTCCAGATAGATGCGCAGGGTGCGAACTGGACCCTATCTACGGAGAGGGTACACAGCAACAGTGGCAGAGGCAGAGCAGAGCTCTGACGAGGGGAAACACAGGGTTCACCAGAGGGGAAACCGAACATTGGAAACGCATCGTACGGGATTACCGAAGGGGGAATCACCACGTATGGAGCACTGAGCCCAAATACACGGGCTCACCTGAAAAGGGCATACCACGAGTATTGGGTCTGGCGGCATCACTCCTCCGCCGAGTTCGCCACCGAATAGTGCTTAAGGAATTAAAGAGGCATCCAGTGTTCACCAGTTACGGGGAACTGTTGTGGACAAGATACCGCACATTATCACCTCAAAAGGGGAAAGGAGCAATACAAGCGATATACCCGACCGGCCGCCCCGGCCTACCTGTTATTAACCCGTAACACTCGGGTCAAAATCGGTTCTATGTGGAGGTTGTAGAACCTCGCAAATGTATTGGGTGTAGCCCAACCCGCTGCTCTGCATGTGTCTGCTAGAGAGGCGCCCCTCGCCAGTGCCCAAGAGGATGCAACACCTCTGGTGGAGTGTGCCCAGACTCCCAAAGGGCACAGCAGTTCTTGTGATTGGTAAGCCAGAGAAATGGCATCCACAATCCAATGGGACATCCTCTGTTTGGAGACAGCTTTCCCCTTCTGCTGCCCTCCAAAGCAGACAAAGAGCTGCTCCGAGCGTCTAAATCTCTGTGTGCGGTCCAGATAGATGCACAAGGTGCGAACTGGACACAGCAATGACAAGGCCGGGTCTTCCCACTCTGAAGGGAGCGCTTGCAGGTTCACCACCTGATCCCGGAAGGGAGTGGTGGGAACTTTGGGGGTCTCAAGATCACGTGAGAGTGTGCCGGCCCGAACTCTAGGCATCTGTCGTGACCACGACATGCCTCGAGACCTGCTCTAAGGGTACCCCTGCCCGTAGAAATGCCAGGTCTGAACAAGGACTGAAAGTTTGACGGCACCGAGGTGTGATAGTCATGCACTGGGTGCCGTGGCGCCATGCCCACCTCGGGACTCGAGTCTGTAGCCAGTGCTGGAGTAGTCTCATATGCATCAACCCGAGGGGGAGTACCGCTGCCGAGGATGCCATATGCCCCAGAAGCCTCTGAAATTGTTTCACCATGACCGCTACCTTCTTCATGAAGGTTTTCAGGCAGGCCAGCACCGACTGTGCATGCTCGTTCATAAAGCATGCCATCAGGGTGACCGAGTCCAACTCCATACCAAGAAAAGAGATGCTCTGTGCCGGGGAGAGCTTGCTCTTTTCCCAGTTGATCTGAAGCCCCAGTCGGTCGAGGAACCAAAGCACAAGGTCCCTGTGCGCACACAAAAGATCTCGCGAGTGAGCTAGGATCAGCCAGTGGTCGAGATAATTGAGAATGTGAATGCCTTTCTCCCTCAGTGGGGCCAGGGCAGCCTCTGCGACTTTGGTAAAGACATGAGGAGACAGGGACAGACCGAAAGGGAGGACCTTGTACTGGTATGCTCATCCCTCGAAGGCAAACCAAAGAAAGGGTCAGTGTCGAGGAAGGATTGATACGTGAATGTACACATCCTTCGGGTCGATGGCCGCGAACCAATCCTGATGTCGTACAGATGTCAGGATGCGCTTCTGCGTCAACATCTTGAATGGAAACCTGTGTAAGGCTCTGTTCAAGGCACGCAGATCCAGGATTGGGAGTGGGGCCTGTGCGCACACCTGGGTCAGAGTCGTAAATGAGCGCTGCCTCATCCCTGGGTCGCCCATCTCAGGACTGCCTCGAAGCCCGTCCGGGGTTCATGGTGGCCGGCTGGTGGGCAGGCATTGCCGCCATCCTGCGGGAGGAACTTCTTCTCAAAGACCGGCGTACGGGCTCCGATGGTGGGGGAGCCGGGGCCGGCACCGCGGGAGGACGGCCCTGGCGAGAGGCAGATGGGACGCAGGACTTCGGAGGCCATAGAAAGCGGACTTTCTCGGCATCACGCATCTCCGCAAGGTTGAGCCACAGATGCTGCTCTTGGAGATCGGTGGACATCGTCTGTCCCAGGGGGCGCGCCGTGACTTTTGTCGCCCGTAGAGTGAGGTCGGTCGCGGTTCGCAGTTCCTGCATAAGCCCTGGGTCGGTTCTACCCTTGTGCAGATCTTTGAGCGCCTTGGCCTGGTGGACCTGCAGGATGGCCATGGCGTGCAGGGTGGAAGCGTCCTGACTCACGGCATTGTAAACCTTTGCCACGAGTGACGAAGAAAAAGTACACGCCTTGGAAGGGAGCCTTGGTCGGTTCCTACAGGTGGCTGCGCCCTGCGGGCATAAATGCACCGCGACAGAGCGCTCTACCTGGGGAAGCTCGACATATCCCTTAGCCGCTCCGCCATCGAGGCTAGTTAGTGTGGATGAGCCGGTGAAGCGTGTACGGGCAGAGAAAGGTACCTTCCACGATTTTGCGAGCTCCTTGCGCACTTCGGGGAAGAAGGGCACTTGGGGGGGGCACAGCCATGACTTGCGCTCTGAGCCCAGAAACCAATCATCTAGCTGCGAACGCTCAGGGCAGGGCAGAGGGTTGCACTCCAGCCCAATGTTCGTGGCCACCTGGGCAAGCACGGCTTCCAACTCAGCGTCCACCGAGAGCAAACCCCTAGTGTCACTACATCAACACAACATCAGACAGGTGAGTGACAGACAGGGAACTGCACTAAATACAGTGTTTACCATTTTTGCATAGAAAAGTATTTTGTTTGTAAGCATGATTGAGTGTGAGAGTTATGTGTTTTTCTGTGAAGAAGGCAACAAGGGACCTTGAGGTGTATAAATGCTTGAGGGTGAAAGTCACGTACAGTGTATACTATAGTTTGATTTCAAATGATAAATGCTTTGCCTGGATGGTGGGAGGAGGAAGATTTGATTTGAGGTTTTCCTGCGAGTCTACCAGCGATTCACTCATTTCATCTGAAAGATTTATAAATGCACATTTTGCTGCTGTTAGCATACATTACTGCTGTTGTACACACTCATTCTGATGCTGTTACATTATACACTGCTTCTGTGCATCCTTGTTCTGCTGTTGTAGAATTCATTAATGTTATTTTCTCATACTCTGTTGCTTGAATATACTGTATGTTGCTGCAGTTATTCAGAATAAAGTATCTGCCTACTTCTGATGCTTTAGATGTCGCTTCTACTGCTACCACTTATCCTGCATGCTGCTAATGTTGAATGATTCATTTTCATGGTTATGAAAGAGACAGAGAATCTTGGCTTCTCCACTAGACAGATGAGAGTTATTATTGACGTTTATGTAAACTCATAACCTTTGACTCTAACCTTGTCTCAGCCAGAATTAATCTATGATTATTATGCATGTTTACACACTAGGATTCCTAATGTACTGTAACACACACACACACACACACACACACACACACACACACACACACACACACACACTTTATGAAACAGCAGCAGATTAAAGATTTTCTGCCTGTTCAAGGTCTATTTTTAGTTGTTGGATTTTTCAGTTCAAACATCACTGATCAGGCCAACATCAAAAAGAAATTGTGATAAAAGAAAGAGGGCGAGAGAGAGAGAGAGAGAGAGAGAGAGAGAGAGAGAGAGAGAGAGAACAGAAAAGTGACATGCATTCTGCTGCATTCAGGAGAGAGGAGAGAGAGAAAAAGAGAGAGGGAGATAAAAGGAGAGAGGGAGTTAGATGAAACAGACTAAAATTAAGATGTTAAGAGAGAACTCTTCTATCACTACTAATGACTCAGGGGGCGAATAGAGAGCCACATCTCATTTCTCTCATTCTCTGTTTTATACTGACAAAGTTACCATCACCTCATTGCCTCCCCTATTTATTTACCAATTACACACACGGATATGATGATGTAATAAAGAGGAGCTATCTTGTATCTGAGAGTTTGTTTGATCCAATTGGTTAAAACACCATGTGGTTTAGATGATGCACCTTGTCCAGCACCCCAACATTCCGTGTGGGGGAATTCCCTAAAAATGAATTTTGTCCACTGATAGTGTTGTTTATTTACTCTTGCTGTCTGTGTTTTTAAGCACATGATTTATCAAAGGAATTATGCAAATCTGTCACGTTTGTTACAGGTGAAACGGGGAACAGGACCACCGGGCTGAACTGAAACCAGAAAGGTGATCAGGACCGAGGTGGGGTGTGACATAAGACAGAGAAGCACGCGGCGATAAGGAAACAATAACAAAGCCGAGTGTTTTCACAAGAAGGCAAAACAACCAAATGGCCTGAGTGCACATCGCCAAACCAATGAGGTGATATACACTCATGCCAATCGACAAACAAAATGAGAGAAGACACTTGTGTGAAAGTTCGGTCACACACACTCCCAACACCATTTTTTTATCCCCTTTTCTCCCCAAATTGGAATGCCCAAATTGCCCAAAAAGTGAGCGCAACACATGTCCGCGGTCACGAGAGACAGACACAAAGACCGACATAGATTATTGATGCGAGTGCATGCAGCCAAGATGACACAAGTGCGATGCACCCAAGTCAATAACAGACAGACAAGGAGTATGAATTTCTGGATCCCAACACAGTCTGAAACCGAACTAGACAGGAAGTCAGGACCCAGACACCACACTCCAGACATGAAACACAACAGACTGAAGAGCGTGCGGCAGGGAATAAAATAGAGACCGCATGCTCACACAAAGACAAACATGGGCGGATAATGCCACTGTCCTGTCAGACCAAAACCCAGACTGACAGAGTGACAGGACCGTGACAAAATCCTCGGTCCAGGTATCATAATCAGCTCTTTAAGTTGCTGAAAGTGTGCTCGACTACACCACTCGTATGGGGATTTTCCCTGTTATAACACTTTTCTCCATCTTTTGATCATCATTTAATGAATTACTACTGCCATGGTCACAAGAAAATGTGCACAGACATATTTAAATTATATCTTTATAATTTATGCTTTCTGTGTGTGGTAATAGTGCAACGTTACTTGCACTTGGCAAATAGTGCTGACTTCTGTAAATATGCTGCATCCTTTAATAAGCCAATTTACATAGATAAGAGATTTGTTTGCACTTGCACATGAAATACTCACAACGTAAAGCTATATTCCAGTGCATTTAGCACCTGGTCAATTGGATTTCTTGTGGTTAGCGAATAAGATGCAGGTTTTTGCACTGAAATACCGCATGCAAAAGTGGTGCAACTGTTTAGTATTCACCCCTGAGTACAAAAATCTGTTTCCATTAATTCAAAACCTGTATGTGTCACCATATAGTAACTTTATTTTGACTGCTTCATGTCACAGAGCTCATCAGAACCTCATGTTAAATGAGTCCAACAACCGTTGCGACTATCCTAACAACCTCTAACCCCACACCACCAGAAAAAGAGGGAGGCAGAGAGTGTGTGAGAAACAGAGAGAGAGAGAGAGAGAGAGAGAAGAAAGACAGTGAAAGAACAGAGATTAGCTCTAAATAAACTATGTCAGGCAGAAAACGGTATGAGGCTGACAATGAAGCAATCTCAGCCCCAAATCTCTCTTTCGGTCTTAGTCTCTCTCTCCCTCCTTAGCTCTGTCTCTTGCTCTTTGACCAACAATAGTCGGAGACGCAAAGGCTGTAGGCCTGATGAGGGTGGACTGTATAGGGATTAGAGCTTTTTGTTGGCAAAATACAAATTACACATCTCTGTCTTTCTTTCACTGATTCCTTTTCTCCCTTTCTCTCCCTTTCCCCCCAGAGCTTCTCTCAGCGGACTGCTTTAAAACTCCCCATTTCACTTCTTGTCAATGTATCTTGACTCTCTTAGATAAAAAAGGAAAGAGTGAATGATATAAAAAGCCACAAAAAAAGAGGTTGAGAATGAGAGCTGATTATTTTCAACTGAATCATTGTAATTATGATGAACAAGATAGAGGTAGACCTTACTGGGCGTTATCTCCTCTCATCCTTTAATATTTTAATTCTTTCAACATGCATGGTAATTACCACACAGTTAATGGAACAATAATGGCTGTAACATATAAAGTCAAACCAAATGAACAAATAGTTGTAAATAAAGCTTAAAATTTTTTTTTTAAAACTTTATATTAGCTACACTTTCAACAAAATTCACCTTGGAGACAGCGAATACAGAGATATCTGACAGCTACACACTGTAAAAAAAAAAAAAAGAAATCCGTTACATTTACAGTAAAATACTGGCAGCTGTGTTTGCCAGAAACTTACTATAAAAAATATGGTGACAATGTTTCATGCTTTATGGTATGTAATTTTGATGCCCGTATATGTTTTTTATGGTTTACTACCAATAATATGATTAAATGATATAAACTTAGTATACTAACCTTTTGGAACTATAAAAGTCTGCTTTTCACTTTAAATTGGATTGTTAATCACCGTAGTAACTACAAATGGCCACATGATGACTTAAAATTAATCAAGGAACAATAATTAATGCACATGTAGAGACAGTGCACAGTGTTACTCACACAAAACACCATCATGTGACACTAAAATAATGCAATAAACATTAACTAAACTACATAAAATATAACTCAGAACACCACAATGTACATAACTGATATTAAAAATAAGAAGAAACATAACTATTCCCATAAAATATAATGAAATGTGATGGGTCACTCAGGGACTTCTGGGAACACCCCAGTTGTTGTTTTTCACTGTAATATTAACAATAGTAAAAAAAAAAAAAAAAAAAAGTAAATGTATTCTCTTGCTAAATATATTATAATTTTTTTTACCTTATCCACTTTATTTTTCAGCAAAACTAGGGCACCGCCATTATCAGCCTTGAATGTGGACCACTTCCGGTATAAGCCACTTCCAGCTATTTTAGCTATATGAAAATACTAGATTATGCTGCTTTATATTTCAGGCTGGCAATAAATTTTTACATATTATTATCATTAATTATGATTTTCATAAACTCACTGGTTTTGAGCACATATAGTTTTACCGTTTATCGCATTTTGCCATCATTTAATCACACACTGTTGTACTGGCAGAATTAATTAAATCAGGCACCGTGTCACAGATGAGACCAGCGATCCAAGTATGGAGGCAAAGTAACAGACTTTATTTAATATGTAACACAGCAGAGCTGGCGAAGCATGATGGAAAGGACCTGGCACCGACTGCAGTGTGGAGATGGAGAGTGTGTTCGTAGGCTTGTGTGCGTTGTGGTAGTGAGGAGCGCAGATCCGCAAGGAATCCTCTGGAGGATAGTGTGTTTGTAGGTCTGTGTGCGTCGTGGTAGTGTGAAGAGCAGATCTGCGAGGAATCCTGTGGAGGATAGTGTATTCTTAGGTTTGTGTGCATCGTGGTAGTGTGAAGAGTAGGTCCAGTGTAGAGAGATAACCGATGAGGAATACTCAGGTGAAGCATCAAGGCTTCGATGCAACCAACAGGATGGTAACCACAATCAGGGCACTAAGGCGAAGACTGGCAACCAAAACAGAAAACATGCAACAGGACCAGCGGTGTTGGCCCACCTGAAGGACATCACTGGACCCTTTCTAGATCCCCTTCAATTTGTTTATCGAGCAAACAGGTCTGTGGATGATGCAGTCAACATGGGATTGCATCATATCCTGCAACATCTGGACAGACCAGGGGCATATGCAAGGATCCTTTTTGTGGACTTCAGTTCGGCTTTCAACAGCATCATCCCAGCTATTCTCCGGACAAAATTACACCAACTCTCTGTTCCCACGTCTGTCTGTCAGTGGATTACCAGCTTTCTGACAGATAGGCAGCAGCTTGTGAGACAGGGGAAATTCACTTCCAGCACCTGTACAATCAGCACTGGTGCCCCCCAGGGATGTGTGTTCTCCTCACTACTCTTCTCCCTCTACACCAATGACTGCATCGCCAAGGACCCCTCTGTCAAGCTCCTGAAGTTTGCAGACGACACCACTGTCATCGGCCTCATCCGAGATGACGATGAGTCTGCATACAGAAGGGTGGTTAAACAGCTGGCTATCTGGTGCAGTCAAAACCACCTTGAGCTGAACACACTCAAAACAGTGGAAATGATTGTGGACTTTAAGAGGAATCCCCCAACACTGTCCCCCCTCACCATTCTAAACAGCACTGTGGCAGCAGTGGAGTCATTCAGGTTCCTGGGCACTACCATCTCACAGGACCTGAAGTGGGAGACCCACATTGACTCCATTGCGAAAAAGGCCCAGCAAAGGTTGTACTTCCTTCGCCAGTTGAGGAAGTTCAACCTGCCACAGGCGCTGCTGATACAGTTCTACTCAGTGGTCATTGAGTCTGTCCTCTGCACTTCAATAACTGTCTGGTTTGGTTCAGCAACAAAATCAGACATCAGAAGACTACAAAGGACAGTTCGGACTGCTGAGAGGATTATTGGTTGCCCCCTGCCCCCCCCCCCCCCTTCAAGAACTATATACTTCCAGAGTGAGGAAAGAGGCTGGAAAAATCACTCTGGACCCCACTCACCCTGCCCACTACCTTTTTGAACTGTTGCCTTCTGGCTGATGCTTCAGAGCTCTGAGCACCAGAACCATCAGGCACAGGAACAGTTTTTTCCCCCAGGCTATCCATCTCATGAACAGTTAAAACTGCCCCTTTGAGAAATAATTAATGTGCAATACACAGCTTAGTCTTTTTATATTATCCAACACATCCTACCTCTTCTGCCATTAAATTCCCTTGCACTGTACATAACCGATTTCTATTTAGATTTGCACTACGTATGTGTATGTGTGTGTGTATGTATATGTATGTATATATATATTCATATATGTGTATATCTGTGTATATATATGTATATGTATATGTATGTGTATGTGTATGTGTGTATATGTATGTATATGTATGTGTGTATGTATGTATATATATATATATATATATGTGTGTGTGTGTGTGTGTGTGTGTGTGTGTGTGTATGTGTACAGTGCATCCGGAAAGTATTCACAGTGCTTCACTTTTTCCACATTTTGTAATGTTACAGCCTTATTCCAAAATGGATTAAATTAATTATTTTCCTCAAAATTCTACAAACTTTAGAAAAAAAGTTTGTTTGAAATCTTTGCAAATTTATTAAAAATAAAAAAAATAAAAAATCACATGTACATAAGTATTCACAGCCTTTGCCATGACTCTCAAAATTGAGCTCAGGTGCATCCTGTTTCCACTGATCATCCTTGATATGTTTCTACAACTTGATTGGAGTCCACCTGTGGTAAATTCAGTTGATTGGACATGATTTGGAAAGGCACACACCTGTCTATATAAGGTCCCACAGTTAACAGTGCATGTCAGAGCACAAACCAAGCCATGAAGTCCAAGGAATTGTCTGTAGACCTCAGAGACAGGATTGTATCGAGGCACAGATCTGGGGAAGGGTACAGAAAAATTTCTGCAGCATTGAAGGTCCCAATGAGCACAGTAGCCTCCATCATCTGTAAATGGAAGAAGTTTGGAACCACCAGGACTCTTCATAGAGCTGGCCGCCCGGCCAAACTGAGCGATCGGGGGAGAAGGGCCTTAGTCAGGGAGGTGACCAAGAACCCGATGGTCACTCTGACAGAGCTCCAGCATTTCTCTGTGGAAAGAGGAGAACCTTCCAGAAGAACAACCATCTCTGCAGCACTCCACCAATCAGGCCTGTATGGTAGAGTGGCCAGACGGAAGCCACTCCTCAGTAAAAGGCACATGACAGCCCACCTGGAGTTTGCCAAAAGGCACCTGAAGGACTCTCAGACCATGAGAAACAAAGATTGAACTCTTTGGCCTGAATGGCAAGCGTCATGTCTGGAGGAAACCAGGTACCGCTCATCACCTGGTCAATACCATCCCTACAGTGAAGCATGGTGGTGGCAGCATCATGCTGTGGGGATGTTTTTCAGCGGCAGGAACTGGGAGACTAGTCAGGATCGAGGGAAAGATGAATGCAGCAATGTACAGAGACATCCTTGATGAAAACCTGCTCCAGAGCGCTCTGGACCTCAGACTGGGGCGAAGGTTCATCTTCCAACAGGACAACGACCCTAAGCACACAGCCAAGATAAAAAGGTGTGGCTCTGTGAATGTCCTTGAGTGGCCCAGCCAGAGCCCAGACTTGAACCCGATTAATCATCTCTGGAGAGATCTGAAAATGGCTGTGCACCGACACTCCCCATCCAACCTGATGGAGCTTGAGAGGTCCTGCAAAGAAGAATGGGAGAAACTGCCCACAAATATGTGTGCCAAGCTTGTAGCATCATACTCAAAAAGACTTGAGGCTGTAATTGGTGCCAAAGGTGCTTCAACAAAGTATTGAGCAAAGGCTGTGAATACTTATGTACATGTGATTTTTTTCGTTTTTTTTTTTTTAAAGATTTCAAACAAACTTCTTTCACGTTGTCATTATGGGGTATTGTTTGAAGAATTTTGAGGAAAATAATGAATTTAATCCATTTTGGAATAAGGCTGTAACATAACAAAATGTGGAAAAAGTGGAGCGCTGTGAACACTTTCCGGATGCACTGTATATGTATGTATATGTGTATGTGTATGTATGCGTGTGTGTGTGTGTATGTATGTGTGTGTATGTATGTATGTATGTATGTAACTATATACAGGTGCATCTCAATAAATTAGAATGTCGTGGAAAAGTTCATTTATTTCAGTAATTCAACTCAAATTGTGAAACTCGTGTATTAAATAAATTCAATGCACACAGACTGAAGTAGTTTAAGTCTTTGGTTCTTTTAATTGTGATGATTTTGGCTCACATTTAACAAAAACCCACCAATTCACTATCTCAAAAAATTAGAATACATCATAAGACCAATAAAAAAAACATTTTTAGTGAATTGTTGACCTTCTGGAAAGTATGTTAATTTACTGTATATGTACTCAATACTTGGTAGGGGCTCCTTTTTGCTTTAATTACTGCCTCAATTCGGCGTGGCATGGAGGTGATCAGTTTGTGGCACTGCTGTGGTGGTATGGAAGCCCAGGTTTCTTTGACAGTGGCCTTCAGCTCATCTGCATTTTTTGGTCTCTTGTTTCTCATTTTCCTCTTGACAATAGGTCAGGTCTGGTGAGTTTGCTGGCCAGTCAAGCGCACCAACACCATGGTCATTTAACCAACTTTTGGTGCTTTTGGCAGTGTGGGCAGGTGCCAAATCCTGCTGGAAAATGAAATCAGCATCTTTAAAAAGCTGGTCAGCAGAAGGAAGCATGAAGTGCTCCAAAATTTCTTGGTAAACGGGTGCAGTGACTTTGCTTTTCAAAAAACACAATGGACCAACACCAGCAGATGACATTGCACCCCAAATCATCACAGACTGTGGAAACTTAACACTGGACTTCAAGCAACTTGGGCTATGAACTTCTCCACCCTTCCTCCAGACTCTAGGACCTTGGTTTCCAAATGAAATACAAAACTTGCTCTCATCTGAAAAGAGGACTTTGGACCACTGGGCAACAGTCCAGTTCTTCTTCTCCTTAGCCCAGGTAAGACGCCTCTGACGTTGTCTGTGGTTCAGGAGTGGCTTAACAAGAGGAATACGACAACTGTAGCCAAATTCCTTGACATGTCTGTGTGTGGTGGCTCTTGATGCCTTGACCCCAGCCTCAGTCCATTCCTTGTGAAGTTCACCCAAATTCTTGAATCGATTTTGCTGGACAATCATAAGGCTGCGGTTCTCTCGGTTGGTTGTGCATCTTTTTCTTCAACACTTTTTCCTTCCACTCAACTTTCTGTTAACATGCTTGGATACAGCACTCTGTGAACAGCCAGCTTCTTTGGCAATGAATGTTTGTGGCTTACCCTCCTTGTGAAGGGTGTCACTGATTGTCTTCTGGACAACTGTCAGATCAGCAGTCTTCCCCATGATTGTGTAGCCTAGTGAACCAAACTGAGAGACCATTTTGAAGGCTCAGGAAACCTTTGCAGGTGTTTTGAGTTGATTAGCTGATTGGCATGTCAAAATATTCTAATTTTTTGAGATAGTGAATTGGTGGGTTTTTGTTAAATGTGAGCCAAAATCATCACAATTAAAAGAACCAAAGACTTAAACTACTTCAGTCTGTGTGCATTGAATTTATTTAATACATGAGTTTCACAATTTGAGTTGAATTACTGAAATAAATGAACTTTTCCATGACATTCTAATTATTGAGATGCACCTGTATATATATTGTCTATTGTGTATTCTATATATACTTTTTTCTTTTCAATATTTATCTATTTTTCATTCAATTTTAATTATTTTTTAAAAGTCTTTTTGCTGTTTTTGTATTGTTGTGTACTGGAAGCTCCTGTCACCAAGACAAATTCCTTGTATGTGTAAGCATACTTGGCAATAAAGCTCATTCTAATTCTGATTATCCGACATTGGAACATAATTCTGCTGTACATCCTGTGGTTGTATGATAGTTTATAAGCCCAGATCACTAACTCTGGTATTATAACCTTCTAGTTATTTACACTGCGGTCAATGCCAGTGGAACTTTCTCACATTCGCCGGAAATGGAGCCGCTGTTTACTTCCACATTGCAAAATAAGGTGGATATGTTAAGGTATCTACCCATTAACCAATTAATGTTTTTTTACTGTAGCATTTTTATTCTTTTGCCCTTAAAATACTGATTTTTTTTTACAAAACCATCTGTTTGCAACTAAACCCATAAATAGATTGGCCTAGCACACAAATATACAGTCTTTGTTTGTTGTTGTTTATTAATTTAAAAAAAATCAGTTTAAGAAATGTATATCAATTGTATGACAAATGTCCATCAAATGAGTGATCTTTAAATAGTGTACATATTATGAATTCAGAATAAAACTTTAAAACTTTAAAAACTTGGTTTTGTTTTAAACCAAGTTTGCTAAATGACAAAGCAACTATACATTATTTGCTTTGGCATTAATGTAATTGAACTATTGAACTAAATGTTATCTTAGAAAAGCTAAACATATTTAATGTATCTAATTATAAATCTATTTGATAATAAATTAGTTTATATCTTACTTAAAGGAGACCTATTATTGCCCTTTTTACAAGATGTAATATAAGTCTCAGTTGTCCCCAGAATGTGTCTGTGAAGTTTCAGCTCAAAATACCCCACAGATCATTTATTATACCATGTTGTAAATGCCTCTTTTTGGGTGGAATCAAAAACACGTGTGTCTCTTTAAATGCAAATGAGCTGCTGCTCCCCGCCCGACAAAGTTCTGGTCTCCGTGAATACAATCAGAGACAATGGTAACTGACAGTAACCGTTTTCGGGTTAAAAATGAAAAATAACGACATAGCTCTGTTCTCCGTGAATACAATCAGAAACAATGGTAACTTTAGCTGCATTAGCCGTGGAATCAGCTAACAAGCACATTCGGAAAGGCGATTTGCAAACATTCACAAAATATAAAGTGCGATACTTACATCTTCAGGATATAAAGCTGGAACATGAACAGTTGGTACTGATCCATGCTTGAGAATCACATTTTTGGAAAATCCTGCTTTACATTGACCCTCATTCACAAAGCAGTCCAGTGTAAAATGATTTGCACAAACATACACAAATTTTGGTATGTTTTAGGGCACATTTGCTTCAAAAACAAAACTTGTCCACTGCACCTTCAGTGGCTCTGATGTCGGGAGTACATGAAGACTCTTATGTTCACTTTTACAGCCAACAACAGAACACTTATGATGCTTACGAGGTGTAGCTGTAGCTGTAGCTGCTCCAGCATGGAAAAAAATGGCGGACTGTGTGTAGATCACTCAGGGGAGTATCTATGATAATAGGGTGGAGTCTGTCACCAGCCGTGGTCGAGGCCTGCTCTAACGTGACGTCACGTTAGAGCAGAAACGAAAACCAATCACTTTGAGACACTGTTTTAGATTATTTGAAATATAAGAAAGAGGAGTGGGTGGACTTTGGGTGGGTGGACACACACTGCCGACTCACATTTATGTTCAAACACCATATAAAAGTGATTTTTGCATAATAGGTCCCCTTTAATATGTGAGGAATTCACAGGGGCCTTTTTTTGTCATTTTAAGGAAGTGGGAAAAAATGTTTTCACCCATGTCATATTTAATTTCTGAACCTTCATTGCATTGTATTTGGTCATCCACAACAAACTGGATATGTACTGTAGGACATGCAAGCTCAAATCACATCCTTTGCAGAGACAATGTAGATTAGTCAAGGCAAGGTGAGTTTATTTATATAGCACATTTCATACACAGTGGTAATTCAAAGTGCTTAACATGGAAATAAAGAAAATACAAGATACATAAAAGTATACTGTAAAATCACTTAAGAACAAGAAAATATAAATAAGTAGAAAAAGTAAGAAATGAAAAATTTAACACTGAGTTCAGGGAGCCCCTTCAGCCCCAGGGGTCCGAAAATCGATCAACCCGTGATATTGAAATGGCCACTCCCGTGACCTTTAATAACCACCTTCCTGAGGTCCTAACGTGATTACACTGGAGGAAGCAGATCACATACCCTAATATGCCTACTGTATCCTACATGAAACCAGGAACAAACACACAGAAACACACACACACACACACACACACACACACACACACACACACAGAGGTCCAGAGAGAAGATCTGTCTGAGCCTCTAAACCTTTCACCTCTGTGCCAACCTCAGAGAAATCTGTTGGATGCCAGATTGTCTAGGTCTGTATTTTTTCTACTAGTCTTGGGCATTAACCTAAACTAAATGATGAAGACCAGGTGTGACTATGTGTCTGAATATGTGTGTGACAGAGAGAGAGAGAGAGAGAGAGAGAGAGAGAGAGAGAGAGAGAGAGAAAGAAAGAAAGGGAGAAGGAAAGACACAGAGCTTAAGTGTACTGGAACTGAGTGTACTGGAACTCCTGGTAGGAATGAGTGCTATGTAAGTGTGTATTTATATGTGGTGTACCTTCTATGAGATTGGTGTAAGTTGGTGTGTAAGGAGGGTGGGACACTGAACAGGATATGTGGCATTCTTTATTTTCTAACACGAGTCTAAACTTACAAAAAACATTATTTCAAAAGTTTGGAATAATGTACAGATTTTGCTGTTTCGGAAGGAAATTGGTACTTTAATTCACTTTAATTTAATTCAAGTGGCATTCAGCTGATCACAAAATATAGTCAGGACATTAATGATGTAAAAAAAACAGCACAATCAGTTTTTGAAAAATTCATTTTTTATCAAATCTAGACAGGCCTCATTTCCAGCAGCCATCACTCCAACACCTTATCCTTGAGTAATCATGCTAAATTGCTAATTTGGTACTAGAAAATCACTTGCCATTATATCAAACACTGCTGAAAGCTATTTGGTTCGTTAAATGAAGCTTAACATTGTCTTTGTGTTTGTTTTTGAGTTGCCACAGTATGCAATAGACTGGCATGTCTTAAGGTCAATATTAGGTCAAAAATGGGAAAAAAGAAACAGCTTTCTCTAGAAACTCATCAGTCAATCATTGTTTTGAGGAATGAAGGTTATACAATGCTTGAAATTGCAAAAAATTTAAGATTTCATACAAAGGTGTACACTACAGTCTTCCAAGACAAAGGACAACTGGCTCTAACAAGGACAGAAAGAGATGTGGAAGGCCAGATGTACAACTAAACAAGAGGATAAGTACATCAGAGTCTCTATTTTGAGAAATAGACTCCTCACATGTCCTCAGCTGACAGCTTCATTGAATTCTACCTGCTCAACACCAGTTTCATGTACAACACTAAAGAGAAGACTCAGGGGTGCAGGCCTTATAGGAAGAATCGCAAAAAAAAAAAAAAAAAAAGAAAACACTTTTGAAACAGAAAAACAAAAAGGAAAAGGTTAGAGTGGGCAAAGAAACACAGACATTGGACAACAGATAACTGGAAAAGAGTGTTATGGATCTTAAACCAACTGAGCTTTTGTGGGATCAGCTAGACTGTAAGGTGTGTGAGAAGTGCCCGACAAGACAGCCACATCTATGGCAAGTGCTACAGGAAGCGTGGGGTGAAATGTCACCTGAGTATCTGGACAAACTGACGGCTAGAATACCAAGGATCTGCAAAGCTGTCATTGCTGCACGTGGATGATTTTTTGATGAGAACTCTTTGAAGTAGTTTAAGAAGTTCTGATATTTTTTTTCAAATTGTAATAGTAATTTTCCACGTTATTAATGTCCTGACTATACATTGTGATCAGTTTAATGCCACTTTGGTGAATAAAAGTACCAATTTCTTTCCATAAGAGCAAATCTGTACATTATTCCAAACTTTTGGCCACCAGTGTATATTCACTCATTCTCACACAAACACTCACTCATAAATGGACAATTAAACTGTAACTTCATATAGTCGTTCACATTAGAACACTTAAAATCAATCTTTCCTGGAACACACACACTTAAAGTGTTCTGTATGTCGAGTTTGCTTATCAATTCCCCCGGCTGAATTGTTGTCCTTGTATAACTAATAAGACTAATTTCAATTAAATGACCTTTACAGAATGCTCAAGGCTTAAATATCATAGTCACATGGCAGATATGAACAATTTATTGATCATACAAAGGTTGTCAATTCTCTATGCATTATTGAAAAAAGGTGGGGCCAAAGTTACAGCTGTAGAAAAAAATGAAATCTCTCAAATGAGATTTCTTAATTTTTTCTCCTAGACAGCAATTGATTAAATGAAGAGAAAATGGAGATCTAAACAATGTTTTAAACCGTGCTCAGATTTGCCAATATACCAAAGTCTGAAATTAAAAGTCAACAGATATCAAAATGATCTCAAACATTTCTCCAAGACCAAAATATCTGAGGTATGCTGTACAAATGAATTTATTTAGTACATATACAGTATACTCTTACCATATATAAACAAACATACTGTTTGTAAAAGAAACATCAGATAAGTTTGATGCTTAAGTGAAACATAGCTGTGAATACAGTTTTGTCTCATGAGCTGTGAAAGAGCAACCTTGGATCATTTAATGTTCCTCTGGGTTATTATGCTGATATTCTATTCTTATGGGTTCACTTCAAGGTAATTGTGGGAGAATATACCAATCCTCTATTCAGTTTTGGTAATTGTATTGTAATTTTTTCTTTATAACAGACCAGACCAGAATATATAATAGAAAACACTTTATTAATCCCCACAGGGAAAATTTCATTACAAGGGAAATTTGGTAAAACCTTACAATGTTCTCTTTGTAAAAGGTATGTAAAGGGTACATTAATTGCCAAGAAGTCATTTTTAAATTCATTCTAAATAAAAATATGCTGTTATAACAACATGACAACAGCAATTTATATGCAATACAAATAGTGAGCATTTTCACTTCTATGTTATAAATGCTTAATAAACACACTTGTTTATACTTCTATTAATCAAAATCATAAAATTCCCTAATTCATGATTTATGTCACAATGCAGCAAAAATAGATTGCTATAGTGAGATTAAAAGGAGGTTGTCATTTTGCTTCAGTCTGCTTTGTGTTTTTTGTTTTTGTAATGTCTTGAATCATTTGTGTAGATACTTTCCTTGTCATGTTGATGTCAAAAGAATGGTGCTACTCTGAGTGGTATCTTGACTTACCTAGCCCTAGTTACATAAAGTCCTCTGCAAAAACACTTTTCAGGTCTTCATGCTCATTCACAGCATGAAGACTGATTACAATTAATCCATACTGAACTTTATGTACATAGGGTTCTAATGTTGGCAACTCCTCAATAAATTGTTCATACTGTATATGTCCACATTATATTAAGGTACCTTTTCATGGTTTATTAATGTTGAATAAGTGTTCAATCTGGGAAATACACAGATGAGCCAAAACATTATGACCACTCACAGGTGAAGCGAATAACGTTGATCATCTCCTAACAAGGTCACATGTCAAGGTCTGGGTAGATTAGATGGTAAGCAAACAGTCAGTTCTCATAGTCAATGTGTTGAATGCAGGAGAAATGGGCAGGGGTAAAGAACTGAGCAACTTTGACAAGTTATGGCCAGAGCATCTCTGAAATGGCAAGGCTTGTGGGGTGCTCCCTCAGCAGTGATGAGTACCTACTGACAGTGGTCCGAGGAGGGACAAACCACAAACCGGCGACAGGGTGTTGGGCGTCCAATGCTCATTGATGCGCAAGGGCAACAAAGGCTATCCCGTCTGGTCTGAACCGACAGAAGGTCTACTGTGGCACGTCATAGTAAATTAAAATGATGGTTACGGGAGGAATGGGGCTGCATAGCCGCAGAGTGTCCATGACACTGTCCACCTTCAAAAGCGTCTACAATGGGCACGTGAGCGTTGGAACTGGATCTTGGAGCAGTGGAAGATGGTCGCCTGATCCGATGAGTCCCGTTTTCTTTTACATCATGTGGACAACCATGCATGTGTGTGCCGTTTACCTTGGAAAATTATGGTACCAGGATGCACTGTGGGAAGTCGACAAGCCGATGGAGGGAGTGTGATGCTCTGGGCAATGTTCTGCTGTGAAACCCTAGGTCCGGCCATTCATGTGGACATCAATTTGACATGTGCCACCTACCTAAACATTGTTGCAGACCAGGTACACCCCTTCATGGTAATGGTATTCCCTGATGGCAGTGGCCTTTTTTAGCAGGATAAATGCCCTGCCACACTGCACACATTGCTCAGGAATGGTTTGAGGAACATGATGAAGAGTTCAAGGTGTTCTCCAAATTCCCCAGATCTCAATCTGATTGAGCATCTGTGGGATGCGCTGGACCAACAAGTCCGATCCACGGCGTCTCCACCTCGCAACTTACAGGATTTGAAGGAACTGCTGCTAATGTCTTGGTGAAAATACCACAGGACACCTTCAGGGATCTTGTAGAGTCCATGCCTCAGCTGGTCGGTGCTGTTTTGACGGCACACGGAGGACCAACAACATATTAGGCAGGTGGTTATAATGTTTTGGCTCATCAGTATATAACTCACTATATGGCAGGTATTGCATGAAAATAACACCTTTTATGTATGTTGTTATGTCTACATATGAATGATTTATAATGCATTTGAAAATTATTATTAGTCATTAATGAATCAATTTATGAATCCTTAACAAAGAAAACATTAATGTGAAGTGTTGCCAAATAATTTTTTTTAAAGTAGCAACACGTCAATTGTAGGTGTTAAACACATATTACAGTAAGACATTATCACACAATAAAAAACAAATAGAATAAATGGAATAAAAAATTTAAATAATGTTTAAAACAAATTTTCGCAATCTGCCCTTGGTTTTTTTCCTTCACTCTCTGTCTCTGTTAGTAGATCTTGTTTGTATAAGGCATTTCTTACTGTCAGCAGTGCTAAGTTTAATTCTTGCTCACTGAGGTCCATGCCAACCCAAGCAAGAACTCTAGTTCTTCTACTGTACTCACACAGACACATACACACACTCACACATGCTCTCTCTAGCAATAAAGTGACTGTTACTGAGTCTAAGTATGGTCAGAGGTATGGTCGTGTGGTTAGTGTCTTCATGCAGCTATTTGAAGACTAAATCCCACACTGTAACCATAATGTTCAGGGAGGGGTTGTCAAAATATTGTGTAAACAAAAGCATCTCTTTTAATAGAGCTACTCCCAAATTACACTAAACCAATAACCCACAGAGCAGGCTCTGATTGAAAAAACAAACATGCACGCTCAAAAACACATACAGAGGCAATGGCTTATGCACTTCTAAAGAATTTTTCTACAAGCACAAGCCTGTAATTTTAGACTAATCTCTTTCATTCTTAGCCATAAAAAAATTTAATCTAGGATGTTCTGACCATCTCTGCACTGCTCCGATAAGCAGCAAGAAAATGTAACAATAGTATTACAGTAAATGTGTATGTGTTGTGAGAAGCATAACATTTTGGGGGTGTTGGAGAATAATCTTGTGTTATATCATTTCTTAAAAACTAAGCAGTGAAATAATTTTGTTTTAAAATATGATAAATAATAAACTTTTGTCCACCATATAAAGGTCATGTGGTGTAACCAACATGTAGGTAGCCATTTTGCTGTCATGTGACAACAAAGAAACATAAAATAGAGAGGACACTTTTAGACCCTCAAGACTGTGTGTGAAGCATTAAAAAATGTAATTATTGTGTCATATCATTCCATATCAATATTTAATATCTACATTTTTATGAAAAGGCCCATTTTGTTCAGGTCATATGAAGTAACCCCGAGAAAAAATCTTGATGTTATTGACTAAAAAATTCATGATATATGTAAAAAAATATACTTTTTACATGTAAAAGGGTTAATTGATCTCAAGTGGTCCAAAACAGGTTGCTTGACCATTTTTAATTTCCCAATATTTTTATTTGTATTATTATTATTATTTATTTATTTTTTTATTTTTTTGAGTGATTACCTCTATATATTGGTATTGCAAAACCACCAGTTATTTTTATTTTACTTGGTTTAAACACGGTGGCCATCTTTGTGTCATGACGCATGACCTCCATATCTCGGCTCAGAATGGTCCTAGCTCCTTGGAACAAAAACTGATTTCTAGAGCACATTACAAATTACGTGTATATATATAAACATTTTGCACATTCTTGTTCCTTAGGGTTCACACTTGTAGTTTGGTTCTCTTGGTCCTCATGGTCTGGACCAAAAAGAAAATGATACATTTAGTCCTGGTTCGCTTAGTGTTCACACTGGCATTTTTAACACCGAACCTAAAGATACAAACAAAAGGCATCAGGAAAAAGTCACAACCTGATTGGACAGCTTTTATGATGTATATTTTGCGACGGAACTTGCCGAACATCCAAAACAATGCTGGCTGCTGGGCGAAATGCGTTCATTGGATTTATGTATATATATGTGGCGGTATTTTTACCAGCTGAGATCAAACGAAGAGCTAATAAAATGTGTAAAGGAGTCAAAACAGCACCAGGAATTCCTCCATTGCACACACAAACGAAGATATGCTGCAAGGACGGCTGACGGCGGTTCCAACGCCTGTACTGAACTGTAATGGGCAACATAGCTCCTATGATGAGAAGAACCAGGTATACTTGAGGTCAGTATTAAAGGCAAATTACTTCCTGTTTTTGGTCCGTTTAGACGTCTTTGGTCCATGCTGCGTTCATATATCTGTCGAACTGCACCAGAGTTCATTTGGAAGTGGACCGAGACCCACTATTCAGGCGGTCTCGGTCCGCTTGTTTGGTGCGCACCAAGGTTCGGATGGCAGCGTTCACACTTGTTCAAATGAACCGCACTAACAGAGCAATCGCACCAGAGTTCGTTTTAATTGAACCAAACCTGCCAAGTGTGAACACACCCTTAGACTTAGAACTTAAGTCCTAATATAATGATCAAGATTGCTGAAAGTTCCACTTTTAGGGTAAATTTATAATGGGAAGGGTTTGAGTCTCAGTCCTAAATTTTTTTTGTTTTTGTGCATGCAGAACATTTTGGGTTTGAGACTTCTCTTATTAATTGTTTTACTTTTTTTAAATCAAATTTCGGGTTGATTATCTCTGGTGGGGGACCAGATAGCAACCTGCAATTTTCACATAAATAAGTCCTCTATAGTAGCATTCTATAGTAGCATTCTGCTTTATAGTAGCAAATTGAGTTTGAGGTTCCACTGGTTACAGAGCTAAGGCTAGTAGAAATCTGGGGAAAAGCCTACTTCATTCATGCGATTTGAGAAATGAACAGATGTAATATAAGCATAACAAATTATAAAAATTAACAGTATTTTACAGTAATTATGTTTATGATTGACATACCACAATTTCATGCTACATGTTTGATTAGAAGCTGTGGGATTTCCTCACGCATTCTCCGGAAATGTTGTGGGAGCATCTGATGGCAGTAGTCAACTCGGCAGGTGTCAGTTTTCTTAGAACATTGTTCTTGAAAACCCACGCTTTGTCCTCAGTAGATACTGTATCTTGAGTGGTGTTCTTGGTCTAGGTGGGTGGAAGCTAGGACCAAGGAGCTAGGACCATCCTGAGCTGAGGTATTGAGGTTTCCGTAAACATCTGTATGACCAAAATTTGGCTGCCGTGGTTAAACCAAGTAAAATACTGGTGGTTTTGCAATACCAATACATATAGATAATCACTCAAAAAAAAATTTAAAAAAATAAAGGAAAATTAAAAATGGCCAGCAAACAACTTTACAATTATTGGACCACTTCAGATGGACTGACCCAAAATATATTTGAAAACTTTTTTGAAAATAATTATTAAGTTGCATACACTTTCAAATACTCAAGGTGCAGTATTTTAATATCTTTTACTTTTTCAAAAGAAATTTTCAAAGTCACTAAATCATTTTTGAAAAAAGTGAAAAATGTCACACAGTCCCAAGTTATATATAATGTTTAATTATACACTAAAGCAAGATTATGGTTTATTCATGCCTTCTGTCCTTATTTCACAGCTTTTTAAGCCCTGTATGAATTAATTCAGTGACGGTCCAGCATTGTCAGTGCCGAAAGAATTTAGATAATTAGTTCTGTACACTAAGGGTAAATTGCACTTTATTTCTGTGTTTGGAAGCGTGTTGTCCATAAGACAAAGCCGCCCGTATCTGTCAAACACTGTTCAAGCGTCAACCTCACTGTGTTTTCTTAAGTTGGAGCTGCAATTTTAATCTTGAAATATGTCTTGGTGTAAAATAAAGGCATTGTGTGGAGTGAAGAAATGTTTGTTTTGCTTGCAGCTGTGGTGTTTTACTCGACTCGAGTGACAGTATGCAGCTGTGAAGTTCCTCTGTCGTAAGAGTCTCATTCAAAAATCTTAATAAATTACACATTTATTAGCATTTATTAAATTAAAACCAGTAATGTAACGACAGGAACACTACCTATTGTAACCAAGTAAAAGCATACTTTTTTAAATCAGAAATTTACTTAAGACTGAAAAGTACCCACCATAAAACATACTCATAAAAGTACTTTTTTTCCAAAAAGTTACTCAAGTAAATGTAACGGAGTAAATGTAGCACGCTACTACCCACCTCGGCAAATTAATTTTTCAATGTACAAATATTCCATACAGTCTCTCAATTAATGGAGTATAAGGTCATAAAACTGCATGAATAATAATACAAAAGCTCCGTCCTGAATCGTAAGAATCGTTTGTTTGTTTTTTTCTCCCTTTTTCTCCCCATTTTGGAATGCCCAATTCCCAATGTACTCTAAGTCCTCGTGGTGGCATAGTGACTCACCTCAATCTGGGTGGCGGAGGACGAATCTCAGTTGCCTCCGCGTCTGAGACCATCAGTCTGCGCATCTTATCACATGGCTTGTTGAGCGCGGTACCGCGGAGACATAGTGTGGAGGCTTCACGCCATCCACCGCAGCATCCACGCACAACTCACCACGTGCCCCACCGAAAGCGAACCACATTATAGTGACCACGAGGAGGTTACCCCATGTGATTCTACCCTCCCTAGCAACCGGGCCAACTTGGTTGATTAGGAGACCTGGCTGGAGTCACTCAGCACACCCTGGGATTCTAACTCGCGAACTCTAGGGGTGGTGGTCAGTATCTTTACTCGCTGAGCTACCCAGGCCCCCATCATTGTAAAAATCTTATCCTAATTGTGGTTTTGAGAAATGTTGCCTTTCTCATCTTTATGAGACAGAAGTGTTGTGTTGGCTGACAATATCACATCCTCAGCATAACCAGTGAGAAGACAATACAGTAGGTGTGATTGAATGGAATGTGTGGGATTTGTGAGGTGACACTATGAAATTGAAATAGCAGAGTGTAGTAGCGATTAACAGTCCGCAAAGCAAATGTCTCCCCAAACATGCATGTGCATGAGGGTGCTTCCACACACTCACACAGAGGTGGATTTTCACACTCTTTTTCACAGATACTTACATACACTCAGAAGAAGTGTCTCATTGTTCTTTTCAGTGCCTGGGGGTAAAGGGTCGAGTGGAATAAGTACAGTTATCAATCAAACACTAAGCACTAAGACTCTCTCCCTTTCTGCCTATATCTCTCTCTATCTCTCTGTTCTGCTTGCTGCAGGGTTTTTTACAGACGCTCCCTGGCAGGTGTCAAATACCAGCGGTGAGAAATAATTACTGTCCCACTGAATTCAGCTGCACTTACTACATTTCCACACCTCCGGTCTCCCTCCATCTTTCACTCCTCCACTCAAGCCCCCCGTCTGCCGTTCTATGAGGGAGACAGCCACACTTAAACAGCTCTTCTCCAAAGCATGCTGAAGTGGCCACTCTCTCAAGGGTTTGCTTCTCTGTGTGTTTCAGCAAAGAGCTTCTGTGTCAGTGTCTGCATGTGTGTGCACATGTGTGTTGGTCAGGATTTTTCAACATGCAGGGGACCATATGCCCCAACAAGGAGAGTAAAACCTGAAATCACCTACAATGGAGGAAAGTAACTTAATAAACACACAAAATACTAAATAATGTCTTAATTTTAAAAAAAAATCTAAAAATGCAAGAAGGTTTCTGTGAGTATTTAGTTTTTAGGGGTGTAGTCAGAAGCTAGAAAATATCTTTAACTAAGTGTAAAAACAACAGAAGTCAATGGAAAGTCCCCACCATGACAGAAATACAAACATGTGTTACATAATTGTAACGCTCAATAAATGTAACATTGGTAATAACTTAATGTAAAATTCACTCACAGTAGCTATATCAGGTATGTAAATGCACAATTCAAACCTCTACCTCCTTCTCCATAGGACATTTTTGGTTGAAAGGTCATCGTTTTAACTACAATAAAGAAACATAACATAAACATAAAAATGTATCTGTTCTTCAAAAGTTGCATATGTTTTTGAGTTATTTTTGGGCTTGATTTAGTAAAAATCGTACATAAAAATCAGCAATATTCCTGTCTCTGAATGTGACAGCTGTCTCTCTGTAGGCCACTGGAAATAAAGGTGTATTTCACATATGTTTGTATCCATTTAAAATGTGTTCCCTTGGGGTTTAAAGCTTATTAAAATGTGTATTTTCCATATCAACATGTTTGTCTTGTTTACTGTGTTTACACATAGTCTGATGTCACTATTAAAACACACCTTTCATAATCTGTGTAGGTTTGAGGATGTGTTTTTTTAATGACTGGCATTACAGTAATATGAACACAAAATATAGTTATTCACATTATAGAGCTTTTTTTTAATTCACTGAACATTGATCACATACCACTGTTACTGTATTTATTTACAATTATCCCACCTCTTCCATATTTGCAGGCTTTCAGTGTGTGTGTGTGTGTGTGTGTGTGTCTACTGTAACTGTGTGAACTGTATTTGTGTCTCTTTGGGAGTGTCTCATTACCAGAGCTGTTTTAGTGAAGCAGCGGTGTGTGTGTGTCTTTGTGTGTGAGCACTTGGATTAATGTCACTTTGGGAGTATAGCATGACCAAGGCCATAACATACGGTAGCACATGCATCTGCCAGTTACTCCTGGAATACAGAGTCCCCACAGAGAACATATTGTGTGTGTGCGCGCGCGCGCGCGTGTGTGTACGAGATTAGTAGGGCCTTAGTGGGATAAAGTCTAGAAATAACGTGAATGGGAAATCAATAAAACAGTTCCTTTATTAATGCAAGGCTCTCTCTCTCTCTCTCTCTCTCTCTCTCTCTCTCTCCCTCTGTGTGTGTGTGTGTGTGTGAGAGAGAGTATATGTATGTATGTATATATATATATATATATATATATATATATATATATATATATATATATATATATATACACACACTATATTGCCAAAAGTATTTGCTCACCCATCCAAATAATTGAATTCAGGTGTTCCAATCACTTCCATGGCCACAGGTGTATAAAATGAAGCACCTAGGCATGCAGACTGCTTCTACAAACATTTGTGAAAGAATGGGCCGCTCTCAGGAGCTCAGTGAATTCCAGCGTGGTACTGTGATAGGATGCCACCTGTGCAACAAGTCCAGTCATGAAATTTCCTCGCTACTAAATATTCCACAGTCAACTGTCAGTGGTATTATAACAAAGTGGAAGCGATTGGGAATGACAGCAACTCAGCCACAAAGTGGTAGGTCACATAAAATGACAGAGCGGGGTCAGCGGATGCTGAGGCGCATAGTGCGCAGAGGTCGCCAACTTTCTGCAGAGTCAATTGCTACAGACCTCCAAAGTTCATGTGGCCTTCAGATTAGCTCAAGAACAGTGCGTAGAGAGCATCATGGAATGGGTTTCCATGGCCGAGCAGCTGCATCCAAGCCATACATCACCAAGTGCAATGCAAAGCGTCGGATGCAGTGATGTAAAGCACGCCGCCACTGGACTCTAGAGCAGTGGAGACGCGTTCTCTGGAGTGACGAATCATGCTTCTCCATCTGGCAATCTGATGGACGAGTCTGGATTTGGCGGTTGCCAGGAGAACGGTACTTGTCTGACTGCATTGTGCCAACTGTGAAATTTGGTGGAGGGGGGATTATGGTGTGGGGTTGTTTTTCAGGAGCTGGGCTTGGCCCCTTAGTTCCAGTGAAAGGAACTCTGAATGCTTCAGCATACCAAGAGATTTTGGACAATTCCATGCTCCCAACTTTGTGGGAACAGTTTGGGGATGGCCCCTTCCTGTTCCAACATGACTGCGCACCAGTGCACAAAGCAAGGTCCATAAAGACATGGATGAGCGAGTTTGGTGTGGAAGAACTTGACTGGCCTGCACAGAGTCCTGACCTCAACCCGATAGAGCACCTTTGGGATGAATTAGAGCGAAGACTGCGAGCCAGGCCTTCTCGTCCAACATCAGTGTCTGACCTCACAAATGCGCTTCTGAAAGAATGGTCAAAAATTCCCATAAACACACTCCTAAACCTTGTGGAAAGCCTTCCCAGAAGAGTTGAAGCTGTTATAGCTGCAAAGGGTGGGCCGACGTCATATTAAACCTTATGGATTAAGAATGGGATGTCACTTAAGTTCATATGCGTCTAAAGGCAGATGAGCGAATACTTTTGGCAATATAGTGTATATATATGTGTGTGTGTGTGTGTGTGTGTGTGTGTGTGTGTACAAGATTAGTAGGGCCTTAGTGGAGAAATAATGTGAATGGGAAATCAATAAAATAGTTCCTTTATTAATGCAAGGCTCTCTCTCTCTCTCTCTCTCTCTCTCTCTCTCGTGTGTGTGTGTGTGTGTGTGTGTGTGTGTGTGTGTGTGTGTGTGTGTGTGTTTGTGTGGTTCAGTGCATTAGCAATATCAAGAACCTGAATTTACCGTAATAAGGAATATTTAAGGTTAAATCCAAGATAAGCTCTATCAACAGCATCTGTGGCATGCTGTCAGTTATGACAGAAAAAAGTAGTTGACAACCAGTTAGTTGACAAAAAATAACATTAGCTGGGATTCCATCCATGTATTTTTATGCAAATTTTGGGAAATCGCATAAAAAAATAGCACATCTATGTAATGCACACAATAACACAGTAAACTAAAAACATAAAACGATGATTTAATAATGATGGGTATAAAAATAAATTTATTAAACATAAAAATAATATGCTTAAATATGCAATATAACAATTACAAGAAGTAAATTTCAGAAGTCATACATATTAAACATGTCACAGTAACTTCACCGGACAACATAGATACATCAGGATCGGTTTACACATGAGTAATGTTCGATTCATATAAGCATGACAAGCAATATAAGCTTCAACAACCCTACCAGAAAACATATCCAAGCATTATAGCAGGTAAACAACTTCACCAAACAGATAACAGATAAACATCCATCTAGACTGCAACGATGCTGTCTTGAACTGTGTGAGTGTTACTGAACTGAGTTGAATGGCATAGTTAGTTTCTCCAGCCGGAACATGAGACAGCTGGCACTTCTTTCCTGTATGTGCAGACATGACATAATGACGCAAGGATGAACATCATAAGCCAGTGATTTCACGCCAAATCGAACCCGACAGCTCAAAATACAAATCATTTTTATAAGCTTACAGTAGTGAATAGGGGTAAGGTAAGGACATTGTTTTGAACATTGATTGTTGATGTACTCAATCAATAATGGCAATTTGTTCATTTTTAACCAAAAAATCTTACATAGTGCAGCTTTAAAGACTCACAGTGGCTACTAAGTTTTCTTTAACTTTAGATTTTTAAGGTTAATCACAGTGTTTCTCAGTCCTTTCCTGGAGTACCACTAACAATACACATTTTGAATGTCTGCTTTATCCAACACAACTGATTCTACTGATAAGCTAATTAGTAGAGCGCTCCATGATCGGAATTGAGTGTGTCAAATAGGGGAGACATCCAAAATATGTAGTGTAAGCGGTACTCCAGGAAAGGCTTGAGAAACACTGGTCTATCGAGTTTTAAATGAACAAACCCTACATTCTTACCCTAAACCTTAAACATAAATGATAATGTCATAAAAAGCAAGTGTGAAGTAAAAAAACACAATTACTGAAGCAACCATGTCATTTTGTGGTGCATCTATGACACTTTCTGGTTACAGTTTGACTCGCATGCTCTTCAGGACTTGTACCTCTGCATCGCAAGTGCTGAGCTACTGTGCAATTTGAACGCACTCCGAGCAAGCTTATAAATGTAGTTGGCTATGTAATGCAAATGTTAAAATAAAGGTCCTTACAAGTCATGCACTATAGTAAAAGTGTTTAGATGTCACAGGATAGCATTGTGTGAGGAACAGGGCGAAAAGTAAGTGTTTATGAACTGATAATCTGCCGTTTTACTCATAATTTGTGTGCATGTGAATAAAAGTCATTGTTGTTATAGCGCATCTAGTGTTCATTTTAACAGGAAACTGCCACAATATAATCAATGAGTCACACAGAAATGAAGGTATAGTAACATGTTTCTTTGAGAGCAGGTTGGTTAAAATGTTTGTTCCTGTATATAATTTAGAGAAAGTGTTAGCAACATTAAAGCCATGTATAAGTAGTTTATGCCAGTGGTTCTCAACCCTGTTTCTGGAGGCCCCGCAACACTTCACATTTTGGATATCTCCCTAATCAAACACACCTAATTCAACTCATTAGCTCATTAGTGGAGACTCCAAGACCTGAATTGAGTGTGTCAGAAAAGTGAGATATACTAAATGTACAGTGTTGGTGGGCCTCCAGGAACAGGGTTGAGAATCACTGGTTTATGCAACTTGTGCCTTATATTCCAAGTTCTTTGAAGCCATATGATAGCTTTGTGTGAGGAAAAGACTGAAATTTAAGTCGTTATTCACTGACATTTTTTGCTAATCCTATCTGTATCTCATTCACATTCAGAGGTGTGTAATATTTACTCTGTTACATTTACTTGAGTAACTTTTTGGAGAATATACTTTTAAGAGTATATCTAATGGTGGGCACTTTTTACTCTTACTCAAGTGAAATTCTAATGAATTTTTTTTACTCTTACTCCGTTACAATGGGGGATGTTACTATCGTTACATTACTGGTTTTAATTCAATTAATGTTAATAAATGCGTAATTTATTGAGAGATTTTTGAATGGAACTTTTATGGCACCGAAACTTTACAGTGGCACTCTGTCATTTGACTCAAGTTCATCACTGCAGCAACAGCAGTAAGCGCTCAAAACAAACACTTTCTTTATTTCACACAATGAAAATGAAGATTTACGTTTATGCGACGCCTTCATTCAACACCAAAAGAAGCAGGAATTTCAACATACAGAATTACGATTCAACTAATAAAACATGCTGCAGTAAATTGTGGTGATAATGATAACTTGTTTGTTATGGTAATGGTCAGTTTCAGCATGATACTGTACCTATGGGCTCTGTTGATCTCAGTTTTTAAATATACATTTTCTTATATCAGTGCTGCAGTTCATCAGTCCATATACTGTAAATACATGTTACAAACTGTCTACAACTGTGCGAGCGATGTCAAATTGCAACGCCATGCGGACGCATCCATTGTAGACAGTGTCATTGATTATAATTGGAGCAATTTATTTTTGTCGCATCGTGCCGCGGTGCTCGTATCTGTGTGGACAGAACAGTTTAGTTCTGCTGATCGTGTGCTTGATAATGCAACACGAGCATACAGCCATATGCATTATAAAGTATGCGTGTGATGCGTTTTTCTTAAGGACAACAGAGAACAAGCTCTGAACTAAAATAAGTCTAGCGCTTCTAAACACAGAAATAAGGAGCAACTTCACTTTTTATTGCACACAACTAATTATCTAAATTATTTTGCCAATGTATATACTGTAAGCTACAGAATATACTGAAATAAGAATCCATGCAGGACTTTAAAAAGTTGTGAAATAGCGACATTATGCGATATTATGTTCTTGCTTTGATTCCTAACTCAGAATATACGATATTATACATAATAATATGTAAACAGTTTTTTCTTAAATAATTGCTAGTAACGTTTCCAAACCTTTCTTCAAATTTTCAAACCCGATCTCAAGCATCATTAAAGTGACAGTTCACCCATAAATGAATATTCTGTCATCATTTAGACTCAATCCATGTATCTTCTCTTCATTCCATTTCCATTTTGAAATAAAAAATGGATAAAGAAAAAACTATTGTTATTATGGTGATTTCAAGGGATATACAGTAAAGGGACTTTTAAGGGGGAAGGAAAGCCCTATTCGGATGGGATTAGTTTACTGGACGCTGGCTGTTGCGTCTGGACTGAAGCATGTTTTTTTCAAGCATTTTATGCTGTCCAGTGTTTATTTAGCCATGCAAAAGATTTAGTAAGTTATCACTGCAGATGTCTGTAAATTTACCGTCGATTTGCATGACGGGACTTAAGCGATGTCTGCAGAAATAACAGAAATGGGTGTGTCTTCTGGATTTACACACTGTCGCCACATAACTGACCTATCAGAAAATTTATGACAGTGCTGAATTAAAAAAAAAAAATTTGGGGGTGGGAGATTTTCTCCCCTTTTCTTCCCAATTTGGTATGCCCAATTCCCAATGCGCTCTAGGTCCTCGTGGTGGCATAGTGACTCGCCTCAATCTGGGTGGCGGAGGACGAATCTCAGTTGCTTCCTCATCTGAGACAGTCAATCCACGCATCTTATCACGTGGCTTGTTGAGTGCGTTACAGCGGAGACCTAGCGCGTGTGGAGGCTCATGCTATTCTCCGCGGCATCCATGCACAACTCAACACGCACCCCACCGAGAGTGAGAACCACATTATAGCGACCATGAGGAGGTTACCCCAACGTGACTCTACCTACCCTAGCAACCGGGCCAATTGGTTGCTTAGGAAGCCTGACTGGAGTCACTCAACACGCCCTGGATTCGAACTTGCAACTCCAGATGTGGTAGTCAGCGTCTTTACTTGCTGAGATACCCAAGCCCCCCTAGTGCTGATTAATTATGCATGAAACATTAAACATGACGATATACTGCATCTGGGGTTATTAGAAGAAATTGATTGGAATATCTGGCAAAATAAAACGCGGGGGGCAAATCACAATATTACGTGCTTGTGCAGCTACTTTTCTCGTTTTCTTAACTGAAAAAAAAAATGTCATGGCTAAATAAACACTCAACAGCATAAAATGCTTGAGAAAAACATGCATCAGTCCAAATGAAACAGCCAGCGTTATCTGCAGTTAATCTGAAGTGAAGCACATTTAACAATTTCTGGTGTCTTCCCTTGGCCAACATCCACTTCAGACACTTGAATAACTTGAGAAACAACAAAGATAAAGGGTTCACAGGTTGGACAGTGCAGATTCACTGGCATTTTACCAGCATGTCAGTTTGTACGGGATTACGACCAGGGGTTATTTTACCAGGTGGTTTAAAGAAAATAAATAATAAAATAGCCTACACTATAATCTTTAAAGGCGCGGGAACGTTAAGCCCATAAAAAGCCCGGAAAAATTACTGCCATGACCAATTTTCACGGGATTAAAATCAGGGAGAAACTATGTGGTAATTATTACCACAAGTCCCCATGTAAAACTAAGATTCAACATTTATGATCCTGTAACGATGGCTGGCAGTAACAATGACAGGCAGATGAAGACGAGATGATGTGAAGAACCCAAGTGCAGTTTAATACAAATGTGAACTCCAAATACAGTAAATCCAAACATGAACAAAACATAAACATTAACTTGATTAGACTTGATGAAACTTGACTTGACTTGACATGACATGACTTGACATGACTTGACATGAAACGTCGTTACACCAACAATGTTACATTATCACAATACCTGACAAGTGACAATGGCAAACATGAGGGCTAAAATACACAGACATGGGTAACAAGTAAACAAGACAACCAATCACAAGACTGAGCTAATAATAAGACAATGAACCATGAATCAATGACAACAAGACATATGAACATGGAGGGGAACAGGATATCATATGACCAGGAACACATGAGGAAACAGGAAATCACATGACATGAAACCACATGACCTGAACAGGAACAGGAAATAAACTTTAAAATAAAAGACATGAAAACAAAACACAAAAACTTGACAGATCCTCAGAGGCAGCAGAACATAAAGTAGGTTAAAAGTGTCAATCCTTGTTAGCCTTTATGCGAACTTCCATGGTATTTCGGGAAATAACCTACAGATGAGTTACAAATAACTGGAAAATCAAATTTACAAAATCAGTATTACGGTCATTTTTCTAAAACTTAATTTTCTGAATGCATTATGCATTTAAAAGGGAAAAACTGTTTTGTAAATAATTTACCAAGGCAAATAATTGCTAAATAAAAATACGTTTTTTTTATTCCAAAACAAATATGGAATGAACGTAAAATACACGGATTAGGATCACTCTCATTGTTCCAAACCTGTCTTCATCTTCTCTGGAACCAAAAACAAGGTGTTAGGCAGAATGTTAGGGACTGACATCCTCAGTCACCATTCTTTTTCAAAAATGAAAAATAAATGGAAGTGAATGGTGACTGAGGCTAAAATTATGTCTAACATCTCCTTAATTGTTCATTGTGTCCAAGTCATACTTGTTTAGAACATGAGGGTGAATAAATTATATCATAATTTTCATTTTTAAACTATCACTGTAACAGTGGGAATAAAGAATGACATAGGCATATGATTCATACACGCAAGTGTTAAAATTAATAATCAGATCTTTGCAATGTAATTTGCAATGTAACTAAACACTCGCTACTTGAGTAAACTTTTAATTCGATACTTTCTTACTCTTACTCAAGTAATTATTAACAATATTACTTTAACTTCTACTTGAGTAATTAATTTTTAAAAGACTTAGAACTTTTAGATGAGTCTACCCCATTCCATTCACGGCAACCTCCAAGACATGTGTTCTGGTTCTGTGGGAACCAGGTAGTAATTGCATTTACATAAACAATGGTGAGCATGATTCAGAGGTTGCATTTTCACTATAAAATTATATTTTTACTCCACTGGCAGTTAGGTTTATATTTGGGGTTTGGGGATGAGTTAATTAAATATGTTTTGTTGACTATTACATCATTTTACAAGTACAAATACCCGTTGAGTGGCTTTTGCATCCATTCTATGGACATTATTTCTGGAAACTGGAGCTTGCCCATACGTTCAACAACACTTCCAGGTTTGCCCACTGGGGGCGAAGATTCAAATTTTGGTAAGCACAGACCAATTTCAGCAGTAAAATTTTTGACCTACTGTTGCCGAATTCACAGTCAGATCAGTCTGTTCATGTTTGCGCATATTCATAACTGGTGTCTCAAGATGTGTTCCACAAGGTTTGACATCAATAATTTCAAACGCCATTGGTTCTCATGTGCCTCGTGACTGATCACAATGTGCCATGTTTGAATGTCCACAAGTGCAAATGAGCTCTGAAAGCTACAATGGAGGGGAAGAGTACCAATGAATAATGACTAAAAGTTCAGTCTGTTACTCAAAATGCACTTAATGGTGTTTTTTGGAGATTGACGGGCAATGGTCACTGTCTGCCTTCATTGTATAGAAAAGATTAGCTTGGACAATATGTAAAACATCTCCTGTTGTGTTCCACTGAATAGGATAATTACATGGATTTGGTTATTTTTTCCCCTTCAAGTCTGACTTAAGTCTGACTTGGTTAATTGTTTTCAGTAAGTTAAACGTGTAGAAGACACCACCGCTGTGATTGCTGTTTGTTTGCTCTGAAAAAGCAATGCTGAGAAACACAATCACTGTTTCAGTTCCACAAGATGTTGTACATAAGAAAATATAGATTTTTTTTTTTTTTTCCCCAGGGAAATTAAGAGAACAGTTTTTATTTCTTTGTTCTTGATCCTCTTAAGCTCAAACATAAAAATAATAATAATAAAAATAAATAAATAAACATTTAGCCTCAAGGCTTTGCCTGTCATTTGTTTGTGTGTGAATCTGCGAGCTGGGGATATGAGTTTACAGCTTTGTTGTATTCTCTATAATATGGTAAGCATAATTATGTTGCACTTTTAACCTCTTTGCTAATTAAAGTGTGAATATTTCTCATTTGCGGCATTGGTTGTGTGTCTGTATTTTCTTTATTCTAATATATTTGCTGGTTCTTAGAAGATTCAGGGTGTGTTCCCTTGTCAGAAGAGGAGAGGATCAAGACATTTTCCTCATTCCTGAAATTCATATACCTCAATGTCAGAGCGCTGACATGACAGGCAGGTAAAAATGCCTTCATAAGCCTGCTATAACTTGCCATTTGGCAGATTCAACACTTTAATGGACTTTAAATTGGCATGTTTTTCTCTGAAGATTTTATGTCATTTGTAATCCGTCTTAGAAACAATATGAAATTCAAGCAGCTTTTGTTGGTAATTTGCATCAAATAAGGTTGTTCTTCACTATATATTCATTCATCATGGAGAAGGGAGAAAGAGACAAATCACAATTGAGGAAGCATGCATTTTTCAGAGAGATGGCAGCTAAGTAGAACACAGAGAGTGTTCATTTAATAACTGATCCATCCCCGACTGTTTTGCATAATATGTATGGTTTTGTACAGCAATGGAAAGGGAGTTTACCATAAGAGCAAATCATACCAGCTCACTAATCGTTTGTTGGAGGAGAGGGTTAACTCTTATGAATGTTACAAATTCTTTTGTTTCTCTGCATTTGGTGTATTTATTTGTCCATGTGTGGATGTGTTTACACAGTGTGAGGGCCCACAGTAAACACAGATCCCCGGGCCCTGCTGGCTGATAAACACCTTTTCCCAGAAGATAAACTCGTAGTGTACGGTACACCCAGCCTTTTCTGCATTCTGCATAAACTCTCAGACATTTTCAGGCTGTTCAGTGGTACATAGACTCCCACCATAGTGCATGCACAACATTTGGTCCATGCAGACCAAGATTAACATCAGCAGTGTGAAAGCCCTTAAAAGAACCCTTGTGTGATTGTGCAATGAATGAACTGTTGGGAGGAGGTAAGGGGCAGTTCAATGTAAAAGTTAACACAAGTAAACCTACACTTACAAAAAAGTACCTTTTTTTTTTTTTGTACCATGGTAATCCCATGTATACATGTATCTATCACAATATACATTAATTGAAATCACACAGTGATATAAATGTGCCAGATTTAGCCATAATATATAGTCATATAATAATAATATAGTAATTCAAAGGTTCATTCCCTTGAAAAGTGTAACACTATGGCGCTATCAGAACATTGCTCTTTTTTGTTTGAGCAGCCAAACCAGCTTGACAGCATTGGCTCAATCAGGTGGGACTATCTATTCGTCCAACTACAGTCAGTGGGAATGTTTGGGAATGTTTGAAACATGCTTCAAAACTAATTATTTTTGCAGTTCCATTTGGAGATGCTTGTGGTGCAGAAGTTACACACTTCAGGTTTAAATAAAAAGGGATGAAAGCCAAAATTGAAAGCAACTTTATCCAAAACAAAAGTGCATTCAAGGTATACATTTATCACTTTGTGGATTTCCTTGGTATCAAACCCATGACCTTGGCATTGAAAAAATGAAAGAACAACAAACAGAGGAGTTCTGTGAATGAAATAAGCAAAAGGAGCAGGAATGGGAAATTGGGAGAAAAACAGGGCAAAATGAGAGTTAAAGAGAGACAGGAGAGAGCGAGGAAAGATGTAGAGAGAGAGAGTGGGCTCAGACTGACCCCAACACTTTGCTGCCCACAGCCATCAGATTGGCAGTGCTCACTCTGTAATGACGGCAATTTATTTCAATTAAACTGCACCATTATTGTTGTAAAATCGTTAGCATGGCGTCTGGGCGATTAACACGCTATGCCAAGACGCATGTAGACCAAGACAAATTAAACATCCCTCATTCCTCCCCACACCCCACCCTTAACTAAAAACCTTCCAATCGCCCCTCTGTCTCTCCCATTAGCCTCATTTGTTTACATGTAACTCATTTTAACACATTCCCTTGAACACACCAGTACAATACAGTCACTTCGCCATCTGTAATTATGATAATTATGTTGAAACCTCAGCATTCTTCCTCATAATAATAATAATAATAATAATAATAAAAACTGTGCTTATGAAACACACATAAAAGTGTTAACTGTTCTGAGTTTGTTTCCTGCACGGGCTGGAATGAGACAACATTCCTGTCTGTTTGGCTGGTGTGATGGCTGCTTTAATAATGATTTGATTCATGGATACCAAAACTCAAAATTTGCAACAAAATGACAAGTGTGTCCTGCTTGTTGTTTTACCCCAGCCCTCCCTCTGCCTTTAATTTTTTATTATGTCTGCTTGGCACATATATCTCTCACTGAAATAAAAAAAAGGGGGAGGACAGGCAAAAAAGTGTGGTGAGACAGTTTATAACATGCAGTTTTAATGCAGCTGCAAGCTCAATTTAATATTGGAACATCATTTTCACATAATTTCTTAAATTCTCAAAACAGAGAACTTGCGCCTATATATGCTGAAAACACTGGTGTATGTCTGCATAATGGAAAACAAAGGCTTTAGTTTTCAAATGAAACATTTAGGGGCAAATTCACGAAACAGTTGGGCCATGTTTGTTAGTTTTTATTTAATAACCACCTGCAATCCATTTTAACTAGGCGCTAAATGCACTGAAATAGCGTTGAGGTGTGAGTGTTTAAAGGAACAGTTCACCCAAAAATGAAAATTCTCTGATAATTTACTCACCCTCATGCCATCTGAGATGTGAATGACTTTCTTCTGCAAAACACTTTTGAAGATTTGTGGAAAAGGATCCAGGCTCAGCAGGTCCTTAGAATGGGAGAGGATGGTGATTAGATATTTGTAGGTCCAAAAAACACAGATAGTCAAAATAAATCCATCCTATCTCCAGCAGTGACATTAACATCATCTGAAGTGAGACGCTTAAGACACGGGAGCACTCGAGTAAATTCGGCCATTCATCAACGCCTAACTGGAAGCGATCTTTTATAGTTAAAAAGTGCTTAAATATTGTTATTTTTCACACAAAGTGATCGATTCGCTTTAGAAGACATTAATGTCACTGCTGGAGATAGGATGGATTAATCTTCTAAGACTATCTGTGCTTTTTGGACCTACAAATATCTAATCACTGACTTGCTGAGCCTGGATCTTTTTCTACAAATCTTCAAAAGTGTTTTGCAGAAGAAAGAAAGTCATACACATCTCAGATATGGTTGAAATGATTAGTCAATGTTATCCACAACGTCGACAATAAAAAAACTGTCAACAAAAGTTTTTGTTGTCGAACAGTCGTTTGATCTCATTTAACGTAACGAGATCACATTAAACTCTTATGATGATGCGTGAGAGCAGCACTGCGGTTCGCGCCAGACTGAGGAGACCACTCACAGTCCAGATGCACTCTAAACTTTCCGAAGAGCTTCAGGTGATGTAGATCGCAAAGTATGAGGGAATAATGAGGGTGAGTAAAGAGAATCAGAGAATCTTCATTTTTGGATGAACAATTCCATTAAAATGTATTGCCTTACAAGTCATGTATGTAGTAAAAGTGTTTTGATGTCATAAGATAAAACCGTGTGAGGAACAGCGAAAAGTAAGTGTTTATGAACTGATAATCTGCCAATTTACTCGCGATTTAATTGAATAAAATGTATTGAATAAAAGTTGTTGTTGTTGTGCCTGTTTGTCGTGCATTTATTTCATCAGGAAAATGCCACGAAATGTAAAACAAGCCACGTTAAAATCATTTTGCAAAAATGTTGGTATAGTGATATGATATTATGAGACCAGGTTAAAATAAACATTATCAGTATAGGCACACTTCATTCTTAGTGAATTTCCTGCTTAGTCTAATGAGTGCACATTCTGCTGGGACATGCAACAATAACAGTTATAAGCTGTTTTAAACATGCACTCACTTATGTAATATCTTACATGTCTCATCCTTTCAATGTTGAGTCAGTGCAAAGCACAATTTACTGATTGTCTAACATTAAGGAGTGCCTAAAAGGTTGCAAACTATGAAGAGGCTTTCTTGAGCTTTTTCTTTGGCAATAACTTTGCACAAGCCCTGCCCAGCATCTTTGTACCCAGCATTACCATCTCAGCTAACGACAGAGCGGTGAGCAGATTCCATTCTGATTACTGCAGCAGTCTGAGAGGTGAGAGGTTATAGTATTTATAAAAGACATCAACACTACTGTACATCAGGCAATTAGAGCTAAATATAAACTAAATTTAGATGAAAAACGCACTCTCCAGGGGTCTTTCAATCTGCTGCTGGGGAAAATCTGACTGTTTGAGATGTTTCAATCCAGTGCCAAGCACTATTTTAAAGCCTCTCTGCTCTAGGGATTAGCTGTGACATGATAACTCACCACTTCAAAATATTGGAAGTGTGTAAAGAAAACCGCTGCTGTTCTACAAGGCCTGTACCATCAAATGAGAGGTGAAAGGTGAGGTAAAGGTTCACTGCTAAGCGTAACGTTGTTTGATGTTAACTACTGATGTCCCAGGTTATTTTGTATGGTGTTATGCAAGCTGAACTAAATGTTTTCCGCCATGTTGAGGATAGATGATCCTTTCTGGGTCTGAAATGAGAGAAGGTAAATAATAAAACTGCGCACTTTTTAATATTCATCAGACTATATGGAACTACTGATGATATGTGTATAATTATGTTATTACTATGTTGTTACTATGCTTCAAAAGTATAACTCAATAACACTTTACACTACACATTACAAGTGTTTTATTCATAAGGTATTATAAGCAAGAAAAATACTTTTTACAGCATTTATTAATCTTGGTTTATATTAATTTACAAATATACTATTTTTTTTTTTTTTTTTAGTTCATGCTAGTTTAAAACACATTAACTTATGTTAACATACAACTTTTATTGGTAAAAATATATTAGAACTAGGGTTGTCAATCAAATTAATTACATGATATATAGATTAATTAATCGAATCTTTCGCAATTAATTGCATATAATCAGTATTTGCAGAGAAAGGCCCTCAAATAAAAAAATTAAAAAATCAATGTATAATGATTAATAAAATTATAAATAATTATATGTAAATAATTATATATATAAATTCATCAATCTGTCAGAGGTAGACTTATTATGAGGGCTTTTCTAAGGATGCATCTACAGTATGTACATGAGTCAGATGGTCGCTTTTAGAGCAGTTGTGTCGCGTCATAAACAGTGTTTTTAGGAAGTTAAATGAAGTGTGAAACGTAGTTTGGAGTTGTGCTTTGGTCGGCTGTGTTTGAATGCAAGAACTCGTCTTCATCTTTTCTGATGTCAGTAAGTGTGGTCTGTTGCATGAATAGCTACAGTTGCGCTAAATGCCACCTGATGATTGAGACTCGTAAATACATGAAGGTGGTACTTAAAGCTTCAATTGCTCCTATAAATATTACTTATTACTGTCTGGGGGTGTGATTGTGTAAATTGTTTTTTTAACGCATTATTTTTTATTTAATTTATCTCACTGAACATTAAATCAACAGCCCTATTTAGAATATAAACTGACATTAACCAAGATTATTATACGTGTCTCTGGAATACTTGAATGTGACTGGTCAATGGTGCCATTTAGCGGTCTGATATTTCTGAGTAACAACCGCACATCCAGTCATCCGGGTATTGCGAGTCATCTTTCCTACTTCTTGTATCACTCTCTGATCTCTACAAGTAAGCTAATAAAATAATTTTAATTCATGTCAATGTTTCATGTCCATTCATTTGTCAAGTAGTCTTGTAATAAGCTGGATAATGAGCATTCAGTAATTTTCGCAAAAGAACAGAACTCCGACGCAAACCGGAGGTGGAATTCAGCTGTTAAGCAATTACTTTTTTCTCACTTAATAATATAATTTCAAATCAAATCAATATTTCATGTTCATATATTTATTTATTTGTTAGTAGCTGTTTAATAAGCTGGAAAATGTACAGTCCGCTTCACGTCGGTGTCCTGATCACCCTACCAGGGTTTATTTTGTGATAACAACTGGCTGACTGTACATCATTACTTAATAGATGCTGTAAAACAAGGGTGTAGATTTTGGCTTGAACACTGGGGGATTGGGGGGTTACACAACAAAGAAACAAAACTATTATTCTCTCACTGTCTTTGCCCTCTTTTGCAGCTCATGAGTCACAGCATACATATGCCATTGCAATTCTGAAAACAACACTTATTTACTTTAAAGCAGCATTACAAAAAGACACAAACAGCCAGTATATGAGACCAAGTGAGGAAAGGAGGGGGCCTAAGGGAAGGAGAGAATGTCCGTGGAGCACAAGAGCAATAGAGAGAGAAGACCATAAAGTAGATGGAGGAGTGTTGGCATAGGTAACAAAATGAAGACACCCTTGCATATTTGTGAGTTAAATTGTATTTTGTGTGCAAACGGGTTAATGTATGACATTAGTGTGGGAATGTGTGTGTGTCAGAGAAGGAGATTTACTGAATAAATATTTTAAATACTTTCTCTCTCTCTCTCTACAGGGGCTGTTGTCTGCTGGATGGAAAAAAGTTTAATGTCACCATAAAAAGTGATTAACTGAGGTGTAATGGTCTGTATATTTATGTTTATCAAAAAAAAAAAAAAAAAAAAAAGGCATATCCAACATTTTGGACAGATGCATTCTGGAAGAATCGCAAATTAAATAGAAGTATCATGTCTTCACAGGAACGTAGGCTCTTTCCTGACAGGCTGTCCCTTGACCACAGTCTCAGAGTGGTATACGTGGCTCCTTCATGTCTTTAGGCAGTTCTCCGCTGTGTGATGGAGCTCAAAGCAGTATTCATAGCTGAACAGCTGAAACCCCTCAAAACTCTGTGGACTCACTTTGATTTATTTCTGGAAGTTTTAGCACTTTGAAGGTCTCAATGTGCTCATGGAATATTGAGTGCTTCGAATGAAGCCTCTGTGGGTGGTTTACCCTGTATTCCGTTTGCTTTTTTCATCATGCAAAACTGGTATTCTTTCCATAGGATGCAAACTGTAGACTCTTAGCGATATGTGATTAATTTGTCCTCCGATTCCTCATGTTAGATTAACTTATCAAAGGCCAAACAAAAGTCAATATTTGAGCAAAAAATTATATCCATCAGGGGTGGTTCTAGGGTCAGTGGACATTCAGGGCTTAGCCCAGACATCTGTGGATACATATAAAGCCATCCTTTCATGAAATATATAAATATAATACATTTTACATTAATGTTACATCTGTGAGATGTCGTTTATATAGTAAATCTTTAAAGATTACTGAAACTAAAACTAAAAGTTCTCACTATCTTTTGTCTCAGCTTCTGATACATTTGAAGATCAGAAATTGGGTGCTTTTCACACTATGTACTTCAAAATGTGATTAAAAATCCCCCCACTATTAAATCCCTTTCGGTTTTCCTTATTTCGACGCACATTAGGTGTTTTTCAATGTGAGTTCTTATGTGTTTTTACGTTCTCTTGGACTCATTCAACGTCATCTTCTACTGCTGAAGTTTTATTACAATACTCAAGTACCAAGAATGCATAAAATTACCCAGATGTGTTCTTGATCAGGCAGAATATCGAGGATGCATCGGATGGTGACATGTGGGCGAGAACCCATCTGAAGTCCCAGAAGTCATAGCGGCACTACGGTGGCAGACAAAGGACATTTGTTGTGTCTGACAGTTAGTAAGAGTCGTTCTACTCCGTCAACATTCATTGTTTTGTTGGGCATCATTTTAATAAAGTAATAAACACATGGAGGAAATGAGTTTTAACAGACTTTTTTTCTTTCAGTGTGTCACTAGTCCTGCAAAACCTCACTGGTGTGGTGATAATAATGCTGTGACTGGCGTGATAATGGTACAATGCAACAAATGTACAGGGACGATCAATTGCGCAACAAGAAGTAGCTTGCAATGCTCGCTACTCTCCAAAGCTTGCAATGGATGCGTTCTACATTCTCCTGTCCTTCAGAGTTCGCTCTTCCAAGGTAGCTTGGCAAGACTGGTCTTCATAAAAACTCAAGTCCATTCTCTGCGTTCTTAGCATTGTGAAACACTATTTGTGTTCAACTGACAGTTTTATATCATTGACTCATTGGGTGCTAGTTAGTTTAAAAGATAGCAGGCTGTAAATAGGCTAAAATAGGTGCTTATGAGAAAAGAAAATAGATGCTAGTTTTGTCAAACTTTGCAAAGTTCATGGCACCTTGTCTTAGTAAAAGAGTGTTGCAAAAAAACCCAAAATTAACATGACTTAAAGTTTACAAATACCTGTATATATGCTCCAGGGGCTATCTATATATTACTCTTTGTTTTAAGGGTTATATATCTTAATATTCAGTACTTACTCGATCTGCATGGCCAACTTAACACAGTTTCCAATAAATCACCAAGACAGGATTGTTGACAATATCACCAGCGCTCAGGTTTGGGGAGTAACGGAATACATGTAACTGGATTACATATTTAAAATACAAAATATAAGTAACTGTATTCCCACTACAGTTACAATTTAAATCATTGGTAATTAGAATACAGTTACATTCAAAAAGTATTTTGATTACTGAAGAGATTACTTTGTATTTTATTGTCATTTGTTTCATTTAATATTTAGTCCTTTCAGATGGAAAACATTTATACATATAAACGATGTGATCCACTTTCTTATGATGTGTTACATTCATACGAGCAGACAGAGAAGTAAGTTTGAAGTTTGGAGCAGAAGAAATAGAAATAAACCTTGTGTAAATTGTCAGCTTTACGCTAAGCTAAATGCTATTTCTAGACATTTTACATGCACGTTACCAGGCACGATCATATTTTTTAATCAAGAAAATTCACGTTAGATCATAATTTCTTTTTTTCTAGTAAGACCTTTGAATTAGGGAAAAAATCATATTCTTGATAATAATTTTTGTATTGCTTTCCTGTAAAAATATCAAAAAATCCTTAAAACATCCTTATTTTGTTTTAGAAACAACACTGCATAAGATATTTAGGTTTTTCAGAGAATGTATTTTTAACGTGTATTTTGTCTTACTGTACTGGCAGAGTTTTTATAGTCAAGACAAGTGAAAAAATCTACCGGTGCTAAATATTTAAACCTACCGGTATTTAAAATACGTTACTGACCTTGAGTAATCTAACAGAATACGTTACAAATGACATTTTACAGCATGTATTCTGTAATCTGTAGTGGAATACATTTCAAAAGTAACCCTCACAACACTGCCAGCTCTCTTCTTGTATGCACGCACAATATGCACGAGTGCTGGAAAGCAGATACAAGACAGTGCGTGTGTACTTTGGAATTACATCGATAATGGTATTATTTGGTGTTACCTTTACTGTAGAAAGATAGGTATCATTAATTTACATACAATATATATACAGGTGCATCTCAATAAATTAGAATGTCGTGGAAAAGTTCATTTATTTCAGTAATTCAACTCAAATTGTGAAACTCGTGTATTAAATAAATTCAATGCACACAGACTGAAGTAGTTTAAGTCTTTGGTTCTTTTAATTGTGATGATTTTGGCTCACATTTAACAAAAACCCACCAATTCACTATCTCAAAAAATTAGAATATGGTGACATGCCAATCAGCTAATCAACTCAAAACAACTGCAAAGGTTTCCTGAGCCTTCAAAATGGTCTCTCAGTTTGGTTCACTAGGCTACACAATCATGGGGAAGACTGCTGATCTGACAGTTGTCCAGAAGACAATCAGTGACACCCTTCACAAGGAGGGTAAGCCACAAACATTCATTGCCAAAGAAGCTGGCTGTTCACAGAGTGCTGTATCCAAGCATGTTAACAGAAAGTTGAGTGGAAGGAAAAAGTGTGGAAGAAAAAGATGCACAACCAGCCGAGAGAACCGCAGCCTTATGAGGATTGTCAAGCAAAATCGATTCAAGAATTTGGGTGAACTTCACAAGGAATGGACTGAGGCTGGGGTCAAGGCATCAAGAGCCACCACACACAGACGTGTCAAGGAATTTGGCTACAGTTGTCGTATTCCTCTTGTTAAGCCACTCCTGAACCGCAGACAATGTCAGAGGCGTCTTACCTGGGCTAAGGAGAAGAAGAACTGGACTGTTGCCCAGTGGTCCAAAGTCCTCTTTTCAGATGAGAGCAAGTTTTGTATTTCATTTGGAAACCAAGGTCCTAGAGTCTGGAGGAAGGGTGGAGAAGTTCATAGCCCAAGCTGCTTGAAGTCCAGTGTTAAGTTTCCACAGTCTGTGATGATTTGGGGTGCAATGTCATCTACTGGTGCTGGTCCATTGTGTTTTTTGAAAACCAAAGTCACTGCACCCGTTTACCAAGGAATTTTGGAGCACTTCATGCTTCCTTCTGCTGACCAGCTTTTTAAAGATGCTGATTTCATTTTCCAGCAGGATTTGGCACCTGCCCACACTGCCAAAAGCACCAAAAGTTGGTTAAATGACCATGGTGTTGGTGTGCTTGACTGGCCAGCAAACTCACCAGACCTGAACCCCATAGAGAATCTATGGGGTATTGTCAAGAGGAAAATGAGAAACAAGAGACCAAAAAATGCAGATGAGCTGAAGGCCACTGTCAAAGAAACCTGGGCTTCCATACCACCTCAGCAGTGCCACAAACTGATCACCTCCATGCCACGCCGAATTGAGGCAGTAATTAAAGCAAAAAGGAGCCCCTACCAAGTATTGAGTACATATACAGTAAATGAACATACTTTCCAGAAGGCCAACAATTCACTAAAAATGTTTTATTTTATTGGTCTTATGATGTATTCTAATTTTTTGAGATAGTGAATTGGTGGGTTTTTGTTAAATGTGAGCCAAAATCATCACAATTAAAAGAACCAAAGACTTAAACTACTTCAGTCTGTGTGCACTGAATTTATTTAATACACGAGTTTCACAATTTGAGTTGAATTACTGAAACAAATGAACTTTTCCACGACATTCTAATTTATTGAGATGCACCTGTATATATATATATATATATTAAAGTATAATACCTGTATGTTTTAGTATCAACTTGATAAGCACAGCTTGACATCACTACAAGATGATAAATATATTCGGGGCTTTACGGAAAACATTTGTGACTTAAGCCCCAGAAGCCCAGCCCTAGTGCCACCCATGATTGCATGCAAAGTGATATTTAGGACACTCCCAGCTCCACATTGGGCCATGGTATGTGATGAAGTCTAATAATACCATGGTATTTTGATAGATACCATACAACTAAATGATTCATGTATCATGGTATTTACATATTACAGCAAGTTGCATCAAAGAATATCATGGTATTACCACTGTACCATGTCAAAAAAATAGGATAATTCCAAAGTCCCTTTCAAGGCAGGTCAGCCCACTCGGCGGCCATCTTGGGAGTGCTCCCAGGCAGCTATTTTCTATGGATACAAGTGGCATACAAGTGAAGTTCCTATCTGCTTGAATGGGGACAAACGGAAATCTCCAAAATGGTTGGTGAAGATTACGATCAAATAACATATTTCAAACCAGCAGTAAAATCTGACAACATGGTATCATAAATTATGCTTCTTTAGCCTCAGATCATGAAAAAAAACACAAAAAAAAACACTTTTTTCAGGCTGCTCCAGCTAATATGCATGGATATTCTCGAGTTATCTGACAGCCGATGTCTCAAAAAGGTGACTGGTTCTTTACATGCAAGTCTGGACTTCTTTTTCTACACTATTGACCATTCTAATGTCTCCCATTCATTTTAATACAAGAGGTCCGTCTAAGCTTGTAATGTGTGCTGGCACTGGCAATGAAGAAGACGATGACGAAGTTGTGAAGAGAACCCAAGTGCAGTTTATTTACAAAAGTGAAACCAAAACCCTAACTATAAACGTGAAACATGAACTTGACTAGACTATAACATGACTTGACTATAAACAACGTTACTAGAGGCGTGGGATGTGTGACCACGGCAAAGTCTGTGGGGGGTGGAGCCATGAGAGGCTCGAGGTGCGGAGCCATGGAAGGCAGAGCCGTGAGAGACTCGAGGGGCGGAGCCATGGAACTTGGTGCCCGGAGAGTAGCCGAAGACTCGAAGGGCCAGGGTGGAGCCGATGGCAGGGAGGACCAAGGCGGTGCTGGAGGCTCGGAGGAGCAAGGCAGAGCTGGGGGAATCGGAAGACTGAGGTAGAGCCGGTGGGACTGAGGACCAAGGTGGAGCCGTAGGGAAGGAGGTCCCCAGTGGAGCTGACAGATCGGAGGGACGAGGTGCAGCCAGTGGATCGGAGAGCCAAAGCGGAGCCAGGTGACCAACAGACCAAGGAGGAGACGGAGGGATGAGGGACCCCGGCAAAGCCGACAGGCTGAAGGACCGCAGTGGAGCCGAGGGACCGACAGGCCAAGGCGAAGTCCAGGACTCGGAGGGTCCAGGCGGGGTCGGAGGGCTGAAAGTTCCCCTTGCCTGCTCAGGAGAACTAAGGGTGGGAACCATCTCCAGGTCCAGCTGCTCAGGTGCGGCTGTGACGTGGCATGGAGCAGGCTGAGGTGTTGCTGTGACGTGGCATGGAGCAGGTTGAGGTGTTGCTGAAGACGATGACGAAGGAGTGAAGAGAACCCAAGTGCAGTTTATTTACAAAAGTGAAACCAAAACCCTAATTATAAACGTGAAACATGAACTTGACTTGACTATAACATGACTTGACTATAAACATGACTTGATTATAAACAAGAGAACATAAACCAATGAACAAACAAAACTGATAACAAGCTAATTAAACAATAAACCAATGAAAACATGACACATGAACATGGAGGGAAACATGAAATCACATGACAAGGGAACAGGAACTAAACTTTTCAAAATAAAAGACATGAATCAACAAAATACACATGACAAAGCTAAACTGTCTCTGGTAATACCAAACTACTTTTTGTGCCGACTATACAGCTGATATACTGAGAGACCTATGGCTCAATTTAAATTTAAGAGCTAGTGCCTGGCATTTTTTTTTTTCACCGTAAAGACGCGTTCAGTCTGAACAGCCCTTAATACTGTTAAAATACATTACAATACTTGAATAAGATGGGCTAAATTGAGCTTTAACTGTGTAATTTAATTAGATGATTTTACATAAGGTTTATTTTTTTAATTGTCATGACAATCTCTGACTTTGAAATAGTAAGGTAGTGCCAATTCAGAGGTAGTATAGATCTTTTTTTATGTGCAAGAAAACCATTTGAATTTCAACATAATTTGATAAATTTCAGTTCCAAACTGGAGGTATTTACTGAGTCAACAGATTTCACATCTGAATGTCACTGGAGTTTTTCGTGGCAGCTTAGCAGTAATGATAAGTCTAAGTCTCATCTGTCAGCTTATGCTTTGACAGTTTAGACAAGAAAAAACATGGTTCAAGGAAGTAACTCAGTAAATCCGTTTTGAGAGGTGGGCCTACAGTGACACCCTAACCTAAATGACAGAATGTCACATGATTTAGTGATTACAAATGACTTTGACATCAACAACTTACTCAACAGTGTGAATTCAACTCGGTTCCTGGTCTTCTCTGCAGTCTTGGATAATCATTAAAGACCCTACTAAATGGTTTCTTGAACGCACTTTTCTTTCTAGTGTTTATGTATTTCCTATTGAAACAGGAAGTTGGGGTGGGTCGTTTTGAAGAGTGCTTCCCTTTTATAAATAGCCAACAAGTTAAGAACTTGTACCATGGACAAAAGCAATGAAGACACTTTGAAAAACATGAATTTTGAAGCCAAACTGAATTGCATATTAAAACACACACACACACACACACACACACACACACACACACACACACACGGTGGCTTCAAAATTCACTTTTGAGTTATGAAATTGTGTCATTTATGTTGTAGAACAAAACATCCAAGTATTGTCAAGTATTCCTCACCACAGATCTTTTTTATTCATAAGTGGAAAAACCCCATTTGAAAATCCATAGGAAAATTCAGAGGGAACCCATGGCGAATTAGACTTCCGGGATCGCCTACAAGTTGACTTCACGGCTGAACAGCTCAATGAAAGTTGCGTAACTGGTGTGAGATAACATCAAAATATTATGGGTTGTTACACACTTTAGGTTGTTTTGTAAATTGCATGTATACAACTTAGTCCTAAATCTGCACATTTTGTTACTACAGCATATTAAAACAAAGACTCATAGTTCTTCCTCTTTTATTGAGATTTTTGTTTGCTTGTGTGTCTATGTCAGTGCACAGTTTGTTTATATATTCTACACAGAGTACAAAAGGCTTTTTCTGCTGCTCTCTGCTTGATTTCATCGCCGTCTCAGTTGGTTATTTTGCAGTTGCTTTAAGCCCTTTTGCAATATGTTAAAAGTCTTGAAAGGGAGTTTATGTTAGAGGCACAAAAAAACGACAGGCAGGGTAAATGCTTAAACACAAAACCACAAGAGCCCTTTTCTCTCTCTCTCTTCCTCTCTGAACTCATTTAGTAGGTTCTTGCATGCCTTTTTACTGACTGTATGAAACTGTGCAGAATTATAATTAATTAGTGGTTGGAAAAAAATAGCAATGGGTTGGCTTAAAGTAAATTATATGGTAGGCTTCCAGAGAAAGAGAAAAGGCCAGCAAGAAAGATGGTGACCTGCCGCAACAGAAAAAAACAGACACTCACATATACTGTATATATATATATATATATACACACACACACACACACTACCGGTCAAAAGTTTTGAAACACTTACTCATTCTTTATTATAATTTTTTTTCACATTTTAGAATAATAGTAAAGTCATCAAAACTATGGAATAACATAAATGGAACTTTGGTAATTATGTTGTGACTAAACAAAATCCAAAATAAGTCAAAACTGTGTTATATTTTAGCATCTTCAAAGTAGTCACCCTTTGCCTAGAATTTTCAGAAATGTACTCTTGACATTTTCTCAACTTCTTGAGGTATCACCCTGGGATGCTTTTTAAACAGTATTGAAGGAGTTCCCATCTATGTTGGGCACTTATTGGCTGCTTTTCTTTATTATTTGGTCCAAGTCATCAATTTCAAAAACTTTTTTTTATTTATTTTTATTAAATTTTAGTTTTATAATGAAATAAATTAATATGGTAGCACAATTATATTTTTGTCTACAAAACTAATTTCAAACATTTAAGCATACACCTTCAGATCAAAAGATTTTTAAGATCATGAGAAACATTTCAGTCAAGTGTTTCAAAACTTTTGACCGGTAGTGTATATATATATATATATATATATATATATATATATATATATATATATATATATATATACACACACACACACACTGGCAGCCAAAAATTTGGAATAATGTACAGATTTTGCTGTTTCGGAAGGAAACTGGTATTTTAATTCACAAAAGTGGCATTCAACTGATCACAAAGTATAGTCAGGACATTACTGATGTAAAAAAACAGCACCATCACTATTTGAAAAAAGTCATTTTTGATCAAATCTAGACAGGCCCCATTTCCAACAGCCATCACTCCAACACCTTATCCTTGAGTAATCATGCTAAATTGCTAATTTGGTACTAGAAAATCACTTGCCATTATATCAAACACAGTTGAAAGCTATTTGGTTCGTTAAATGAAGCTTAACATTGTCTTTGTGTTTGTTTTTGAGTTGACACAGTATGCAATAGACTGGCATGTCTTAAGGTCAATATTAGGTCAAAAATGGCAAAAAAGAAACAGCTTTCTCTAGAAACTCGTCAGTCAATCATTGTTTTGAGGAATGAAGGCAATACAATGCTTGAAATTGCCACTACAATGTGTGTACACTACAGTCTTCAAAGACAAAGAACAACTGGCTCTAACAAGGACAGAAAGAGATGTGGAAGGCCAGATGTACAACTAAACAAGAGGATAAGTACATCAGAGTCTCTAGTTTGAGAAATAGACACCTCACATGTCCTCAGCTGACAGCTTCATTGAATTCTACCTGCTCAACACCAGTTTCATGTACAACAGTAAAGAGAAGACTCAGGGGTGCAGGCCTTATGGGAAAAATTGCAAAGAAAAAGCCATTTTTGAAACAGAAAACAAAAAGAAAATGTTAGAGTGGGCAAAGAAACACAGACATTGGACAACAGATAATTGGAAAAGAGTGTTATGGATCTTAACCCCATTGAGGTTTTGTGGGAGCAGCTAGACTGTAAGGTGCGTGAGAAGTGCCCGACAAGACAGCCACATCTATGGCAAGTGCTACAGGAAGCGTGGGGTGAAATGTCACCTGAGTATCTGGATAAACTGACAGCTAGAATGCCAAGGATCTGCAAAGCTGTCATTGCTGCACGTGGAAAATTTTTTGATGAGAACTCTTTGAAGTAGTTTAAGAAGTTCTGAATTTTTTTTTTTTTTTTCAAATTGTAATACAAATTTTTCACATTATTAATATCCTGACTATACATTGTGATCAGCTGAATGACACCCTCGCATATACTTATATAAAACTGCATTATGATTTTCCCGAATTTGACACTCAAACATATACACAACATTTAGCTTTTCCTAAGTTGTAGCACACATGTATACATGTGGTTAAACAGAGGCTATGATGGATGGAGAATATATGGAGGTGAAGTAGGGTTCAGAACGCACACACAGTCTTTCAGTCTTGTGTCTGCCAAGGTCGCAAAATTAGGAGTGGACATACAGAAGTTTAAGGGATATGTACGTATATATATATATATATATATTAAGGATATAAACATTGTTCCTAAACATTAACATATGCAGTGAGGTTCAAAAGTGTGAGTTCACATTAAAATTCCGGGATTGAAAATCTAATTTAAACCTGGAAATAAACAAAGTTTTTGGATTTAAACAAATTGAAAGCAAAGAAACTTTATGAATTAAAACCAATAAGGAATATTTAAGATTCTGCACTTTGTAGGTAAGATTCTAGGTCACTAATCAAATAAGCAAATTTGTGACACTGACTATGTTTACTACTTGGAACATAAGGTCAGATTTTCCTGCTTCCATTGAAGCACCCAGCACTGAAAAAAATTTGCTTTATTTGGTGTGATCTAAAAATATTTACAGTGAATATGCTCTCTGGAACATTTTGTTTTATCAGGTTCTGCATAAACGTGTGGCGTCCCTGTCAGCTCAAATGCATGCTAACATTAAAGTAAAAGGGAGACATACCAAAAACTAAAAAATTCTGAAATTCATGTAAATTTTTAAATGAAAACTTCACTTAAATTGCTATGTTGATAAATACACATATTCATAATTTACTAAACTACATACATTAATCAAAAACATAAAATGCCCTAATTCATGATTTATGCCACAATGCAGCAAAAATGCTATTAATGACTATTTTAGTGAGATTAAAAGGAGGGATTATGTCATTTTGCTACAATCCACGTTGTGTTTATATTCGTTTGTGCAAACTGTTGGTCACTTGTGTGTGTTATCACTTAAATGTTGACTAATGTCTTGACTGCTGAGTCGCATGTGTTGTTACTTTCCTTGTCATGTTGGTGTCAAAAATATGGTGCTATATTATAGGGTTGCTCTGATACCAACATTATGGCTTCGGTACAATACCAGAACTGGTACCTCGGTATCGATACTAAATCGATACTTCAATTCAATTCAATTAATTTCAAGATTATTTATAAAGCACAATTTAAAACAAGTGTTGACCAGCCAATTTACAAGGGAGAATGTCAAGGGAGAATGTCATTTAAGGATTTTGAAAAGGTGATTTCTGCCGTTATCTCTGCCCGACTAGACTATTGCATAAATTCATTGCATGACATTCAGAAAACATATAATAAAATATTATTTAAAAGACAGATACAAAATACAACTTCGAAGGTTGGTTAAAAGCCAGGGAGATAAGGTACATCTTCAACTTGGTTTTAAAATCATGTATTGTTGAAACAGTTCTAATGTAAATAGGTAGACTGTTCCATAGTTTCGGCGCATATACCACAAAAGCACAGTCACCACTCAGCTTTAGTTTAGACCAAGGAACTGTCAATAGCCTCTGATCTGAGGATCTAAGATACGAGGGCGCTGATCCATTAAAGGATTTAAAAACAAATAATAATAATTTACAATCAAAACCGGAAGCCAGTGAAGAGAGCTTAAAACCGGGGTAATATGTTCACGCTTATGTGCACTCATCAGCAGTCTGGCTGCAGCATTCTGGACGATTTGGAGTCGAGCAAGGGATGCATGGCTAATTCCTACATAAAGGGAAATGCAATAGTCTAGTCAGGCAGAGATAAAGCCAGAAATCACCTTTTCAAAATCCTTAAATGACAAAAAAGTCTTGACTTTAGATAAAAGTTTTAGATGAAAAAATTTTCATCTTCATTTTTCAAGTTTTTACAACAGAGTTTATCTGTTTGCAGTGGCGTATCCAGGACATTTTTACTGGGGTGGTCAAGATGGGGCACAGACTTAGTGTGGGGTGGCGATACCGGGAGAACCTTTATGAATGGCACATGATCAAAATGTGTAAATATCGCATTGCTTTGCATCAACATCTACACATGTAGAATAAATGAATTCTTAAACTCATGTTAGCATTCACTGAATTGTTTGTATTCAATATCAGACTGTTGTTTTGACATTTGACAGTTTTCTATTCCTGTTCTATTTCAACCAATTACAGTTTCTGGGAATCTCTGGTTATTTTAACATAACATCCATTTTTAAATCAGTAATTGTTTAGGAAAAGTCAGTTACACATATTTAAGAGCTATTCTCATTGTAGAGAATTAATCTGCGTATAACATCAAGTATACTGTATATTCATAAAAAGATACAAGTACAGGTGATAACTGATTGAGGCGTAAATCAATCAATCATTCAATCAATTATTCATTCATTTATTAGCTATAACTGCACTGTCCAGCAGAAATATTGTTAAATTGGGTACAAATCAGTGTGTGAAATTGGCAACGAGGGCTTATAGGTGTCTGTCTGGAAACCCCAAAATTGCAGATTGTTCTGATAGCTTCAATTACTTTGAATATTACCAAATAAAATAGTTAGTCAAATCATTTGCAGCATTTAAGTGCAAATTGCCCTGCCTCTGTATATTTAAAATGTCAAATAAGGTATAAAAACTTTGAAGATTTTATTGGTCTGACTGACCAATAATACACATAAAGAGCTCATAAATAACTCATATAAAGATTTAAAGTACAGTCACAGCACAAACCCTTCCCTTTCACACACAGGTTAGCCATATATATAACTTTAGCTATTGAACATATACATCTGTAAAACGCTTTACACACCTCAGTCATTAAATCAGAAAACATGGCATTTCATATTTCATGTCAATATAAAGATAACATGCTGAATGTGGTGTAGGGACTAGCTTACTCTTTAACCTAGCTACTGTAACAATGAAAAAAAAAATTTCACATTCACATGGAAATTCGGGATAAATTAAACGTTAGATTAGATGAACATACCTCTCAATTAACAGCTTACTTTTTGACCACAAATCGACGTCGTCACCTCATTGGAAGTTGGAGGTAGACGCTAGCTCATGTCAGCTTCGTGCTTCTGACTGACCATTATACTCCAGACCTGGCGCCCGCTGCCCGCGACCTGCGGCACCTGCCTGGCCACCTGCGGCCTGCCCCTCCCCCCACTGATCAAAGATCAGCTCACACAGCTTCAGTCCCACCACTACTATAATGGTCAGAAATATAAAACTGACCCTGGGTCAGTGTGGCTCTAAATCAACAAATGACCTGAGATGTCATCTTTGATTGACAGGTGTTTCTATTGGTTCTTCGTTCTTGTGTTGATGAACATGATGAACTACCAATCAGTTCTGGGGTGGCCACAGGGTGGCCAATGAGATTTCAGGGGTGGCCCAGGCCACCACAGGCCACCCCCTAAAATTGCCACTGTCTGTTTGTTGAACTTAAGGGTAATGTCAAATACAAAACCTAGATTTTTCACTGACGATATAAGACTGGGTGGACCAGAAATATCAGATAGCCCAAACATAATTATTTCAGTTTTACTATCATTAATGCTTAAAACATTTTGTGACATTCATGATTTCAGATCAGTTAGACAGGCCAGCAGGGGTTTTAGTGCAGTTCTGTCCTTTATTTTCAGTGGTAAATAAATGTGGGTGTTGTCTGCGTAACAGTGAAATGATACCCAATGTCACATACAGAAGAGGACTTGATTAAAAGGATGGCATAAAGTCTTGCAGTTACAAATTCTGCATTTTCCATTTGAATTTTTCTGGATTCCATGTTTTATGTTTTAATTAAATTATATCATCAGAACAGTATTTAATCAAATGAATACAAAAAGTGTTAATCAAATAAAAATGTAATAAATAATTTTCAACAAAAATAGCAATTTTTTGGTCAAATAAAATGCTGCACAACAGAGCTTCACAGTATAAATGAAAATATTAATGAAAAATTACCTGAAAAATTATCTGATTACCTGTGGCACTGATATTCAGAACACTTGTTTTTGTGATATTGCTTACATGTAATAATAATTGTAATAATAATAATTATTAATATTATAAATATAAAAAATAATTTATTATTAAATTATTGTTAATAGTGGTATTATTGGTATTTGAATATTATATATTTTATACACAATAGTAATATTTTTCTGCCGTAATATCTTCAGTTTCACGCATCCAGTTAAACAAAGCATTTATTTTGCCGGAACTTTTATTTTGACAGACCATTAAGTTCATTGGGCATGTTAGTTTTTTAATAAGGTCCGCATTCTAAATGAAATGCCGAAATACTTGTGAACTGAGATCTCAGAGCAGCACTGGAGGAGTTCATGTGAGTGTTCACAGCCACTCAAACACTAAACACTGCATTATGTGCATCATATGCAATCTGTTTGTGTATGTATATGTGTGTGTATGAAGTATGACAGAGAGCAGAGCAGCACCTGCACCTCTTGTTCATTGTGAAGTGTGCATTCCGTTTTGACTGCATATTGTTCGTTGAACTAACAATTGCAATTGTGCTGTTTTGTCTATTGATGTGACCACAGCTGTGCTTATAGCTGGACATACAGCACTCTTGCGCACAGCTTGTGTGATATTACTTTAATAAAGCCTGATGGCCATTAAACCATACTGAACTTCTGTGTACAGGTTTCTAATGTTGGCAACTCCTTAATAAATGTTTCATATGTGTCCACTTTACATACAGTATGAGTAATTTTGTAAGTAACTGTATTACTACATAATAAAAAATGCTTTTGGACCCCACTGTACATACACACATAAACAGTGTTCTCAGAACATACATTTACAAAAACATACTGCCGTGACTTGCTGTCGCTGTCTTTTTCTGATGTAGATGTTGGCTACTGACCTACGCACACTGTCTCTGCCTTACAAGCCGAGATAATGCTACACCAAAGAGATTAGTGGTTTGCAAATGTGTGTGTGTGTGTGTCTGTCCGCTTTGGTGCACTTAGTCCTGCTCTGGGTTGTGTTGTTTATTTAAACTGGAAACGTTTTTCTAACATTTTGATTAATGTGGTGCCCTGAGTTCTGTGGCACACACACCAGACAGATAACTGCTTTCTTTCCCTGTCAATGTGGAGAGTTCAAGAGAACTCTTTGAAAGTGAGAGTGGTTCTCAGTGCACACACGCACACTAACACAACTGAGGGCTTTGATTTTCCACTCAGTGACTGCTCACCTCTAAATATTTACAGTGGTTGGCACACAAAGCGCCCAGTTGTGTGTGTGTTGACTGGGCATGACAAATGTTGCCTCTCTTTTGTCTTCGAGTTGCCATTTTTAAAATATCTCTCTAATAAAGCAAACTTAATCCTTACTACTTAAACTTTTGTAACTACACTTACTAAAAGTGTTTTAATGCATTTTCCCCAATGGATTGTTATTATAGACTTGTAATTTCAATTTCACTCAATGGTAAATTGCACAGTTGCTTTTTGCCACTCGACATGCTGATTGTGCATTTGAGCATATCTAATGTATTAGGTCTCAGAGCAATAGATGTGACCCCATTGTGTGAACATGTGTTTGTTTGTGTAGCTCTTATGGCTCCTGTGTGATGTAATTTGCTGTATTTTACAGCTGTTGCTCTGGATGGGCTGCTGTTCAGCTTAAGCCCATTAACTTTAACAAGGCAAAGACACACACTCACACACATTTAGATCCAGAGGCAAATTTGGTGCTCCGATTTCGGATATCATTTTACACACACCCATTTATAAGATATAGGTGCGCACACACATAACAGGATTTCAAGAGGAGTGGTGCTCATTTTCTTGTGTTTTATTGTTGTGTGTATGTGTGAGTGTGCTTGTGTACATGTTGGCACTGACCAGCGTACGGTGGAAGCATTTCTGGCATAGTGGTAACCCAGGGGTGCTATAAATCTACATGATTTTTTCCTGGAATGTTGAAGAATTGTATATGTGTGTCTCCCCTTTGAGGTTTGAGTGCATCTATTGTTTTTCTCATTCTCTCACCCACCAAACCCCCTCCTGTCTTTTGCATCTGTGCTAAAATGGCATAAACTGATGGTGTAGGCATTCATATGAAATTTGGCTCAGTGTTACAGCACTGCATAATGTTGTACCCATTGTGGACTAAATTGCTTCTTAGTTTTTTAGGGCAAACCTAGTGGAAAATGTAATTGCTCAGAGGTAGCACTTTTAAAACTCTAGAGATTTCATGGAGCTCTTAGTTATGTTTTATTAAAATATCAATATTGTCTCAGATGTTTCTCTTGAAGACACAAATGACATCAGTAAGAGTAGGACTACATTATGTTTTCACCATAACTTATTTAAATGATTTAGTAGTGTGACAGTAGTTCAGCTATTTTCACAAATAATACAACATGCTCTAAACAGTCTCTCTCTCTCTCTCTCTCTCTCTCTCTCTCTCTCTCTCTCTCTCTCTCTCTCATATGTAGTGCTGGGAAATCCCCCAAAAAATCTTTCGGACAGTTCATGTAAATGAACCAATTACAATAAACGATTCACTTACTGTATATTTAGTGTTGAGAACTCATTTGTAGTGAAATAATTAGTTAATTGCTGCTGCTTATCACTATATTTTGACTTAGTTAGAAAATAGTGTTTTCTAGCTTTATTGGTTTATATTTAGTATACATTTATATGTTCAATATAATGTTGTCACCCTAATTGTTTAATGTCACCCTAATTAAACAATCATTTAATTGTTATTTATTAAAAAAAAAAAAGTATACACTTTAAAAAAGCTTTAATGTAGTTAGCTACTTTTAGTTAGTAACTTGTAGTGTACATATCTAACTACTTTTTTAAAGAGTAGCTTGTAGTTTAACTACTTATGAGTAGCTTGTAGCTTAGGAAGCTAGTTTTAAAGTAGCTTCCCCAACAATGTTAATAACATCAGGTATAAAATGTATATAGATAGTGCAGGCTATTTGGTCTTGGAGGAATTTTATGAGAAATTTATACTGAAATAGCTGATTTTTGATAGCAGACTTTGGTATCTTGGCAAATTTGAGCACAATCTAAGAAATTTTTTAGATGTCTGAAACTCTGGAGTTATTGGGATATGCGATCACTGTGGTCCTTTTCTCTGAGAAGTAGCAGACTTCAGACCAAAGTATACTTAGGGTATCCGCATTGTGGATCAGATGCACAGTATGTGTAACGCAAATTGCATCATCAGCACAGCCACGCGACTTGACTTGATTTTCTTGACCCGTACACGCGGTCCTCGGCTGTGCGTGTCGCTGATGTATGCACCTGCTATTGACTGTACTAAAAGCGTATCACAAAGAAGTTGTAGTGGGCATGTGTCAAACGCGTTTGTATCCACTCGCGGTCAGAAGAGTATACTCACAAAGGCAACGCGGTCGACCAGGTGTGAGCCGATCCAGAACACGCAAAAACGAAGTATACCTGGGCCTTTACTGTAGCCTTTGCAAAAAATTCTTCATTTGATCTCCATTTAATCTAATTTCTGTCTAGGACCAACAAGTGAGATATTAAAGAGATCTTATTTGTGATTTTTTTATTTTCTACGGGTACATACTTAGCTCGGATTAGTGGGCTCCCTGTAGTACTCTGGTAAGTGTTAACTGCTTGGGATTTATGTTTGTCAGCAGTGGCACAATGGTTAAACTGATAACTAAACAAGATCTGTTTTTGCTGCACACCACCCCAATCACTCTTTTCTATGTTCTGAACAGGAGAGCTGCCATCATATGCCTCAGGAAAACCACACTTTCACTTAGCTCTACTTCACCACACTGTAAAAAGAGAACATATGCAGTTGTTAAATTTGGGAGCTATTTCTACCAGACCAGATCCATAAATGTGTATTCCTGTAACACAACTGGTAGAGTAAGGTCATGGGTTAGATAGATTCCAAGGGAACAGGGAATGCACACACTGATAAAAATGTATAGGTTAAAGTTTCTTTGAAAGTGTCTGCCAAATGCTTAAATATAGAAATTACTTTTGTTGGTGTAACTTAATCATGAAATATATAAGTAAGGGATAATGTTCAGTCTGCCAGTCATTCCTGGAAAATAATCCCTAACTTGGACTTGTGGGATCAGGTGTTGTATCATCCTATAGGGGTTTATTTTGTGATAATGACTGGCTGACTGTCCATTATTGAGATTGGTTGTCAGGAACAATGGTCAAATATACAGTTTACAATGGTGATTATAAAAAAACTATTTGACCGTAGAATGCCACGATTGAGTCATGCTTGAGTCTCAAATGGATTGTACGAAACCATTTCATTGATCAAAGTCATTTTGTGAACCAGAACCCCCATTTTGTGGACAAGATGCATATGTATTTAGCATGCTAATGTTCACTTTCACTAGATAAAATAGATAGAGATCAATAAATATTTAAAATAAAAGAAATTTGAGTTACATTGACATTGACTTTTTTTTTTGGGTTTACCCAATTCAACTAGGTTATTTCTACACAAAGTGTTTGTGCTGAGATTACATAGTACTTTTAAGTTAAGAAAACTCTTTTCAAATATGTGAAACCACTATCCACGATTGAATCAAGTTCAGCCAAAGAACTATTTTTTAAATTTTTTTTGAGTGCACAAAATTAAGGTACAAATAAAATTTTGTTGACGAAAGTATAATTTCATAAACCAGAACACTTGTTTCATGGACAAAATGCTTATCTCTTCCATCTAATGAGACAGGCTGGGTGCATTTTCTTCACGAAAGATGCTTTCTGTTATCCACCAAATGAAATGTACATTCACCCATATGTCCACAAAATGTAAGGAACTTGTGTAAATGTTGTATATGAAATGTTGTTTTGTTTTAGAATTTTGTGAATAGAATGGAGTGTTGACTTCACATTACCTTTGACTAAATACAACTGGCTTTTGTCTTTCTGTGTACGAAATTCAGTACTGCATTTAGAAATCTGCATTTCGTATTATATAATTCATTCAGTCCATAAATTTTGTCATTTTACACATGGCAACTCATAGATTTGGTTAGTGTCTTTTGAGAGTGATTCAGTGTTTTTCAAAAGATGCAAGTGGCTAAAGACCACATTAGGTTATTCTCAAATATTGAAATATTGATGCAAACAGAGACTGAACATCTCTTTGTGCCTGATTAAAGCATATTGTTGATATATATTCCATTTAATTTTGAATATTGACAGCTATGATTCAGAGATGGAGAACACTCTAATCTTTACTGAATATTAAAGTACAAGTGTGAGATGTATGCATTGATGAATCTAATAGCAACACTTGAGTAAAACAATAACATGAAATAATGGAACATAAACATCAGGAAAAAGCTGATCTCTTCCCTGGTAGAATTCCAGTCAAGATATTGTTCCATGCTCAAACTGCTGTCACAGGCCAGATTTCCCTTTACATTAAATCCAGCTGCAGAAACTTTTGCATATTTGCTTCTCAGTTGTGGAACTCATGACTATTTAACATGATTTGTTCGCTTCATTGTAAGTCACTAAGTGAATGTACAGAATATAAATGTGAATGTAAACCTGTGATGCTCTGATACATCTCTTTTAGGACAGAAGGAGAATGAGTTTATACTGATGGAGACTTGAGCTAGTTTTCGCATTTTCTGACATCCCTCCCTAGACTGCAACAAATGTTTTAATCAGAATTGAACAATACCCCATAAACTGCCTGTGAGGTAGTAGGTGCCTTCAAGGTAAAAACGGCTGAGACACAGATTGAGTCAAAAATGTCAGTGGGTTTTGATAGAATAAGCATTTGACACACTGGAGTTAGCATTGCAAATAGGTATTAGCAACATTAGAGGATTCAGTGGTGACTTCCTTTAGCCTTCTGTACCAACCAAATCTAAAATGGTCCATTTTAGAAAATAGAATTCTGGTGCAGGAATTACAAATATCCTGGTTCATTCAATTTAAAAGAAACGTGAAATGACATAAATCAAACCCCTGATTAAATTAAAATTCAATGTGTCGCTTTTTTGTTTCCTGTCATTCTGTAATGGAAGGTCAAATAAATGTTTAACAGAAGTAACCATGGAAACAGCCAAAGCATGTTTTTGCAAATAAATCATGTCCCTTATCCGGAGACATTTGGCTCTTTAAATTAAATTATTTTTTTTTTTCATTACAACATCTTCTTTTTTTTCAGAGACCCAACCGTTCATTCGTTCATGGCCTTCACTCCTTAACCCTCTTACCTTTCATCCTCCTCCTTTTTTCAAACCTATATTATCTATATAAGCTTAAATTCTATAAAGCATATATTGATTTTTAGCACTTATTGTGTCCCTCCTCTTCTCATCTTCAAACAGAAATACACACAAATGTGTCTTGCTCGATCTTTCAAAATTAAGCGTTGCGTTTGAACAAAAAACAAAACAAAAAAATAAGGTATAAAGTAAAGCAGTGAAACTGGGTGTTTAATGGTGCAGTGTGGGTTCTCTGTCTCTCTTTGGAGGCTATGAACACTGCAGGAGTGTGGAGAAGCTCTAGATGGAATTGCCCAAATGAACACAAACTCAAAGGAGCTTCAGTCACCTCCCAATTAAACATTATACAGCACCAATCATAATTTCAGGGCATAATCATTTCCTGTTGTATCACAGTGGAAAATGAGCAAACACAAAGAAACAGAGTTAAATTGAATTGTAATGGGCAAATATATTGATACAATCAGGTCTTTTATTGTAAAGTATCTCCTTTTTTTATGGCATAATATAAGAATCCAAAATGAGTTGTTTGTGTTTTTGTTCCTGAGAGAGAAGAAGGGTTGGCCTCTCTCAGCCACTAGACTTCACCTTTAAAGGTAGCTGACGCCACAGGGGAAGTTTGGCATGTTTTTCTTATTTCCTTTTTTCCATTTTTCACTGAAATGTTCCTTTGACTAACTCAATCCTCGACAGAGGGTCTTACTGAGAGAGTCAGCACTACACTATACTGAAACTCAACTACCGTCTGTATGTGTGTGGAAAGGACTGTTTTCATTGGTCTCCTCCCCAGTTCACCTTCATAGTGCTCCTTTTCTACTGACGGCAAAGAATTCCACCACACACACTTGCATACACATACAAAAACCTCTTTCTGCTCTAATGCTTGGTGTACACTGACACATTAACACACACTGAGTCGGATGGGTAGCAGCAATGCTAATGTCAAATCTGCCCTTTAAAGAAGTCAGGTAGCCTTGACGTCAGCTCTAAATGAGATGTCATTTTTAGTTGCAACTTCAAGGCCTTTGAATGGAAGACACTTTAATCTCCGCTAATTGCAGTTCAACTGCTGACACCAGAGATCAGACTTGTTTACTGTAACTGTGCATTTGAATATATTCTTTATTTATTCAGTCTATATGCAACTGAATGCTGCCAGATAACTATTTTTGGAGCAGTTTCTTTTTTGGAATATCACACATTAATTGTCCCTACTACCTGACAGATATCACTGAAATAAGTGTCTTAAGACATCACACCTGTCGCAGTGACAACCCTAGAGTCAGGGGAGTGACCCGTCATTTTGTCATCAGAAACACACAATGCCTGCAAATCATTTTGTACATTTAGGTTTGCTGATCTGTCTTTGAGGGGTGGGATTTGGAGCGAGGGTGTGTAGTTGAAGGGGTTTAATTTATATAGCGCTTTTCTGACACTATACTCAAAGCACTTTACACAGTGAATAGGGGACTCTCCTCAACCACCACCAGTATGCAGCATCCACCTGAATGATGAGAGGGCAGCCATAGTGCGCCAGTACGCTCGCCACATACCAGCTATTGGTGGAGAGTAGTGCCCGACCGATATATCGGTCAGCCGATTTTAGCCTTTCACCAATATATCGGCATCGGCCGATATGCGCCGATATGAAAACTTTTTTTCAGAACATATAATGCAGAAAACGATGCTTTAGAATTGGTGTCATTGTTTACAGAGCTGACTCTGAGCTGATGGTTGCTCTGCAGACAGGGCGGAGTTAAGCTGTGGGTAAGTTGCTAACTAGTTTGTGAAATACATACTGGAAAGTTAATAAACAATGACCCCATCATTTTCCCTTTTCAATATTACTAATATAACGTTAACCTTGTCCATGACAACCATGTAACTTATGTTTATCTTTGCTATTGTTTGCTATGTTAGCCAGCTATAGTTTGTCAGAGCATCTTTTTGCAGCTCATCAGACAACGGTGCGGTGGTGGATTGTGTGTGTTGAGTGTTGATTTCATGCTATGTTATTACCTAGTTGGTGAGACACAACGCTGGAAAGTAAAATAAACAACGTCCATTTTTACTCTCCGTGACAACGAGCTTATAGCTAACTAGTTAATCATGAAGCTACTTTCATTGTTGTCAGCCGAGTGGAAGCTAATGAGTAAACATGTATTCACCAAACTGTTTTGTTCAGGATTCACAGTTTGGTACCCCCTTCAACCAAACAATTCCAGTCGTTGCATTTACAAAATGTAATATTTAAAAGTCTGGTTTTCCACCGTTGAAAGTTTCCCCTGAACTTGCATAGCAGAATACGGTGTAACACCACTGCCACTGTTTATCTTGACTCAGCAGTATTAATATAGTCCGCATCTGACTGATACTAAACAGTAATACTTATGTTTATTTAGCTATTTATTTTATTTTTTATTTATTCTTTATTTTAATGGTCAGCATTTGACTGATACTAAACAGTAATACCGATGTTTATTTAGCTATTTATTTAATTTTTATTTATTCTTTATTCTAATGGTCAGCACTTGACTGAAACTAAACATACAGTACTGATGTTTATTTAGCCATTTGTTGTATTCTTATTTATTCTTTATTTAAATGGTCAGCCATTGACTGATACTAAACATACAGTACTGATGTTTATTAAGCTATTTATCGTATTTTTATTTATTCTTTATTTTCTCAGTGTTCATTTCTAGAATTTGTTGACAATGTATAATAATAATGTCAAATATTCTTTGATAAAAATATTTCTTTAAGAATCAGCCTTCTGAGTAACTTTGCATAGTCATATCGGTGCAAAATCGGTGAAAAATCCACATAGAAAAGGTCTGTTTTCATTCCAGCTCAAAAATTAACTATATCGGCCACCATATCGGTAATCGGTGAATTTTCCCTCTCTAAAATTGGTATCGGTCTCAAAAATCCCATATCGGTCGGACTCTAGTGGAGAGTAGAGTTATTGAGCCAATTAATGGATGGGGATAATTAATGCTTGATAAAGGCCAATGGGGGGAATTTGGCCAGGACACCAGAGTTACACCCCTACTCTTTTCGAGAAGTGTACTGGAGTTTTTAATGACCACAGAGAGTCAGGACCTCAGTTTAACGTCTCATCTGAGGACGGTGCCTTTTACAGTATAGTGTCTCTGTCACTATACTGGAGCATTAGGACCCACACAGACTGCAGGGTGAGCACCCCGTGCTGGCCTCCCTAATAAATCTTCCTGCAGCAAACTTAGTGTTCCCTAGGAGGTCTCCCATCAAGGTACTGACCAGGCTAAACCCTGCTTAACTTCAGTGGGCAACTGGTCTTGAGCTACAGGGTGATATGGCTGCTGGCCATCCTGTAATGGAGATAAAAGAATATGTGACTCACCAGGGTGTGAAGATCTATTATCTTCTTTATGGTGGGATTCAGATCTTCACATAAACTTGGTGGGCGGTGTGTGATCTATCTGTTATGGTAACCGATAAGAAAATCCAGGGTGTGCTGAGTGACTCCAGCCAGGTCTCCTAAGCATCCAAATTGGCCCAGGGAGGGTAGAGTCACATGGGGTAACCCCTCGTGGTTGCTATAATGTATTTCGCTCTCTGTGGGGCGCGTGGTGAGTTGTGCGTGGAAGCCTCCACACGCGCTATGTCTCCGCGGTAACACGCTCAACAAGCCATGTGATAGGATGCGCGGATTGACGGTCTCAGACGTGTGAGATTCATCCTCCGCCACCAGGATTGAGGTGAGTCACTACGCCACCATGAGGACACAAAGTGCATTGGGAACTGGGTATTCCAGATTGGGGAGAAAAGGGGGAAAAAAAGAAAAAAAGTATAAGGCAGCTAAAGGATAGCTGGTTATACTTCGTTAACCCTTAAGTGCATTTCACCAAACACATATTCAGGACTTTAGATACCTGGCAATTATATACATCACAAATGGTTCTACAAAATGCCCAGATAGTATACATTTTTCAAAATATTTTCAAGACAATTAAAAAATAATAGAATAAAATATATTTTGATTCTTTATTTTTCATATATCAAAGAGATCATGCAACAAATCAGGACAAATATACAGGTGCATCTCAATAAATTAGAATGTCGTGGAAAAGTTCATTTATTTCAGTAATTCAACTCAAATTGTGAAACTTGTGTATTAAATAAATTCAATGCACACAGACTGAAGTAGTTTAAGTCTTTGGTTCTTTTAATTGTGATGATTTTGGCTCACATTTAACAAAAACCCACCAATTCACTATCTCAAAAAATTAGAATACATCATAAGACCAATAAAAAAAACATTTTTAGTGAATTGTTGGCCTTCTGGAAAGTATGTTAATTTACTGTATATGTACTCAATACTGGGTAGGGGCTCCTTTTGCTTTAATTACTGCCTCAATTCGGCGTGGCATGGAGGTGATCAGTTTGTGGCACTGCTGAGGTGGTATGGAAGCCCAGGTTTCTTTGACAGTGGCCTTCAGCTCATCTGCATTTTTTGGTCTCTTGTTTCTCATTTTCCTCTTGACAATACCCCATAGATTCTCTATGGGGTTCAGGTCTGGTGAGTTTGCTGGCCAGTCAAGCACACCAACACCATGGTCATTTAACCAACTTTTGGTGCTTTTGGCAGTGTGGGCAGGTGCCAAATCCTGCTGGAAAATGAAATCAGCATCTTTAAAAAGCTGGTCAGCAGAAGGAAGCATGAAGTGCTCCAAAATTCCTTGGTAAACGGGTGCAGTGACTTTGGTTTTCAAAAAACACAATGGACCAACACCAGCAAATGACATTGCACCTCAAATCATCACAGACTGTGGAAACTTAACACTGGACTTCAAGCAACTTGGGCTATGAGCTTCTCCACCCTTCCTCCAGACTCTAGGACCTTGGTTTCCAAATGAAATACAAAACTTGCTCTCATCTGAAAAGAGGACTTTGGAACACTGGGCAACAGTCCAGTTCTTCTTCTCCTTAGCCCAGGTAAGACGCCTCTGATGTTGTCTGTGGTTCAGGAGTGGCTTAACAAGAGGAATACGACAACTGTAGCCAAATTCCTTGACATGTCTGTGTGTGGTGGCTCTTGATGCCTTGACCCCAGCCTCAGTCCATTCCTTGTGAAGTTCACCCAAATTCTTGAATCGATTTTGCTTGACAATCATAAGGCTGCGGTTCTCTTGGTTGGTTGTGCATCTTTTTCTTCCACACTTTATCCTTCCACTCAACTTTCTGTTAACATGCTTGGATACAGCACTCTGTGAACAGCCAGCTTCTTTGGCAATGAATGTTTGTGGCTTACCCTCCTTGTGAAGGGTGTCAATGATTGTCTTCTGGACAACTGTCAGATCAGCAGTCTTCCCCATGATTGTGTAGCCTAGTGAACCAAACTGAGAGACCATTTTGAAGGCTCAGGAAACCTTAGCAGGTGTTTTGAGTTGATTAGCTGATTTGGCATGTCAAAATATTCTAATTTTTTGAGATAGTGAATTGGTGGGTTTTTGTTAAATGTGAGCCAAAATCATCACAATTAAAAGAACCAAAGACTTAAACTACTTCAGTCTGTGTGCACTGAATTTATTTAATACACGAATTTCACAATTTGAGTTGAATTACTGAAATAAATGAACTTTTCCACGACATTCTAATTTATTGAGATGCACCTGTAGAACAGGATTCATTACTTTCATACTGAAATTTTATAAGATGCAACTGGCAGTCAAAAACATATTAAGCTACACAACACATAAGCTACACATACCTGTATGTATTTTCTCAGACATTTTTGGGTCTAAATAGAGACATCTCTAATAGAGACAGGACCCAAACACAGAGGTATAAAACAGGGAATTTATTAAATACAAAAATAAAAGGAAACTCAAATGCCAATAATGGGGGGAAACAATAAACATAAACTAACCTGAAGGGGAAAAAACAAAGGAAATATAATCCAGGCTGGGGCAGGGGAAACAGGAAACAGGACCGAGGTAGGGATGGGAATAAAAAACAGGACCAACAGACCAACAAGACGAAATGGACTGGAACATTAAAGACCGACTAAATACACAAGCACACAATACTGGAAACCTGACGAACTGGCACTGGACAGAAACACGAGGAGACTAAAACAGGGAGAGAAATCAAATGGGTTAACAGAGGACAGGTGAGGCAAATGAACTAATAATAAGCAAACAAGGAGGCGGGGTATGACGTAAGACAGAGAGACACGTGGCGATACAGAAACACAACAAAGCCACGTGCTCTCACAAGGCAACAAAACACCCGAATGGCATGAGCGCACATCACCAAGACAATAAGGCAATATGTCAACCGACAAACAAGACAAGAGAATGCATAGCAACGGCAAACAAAGCAATGCCACACATTCTCACACTAAACGAAACCTGAGCGTACATCGTGAGGCAAACTCCATGTGATGCACGCAACAGGCGACAAAAACAAGACAGGACACCTGTGCAAGAGTTCGGCCACACACACACCCGACACCTTAGACCGAAGTGACAGAACCTCAGCACAACATGAAGACAGCTCACGACCTGGCACGCAATGCGAGGTGCACCCGTGTTCGCGAGAGCCAGACTAATTATTGACTTGAGTGCACGCTGCCAAGATGACATAAGCATGATGCACCCACTTCAGTAACAGACAGACATGGAGCACGAGTGTCCGGTTCCCAACACAGACCGAAACCGAACCAGACAGGAAGTCAGGATCCAGACACCGTGCTCCCGACATGAAACAAGATGGAAGGACCGAAGAGCACATGGCAGGGAATACAAGCGAAACTGCGCACTCACACAAAGAGAGACAACAAAACACAAGACAGACATGGGACGATGATGCCACGGTCCTGTCAGACCAAAACCCAGACTGACAGAGTGACAGGACCATGACACACACAACCTACATAATTTCTGTAGTACACCCAAATGACAATAGTCATATCATGCTGTTCATGTGTTGTTCTTGCTATAGTTCACGTCCACGTTGCTTCTTCGTCAAATAACAAAGTCAAATGTAAATCAAGTCAATCACTGAAACAACAGCACCACTTTGAGTAAGAAATAGCATGCATATTATGTATGTGTACATTTACCATTGTTGATCATTGTCTCACATAAAATCAACATGATATAGTATTTATTTGTATGAATATAGTACTAATTTATCTTGTAATAAACAAAGAAACAGATATCCTGTGATAGTAAACTTATGATATGAAATAATCATAAAAATAATAATTTATAGAAGTGCAAAAAACAAAACAAAAAAACAAATACCTAGGGTCTCTAATGGCCCAATACATTCAATAATGTTTTTTTTTTTTTGTTTTTTTTTTTGTGCTACACAATTTATAAGAGAGAGATTGAGGAATACTAAAGAGGTGTGGGCACAACTGCACAACGAGGTGAAGGGGTGGAATGAGGTCCCTGGTCACTAACCGAGGTATACGTTTAAGTGTTAATATTAGTTATCTGACCCTTACGTTATAATAATGAGTTTCACTGATGTTACCCAATATGGTTAGGTTTGGTCAGAAATATTAAATAATTTCTTTGACTTGGAAAAAAAAAACAATCAGATTAATTTAGATGTTACCACATAACATGTAGCCTGTGGACTCCACAGGTCCCCCGCAAGGGTGTGTCCTCTCTCCTCTACTTTATATTTTGTACACTAATGATTGTAAATGTGTGTATGAAAATAGGCAAATACTAAAGTTTGCTGATGATACAGTCATTGTGAGTCTCTTGAAAAATGATGAGGTGTCTAATGGACCGGTGGTGGAGGACTTTGCTTCTTGGTGCAGTAGTAGTTGTTTAATAATAAATACTGCCAAGTCAAAAGATATGATGATAGATTTTGGACGGTCTGCCACCTCTGTTAGTCATACAACTATACAGGGGGTGGATATTGAGATAGTCTCTGAGTATAAGTATTTGGGGTCAATTGTGGATAACAAACTGAATTTTGATTCAAATACTGATGCAATCTGTAAGAAGGTTCAGCAGTGCTTGTTCATTTTAAGGAAAATTAACTCTTTTAAGGATAGGGTTAGCAGTGTGTTAATGACATTATTTTATCATAGTTATATTGAATCTGTTATTTCATACATGTTGTGGTGTGGTTCAATAATATTACTCTGAGTAGTAAAAATAGGCCGACAAGGCTAATTAAAACTGCTTCCCAGGTGATAGGAGTGCAACAAGTTTTTTATAACAAACGAGTCATAGAGAAAGTGCAAACAATACTGAATTGTCCAAACCATCCACTTTACAAAGAATTTGTTCTTATTCCATCAGGGCATAGATATAGAATGCTGGGGGAAGAACTAAAACATTTACAATCTCGTTCCTGGAGCCCCCAAACACAGCACATTTTGGAAATCTCCCTTTTCTGACACACCCAATTCAGGTCTTGGAGTCTCCACTAACGAGCTGATGAGTTGAATCAGGTGTGTTTGATTAGGAAGATATCCAAAATGTGTAGTGTTGGGGGGCCTCAAGGAACAGGGTTGAGAACCACTGATCTAGAACATTCTCTTGCTTATAGCCACTACACACACATGGACACTTGAGAGTAGGATAATGGAGCTCATGTAGTGCAGTGCTGTTGATAATGAGGCAGATGTCTGTCTGCAGGGCTGACACAGCAGGGACACACACACACACACACACACACTTGCTTTTTTGGCCACCCTTCTACCCATTCCCTCCTCACCTCCCTCCTCCCCTCAAGTTTTAATTACCCCTCTCCAGACAGAGAGAGGTGTGATGGTTCTGTGTGTTTGCATGCGCGTATGTGTGTGTTCAAGGTCAGCTCACGTAGCCTCAGAGTAACACAGGGTCTCCCCTTTCTCACAGCTGCTCAGACCAATCAGAGCCCCTCCTTACACTCCATTCCATATGTTTTGGCCAATCACAGTTCGCTATTTCAGCCTTCAAAAAGCCAATCATGCTGATTAATTTATTCAGATCCCCCTCCTCCTGCCTCTCCTGCTGGAATGAGTCTCTTTTTTTCATTCTCCGTGCCCCCTCTGCCCCCTATTTCTTTATTGCGTTTGTGTTGAGCAGTAAAAGAATGCAGTGTATTCTTTTTTCAAGTTCTTTTTGTATATAACCCCCACTCTCTCTCTCTCTCTCTCCCTCTCTATCTCTCTCTCTCTCCCTCTCTATCTCTCTCTCTCTTTCTCCACGACTTTTTTCCTCTTCCTCTCCAAAGTAATTAGACAGAAGCTAGTAAAGAGGAGAAATTCATTTCTTTGAGAAGAAAGAAGAAAAGAGATATAGAAAGAAAGAGACAGAGAGAAGCAAATCACAAACTTGCACAGTTGAGTGTTATTGTGTGAGTACGAACATGGAGGAAATAAAAAAGTGAGATTACTGATAAATAAACCCACCGTGACGCACACACATCACACACTCTCCCCTCCTTGCCAATTGCCAGAGGGTTGAGAGGCTGACATCATCGCTTCCTGTAGTAAACAGGTGTGAGGAGGGATATGAAATATAAAAGAAAAGAAAGCGAAGAGGCCACTGCTCAGAAAACTCCTTTCTTTATCATGGTACTTAGCAGAGGTTTGAGGATCAGGATGACCTTCGGTTTCACAGCCCCCTCATGCTCTCCACCTCAATTCAAAGTGTTTTTCATCGAACAATCTACAACCTGAGAAAAACAGTGAACTAAAACCGGATGGTTTGTACAATTGCACACAGTTAGTTTATGGTTATTTCTATTTCTTAAGACCTTTGAGTCAGTTAACTGAGAACAAAGAGAGTATGAATTAATTTCCCCCTCTCTCTTTGTCTCTCAAACAATAAAATCAGATTTTTTTGACATATCTGATTTGTTTAGCTGTTTGTAGCCTGAACTGTAAAAAAAAACAAAAAAACAAATCACATTAAATCCAGTCTTTACAAACTCAATCCAAGCCACTTCCATATGGCTGATTAAGATAACATTTTTGTTAATGCGTTTCAGTCTAAACTATCAGTTTGGATTTTAAAATAATTTTTGTAATGTCATACAGAAAGCGCAGTAGTGTCTACAGGTGTCTGAATTTGGGGTGGAGGGAAAAAGTGAGAGGTTTCAGACACAGTATACACATATAAAGTATTTGAATGTGTAAATACAGCAATTTCTCAGATGCTTGTTCTGATGATGTCATGGACATGAACATGGGCAAAATTGACAGTTTTCCAACCTCTTTCCACTATGGCAGCTATTATGTATCTAACTATGGCAACTGATGTTGATATACCGAATACCGAATAACACTGTCAGTGCAAACAAATCTGATTTTATCACTTGCAGAAAACAATAGGTCCTTAAAATCACAGCTGAAAAACAAATCAGATTTAGGTGCAGTGTGAACAAAGTCTCTGCCTCTCTATACTGTCACAAAATCTGTGTGTGTTTGACGTGTCAGGCTTAGGTTAAATATAAAAGCTTGTCTGAATAAAACAGCATAGTTATGACTCTTCTTTATTTTTTACTTCCTCTTGTTCTTCATCTCTTATCTTTACTTTTCCCTCAGAGGAAAAGAGGCCAGCTTTTGTTGCACTCCCTCATTTCCTCAGAAAAAACCTCCCCACCACCATTCTGTGCTTTTGCTCCTCAAATCTCACTCTTCTTTACCTTCATCAGTCTCTCTTTCAGTCTTAGTTATAGCATTGGTTCCTATGTATCCACCACTTCTCCTTTTTTAATCTCAATCTGCTGATCACAGGTGCACAGGGATGAACACCCTTACACCGTGTCCTAAAGCTCCTATCCACCTTTTTTCTGACTTCTCCATGGGCAACGCCATTGCAGCGAAATACTTCCTCTCGGATGCTCCTCACTTCCGCTTATGCCTCCTAAACACTACACGACTTTCAAAGACATCAGATTGTGGTATCATTCATATTACGCAACTGTCTGTCTTGTCATGGAAGTCGTAGGGTTTTCAAATTACACGAGGAATCGGCGACAGGGATGAACACATTACAAAACATTTCACTACTGACGAATCCCCGACGACTCTGCCTGGACTCCAAATTACGTTTCACAAGTACACGCAAGAAGTGATACGAGATACGAAGACAAATGCATGATCATATGTTATGCATTTCAGAATATGATGTGTATGTTTTTAATCGCCTTTACATAATGTGTAAATGCATCATATATTTTATTGGTTACAATATGAAAAAGTACCTCCTACTGAAAAATCTACCTATCTGTTTACCTGACTGTCCAAGAGAATTGGCAATTTCTAAACTCTTCTCTTTCTCCACCCAGTTGTGGTACAGTTCAGTGGAAACATTAAATAGGCACTGGTGCTCCAGCCAATGTTCCACAAATTTTTCCTCCATTTCTTCAGTCCAATGAGACTTTGTTGATACCGCAGCCATGCTAGTTGATGTTCTGTTGCAGGTACATCAGGAAACTTTGAAACTTCCCGTGCCCCGTTTCTTGCTCTCTCATTGGCTGTAGGTCAACGCTGCAGTTGTATTCAGTCAAAACACATTTCACATTGCGCGATTTGGAATCATAGACAGGTCCAGATATTTAACATGCTAGATATTTCGCTGATATCGGCGACGCATCGGCGCTTCTCTCAGATTGCATCTTTGATAATTCATACATTGCGTTTGTCGCTCACGGGAGCGAGCTCTGATTTGCCAATGATTTCGGGCTTTTGTCGCCGATCTCCACAAAACTGTCGGCGAGTGAAAATCGGGCCTAAAATCGTGTAGTGTAAACTCAGCATTGGTTTTTGTTATCAGCTAGACTAAACGTTACTGGTAATGGCGAGCAGCTAAGGGTCTGGATAATTATGTGCTGTTATAGGGTGTTATAGCAAATACAGGTGGCTTAAAGACTACTGGAAAATGAATGTCACAACGATAAGCCCCCCAAAAGCTGCCAATGCTGAAACATACCAAGTCGAACCAGATTTAATAATCAGAGGTTGCATTAAACTAATTCTTACCACTTTACCATGTGAATGTGTGTGATTGTATACTTATCTGTTCAGGGACTGCCATCAAAACTGAATGTCCAAACGCAACATTTAGTGAGAAAGGGATTTACGTTAAGTAAACACAGACTATTCACTTGTTTTTGACTGTTGTAGTGATATTTCAGTGCTTGGTAATGGGAATAAGCTGCGAAGCAGAGTCTGTAGCATCCACATTGTAAGAACACGCTAAGGAAAATGGGTAATTTTTCTGCCTGTGAAAAAGGTGGATTGTCTTAAGAAACTACACCCTTCTTTTGTCCTTTGGGTCATTTTTGACCCATATTGAAAACCATTCAAAATGCATAAATTCTTTAAAAGTATACAACAGCACTAAAGACCCCCTATAATGAAAATCTGTTTTATTGTGATCCCAAAGTTTATAATGATATATACTGAATATTAATGGAGTAAAATAATATGTTTGATATTTTTTTACAAATTAAAAAAAGAAAAAGTTTAAAAACATGGCTAACATTCGCCAAGGATGTCTCAATTAACATTTATTTCAATTACTTTTAGCATTTTACAATATATTAACTATATTACAACAATTTCTGATTTATTCTGCTATCAGAATTCAAAAGTGTACATTTTAGAGTTACAATTTTAGTACATGCCTATTTAAAACATGGGCACACATTACACATATATTGCAACAAATCCATTCCTTCCCACTAATATTAAACAATTTCTTGCAGTGTTACAGGGGTTTAGGAAGGTTCAGTAATAGTTATTTCTGTCATCTAATGTTTTAGGAGAAAATTATATTCAATAGGACTTTTACCATATTTACTATTTACCATATTACCTGTTCAAAACTATAAAAAAAATACTCTCTCTCTCTCTCTCGTGTGTGTGTGTGTGTGTGTGTGTGTGTGTGTGTTTGTGTGTGTGTGTGTTTGGTTTGGTTTTGGTGGTTTAAGAGGACATTTTTTTAGGTTATACACTTGAAGTTATGAGGGAATTATGCTATAAAGGTGGTTTATGAGGACATCCCTAGTGTCCCTGTAATTCAAACGGCTTAAAAAACATACTAAACATACTTTTTTATTATTATTATTATTATTATTTTTTTTATGTAAAAATGCCAAAATGTTTCTGTGAGGGTTAGGTTTAGGGGTAGGATATAGAATAGATAGTTTGTACAGTATAACAATCATTATGTCTATGGAGAGTCCTCTTAAACCACAAATACGTGGGTGTGGGTGTTTGTGTGTATGTCTGAACAATGTCCATGGGTGAACGAACCCTGTTTGAGAGGAAAGTCTGCAATTTGTGGGAAAGATATAGTACTATATGGAGCAGGTGGGAAAGCTAAAGAACAGTATAGGGTTAGGGGCAAAATCTGAGAAATTTTGAAGTATTTTGAGGTTAAATTTGATTCACACACACACAAAAAATATATATATATATATATATATATATAAGGTGTGTAACATCCACAAAGTCAGAAGGTGAAAGGTCACAACTGGTTCTTCCCATACAGGTCGGAGTGGAGCTGGAGCGGAGTGTTGATTAGAAAACACTTTTGGTGACTTGCAAAGCTTGGATGCTTTAGGTACTTTTGTAACTATTTTATAAAAAAATAAAAAAATAAAAAGAAACTGGCCAAATTTGTTCTGAAACGTTAATTACTCGCTCATTTATAAGTGCTTGTGTGTGTGATCTTTCTTCAACACAGTAATGTGGAGCAGGATTTTTGACCAATTAGATAACACTGTGGGAGGGGCTACCTAGCACAACAACAGTAGGTTGGGTGGGAGAGGGGGTCATAGGATTGGTAAATTACCCAAGTCGAACTTAGATCACCTGCACATAACACCCACTACACATGTCGAGCACACAGACTACCCAAGTCACATCTCACACCAACCTTATGCATTTGAGGAGAAATTTGTTTGGTTTTCCCTATATGTTTTGACAAAAGCAACATTCTTTACAGTATTTAATTCTGGCTAGTGACTTAAAGCAATTGTTCAAACACACAGATATACACTTTTACTCTCTCAAGCATCAAATGAATAGCTTCAGGCTTTATTTGGAACTTACCATAAAGCAAACAACAACCAAGTTTTGATTTGTTACTCACGAACAGAAACAGTGCACAGAGAACTGGAAAAGGTTCTGTACAACTGTCTGGATTTGCTTTGTACTGCAAAACCATTTTGTCCAAACATTGAACCAAAGAGGAGGGATGTGTTTGTGTTTGCGTGTGGCTTTTTATTCTTTCTTCTATTTCTCTCTTTCTTATACAAGTGTGTGGTCTGCATGAAGAAAATATTTACACACATAAAAGGATACTTGAATGTCATTTGCACCATGATACTTTTCCTCTACTCTCCAATAGCAAAGTCTCCAGGGTATTCATTAGTGAAGGCTCACACGCACACAGAGTCCTGTCACTGGATCACAGCGAGTGCGAAAATAGCTCCATTTTGACTGCATTTGTAGTTATGGCTGTCAGTGCTGCAGATTTGGCAGCAAGAGAGGATGCCTAATACATAGCAGCCTCAAAAACTGCACATCACAGAAATCATATGTGTGTGTTTTTGTGCATGCTGCATTGCTCTGATCTGCATTGTGGTTCAAGAATCAGTAAGGGTCCCTTCACACTCAAGATTTTAGTGCAGACTGGAGTCCATTTGACATCAAAGTTCAGTTTGTTTGGTTGGTGAGACAGCTGTTTTCCGAACTCAGATACGCACCAGAAAACTGCACCTTGAAAAGTGGTCTGGGGCACAGATCATGTGGACTCTGGTGCGGTTTGCAATTGGTACAAACCAATTTGTTCTAATTAGTGCTGTCAGTCGCATCAATTTTCATAGTTAATTGCGATTAATCGCAGATTTTGAAAGTGCTGAAATTTTACTCTCCATATATTTCTTTTCCTGTCAAAATGCACTTATTTCCTTCTTAGAAAAAAAAAAAAAAAACAATATGTAAAAACAATGTTTTATTAACATTTTACAAACAAAGCCTACCACAATATAAAGATAGAAATGCACTAAAATAGCACCAATTCAAGTAACATTAAACGTTTCCCAAAGCCTAAGTGGGAGGTTGACTAATTGAAAGAACTAGTCCCCACATATGTTAATCAGCCAGCAGACTGTTTGCTATATGCTTTGTTACAGCAATTGTGAAGCCGATTCATGATTCAGGGTGTCAACACCAGCGTTGAGCACCGCTTTGAACTCCACATCTATCATCTACCAGCAGGGGCTATGGGGATAAGCTAGCCAGCCAATTTCTAGCCTCGCGTAGCCAGACCTTTGGCTAAAACGGCAAAGGTCTCTTTTAACCTCTTAATTTAGCCAAGAACTAGACATTTAGACAGGAAGAGTTGTCTAACTGAAATGTCAAGTTATCAATCACAGTCGGTTTTGTCATAAAGTGTTGTTTAGGTGTGGGGTAACCTAAGACTTATATGTTATACCATAATAAAAGACCGGCAAAAGGAAAATGTCATTTAAATAATGGCATTGTAGTCCCCGTGACCGATTGCACAGAAAACACATGGACAAATAGCGAAAAATATGTAGAGTGATCTCTGTACAGACACAGTATTTCACAGACAACTAAGAAAACAAAGAAGAATATAAAGCTCTGCTCATGGTTAACCACTTTAGTTGCTACAACGTGCCTCAAATAATAATAAAAAAATATGTCACTAACCTGGCAAACTTTGTCAAATCCAGTGATTATTTCATTCTCAAAAGCTCTTGTTGTATCAGCCCGGAACCTTGTGAACATGACTCTGTTTCCAGGCAGACTGATAAAAAGTCCTGTGTGCTTTTACTCACGGAAGTTCCATTAAACCTGCCAATTAGATTAATGCTTATTAGACTGAGAAAGCATTTTCCAGTTTTGTGTGGAAAATGCATCAGATTGCGGCCGGTCTGCAGCCGTGAGGCTGTCAAGCCAATATCACGAAAGTGAACCGCTATTGATGGCATATAATTTGTCTGTGCATGCTCTCTGTCACACATATTATAATATATTGCATTTCTCATAGAATAAATTGCCGTCAGAGAGCTTCTCACATTCTCTGGAACTCATAGCTCCACTTCCGGTTAGAGCATACACTGGCGTGTTTGACTGCCACTGCTCTCCGGCTTGATCCTTTTAAACTGGATCTTCTGAATTTGGATTTTATGATTTTATGCTTTGGTTATTTTTATGCTGCATATATATTTACTCTGGAGCAACCTCTATCTGGATGTTTGGTTGCTAGTCGCGTGGAGCGCCTTGACTACCTGCCTGCTGCCTTTAATTCATGAAAACGCTGGTTTATCCTGTGAGTAACACAGCACTTGCTGTGCTGTGTGGGGTAAACTGCTCTCAACTGCCTGCTATATCGCTGCCACGTCTGCTTGCAGGTGTGATGGCAAACGTGGACAAAAGATCTGGTTGTTGAGGTGACGCTAAGGATGAAGTGCCTTTTGCCCTTTGCTCTTGTGTATTGCAGTCTTATTATTGCACTCTGCCCCCCGCACCTGGAATCACGCTGTGCTGCTATGGTCTCTGGATATTATATTTGTCACGACATGGCTTTTATCTACTCATCCATGGATTTGCATAGACTGAATTCTTCATATCGTCTTCCTGTGGATATATATAATCACTGTGCCTCCCTGGAAATCCTACGCCATCCTCGATATGTCCACCAATGATCTCGGTGCAACTTCTATAAAAGTATACCGATCCCATCAATGGACAGCGACTACATTCCAGTAATTTCATCTCACCGTCTTTTTTTAAATTCTGGTGCTGAGAAAAGGTCAGTAAATCCGTTAAATCTCTGTTCAATTAAGTTTTCATCTCCCACTGCTGAAAAGTCAGAGCCACTGACAGTAAGGATGGCCCTAATGAATGCGAGGTCACTATCAAATAAATCTTTTATTTTAAATGACTTTTTTATTTCACACTCACTAGATTTTTTGACTGAAACATGGCTGAAATTGGGTGATTTTTCATCTCTGTGAACCTCATCTTGACCCATCTGTCCTTAGTAATTTTAGACCAATTCCCAAACTACCTTTTATCTCAAAGCTCTTGGAGAGAGTTGTGTATTGTCAGTTGAATTCTTATCTTAGCGCGTTTAATATTTTAGATACATTACAATCTGATTTCAGATCTTTGCACAGTACTGAAACTGCACTGCTGAAGGTCAGTAATGACCTGTTACAAGCTCTCGATACTGGATCGCATGTTGTGCTTGTCTTGTTGGATCTCAGCGCTGCATTCGATACAATTGATTATAACATTGTTACATCGTTTGGATAATGTGGTGGACATTCGGGTGTCACCCTGCAGTGGTTGGCCTCCTACCTCAAAGACAGAACTTTCTCAGTGAGCATTGGGAAGTATTCCTCTTCGGCTCCCTTATCGTGTGTTGTGCCTCAGGGGTCCATTTTGGGCCCTCTTCTATTTTCGCTATACATGCTCCCCCTGGGTGCTATTTTTCAGAACTACAAGATTTCTTACCATTGCTACGCTGATGACACACAAATGTATCTACCGGTTAAAGGTGCTATATGTAATATTTTTACTGTACTAAATCATAAAATGAACATAATATGTCATTAGAAAATTGGGAAACATGCTAAGTTGAAATACTGGCTTCTCCGATAACAGTGCTACAGCCAGTATATTCCACTTTGAAGTTTCCATTCCGGGACGGAATTTCTGTTTATGTTTTGGCCTGTGTGATCCCACCCACTGCCCACTCACCAATAGTATTTCAACACCGCTGGGTTGCCAGATTTGAACAAGTTTGCAGGCAAACAACACTGCATGCTGCAGCCATGGAAGCCAGCAAACTAACTGGATCATGAAAAAAATCCACATGAGCTGGTTTATAACAATAAAAACATTGCAAACGTATACATTAGCTGATCAACTTACAGTGTAAAGCTCGTCGCTTGACATTTTCAGTTTCGCTCGTTTCTGTTGCGTATCCTCATTCTGGCAACCCGTATGAGCTTCGAGTCTGGGGCAGTGCACACAACTCTCCAATATTTTGAATTTGGACTTACCCATTTCAAACGCTTGTTGTAAATCTTACATATAGCACCTACAGTGATTGTCCTTTTGAGGTGCTCTGTGACTGTTTTGAGGATATTACATTTTGGATGGCAAATAATTTTTTGCAATTAAACTAAAGTAAAAGTGAAAAATGTGGCAGTTAGACTTCTTACCGGTACGAAAAAGAGGGATCTTATTTATCTCATTTTAGCAAGCTTCCCGTCAATTATAGAATTGATTTTAAAATTGTTGTCTGTGTGTAAAAAAAGGCTTTTTTTGATGTCGCACCGAAGTACATCAGTGACCTTTTGATTCCTTACTCTCCCCAAAGAGCACTTAGATCATGTAATCAAATTCTCTTATCTGTCCCTCGTTGTCGCTGCAAAACTAAGGGTGGTCGGGCCTTCTCCACTGCAGCTCCCAAACTTTGGAACAGCCTGCCCTTTCACATGAGGTCTGCTCCTTCACTAGCTAGTTTTAAATCTGTTCTTAAATCTTATCTGTATTTTCTGTCTTTTGATCATTCTTAGCTTAAGCATTTTATGGTTTAGTTTCACAGACTGTATTCTGTTTATTGCGCTGTATATTTGGTATGCCGCATGTTGTTTATTAATGTTGTCACTTGCGTATTTGGGGGACACTGAACTCGGTTTTGGACCTAGCAATCAAAACCAAGTGTGTAAACAGCCAAAGGGGCAGTTCAGACCAAATGCAAAAAACAAAAAAAAAGCTAGACACAGTACAACAGATGGAACAGAACGCAGGTGTCGCAGGACATGTTTTTAAATGTTGAATTTGAATTGACACAGCATCATAAAAATGTGGCACTCATGCATGAGGTGCTAAAAAAAGAGGTAGATGCAGAACAACAGTCAAAAATATATGTCTAGCGCATGTTTACATAGAAAAACAATTAAACAACAGCTCAGACAGACGCAAAACGCATTAGATGTGAATGGCGCACTAAGGTCTAAGCAGTTTCTAAAATTACTAGGTATCAGATGTAAACAAATATATACAGGAACTGGCTGCTTATATTGTTGCTGTTACTCTGAGTTCAAAAGTCTTGGGTGGAAAGACACGACCAGTATGAATTCTGGAGACTGCAATGCGAGAAAGAGGTGAGTGGCGTTAAAAGGTGAGCTTTACTTTGAGTGCTTGTTGGCAATCTCCATTTCTTGAGCTTTGTGTCCCTGTGTGCTCGATTTCCATTGGCTGCTTACCGTATGACTTCATATTTAAGTCGTGAAGCATCATACACTCTGTAGTCGTGGATAGTTGGCTCAAAAATATCAAACATGATGGAATCATAGTCAGAGGGTAAGAAATCAGAGTCGGTACCCATCACATGCTTCGCGATTTTCTGTGAAATCTATCAACTCTGACTGGCCCAAAATCTGCAGACTGGAGCCCATTAATATCAACTTGGCCCGACTTCAAATCTGGGCTAAAATCTGTGTTAACTTCATGTAGTCTAATCTAGCCTTTATAGTGTTATGTTGGTTCATCTCTCAGAATTTGTTCATTTATTCAATGATACAGCATATCAAATATCCCTCCCAATGTTTAGTCTGCTCTCTCTCCCCCACCTCTCCAAGAAGGCGAGACAAAAAAGAATAACATCACTATAAACACATTTCCCCCTTTATAATTACTCAGCAACGATGTGCTCAAGTCAGTCGATCTATCAGATCTGTGTGTGTTTTTATGAGCTTATATGATTTTTTTGTCAGACGTAATGTGGCCCCATTATTGCCCTCTGTTACAGGGACCTGAGTTCATCAGGCTGGGCTGTGCCTTGTTTTTAACTGTGTGGGTGTGTGTCTGTGTAAGTCTGTGAGTGAGGGGGGAGTCTGTGGCTGCTTTGGCAGGGCTATGAGGCGTCAGCGCTTTGCCTCATGGGACATCCTGGCAAAGTCACATACCCACAGCACATATACACACAGACGCACATACACACACTGACACAGATACAGACACATACACTGCAGTCTAGATAATTAAAACCACACACACAGCAAAACACACCCCCATCTTCCCTGTCTCAGAATCACTCTCCCTTTCTTTGCCTAAATATCAAAATACACACACACACACAAACACACACACACATTTAACTTTCGAATTAAACATATATATTTCAGTTATTTTTATATAAAGCCAATAATACTCTACACTAAACCGAACCCTAACCGAAAGAAAACTTTTTGCATTTTTAGACATGAAAAATAGAAATGTATTGTTTATTAATAATTTTTCCAAATTAGAACGACACCAAGGTATCTCCAGAATGAGGTTTTGTCAGATTTAGCTCACTTAAAGGGACACTTTCATCCCCAAACTATAGCCAAGTATGTACACACACACACACACACACACACACACATCATGCTTCAAACTTTTCATTCTTATTAAATCACTTTGACAATAGACAGATTAACAGCGAGTGGCTGTCATGATACTTTGTGGCAAAATAGGGGTGTGTTCCCCAAATATTCTAAATGTGTGAATCCTCACAGATTCCATTTCCCTCAGAGAAACATTCCAAGATGCTGATCATGTTTGTTTGTGACTGGACATATATGTAATTATTGCTTGATTACAAACATCTGTGGCCCAATTAACATTTTTGCATGTGATAGTGACTAAGTGTTTGTGCCCCATGAGGCTTTCAAAAATGTCATATGTCTCTGTGTGTTGTCTTCGTCTCTGAGTCTGTCTCTTGTGGAATCAGACTTTTCTGAAGTATTTTCCCATAAAACTCAAGCCCTGCTGTGGTTTTGAGCCTGCACTTGCTCTTTTTTCTCTTTTTTTTTTCTGTCATCCTCTTCTTCCACTTTGTGCCGGGTACAGTTTCACTCACAATTGCTGCTCTACAAAGCTTCTGGTCTTCCTCTGAAGATCTGTTGCTTCTGAGTACAGACGGGGTTGGGATTAGAATGAAGGAAGGCAATGTGACCTCATACAAACACACATACACGCACAACACAATCACACACGTTTACTCTGGGGAATTAATGGTGGAGATCGAGACATATCGTCTCAAGCTGTGGTCTCACTGGCAAAAACAAAATGAACACATAATTACTCCAAGATGGAGGATATCATTTTGATTTGACGAATTTGGGAAAAATTTGGGGGATACATTAATTTAAATCTAAATTATAGGCTTTTGAGGAAGAGTGTTTAAGGAGAAATGGGTTCTTGTTTGGGTTGAGCAGAGGATGAATGGAGAGTGGGAAAATGCTCCCCTTCCTCCGTCATTACGGAGAAAGAAGGAGAGGAAGAGAGAGGGGAAAAATGAAAGCAAACAGTGTCCAATGGTTTATCGTTTAATGTATTGCATTTCGACAAAGTATACAGTGGCCCCAAGAAGCATTTGAGTACTTAAGCCACACTTAAATGTGCAGCAATGTCTTTGCATTTTTATAACAAAATATCAAACTAGGTGGAATCTTTAGTGTGTCAATAGGAAATATAAATTTTAGATTTCCAAACATTTATTTTGCAAATAGAACAGAAGTAGAACAAGGAGTCCTGCATTAGATGGTATGGCCCCCACAGAGCCCTGAATTCAACATCACTGACAGCCCTTTTTCACCAACATGATTCGAGTGCAGGTTCCTGGACCGGTGCAAATTCTCAAACTGTTCCGTGCATTTCCACCACAGAAAAGGCTGAAATTATGCATGCCGCCTTCAACAACTGACCAAATCATAAACAAATTGATAAACACTTAAGGGAGTACAGGGACCATAAGAAGGACATAAGCAAAATCGACAGTGGACAGAGCAACAATGTTTTGGACTCGGACACTGACCAGCCCACTAACTAACAGGGGCACTGAATTCAGCCAACAATGCTCAAGAATTGCCGGTGTCCTCTGCAGCTGATCTCAGTCGGTTGTTATATTTGCCAACTTTGTTTGCTTTTTTTACACTGTTGTCATCTTATTTTGTGCATTGTTTTGTTCTGTAAGGGGATTTTTGACCAGCTACTCACTACGTTTGGAAGATTGTGGCTATCTGTTAAGTAAAACTGTGGGATTCTCAATCAATAATATTATATGCTATGGCAAAAATCCAAATACTACCATCTGCTACACCAATGTTAATAATGATTCCACTGTAACAGTTTACAGAACTTATCCAATTAAGCCATAGTTCATACAATATAATGTAATTACATTACCTGTCGTCTTTAGCGTAGATGTTGTCTCTGGCAATCATGTTGAGCAATGTTATAACGCTAGATTGCGTTAATCCATATGTTTAAATATGTCCTCAAAAACAAGAGTAAAAGCTGTATACAAACACACTGTGACACGCCATGATTTTTTTATGTTTAAGGTTGTCACGTGAAACTACCACGTAAACTGTAACCCGTTATGTCACCGTTCGGCTCTCAGGTCAGTGGAAAAGCATGGCGGGTTTACAATAGGCTCCAGATTGCCCCGTTCGTGAACCAGATGAGCACAGGCTCAGAACGAGAACCATCACAATTTTGGTGGAAAAGGGCTATGAGTCAGCCTGGGATTACATGAAGAGACAGAAGCAATTCAGACAGCCTAATTACATAGGACTATGGCAAGTTCTCCAAGATGCTTGGAACAACCTATCTGCCAACAACCTTGAAAAACTGTGCGCATGTGTACCTATGATAATTGGTATATGGTGGTCACACCAAATACTGATTAAATTTTTTTTATGGTTATTGCACTTTTGACAAATAAAAATTATTCATGGCATTATTTTTTAAAACATCCTTACTATACAGTTGTTTTGCTTAATATCAGGGCTGTTCATTTAAAGTGTTAATTCAGTGAGATTATTTATTTAAAAATGAGGGGGGTGCTACTGAGTTGCGCATGGAGTAGAGGTGTTTCATCAAGCTCATCTGCACCAGGTTACTAATTAGTGAAATTAAACTTGTGTCTTGCACTTTGATCATATTCTGATGTGTGAAAATGCCTCCAAAAGCCGTAAAGGCTACAAAAGTTTCTGGGCCTCAGATGCCAATTAGCGACGACGTAGTTAATCAACCTGTTAGTTAGGAATCCACAGATGATGATATGCCAATGATGTGGGAAAAGATATCCAACCTGATTCTGGCAACCATCAATGAAAGATTTGACAAATTTGAAGAAAACTTTCAGTCTTTGCAGACGTTGCTGCACGAGTTTTCAGAGAGAAAGGAAACAATCGAGGGTCAGGCTCAAGATCACGAGGCCTGCATATACTCTCTTGAATCATCTCTCGCGGCACTGCAGGTGACGAATAAAGCCCTAAAATTGAAAGTCAACGACTTAGAGGGGAGATCTTGTCGCAACAATATCAAAATACTTGGCATCCCAGAGGGAGAGGAGAAGGGAAACCAGCTGAATTTGTTGCCACGCTGATCCCCAAACTACTGGGTGAAGCTCACTTCCAGGAACCACTGATCAATGAGTGAGCTCACCGCGTGCTGAAACCAAAGCCGGTGGAGGGAGAAAAGCCTCGCATGATCATTGCTCGCATACACTTCTATCAGGAAAAGGAACTAATTCTCCTTCTTCGTCGAGAACAAAACTTGGATTAAAATGGTCGTAAGGTGCACATCTTTCCGGACTATACAACTCTGAATTTAGGGCTCTCGAGACGAGTCTTTCATGTCATGTTTCAAACTATGTTTAACTTGACACAGTTTCTTAAAAAAGCTGTTTATGACACAACACAACAAAAATGAGATGTGCCAAAATATACTGTATATATGCTGTAGATGACCAAAGTTCAGCCATGCAACTCTTTGTTGGAACAAGCTGATAGGTTTGTTTGACTTGTTATCTGTTAGCAAATTGGCTCACATGGTGTAAGCTGATTGGTCCTCTGGCTTATCGGGTAGCCAATCATCTTGTGTTTCTCTCCTTGACTTTTATTTGAATGATTCAGTTTTGCAGTTAAGCCATTTTTCTTTTTTTTTTTTTAAACTCACCTCCACCTGCCTAGATATGCTTCATGGGGATTGTTTATGTGTATTTGTGCAGCAGCATATAACACATGCTCAATGCAGCATGTATTGCGTTTTGTCTCACTGCAGCAGCAGCATGTCCACATGTTAACTGTCACACTCCTTCTAGTCTCTCACTGACTCATTAGATCCGCATCTCCAGATTATTAGCCCATTCACTCATTATCACACTCACCCGTTCCTCGTTTCCCCTGATTAGTTATGTGTGTATTTAAGTTCCTCAGTCTCTTCAGTTCATTGTCAAGTCTTATTTGTGTAACACCAAGTTGTGTTCACACTATGTTTGACCGTCTTCACCCTCATCATTGATAATAGTGCTAAGCTAAGTTTTTTTTTTTTTCCATTTTTGTTTGTTGAACAAGAGTTCATTGTTTCTTTCAATGAACTTCTGCAATTGGGTTCAAATCCATTCAGCCTTCTGAATATGGACCCAGTGGAGTTTGCCAAGATGCAAAAGGCCATCTCTGCTCTCATCCAGGCAGTGAAGGAGAAAGGTGAAATGCTCTGGCAAGTTACCTCGGCTTTGGGCCACCTGTCTCCATCTTCTTCATCCTCCTCTCCATCATCTTCATTGTCTCCTCACTCATTATCAAAAATAAAAAAATAATAAAAAAAAAATCTAATCACTTTATTGTCACACAACCATATACACAAGTGCAACAATGGGTGAAAGTCTTGGGGGCAGTTCCGAGCAACATAGCAGCCATGACAGTGATGAGACATATACCAATTTATAATAAACATCAGATTTACAGAACACAATTTACATATCTAATATACACATAATTACACAACACAATATACAAATAACAATATACAATGTACAGTATACAATACACACAATATAGAATACACAGTATACAATAAAAATAGAATAGATAAAATATACAGTATGTCGTATTGTGCTGTATTGACATTCAGGCTGTCGGTTGATAGTCAGTTGCCAGTGTGATGTTAAGAGAGAATATAATTTATAACAGTCCAGTGTGAGATATAAGTGCAGTGCTAATGTATATTGATCGTGAGAGATCAAGAGTTCAAAAGTCTGATTGCTTGGGGGAAGAAGCTGTCACGGAGTCAGCTGGTGCGGGTCCTGATGCTGCGATACCGCCTGCCTGATGGTAACAGTGAGAGCAGCCCATGGCTCGGATGGCTGGAGTCTCTGATGATCCTCCAAGCTTTTTTCACACACCACCTGGTATATATGTCCTGGAAGGAGGGAAGCTCACCTCCGATGATGTGTCTGTCAGTTCGCACCACTCTTTACAGGGCTTTGCGGTTGAGGGCGGTTCTGTTGCCGTACCAGGCAGTGATGCAGCCAGTCAGTATGCTCTCTACAGTGCTGGTGTAGAACCATGTGAGGATGTGGTGGTTCATTCCAAACTTCCTCAGCCATCTCAGGAAGATGAGGCACTGGTGAGCCTTCTTCACAATGGCCTAAGTGTGGACGGACCATGTGAGTTCCTCTGTGATGTGGACACCGAGGAACTTGAAGCTGCTGACTGAAAGGGTCTGTCAATGCTATCTACTGCGGCCGCCGCTGACCCCGCATCCTCGTCCCATGATCCAGGACTATCGCACTCCAGTTCTCCTCTCTTCAGTCCTGTGGGCAGACCTCCTCTTTATTTGGGGGCCCCGATGAGTGAAATGGTTTCCTCCAATGCAAACTGCCATTTTAAATGCAGCCACTTCTTTGTGTGTTATTTCCGGGAGGATTTCGGTAACACTGTTGAAGGGGAACACCTCTGTGAAAAGCTGTTCTGCCTGCGTCAGGGTGACCAATCCCATTGTAGATTACACCTTTCGGTTCCGCATTCTGGCAGCCACGAGCAGATGGAATGAACCTGCACTCCTCACCACCTTCCGCCTGGGACTCTGTTTGGAGATTCAACTCCAGATGGTGGGGAAAGATGACACCTTTTGGCTGGAGCAGACAATACAACATGCCATCCACATTGATGAGTGCCTCCGGCTATGCAGGGCTAGTCACACGGCTTCTTCCCTCCCACATGTGGCTGTAATCCCTCCTTCACCTCCCAAGAGGATCTGTTTCCCACTCTCCTCTTCTCCCATGGCGGTTCCCTCTCCACAGACCCAGGAGGAGCCAATGCAGTTTGGATCATCCCAGCTGTTCCAGGTGGAGCATCAACGATGGATCACGGGACAACTCTGCATGTACTGTGGTTCGGCTGAACATATCTTACCCTCGTGCACTTCTCCATCAAGTTTCACTCACCAGCCAGGTCACCTCACTCACCATTTCTGCTCTAATCGATTCAGGTTTAAGTGGTAATGTCATCACCATGGCCCTCAGCTCTGTGTTACAAGTCCCCTTAAGACACTGCCAGTGCCATTTCCCATCTGCTTGGTGGATGGCAAACCCCTGACTGGGGGGATAATCACCCACCAAACCGACCCGCTTACTCTCCAAGTAGGACCTCATCATTCCGAGACCATCTCCTTTCTCATCCTGGAGAGCTCCACCACCGATGTCATTCTGGGGTTAGCATGGGTGACACATAATAACCCGGTCATTATGTGGGCAACTAGGGAGATACAATCCTGGAGCAAGGCCTGTCATCACATCTGCCTTTCCCTACCCTGTCAAGCCACTGGCTCTTGACACTAAGGTTAACATTCCCACCATGTACCATTCATACCTTGATGACTTCAGTCCCCTAAAAGCCTCCCAGTTGCCCCCTCACAGGGAGTGAGACTGTACCATTGATCGTCTCCTGGGTGCTCCTCTTCCTCATGGGTGCATCTATCCTCTATTACTTACTGAGCAGAAAGTCATGGAGGAATACATCACTGAGGCTCTCCATCAAGGTTACATCTTGTGTCCACCTCCCCTGCTGCCTCCAGTTTTTTATTCATTTCCAAGAAGGATGGAGGTCTTGGTCCCAGCATAGATTACTGGGCTTTCAACAACATCACCATGAAATTCAAATATCCACTCCCCTGGTACCCGTGGCACTGGAGCTCCTAAAAGGAGCCACCATATACACCAAGCTCGACCTTCGCAGTGCCTAAATTCTTATCAGAATCCAAGAGGGAGATGAGTGGGAAAACTGCTTTCATCACCACCACAGGCCATTATGAATATTTGGTTATGCCATATGGCCTGGTCGGTGCTCCTTCCGTTTTCCAAGCCTACATGAATGAGGTACTGCGGGACGTCCTCCGTCAATTTGTCACAGTGTACATTGATGATATCCTAATTTATTCCACCTCCCTCACCGAACATATACACCATGTCAAACAGGTTCTGCAGCACCTCCACCAGCACTACCTCTACCTTAAAGCCGGGAAGTGCATGTTCCATCAGGCTTCTGTCCCCTTTCTCGGACACCACATCAGTCCACAAGGAGTGAAAATGGACTCTGCGAAGGTCGAGGCCATCTATGCTTGGCCTAAACCCACCACCATCACCAGGTTCCAATTCACCATCACCTACCAATCCGGCTCCAAAAATACTAAGGCTGATGCTCTCTTGCATCTCCACACACTAGAATCACCTACCTGTGATCCCGAAGCCATCCTCACATTCCCTGTCTTCATAAATCCCATTCAGTGGGATATTGACCGTGAGATTGCTTCGGCTACTGCCCAGGATCCCGCTCCTTCAGCTTGCCCTCCAAACCATACCTACGTCCCAGTAGTCCTGCATCAACCTTTACTGAAATGGCTGCACTGCACCCCCAGCTCCAGTCACCCAGTGGTCTCCCAAACTCTGGCCTTGACCTGGCCCAAATACTGGTGGCCTGGTATGATCACGGAGGTAATGCAATATTTGAAGGAGTCACTTAAGGGTTAAACTTCAGATGTATGGTGTCATATGACCAAACACATGACCAAACACCATGGCGTTGATTTACGTGAACTGCTTATGGGCACAGTGCCAACAAAACTGCCTCTGGAAAGAAATGTAAAATTTTTTAACTGAAACCTGTTTAGTTGTAAAAAGTAGCATCTCTAGTTTTGTTTGATATGCTGCTTTAAATATTTCATTCATTTTTCGCGCTTTGGCCCTCTGATAAACATGAAGTACTCGGATGAATGCTGTGGAGCGGTTTTCTGACAGATGTTGCAAAAAATGTTCGTTATTTTGAATACATTTTTACAGTAACAAATCTGTGGGTCATTTAGCTTCATTTTAATCTGAATTTTGTCATGTTTTTGTTTGTTAAAGGATTAGTTCACCCAAAAATGAAAATTGGATAATTTACTCACCCTCAGGCCATCCAAGATGTATCTGAGTTTCAAAACTTTCTTCATGTTTTTTATAGTTAACTAATATAATTTTTAATCTGCTAACCAAATTGAATCCTCACAGAAACGCTAACTTTTAATTCATTCAAATTTAAATAGAATATGACCAACTATTTTTTACATAATAAATAATATCTTAAATTTGTTTATTGCAACAGAGTTAACACAGTTATTTCCCTAAAGGGGTGATCACACTAGGCTTTGAGCATATGATGTCACATGGGAGGGCTTCTGGTGTACGTAAATAATACATCACAAATAACAAATAATAGTATATATTTAAATGTTAAAATATATTGTCTTCTCAATGTCCTACAATGCACAGCTTTGAAATATGTATTCATTGTATATTTACATTTATTCATTTAGCAGATGTCTTTATACAAAGAGACTTACAAAATGAGGAAGGATACAACACAAGCAATTCGTCTTAAAGGAATAGTTCACCCAAAAATGAACATTTCTGATAATTTACTCACCCTCAGGCCAGATGAGTTTCTTTCTTCATCAAAACAGAATTTAAGACTTTTAGGATTTCATTTCAGGCCTCCTCCTCTAAACAATGCAAGTGAATGTAATCAATTTTTTGACGGTCCAAAATGCATATTTAGGGTGCATCAAAATAGTCCACACGACTCCAGTTGACAAATAAAGTTCTTCTGAAGACATTGTTCGCTTCTATTACAAATGTTCGCTTCCGTACATCTCTGTGACATGCGCTCATGAGAGGGATGACGTAAGGTCGTTGGTAAGGTCATGCGTCATGTGGAGGAGGAGGCAGGAAGCACGTCATTGTTTACAATAGAAACTTGTACAGAGCACAGACCAAGCGCCGTTCACAAACCAAAACAGCCCAAAACAATTTCAAAACAATATAAAATAAAATAAAAAATAATTTCCAAATAATAATAAAAAAAAAAACAATGTAAACAATGACGCTCTTCCTGACTCCTCCTCCACGTGACCTTACCAACGAGCTTACTTTCATCCCTCTCATGAGCGCAAGTCACAGAGATGTACAGAAGCAAACATTTGTAGTTAAAAAGTATATAAGTATTGTTTTGTTTCTCAAAATAATCAATCGTTTGCGTAGTGAAGTGTGTAAGCCCCATAGAGCAACAGTGACACTTCACAAGATGTGTAAAAATCTTGGTCTTACAGATATTTGGAGACTTTTGAACCCATCTGGTAGGGACTATTCATTTTTTTCATCAGTCCATAACATTTATTCTAGAATAGATTTTTTTTATATCTAAGTCCCTCATTTCATATGATGTTGATTGCTCAATTGGAAACATCTTAGTCTCAGATCATGCCCTCGTGAGTTTAGAGGTGTTGCCACATATGGAGAAAAAGAAATCATATAGTTGGCACTTTAATGTATCCCTTTTGCAAAATCCTGAATTTCAACAAATGTTAAAGGCCGAAATCAGTGTTTATATGGAGACCAATTGGTCCTCAGTATCCTCTGTGGGCGTGGCTTGGGAGGAAATTAAGGCGGTTCTTAGGGGTCAGATCATACAGTATGCCTCATTCATCAAAAAAATCCAAAGCACAAGAACTCGTGGAGTTGGAAGGGAATATTAAAAGTGCTGAGGCAGAGCTGAAGCGCCGAATGTCATCTAATGGCCTCAGAGAATTGACCCGATTGAAATACAGATATAACACTATTTTGTCACGAAAGGTGGAGTTTAGGCTATTCAGGGCAAGACAGTCATACTTTGAGTTGGGGGACAAAGTATGAAAAAATATATTTTATATATATATAAAGCAGAGAGTGTATTTTTCTACCAATCCCTCAGTGAAATCTGCTGGTGGTGAAATTTTTACCTCGGCCATTGATATTAATAATGCTTTTAAAGAATTCTATCTTGATCACAATAGTTTCATGTCTTCGTCTACTGATGAAGATATTAGAAACTTTGTGGAACTCCCTAAACTGACGACTGAGAAAAAATTAGTCTTGATTCTGAGATTACATTGGAGGAGGTTGGTGAGGTAATTAAGGCCTTGCCTATTTTTTTATATCTTATGCTACAGAATTCTCTCCACTTTTGATAGAAGTTATATGGAATCATTAAAGAATGGAAAGCTTCTGCCAACGATGACACAAGCCCGGATCAGTCTGATTCTGATAAAGGACAAAGATCCAAGCGAGTGTAAGAGTTACCGTCCAATTTCCCTGATCCAGCTAGATGTAAAAATATTGTCAAAAATTCTGGCTAACCGATTAAGTAAATGTAACAGGGGGGATTAAAATGGGAAAGGATGAGGCAGGAACCAGATGAACTATCAAAGTAATATTTAATGAAAATTTATACAAAAAGACACAAACATAAACACACACATGGCAGCTGCATGGCTCTCTCTCTCTCTCTCTCTCTCTCGAACTGCTGCATCCGACTCGTCTTTATCCCTCTCCTCAGCTGATTAGCCTGACTGGGGGCCAGGCATGCACACTCACGGCCCGGCCCCACCCTTCTCCTCGTCACACTCCTCCCTCCTTTTCCTCAGGCTGGGGGACCCCCAGCATGACTTACACCAACCCCCAATATTTAGATTTATTATTATGCATTCGGTCTCAGACATTTGGCTCATTGGTCGCTTCCACCTGAGAGAGCCCCTCCCTGGTTTTGTATTGAACAGGAAGTTCTTGCCCCATTTCACAGTTGCAAAGCCTTTCTATCAAACTAATCGGAGAAGTTAAGTTACACCCCATTATCTCGCATTTACACTCGGTATGGACAAAGGTGTCGGACATTTATTTATATGTTGCCAAAAGCATATGGCTGAACCCTAAATTATGTATTAATAAGTCCCCTTTCTGCTGGTCAGACTGGATTGTTGTGATCTTTTGAAAATTTGGTTCAACATTTTGGGATTCCCAGAACTCAGTGTTTTAGGTATTTACAGCTGTGCCACCTGCTCTGTATTGTTTTTGGGAGTAGCATACACCCCCCCCCCCTAAAGTGGCAGATACCCTGGGAGAGGTGATTACTGCTTTAGGAAAAGGTCATGAGGCATCAGTGTATTACTCCCTGCTAATTCAGAGTCTGGGAGACGGAGCTTTAACTTCTATCAAGGGATTACGGGAGTTAGATTTAAACTTGATGCAAGGGTTCGCCTTATGCAATTCAAGATTTTACATCGATTCTATTGGACCCTCTCTAGATTGTATAGACTTGGTCTTAAAGACACACCCACCTGCTGGCGATGCCAATCAGAAGATGGAGACACAACCCATGCTTTTTGAGGGTGTGTTAAGATCCAAGAATTTTGGTTGAAGGTTCAGAGTTTTATATGTGATGTTTTGAGCACTCAAATTTCATTTTGCCCCAGACTCTGTATTTTAGGCGATGGGGCGTACATCGGAATAAACATATAAAAAATTGGTTCCTAACCAATGTTATGATCGCCAGACAAGTGATTTTAAGGGTTTGGAAGTCAGCTGGAATGCCCCCATTTCAGGAGTGGTGTTCGGAGATGGGGAGGGTGGCGGCTTTCGAAGAAGGGTCATAAAGAAGGCTGGGGAATTTGGATTTGTTTGTTGGGAAATGGGGCAGATATTTGGCATTCTTGGAGGGTTCTCGGGTTGAGCAGTGGAGAGAGAGGGGTAGTTGTTAATGTGTGTGATTATTATATTTTTTATTTGCATTTAAGTGCATTCACTCCTAAAATTTCACCGACCAAAAGTTCAGTTTCAGGCTGCAGATGATGTTTGGACCACTCAACATGTCTGGCAGACATGGGACAATGATAATCAGTACATAGATTCAGAATTTTATAATTCAATATTTTATTTTAACATGATTGGCAATGATTTCATGATGCTGGCCATTACTTACCATTACTTTTCAGAATTAATTATTTATCTTTCTAGAAAATCAGCTGTAATGTCTATAACGTCTCAAAAACATGAATAACCAACACTTCTGGACACATAATAAACTTTCTATAGCTTGATATTTCTTAAAATTTCACAGCTTAGCCCCATTGTACACATATGAGGGCATACATTTTTAGGAAAACTATTTGCTCTAAAATTGCTTTTTTTTTTTTTTTTTTTGCTTGTTTATGAGGTGCTACTAATTACAAATCAAAAAATGAAATGGAAAATGCACACAGAAGTTATACGGGGGTCTCAGGAGGATACAGAATATCATATATAAATGACACCTTTTTGAAACAAAAAAAGGTTGTTAGATTTTAAATTATATAACATTAGAAATATTATTTTAAATTCGGCTTGTCAAATATTAGTGGATATGTCCATAGTGATGAACTCACTTCCTACTTTCAATAAAATCACCTTGAGATCTGTTACTTCTGACAAAATCTTTAGTACCATTTCTAATGTGTCCAAAACTGTCCAAATGCTTTTGGGGCCACTGTATGAACAGACTTCAATACCGCTTGGGTTTGCTTTTGAGAATGGCAAATATCCCCCCCCTCCCCCCTCCCTCTCGTTCCCAACGGCACATGCAATTGTAGCATCTGGTATCATGCATGAATCTTCAGAGACCTGCTTGATGCAGTCTGTTAGTGAAATTATCTAGAGCGTTAGGCCCTAGATATACTGATATGGCTCTGTTCCAAAACATAGTGAGCTGGCTCACTGTCTACTGCCAACATACTGTAGGCTGCTGCTTTTTAAGGGCCGTTCATACCAAACATGTTTTTACATCCGTCCGCACTGTTTTTAATAGTTTTCTATGAGCTAGATGGACGTCTTTGACTGTTGTGCCGCATATCACTGTGTTTTTCTCTATGTATTTTGATTTTATAAATATTCAGATATTTGCAAATATATTAGGAAGTGTAGTCCTTCACCATATTTAATTTGAGTGGGTGGTTGTTGCAGAGCTTGTTTGGTGCACTTTGTTGCCCACAATTCTCTGATTGGTGGAGCGTTTCTCTTCAGGATCATGTGTAGTGTAGTCCTTCACCAGGAATTCCGCTATTAAACATGATTTCTATAAAATAAATTTGAAATAACATAGACTGATGACTTCAATAGAAGCCATCCTCAGAGATCATGTAGGTCTTCTTTAAAAGTTATCACTAGAAATGAATGCTTCTATGGAAAAAATAAATAAATACATTTTCTACTTCTGGAACCCGACTTTTGCGCTCAATAGTGTTTGACATTAGCATGTAGGATTAAACAGTAAATTTTTAATGAAACTGAACTATTTTTAACAATAATTTTCAGTATTATATGGAATAAAAAGTATATTTAAAATCAACATTTCTCTCGACGCATTTCATTTTGGGATTACCTAGAATTTGCCAAAATGTGGTTCTTTTAGCCTTCGTGATGGGAATAAAATGCTGACTCCTTAGGAAGCTCACTAGGTTTTTGAACAGGGTGATGTTCTGTAAAGTGTATGTCTTTAAGTGGATTTGTTGATTTAAACTCCTACATTAGAGCAAAATTGGCACAGGGCAGATCAGGAGACTGGTCTACAAAAAGGAAGGATAGAAGTAAGAGAGATAGTAAAAGAGAGCGAGAGAAATAGAAAGAATGCTTGTGTATTTTAATCGGAAGTACATTTCCTCTGTGTGAGCATGTGTGTAGCACATGGCTGTTTCTCGCTGTGATGATGGGCCAACATAAATCAGCCCACTTCCTGTGGACAGCACTCTCAAGTTCTGCCACTTCCTGTCCTTGGTAAAGGAGATCCAAGCTCAGTTCTGCTATTTTTAGAATGAAATTTCCATCAGAGTCAGGTGTTCTCTCTTGAATCAATCGAGACGCTTGAACTGTCCATCATCAAAAATAAGAGCAGTGCTTGAGTGTGTTAGGAACATAGAGTTATGCTGTGCTACAGTAGACCAGAGTATTTCAAAAATACATCCATCCTGACATTAAACCAATAAGCCACAAGAGGCCATGTGATACAGTGATTTTACCACAGTTAAGGGGAGTTCTTAGGCCCAACATGAAGCGATGACAACAGCAATATGATAAAAGACACCAATGTTCAGTAAACAGTTAAACTTATTATTAAGAATAATCGGAATAAACAATTCTTCCACCAAGTAACATTTCTTTATCCTATACGCATGGTCACATTTACCTTTGCATAGCAAAATTCCATTGGCGAAGATGACGTTAAGCGCGTGTAAAACCAGCAAAAAACAAATTGTCAAGTAGCCTATTTTTAATGCTACACTATATACTCTATAAGAGTTATGTTTAAAAAAAAAAAAACACTGCAAAAATGATATCCTTGTCCATTGTGAATATTCAGTGTAGCTGTGTGCAAAGCACCGCCCAAACAAAGGTCACTGCCATTCTATTCAATGTGGTGAATTCGACTGTCAAATTTCATCAGACTCCATGCGAAATCCGTGATGGGAAATTCTTTGCCACCAGAAGTCCATCACTAAAAATTCATGATCACGCAAATTCCCATTGAAATGACTGTATTTCACCCGTGGAATTGTGTCATGCGAAGGTAAATGTGACCACGCCTTAACTGTATGAGTTTGTGGTTGCCAAACAACATAGCAGCTTGACAAACTTATATAGAATATGCAGTAATAAGTGTGTATTTATAGTCATTATACAATGGATAAGAATATCCACACTAATACGTTTTCGGTTGAAAAAACCGATTTGATATGTTTACATCTCTCATTACATTTTCCTCCACCGAAAACAGACTTCTTCCAGAACGCTCTCTATTACTACATACTTTGGTAAACGATCACGTTAGAAAACAGATAACTGAGTTTTCAACCGGAAATGTATTATTGTAGATGAGGCCATTGTTTTGCGTGTTGGTGTTGTTCTAGACTTTGAGGGCAGCCACATGCTCATGGTTGTGATGTCATTACCATGACAATTTCTGAATGAACCATTATTGCAGCTTAATTTGGGAGCTTTGCATTGTGAAAAGAGCAAAGAAAATCCATGATACTGTATGTGCATTTTAACATGTTATTCTAAATATTATTTTAGCTGTGAACAACAAATCACTACACTGCATATTCAGCATATTTTCTGCTGGTTCATGTACCCCTTTGTACTCACCACTTTATGGCAGTACATTTTGTGGTGAAAGAAACAAACATCTACAACAGCCATCAATAATTCAGTTCTTCCTAAAACATCTATGTATTCTGTGACAGAAGCATTTCAATCAAATAGCAAATGGCCAAGTAGCAATTACCCAGCATTCCAGGGCATTTTGTGGTTGTACAGTTTCTGTCCATCCAATTAGTGCCTCTCTTCCTCCTCAGTACTGTACAAAGCATTTCAAGGTTTAGCCTGAAGAGTGGACGCACAAACACGGCGCTGCGGTCTATGTGTGTTTGTGTGTTTCAGCACTTCGCTGACTTTACAAGGTTCACCACAACCTTGGAGCTGCCACAACAACAGCTATTAGGCCCCAATAAAAATCCTCCTCCCTTTAACCGTACATAGCCACAGAAAGAGCACATTCCAGCACACAGTAAACAAAATCCTTATGGACATAATTTGAGCATTATAACATGCCACAAGATAAGCATACAATTCATCTGTTGATGTCACTCCTGAGAAGACCAGCTTAAGCCAGCCTAAGATGGTTTGCTGGACTCAGCTGGTCTAGCAGTCTGGTTTGTTTGCAGGTTTTGAGTGGTTTTTGGGCCCTTTTTTCAGCTGATCAGGCATGGAAACCAGTTGTCTGACCAGCTAAACCAGATTAGACCAGCTTGGCCAGGAAGACCAGCAACCCAGTTTAGGCTGATTTAAGTTTTTTTTTTTATTGTATTTTTTTTAGGGTAAATACTGGATATCTATTGGTGAAAATGGTTTTCTGAAAGATGTGAACTGAGCATAATGTGAACACAAGGTCATAAGATATCTTTTGTGCAAAATAATGAACATGACTTTTTTTTACACACATTTATTTGTTGACAGGTATCTGTGTTTGAGTGATATCTGTTTGCAATTTTCTAAAATGCTGCAGGCCTAAAGAGCTAGACATGACACAATATTTTTATTCACTGTAGGAGATGGTGCATATTCTGCATCTGCAGCTCTTTTAAAATGTGTTGCCCTGTAGAAACTATTTTTGGAGAATATTAGTGAGGTGTGTGGAGATTTTACATTCTAGTTAAAGAATTTCTGCCATCTCATTCCTGTGTAAGGAGCTTTAAACATGGTCTGCTGCTTGACCTTTGACCCAAGGCAGGCCTAGTCCATTGACCCACACTCACACTCCTCAACGCAGCCTTCTCTCATTTAGATCATCTCTGACAGAAAGGAGCAGCGACATCTCTAGAGGTCTCTAAGGATTGACCTTTCCTATCTGGGGCTTAAACCCTGATTTACAGTCACGGCTCGGCCCTCATGATTGACCCCTGAACCCCGCCTCTCATAAAAAGACTGGGGCAGGGTAGAAAGTCTGCGGCGTTCAGGCTCAGTTACACAGGTTCATTGCCTACCACACACAGACAACAAATTATTTAATAAAATTGACCTCATTTAGCCTACACTCCAGTGTATCTGCCATGCAAAGGCAAATTACAGTAACTACACAATTAGTCAGAATTATGAGCAAAATTGTGTATCTTAGACAATGATCTGTCCTGTGGCAGATGGGTTCGGTTCAACTATGCTCAGATTAGAATAGTTAGAAAAAACTGAGTGTGAAAATTTTATAATCCACATTTGTTTTCCTCAGTTTCAGTGTAGACTTAGTTACTGCATTTTGCTTTTGTAGGCAGTATATTTGTCTGGTGTGATCTGAAAGAATACACTAATGCAAGCTAGATTCACGGTTATGGTGGGCTCTCTCTTGCTGTGGTTTAAGGGGATTGGTTAGAGAAACTATGGATTGACTGAAAAGGGGGTGTGCCCTGTGGGCAGATGTTGGGTAAGGGGGAGCAGCAGCGGAATTCCCAAGTTTCCATGCCAGTGTGCCAACCTGCGGCCACGCTACCAAGGGCATACACACTGCTACATATTCACAAATACACCATTACATGTGTGAGACACTGATACTGACTGAAAATATTTAGTGATTTCTGAACTCTGTGGATGCCCGGCTATGTATTTGTTTTTCTGCATGTGTTTGTAGGGAGGTAAACATGTTAGAAGTTTAAGTATGTGGGTAGTTGATAGTGCTGGGTAAAAATAAAGATTTTGCAATTTCCATTCTCAAAATTGATTCTTAAATTCCAAGATTGATCTTTTACTCGAGGCACAACCCTCTACAATGCGAGTAAATCACTCGCACATGTTACTAAGTTTTACGGTATGTGACTAAAAATGTCTGTGATTAGCCACTGGCAAGTAAAATATAATATTTCACTAAATGATTGAGTTGAGTAGTAGCAAAGAAGTTCAGCACCGAGGTTCTTTCACTGCGTGTTGAGAGTGAAAGGTTGGTTTGTAATGTGTGTCCAAAGACGTGACATTTGTCATTGAATAACGTCTCTTTAAATATCCTTTCTGTTCAAATTCATCCTTTCCTTGTTTAAAAACAACAAAAATAGAAACACTTCATTCAAATCACACATACAGTAGCACAGATGCGGTAAAGAAGCCAATAGGCTCCACTCTCGTTAATGTTTGCTTTACAAAAACACATCCAAAATATAGCCGCTTTTTCACCATTGGGCCGAACAGTTCTGAGCATGGTGAGGAAAGGTTCCAGTAGCACCTCCACTTGAGCACAGTTTGGCACGGAACGACTACATACCGTTCTCAGTCCAGATTTCTTAGCATGGTTAGCTGACCATGCTTAACTGTGCTGGTGGAATGGCTTTAGTATGTGGCAACTCACAATTGTCAATTTGCTAATACCAAGGTATTTAATTTTTTTCTAGGTAGCTGGCAAAGTTTGCTTTGGTGAGGTTGATAAAATAAGTGTATGTTTGGTGTATATTCGTGATTTTATCATGATGGTTTAACTAGTATAGTAAATTTTTCTAGACACATTTTTCATCAGGGAGGTAGATTATGCATAGCTAGCACATTCAAAACTCAAATAATATATCATTATATTACTCTTATAATATTTTCAATAAATCAACAAATGTCCTTTTTAGCTAGTCTGTGGACTTTTAACCTTCTGTGTGTTTGTGTCCGTTAGCATGCATAAATTATGGTAAACCTCTTGCCTTTTTCACTTTGCAACATGGGACATGTCTTTCCTGTGCTTAAGCAGAGTAAAAACCAGGGGGACAGCAGTTCTAAAAACTGGAATATGCAATCATCTCCATAGTGCACTTGCTCCAATATTTACCTCTCAAGCCATCGCCAACTGACATATACATATATACAAGCACTACGGTGGTAAAAGTATCTATAACCTTGCCATCTGGCCCGGATCAACATGGAACGGCATGGTTTCCTAACGTGAACTGTTCGGCCCGATGGTGGAGAAGTGGCTTATGTGACGCTCGTTAAACTGCCGTTATTCTTAAAGAGAGAGTACCGTTTTAGCGCTTGTTCCACATATCAATGTAAATACTTGTAATTAGTACAAATTGTGCATGTAAACCATAAAACATGTAACTATATATATATATATATATATATATATATATATATATATATATATATATATACACATACACTACCGGTCAAAAGTTTTGAAACACTTGACTGAAATATTTCTCATGATCTTTAAAATCTTTTGATCTGAAGGTGTATGCTTAAATGTTTTAAATTAGTTTTGTAGACAAAAATATAATTGTGCCACCATATTCATTTATTTTATTATAAAACTAAAATTTAATTTTAAAAAAACGTTTTTGAAATTGATGACTTGGACCAAATAATAAAGAAAAGCAGCCAATAAGTGCCCAACATAGATGGGAACTCCTTCAGTACTGTTTAAAAACATCCCAGGGTGATACCTCAAGAAGTTGGTTGAGAAAATGTCAAGAGTACATTTCTGAAAATTCTAGGCAAAGGGTGACTACTTTGAAGATGCTAAAATATAACACAGTTTTGATTTATTTTGGATTTTGTTTAGTCACAACATAATTCCCATAGTTCCATTTATGTTATTCCATAGTTTTGATGACTTTACTATTATTCTAAAATGTGAAAAAAAAAAAAAAAACATTATAATAAAGAATGAGTACGTGTTTCAAAACATTTGACCGGTAGTGTGTATGTATGTATGTATATATATATATATATATATATATATATATATATATATATATATATATATATATCACACTGACATAAGTAATCAGACCCTTTGCTATGACACTTGAAATATGTGCAACCCATTTCTCTGGATCATCTTTGAGATGTTTCTACACTTTGATTGGAGTCCACCTGTGGCGAATTCAATTGATTGGACATGATTTGGAAAGGCACACACCAGTCTATATAAGGTCTCACAGCTGAAAATGCATATCAGAGCAAAAACCAAGCCATGAGGTCAAAGGAACTGCCTGCAGAGCTCAGAGACAGGATTGTGTCGAGGCACAGATCTGAGGAAGGCTACACAATTTTTTTTGGCTGTATTGAAAGTTCCCAAGAGCACATTGGCCTCCATAATTCTTAAATGGAAGAAGTTTGGAAAACCAGGACTCTTCCTAGAGCTGGCTGCCTGGCCAAACTGAGCAATCAGGGGAGAAGGGCCTTGGTAAGAGAAATGACCAAGAACCCAATGGTCACTCTGGTTGAGCTCCAGAGATCATGTGTGGAAATGGGAGAAACTTGCAGAAGGACAACCATCACTGCAACACTCCACCGATCTGGGCCGTATGACAGAGTGGCCAGACGGAAGCCTATCCTCAGTGCAAGACACATAAAAAAGCACCTAAATGACTCTCAGACTGTGAGAAACAAGATTCTCTGGTCTGATGAAGCAAATATTGAACTGTTAGGCCTCAATTCCAAGCGTCATGTCTGGAGGAAACCAGGCACCGCTCATCACCTGCGCAGAGTGCTCAGGACCACAGACTGAGCCGAAGGTTCACCTTCTAAAAGGACAATGACCCTAAGCACACAGCCAAGTCAATGCAAGAGTGGCTTAGGGACAACTCTGTGAATGTCCTTGAGTGGCCCAGCCAGAGCTGTGAATTGAACCCAATCGAACATCTCTGGAGAGACCTGAAAATGGCTGTCCACCGACAGTCACCATTCAACCTGACAGAGCTTGAGAGGATCTGCAGAGAAGAATGGCAGAAAATCCCCGAATCCAGGTGTGCAAAGCTTGTTGCATAATACCCACAAAGTTTTGAGGCTTTAATCACTGCCAAAGGTGAGTTAAGGGTCTGAATACTTATGTCAATGTGGTTTTTCAGTTTTTTCTTTTTAATAAATTTGCAAAGTTATCAAAAATCTGTTTTTTCCTTTGTCATTATGTGGTATGGAGTGTAGATTGATCTGAAAAAATAAAATAAAATAATTTAAAGCATTTTAGCAAAAGGCTGCAACATAACAAAATGTGAAAAAAATGAAGTGGTCTGAATGCTTTCTGAATGCACTATATATATTAATACAACAGTTAGTTCCAGTCCTCAAATCTGATTGCAGATGGGTTAAAAGCAGTTAGATGTGTCTTTTCATTTAGTCAGCAGGTGACTGCACGGCTGCACGGTATATTTCAAGACAAATTTGTTGATGGAATGCATAGAATTTGTATATTTTTAAAAAGCTAAAATGTGACCAAAATGATAAACTATTGATAAAATTTGTAAAATTAATATATTCATAATGTACCAAATTAGAAGGTCCCCTTTATAATTAATAGCATTAGCTGAGAGAGAATTTCTTTCATTTGGAAGCAAAATGCGCATTATACCTGAAATATACCCAAATGAATCGGAATTTAATCGAGAGCTTGTGAATCGGAATCGAATGGGGAAATCTGCATAAATACCCAGCCCCAGGAGTTGACATTAAATACTTTTGGAAAGTTGATCTGTCCTGTGGTGTAAAATGCTATACTCCTTCTAAAAATATTTTAAACAACATTTTGTTAAGTCTAAGCTTAACTACCCAAGTATAGATTTCCACCAGTCACTCCGTTACAGCATGTGTCCATATGCATAAAAGAAAACTAGGTCCTTATCACACAATTATGTGCCTTGAAAAAACACATTAGAATGTTAAATAACCCTGCTACTCAATGCAATTACTGCAATAAATAATAAAGCATTGTCCGATACCCGAAGAAATAAGGAGTTGTTAATGGTGTGTGTCTGTGTGTGGTTTTATACACATGTCAGAATGATGCATCATCCATCTCCCCACTAAAAAGAGGCTCCAAATATAGGAAGAAAGACAGCCAGGAAAACTACACACACTCATACTCCTACATATGTACACACCATAGCACATATGAAGAAGTTTTATTTTCCTTTTTTTCTTGAGCCTTTCATCACAGTCGCCATATGTAACTAATTCAAAGTATCATCTTTGTGCATTACCCTCTCTCTCACTTTCTCTCACTGTGTCCCTCTGAAGTGGAAAATCTGAAGTAATTGCTTTCTGAATTAAAGAGTGAAGTCTGTGAGAAATGCAAGCCATCATTTATTTTTGCTTTCTCTCTTCCTCTCCCTCTCGCTCTCGAGTACAGAGAGGGGATTGTATGAATGTACATCTTTCTGACTGCACCGCTGGATGTACTCTGCCTGCACTCTTACCTCAGAATAAGCGTGTCTGTGTGTGTGTGTATGTGCACTCTAAAAAATCTCACCCTGTCGCTCTGAGATCATCATTCACACACACATGGTTAGAGGTAGTGGGACTCTCCAGGTCCTTGCTGGCAGCTTAGAGCAGCAGCTTCAACAGAAAACTCATTTGGAAACATGTGATTGGATAGTTTGTGAATGGCTGTTGAGGAAACGATTGTGTAGGAGCATAATTGAACTAACGCTTCGTCTGACACAACAAGGCCTCAAGTTCAGGGTGCCAATTTGACCTGTACCTCCAGGGGCCAATCATATCTTTGAATAAGAGTGATACCACACTCAGTGAGAAAAAAGGATAAAAAAATTCTCTCAGATGATTCTCATGACATACCTGGCAGGCAACACAACTGAATCAAAATCACACTGTCACACACATACATGCAAAAGAACAACTCTAGCTGCTCTGACCTTCATTCCTGACTCCCTGATTATACACAGTGGCCCCAAAAAGTATTTGGACACTTAAGCCATGCTTAAAAATCTCTGAATATCATAACATTTGATAACAAAATATCTTGTTTTGCTTTGATTCTTTGGTTCTGGCTGTCTGAACCAATTAGATGATAATTATTTTGTTTAATATGAACATTTTTTTCAAGTTTACACACATTTTTGTGGTAAACATGCCACAAATGCTATCGATAAAGCTTAGCTTGTATTGAAACCGGAACATTCCTTTAAGTGTCCAAATACTTTTGGGGAACACGGTTTTTGAAATGGTCAGAAAGTAGCCATTCGTTATTTAAAAAAGTGAAACAATAAGTGCAGTTTTCTGTTTAAAATTTGAGACTATGGCATGAAAAGGAAGTTACTGGGAATGAAATTGATGGCCTGCTATACTTGTGGTAAGATGGCCTTTGACTTTGCTTGTGTCCAGCCATAGTGCATGTGGTGAGAGACATGAGAGCCACTCGGTTCTAATCTGAGCATTTGAACACAAACACCACAACTTTTAGATGAGTCCAAAACTTCTCTGGTTTCATGTTGCTTCCGTTTCCTTTAAATCTTACCATGGACCAGAAGAAAGCCTAACAACAGTTCACAGAAACCACAATTACAATCTATGAAATCTTATTCAGGATGCAACAATTATGCCAGTTCTGGTAGTCATTGCAAAGAGAGAGAGAGAGAGAGAGAGAGAGAGGATGATAAGGACAGATTTCTAAAAGGATGAGGAGTGTGTGTGTGTGTAGAGAGAGAGAGAGAGAGAGAGAGAGAGAGAGAGAGAGGAAGATAAGGACAGATTTCTAAAAGGATGAGGAGTGTGAGAGAGAGAGAGAGAGAGAGAGAGAGAGAGAGAGAGAGGATGATAAGGACAGATTTCTAAAAGGATGAGGAGTGTGCATCTGACCATTCTGGTCTTATCTAAACCCGTCACATCAGTGAAAACAGAAAGTCAGTGATATAGTGCCTGGCCATGTCCATATCAGTTCAGTTCTATCTTCAAACAGCATGTGGTGTGTGTTTATGTGCTTGTCTGAAAGAGAGAGAGAGAGATACAGTCCTTGTGCTTATATGATAACCCACTGTCACTTCCAGGGGAATTTTTTTTTTTAATTATTAATTTATTTATTTTTTTTGGAGTTACTGTGTGTGTGTGTGTGTGTGTGTGTGTGTGTGTGTGTGTGTTTGTGTGTTTGTAGCTTTGTGTGTGTGGTGTATCATTGTGAGCGTTTAATGATGCAGTGATAATCTGATGGTCACTAACAGTGCAGGACAGCCAGTCTTTAATCCGAGAGTCAGTAACCTCTGACAAAAAGAGAACTGAACTGAACTAGTGCTTTCACACACATCTGTACTTATAATAACAAAATGAGATGAAGAAAAAAAAAGAGATGATGAAAGGTGGTTATCTCAAACCGTGTTTCTTCATTACACCAGATGTAGATTAGATGAAGTTTAGAAGCCAGCTAAGTTTCTGTGTAAGGACAACTTTTGTTGAAGGTTTTTTTTTTTTTTTTTAAGAAAAGAGAGAATATTGAATCCATTGAACTAGGCACATGGGGTCTACTCTGAGTTCAAAGGTTGCCTGTTTTGAAAATCCAACTGAAGTCTCCTAACACTGTACTTTTAAATGGAGTTCTGAACAGGATTTTTAGGGGAGCATGTTAACCAAATCCTGTCAATCACAACACAAGATTATATAAGCAACTGTTTACCCACCATTCTCCATTTTATTTCTAATATTTCTCTCATATATTATATAACTTCGAGTAATTAATTAAGTAGTCAAGTCCCAAAGTCCTCTTTAACATTCAGACTACGTCCACACTAATACGTTTTCATTTGAAAAGGATTTTGAAAATGCTCTCTATTACCACATAACTTGGAAAACGATGACATTAGAAAATGAAAACAGAGTTTTCAAACAAAATAAATGTGGATGTGACTTTAAAGGATTATATGAATGTGAACTTGTGAAACACTAATTCTGGCCACGTCCACACTAATATGTTTTCTCTACGTTTTGGCCTTCCTTCCACACTGAGACGCCGTTTTTTACAGCAAAAAAATAGTTTTTTGAAAACGCTCTCTTAAGTAGATAAATTTGAAAACACGTCTTTGCGTTGTAGTTTTGTGAGGGAAAACGGAATTATCTAAAAACAATGACGTATTTGTTGTCATGTGACGCAGTCATGTAACCAATTTAACCCAAAACAATCAAGATGGCGGCCCATGTTTACCGGCATTGTTGTTCCCGCTATTCACTTTGATAGTGTTGTCAAAGATACATTTTACTTTGTACATCATCAAAGACAACAATACAATATTCTATACTGATGCTTCACTGCCATACGACCTTGGTATTTATTGTGACTTTGTACAACCTTCATAATGCATTCCTTCAAAGGCAACAGGACATTTACTCAGAACTGAAAAGAACAATTGCATTTTAGACTGTACATGGATCTGCGATTTTTCACATGTGCAGTAAAGGGATTTAAGAGCTTTCATTTTTTTAAGTGTGGACGAGCAACTTTTGGAAATCGCTTGAAAATGGCAGTGTGGACGGAGAGCATTTTGAAAATGAAAACGCTTTTTCCAAATGTAGCATCTGTCAGAGCACATCAGAATTCACATGACAACACATCAGTGTCACCACGTCACTACAGGCTTTCCACCAGAACCATTTTTTGTCCTTAGTGCGGTTAGCTAACATGCTGAGAAATTCAGGTCTGGAACGGTTTGTTATTGTACTGTACCAAACCATGCTCAAGTGGATATGATACTAGAAACTTTCATCCCAATGGTGGAAATGAACCTAAAAATGACAAAATATTTAATTAACAAACACAAAATGGGTGGGGGATGTGTAGAATTTTATGAATGACGGGTGCTCCAATTCTGAGGAAATCTTTGAAACTTTATATGGTGTTCTGCTGAGGCATATTCCATGGGAGCCTGAACATGCTCTATATACACAAACTTAAAAAAGAACAATCACAGCATGTAGCTGCATTGTCTATCATCTTCAACATTTGTTTTGAATAGTGTCATTGTAATAAAATAATTGGTTTAGATGTGATATAACTGATGTTTTATTTTCAGATCCTCTCTTCCCCAAACTCAGCTATTTTGCCACAGTAACAGAAGCTCATGAAAGCAATGGCCCGCACTAGGACAATCATTTTTTTTTTTTTATCTATGCCTAGACACTTTGTGTGTGTGTTTCCCAGTACAGGGCTTTGTTCAGTTTCTGAAGTCTGAACATTGATCTACTGCATTATTCCTACAGACAGAGTGGAGTGTGTGGTAAATCCTGGAGGGAAAGCTCTGGGGCTCTCCTAATGAAGATGTTCCCATAGATCTCACACACATATAGACATAGGCATAGGCATATTTGAAATGTAGACAACATTGTACCCACACATTGCACAAATAGCCAAACTTATAAACATATGTCACGTCAAAGAGTCTTTATGTGGTGGTTTAGGACTGAGCCTCTTTCAGGGCTGTAGAGGAAGGGGAGTAGAGAAGGATGAGAGAAATAAAGGGATTTGGGGCATTCACTGAATTCATTAGATTTGAATGACTTCATAACGTCTCAGTTACACACATCCCCAACTTTATCAATTCAGACATGCTTTCACGGTAAATTTGAGGAATCATACAAAACTGGCAGGGAGTTTGGATGTGGGCTTGTGTAAATGTGCGAGTTTTAGGGTGTGGTGGGAGACATCCTGACAGAGACTGTTGATGCAAGACATTTCTATTCTGTTGCTGTGGAGATTGGGGAGGTGTGTCTCTGGTGACCCCTGGTGAGTAGAGTGAGAACTGTAGCTTCTCCAATATCAGTACGAAGTTTTCAATGATAAGACTATTGTGTTCTTCCTTATGGAGCAGGGCTGGGCACAATTTAAGAATTGGCTCTCTTCAGTTCATGAGTTTTTTATTTTATTTTTTAACTGTCATGCCCCATAGGATGTTGAATTTAAATTGGAATGAAAGAAAGTGATATGTACTGAATTGCAATTCAAAGAAATTCAACACAGGTAATGGCATTCTGGGAAATGTCTTCTGTAAATTAGTGTTGTTCCACCCTGGTCCATAAAATGAAAGTTAATCTATCAGCCTGTCTGTCTGTTTGTCACTTTAAAGAGATTATTCAACCAAAAATGAAAATTCTGTCATCATTTACTCACCCTCATATTGTTTCAAAGTCATAAGCCTTTCCCATTGGCTGAATTCAGTATAATGGCAGTACAAAGAGACTAGAGTCCGACCGATATGGGATTTTTGAGACCGATACTGATTTTAGAGGGGGGAAATTCACCGATTACCAATATGGTGGCCGATATAGTAAATTTTTGAGCTGGAATGAAAACAGACCTTTTCTATGTGGATTGTGCACCAATTTTGCACCGATATGACTATGCAAAGGTACTCAGAAGGCTGCTTTCTTAAATATTTTTATCAAAGAATATTTGACATTATTATAATACATTGTCAATAAATTCTAGAAATGAACACTGCGAAAATAAAGAATAAATGAAAATACAATAAATAGCTAAATAAACATCAGTACTGTATGTTCAGTATCAGTCAGTTGCTGACCATTTAAATAAAGAATAAATTAAAATTATAGCTAAATAAACATCAGTACTGTATGTTTAGTATCAGTCAATGGTTGACCATTTAATTAAAGAATAAATTCAAATTAACTAAATAGCTAAATAAACATCAGTACTGTTTAGTATCAGTAAATTGCTGACCATTTAAATAAAGAATAAATAAAAATAAAATAAATAGCTAACTAAACATCAGTAGTACTGTTTAGTATCAGTCAAATGCTGAGTATTTTAATACTGCCTGTCAATTAGGGGCAGGTTGTAAAACAAGAAGCATATACACCTGCCGAGTCAAGAGATAAACAGCGGCAGCAGTGTTACACCGTATTCTGCTATACAATTCGGGGAAACTTTCAACAATGGACAACCAGACTTTTAAATATTACATTTTGTAAATGCTATGACTGGAATTTTTCGGTTGAAGGGGGTACCAAACTATGAATCCTGAACAAGCTGAACAGTTTGGTGAATACATGTTTACACATTAGCTTCCACTCAGCTGACAAGGTATGAAAGTAGCTACGTGGTTAGCTAGTTAGCTATAAGCTCGTTGTCACGGAGAGTAAAAGATGGATGTTGTTTATTCACTTTCCAGCATTGCGTTTCACCAACTAGATACCAATGTAGCATGAAATCAACACACAACAGACACAATCCACCACCGCACCGTTGTCTGCTGAGCTGCAAAAAGTTGCTCTGATGTTTACCTTTCAGTCTGCTACGTTACTGACTGCACTGACAAAAACTATAGCTGGCTAACATAGCAAACAATAATATATAATAAGATAATATTGGCTGACCCATAAATCGGTCGGGCACTAATAGAGACTCATTTTAATGCTTAATAAAGCATCCAAAAGTGTCATAAAAATAGCCTGTGAGAGTAGAGACATCATGTGCAAGAACCAATGAGGTTGCAACATGTTGTCATGAAGTTTCGTTACGAGACTCGTCATAACCAATGAGGTTTGTTGTTATCGCCAAAGCTGGCACATTAGATTTCAGCGCTGTTTATGGACTTCATTAATGATTTGATTTGAGAGTGAATAATGACTTAAATTATGGTCTGTTAATCATACTTACATTTATGACACTTTATGGTGCTTTATTAAGCGTAAAATTGAGACTCTCTGTACTGCCATTAAATTTAATTCAGCCAACAGGACATTCATTAAATAATTTATTTTTGTGTTCTGCAGAAGAAAGTAAGACATATGGTTTTGTAACGACATAAGGGTGAGTAAATGATGACAATTTTGAATTTGAATTTTTGGATGAACCATTCCTTTAAATCCTTGAAGACTTTTTTAAATACTTACTATTTGCTAAACTCTAAGGGTGTTTTTAAAGATTTCTTGTTTCAGTGGCATACCCAAAATTAAAAGGGAAAAAAACAAGGAGCCTCTCAGCCTAAGAAACAGCTGAAAAATCATTAAAAAAAAACTTGAGCCAAAAATGAACTCTTTTTTTTCTTAGTAAAATTTTGTGTTATGACAAAGACATGATTTTAGTAATGAGATTTCACAAAATGAGTTTCATTCTGTGCCATTTGAGTGATCGAGTCTGTGTCATGTACTTGGCACCATCTGGTGGCCATATGTAACATTCACCAATCTCTCTCTCTGCCCAAATATGGATGACTTTTTGCACCGATCTGAACCCAATCCAATTGGTTTAGCGTTCCATGACACTACATCATTTCTGATGACGTCATCTGATCCAGGAAAGCTAACATGTTTTCAGCCTGATTGCAAAATGCCAGATGTTGTGTGTACTGTGCACATTGCGCTTCGTGTCAACTATCTAATGATCTTTGCATCCGATTACCTTATGTGTGGGCTGGTTTGGAAGATAATCACTTCCTCTAAGTAATGATGTGTGGTATTTTATGTTCTGTTAATTTTTCTTGAAGTTATAAGTGAAAACACAGCATATGAGCAACAACTGTTCATGAAACATAAATGTCAAAGACATATACTTAGCTATTACTCTCTATATTTTTGTCTGCGAGTAAAACAAATATGCTGGTTGTATTGTACTCTTTGAGAGATTTCCTACAACATATGACACATGGCTATTTAATGAGTTTGATGTTTTTACTGATTACTATAATATGTACAGTGCAAAATTTTCATAAATTATCAAAACGGAACTCTTCTGATTTGTCTGAATATTTCAAAGCACTTGTTCAGTTTTGGTCATAATGCCTACATACATTGTTAAGTAGAGCTTCTAAGCTTTCAAACGATACCTATTTTGTGTTGGTCAAGACTGTAGTTATTAATATTTTGATAATTGTTTTTTTCTTGCGGACCCATCCGAGCTTAAAGGGTTAAGCCAACATACAAAGTTGGTTTCGACAAACTTTTACTTTTCTATTAATAATTACACTTACTGCAGTTACACTTACTGAATATGAAGTTCACTTCATTTTAATTCTACTTCCTTAAATTTACATTTAAATTGCAGTTCTGTATCCTGTTTGGTACCTCAATTCAAATCCAATTCAAATTCTGGAACTGAATTGAAATTTAAAAGACATTCTTAAATCAATTCTGAATGATGCACAATACTGTTATGGAGGTAACAGAACCATACTGAGACAGCTGGTTCTGATACACAGTTGCAAGAGAATGTGTGCTTTGCTTTAATGAGAAACATACGTGGAGTGATAAACTTGAGACTGGTTTGATATTTTTAAACAAACTTATTTTGGTATAATATAACTTACTAATTGTGTGGAAGGATGTCACCTCATAACTGCACTCCCACAGCTTATCTTTCCCATGTCTCTCTGCTCTGGTCTCCACGGGTGACAGCCTGGGCCCCTCCCTCTCCTGCCAAGCCTTTCACTTGTCTGAATGGAGCCAGTTTACATCTCTATTTCAGGGTTTGAATGCATGTTTGTTTTGTGCATGTTTGCACGTTTGTATGTGAAGTGTCCATACTCACTGCAAACACAACTCCAATGCTTCATCCTAGCTTGGCATGACAAGTTTAAGCAATATCCCACTGGTCAACAGCCACATGCACAAACAATGGCTGTGGCTTACACACCAGAGTCTGCAGACTTCACTGAATTACAGTATGCCCGGCATTATGTTGTCATGGTTACAGCAGCATGAGAGAGAATACCCACAGAGCTTCTCAGAAAATACTGAAATTACACTATCATAGGTCATATCCATGACAACGCCCTTGATTTAGCACCAATCTCATTCCCATTAGCTCCACAAAGCTGTGGTCACTGTACTCAGTCTGTTCCAATGGTAAGACACAAAGTCCTCCTGCCCCCAAACATATAGCTCAAATAAACAACATACAGTAGCTTGTTTGATCAAGAGTCAGTGGTTAAAACCCATTAAAATGTAATCAGAGTTAACCCAGTTTGAATAGTTAGAATTTTTGTTAAAACACAATTTATTCTTTTGTACAAAAATGTATGTTATTCTGTTTGATTACAGAAATTTCAGAATCTGATTCCAGGTTTTCGAAATTGATGGAATCGATTCCAAGAGCCGATTCCAAATTCTTCAGAAATAATTGGGAGGCAAAGTGAATTCTTACAATAAACAGTGTAATCTTGTAACACCATGTATGATTGATAGTATCAAAGACATATGATTATATTATGTCCATGAGTGGAATCGATTCCCAAGTCAACTTTCAAATCCCAAAACCTCAGAATCGAAGAATCAATTTATTTTGGGATGGACTCCTAGCCCTAAAGGTTACATCACGTTCCGTTCTGGTATCAATGTGTGTATTGAACAAATTTTATAAGGGTTAATGGACTATACATGGCCATGACAGGAGTTGAAAGATTAGATACAATTTAGCACAGGCAAGGTTGGTTTATGACACTAGTCTCAATGATAAATGTTTAAGACTTGTATACTTTTACTTTGAAAACAATGTGTATTATTTTAAATGTTTTCCCCAATGCAATGCCTTGCCCCATTACAAATGCTTTACTCTTAATGCTTAACTTGTATTGAACACAATATAACTAAAAAAATATTATTATTATTATTATTATTTACTGATTTTTACAAAATAAGTAGAGTGAGATAGGATAAGGAAAGAGTGCTAAAAACGAGGTGGCGAGAGAAAAAGTGAGAATGAGCTTGAGAAAAAGAAAGAGAGAAAGAAAAATAGGATTCCTGCAGAGATGAAAAGGCAGGGGAATCGTCTGTCTCAGCACGGATAAATATTTGGGATAAGCCTGGTTTTCTCATGTAAAGTGGGTCCAAACCCTGAATCCAGAGTCCACACTACACATTCAAACAAGTGGCCAAATTTCACTAAGTGTTGAAGATTAGCTTGTTCTCTCCCTCTACTATCTCCATCTCTCTTTCTCTCTCCCTGTCATATTCCTACTCACTCTCACACATTACAAACAATGGCACACACTCATGTGTGAAATGAGCTTCATGAACACACACACAGTGCTTCACAATACATGTGCTGGCATCCTAATCCAGCCCTAAAGAGAGGTTTGGAATTGACCCTCTTTCAGGGCTGTGGAGTAAGGGGAGGAGAGGAATGGAGTTCATTGACAACAGTTGCATTTGAGTGAGGATTTGGTTGATGATTTCATAAGGAATGCTCGAGTGAGCAGCAATGGACCCCCGTCCCTTCCCTCAACCCCTCCCACCCCTCATCTCTGGTCATTTACTCTGCTGGGGGTGTTTGTCTTTAAAAAGCCCCCCTCCAGATATTTTATTTTTCTGTCGAAGTATAATAGACAGAACCCTTTCTGCCTTCCTCCACACACAAACACACACACTCTTATTCCTTGCCTTTCACACACACATAATTACACACCTCCTCATAACACACAATGCCATTCTCTACATCTCTAGATGCACTGTTGGATCTCAACAGCAGATGAGTGTACCGTGTGCACCAAGCTTTGGGGATAGATAACCCAAATATGAAAACTGTCATTAATTCACCCTCATGTTGTTTCAAACCTTTATGAATTTCTTCTGTGGAACACAACAGGAGATTTTAGACCGAATGACAGCCTCAGTCACCATTCACTATCATTTTATGGAAAAAAGATGCAATGAAAGTGAATGGTGACTGAGTCTGTCATTAAAGGGTTAGTTCACCCTCATGCCATCCCAGATGTGTATAACTTTCTTTCTTCTGCTGACCACAAACAAAGTTTATTAGAAGAATATTTCAGCTCTGTAGCTTCATACAATGCAAGGGAATGGTGCTCAGGCCTTTGAAGCTCCAAAAAGGAGATAACGTCAGCATAAAAGTAATCCATCAGACTTCAGTGGTTTAATCAATGTCTTCTGAAGCAATCCAGTTGGTTGTGGATGAGAACAGACCAAAATATAACTCTTTCATTATACATCTTGACAGCAGTCTCCTTGGCGATCATGATTTCAAGCTCGATTACACTTCCTATAACGCCATCTAGTGCTCTGCACATGTGTCAAGCACTAGGAAGTGTAATCAAGCTTGAAATCATGATTGTGCCTAGAGACTGCAATGATATATTTTGCAATAATATATGTTATATTTTGGTCCGTTCTCATCCAAAACTGGATCGCTTCAAAAAAACATTGATTAAACCACTGGAGTTGTATGAATTACTTTTATGCTGACTTTATCTCCTTTTTGAAGCTTCAAAGGCCTGATCACCATTCACTTCTACTGTATGGTCCAACAGAACTAAGCTATTCTTCTAAAAATGTGTTTGTGTTCAGCAGAAGAAAGTCATACACATCCGGGATGGCACGAGGGTAAGTAAATGATGAGAGAATTTTCATTATTTTTGTGAACTATCCCTTTAAACCACTGGTAAAAAGAATTAAACTTCTTCACCAATGCTTATGAACAATTTTATCGAACTTTGGAGTTACTGTTTTGTATTAATTTACTGTAAATGTCTATGTTCTATATATTCACTCCCTTATCTATTCCATTACATATTTTTCTACATGTATACTGCCCAGTCATATCTCTCTCTAACATACACTCTGGGCTTTATTAATATTCTCCTCATACATTCCCTAAACACTAGGGATGCAACTTGGCACTAATGGTGTTTGAGTTATTATGGAGGGCGCTAATTGCACATTTTATGCATGAAAGTGGGATTGAAAAATAAACAGGAATCAGGAATCATTGTATATATACTGTATACAAATGCGCTGCTTAGTAGCGGCCAGGATTTTGCTAATTTTTTTAGGTGTTTATCTCATATTTTCACCTGAATTATAAAAGCAATGAGGGTGCAGGCAGAAAATACTCATTATATACAAATATTCCTTAATATTCAGCATTAATTCTCTTCGGTGTCAACTGATTGAACAGCAATAAAAAAAGACTAATCTATTAGACCAGGGTAAAAATGCTGTAAGCATACTGATTATTAACAAATACTTGTGCAATGATATGCCAAAATCCATAGTTCAGTTTAGACCATGACAGGAATTCAAAAGTGACAGGAATTCGTTTTTATTTTTTTTATTTTTTTTTTATTTCAAATTCACTTCTATATTTTGGGAGGAGCATGTTCAAGTTACTCCACAGATCACAGTAAAAAAATTAAAAAATAATAAAAGATACTGTAAACAGTCCTTATCTCATTTTGTAAAGATTTTCTGTAATTCTTCCTCCACTGCAGTCTTTTTCTTCATAGTTTCATCAGGGGAGGAGCTTTGAGTCCCATCTGTGTCCCTCTTAAACATGAAAAGAAAGTGAACTTGTGAAATTGTATTAGAAACTATTAGTGGGCCCAAGATCAGGTTCATTGCTTGTATTGCTGTGCACTGAATACAGTATGAGGTCCCTGGAACCAGAGTGAGATTATTATAAATAATGAAACTACATTAGGTTGATGACTCGGACTCCGATGTTCGATAGCTGTGGATCTTCTCATTAATTCTGTTCTGGTTAAAAAGAGACAGATGAGGGCTGCCCTGGAGCAAAGCACTGTAACAAGATTTGAGCACGGTAGCATACAGATGCTAAATGACGTATACACATACATACACATAGGACTGAGTAATTACCGTTTTAGTACCTCTGGAAACTTAATTTGTACTGCATGTGGGTTGAAATTGTTCTGTGAGCAAATTTTTTGCTTGTGTACATATTCATTCAGACACCCATACCTACTATTTTGTAAACACATTAATTTCACACACACTGACTCACTCTCTCACACACATTGGTGTAATGTTTTTTATAGTTAACTAATACAATTTTCAATCTGCTAACCAAATTGAATCCTCACAGAAACGCTAACTTTTAATTCATTCAAATTTAAATAGAATATGACCAACTATTTTTTACATAATAAATAATATCTTACATTTTTTTATTGCAACAGAGTTAACACAGTTATTTCCCTAAAGGGGTGATCACACTAGGCTTTGAGCATATGATGTCACGTGGGAGGGCTTCTGGTGTACGTAAATAATACATCACAAATAACAAATAATAGTATATATTTAAATGTTAAAATATATTGTCTTCTCAATGTCCTGAAACAATAAAATGCACAGCTTTGAAATATGTATTCATTGTATATTTACATTTATTCATTTAGCAGATGTCTTTATACAAAGAGACTTACAAAATGAGGAAGGATACAACACAAGCAATTCGTCTTAAAGGAATAGTTCACCCAAAAATGAACATTTCTGATAATTTACTCACCCTCAGGCCAGATGAGTTTCTTTCTTCATCAAAACAGAATTTAAGACTTTTAGGATTTCATTTCAGGCCTCCTCCTTTAAACAATGAAAGTGAATGTACTCCATTTTTTTCACGGTCCAAAATGCATATTTAGGGTGCATCAAAATAATCCACAGACTCCAGTCAATAAATTAAGTTATTCTGAACCCAAACGTTTGATTATTTTTAGAAACAAAACAATACTTATATACTTTTTAACTACAAATGTTCGCTTCCGTACATCTCTGTGACACATGCTCATGAAAGGGATGACGTAAGCTCGTTGGTAAGGTCACGCGTCACGTACAAGCTTACGTCATATTAAATTTCTTTGCATGATGTTGCGTTTCCGGTCTCCTGTGTTCAGATGCATTGGGTGTGAATGGAGCATGAAGTGTACTCTGACCACCCCTTAACACAACGAAAAGAAAAATCCTTAAATCATCAGCCTTAATGTAACGGGAAGAAGCTTGACATTCTCTGGGTTAATTAGTCATAAGATATATCACTTAATTACTTGTGTCACCACAACCTCAGAATAAGAGCTACATAATCAGTATTAATCATGCGTCAGACGCTTGGCCATTAAGCTAACAAGCTGAGATTCAGGGCTAGAATTAACGGAGACGCCATACATAATTAAGAGTCAAAGTCTTCCTCTGTGCTATTAAAAAACAATTTACACTTTGGCTACACCCTACTTCTGCCTGCAAGAAGAATTACACTCACACCACATCTGCTGCTCTGAAATGAGTAATTTTCTTTTCATGCCCGTATCTCTTCTCCCCCTTTTTCCTTCTCTCCTTCTATTTCTTACTCTTCTCAGATCCTGTCTTCTCTTTTTCTCCTCAGACTTCTCAAAGGCTCAAAAATAAGGATGGCCTGATGGCCCAAGGCCAGTATGAACAAGTTACGGGCCAGCTGATGAAACTGTCACCTGCCCTATTGAGGTAGTTGACACTATGTTGACACTTAAGATCATTGATAATGCATGTCTTTTTATATATATTTTGAAGTTATATAGCTGACTAGATATGTTATTAAGATGGCTGACGTAGATGAGGTTTGAGGTCAAAATTGTAAGAATGTTTTATGATAGTCTAAGAAGCATCAGTTAGAATGGTGTGAAAACTATAACAAATTACCATATGCTGTCCTTTTCCAGCAGAAAATGTGTTTATGAATTTATGACTGTCACTGAGTTATAATTTACAGCTTTAATTGTATATTAAAAACGAATAAAGTTTTTGGCCTAAATTTTTAAGATAATTTAAAATATGTTTTAAAAATAAACAAATATATATATATATATATATATATATATATATATATATCCAGCAGAAGAAAATTCCTATTGTTAAACCCTGTTTCCCTGTTCACCCCTTTCATTTATCTCGTATTCCCACACCCAGCCTATTGCATCTCTCTCTCTCTCTCTCTCTCTCTCTCTCTCTCTCTCTCTCTCTCTCTCTCTCTCTCTCATTTAAATAAATCATTAAAATCACAAAATCTGTATAAGCGCACACACACCCTTTGTCTTTGCACAATTAGAAAGAACAAGACAATAATGATGAAAGAGAGGGAGGAACATAAAGAACAGGAAAGCAGGTGTTTTCTGGTTGTTTTACTAGTCTAGACACTGCACATCTCTATTAGAGCTCAACTCACCGAGTTCATTTCCTGTGTCTGTCCCCTGATAACTGGCTTGTTATCACTGGAAGATATATTGTATAATAGCTCACCTTATAAGGAGGCCCTGCCACTACTAAAATACTTCCATCTAATAATTGCTCACCAAAATGGTCTGTGCATGTACACACACATACACACACACACACACACACACACACCTGCATATACATATGTACATTATTTCAGGAAACAATTAGTTAAAAGTAGGAACTAAACCAAGTGTGCAACCTGGAGACAAAAATAAATAAATCAATAAAATCCTAAAACCTTTGAAGGAGGGACCTGAGTAAAATCTAGGTACCAGAATATCACAGAGGCTTATAAGACCAACTGCTAAGATGAGACCAAATTAGCTATGATAAAAGCTATCTTTTAGAAAAAATTAGCTAGTCACACTTGGCAAGCTTGTAGCTATATGTTGCAGCTTGCTTCATTCTAAGCTACTTCATATTAATTACAAATATATGACATTGTATTATCAACTGTCTGTAATTTGATCTTAGACATGTTAGACAAAACCAACAAAACAAATGAGAACAAAAACCTTCTCAATTGCCCTGTGTGTTTGTTGATGAGGAAAGAAAGTGAGCATTTCTAAAATACTTATTCACATTATGACAAAGCACTAGTCCTCAAAATTAGCATGGTACAGTGTGGCATCAGTTGGTTTCAGTTTCTTACCTGCAGTAATTTACAAGCTGCACATTCAGGTGTTGGACTTAGTGAAGACCTTCTTCTTCACTGGCAAACAATGCATGTTTTGTTTCAATTGATTGTAGTTAAGTTCAAACTTCATCCATCACTCTGTTTGTTCTGTGTTGTAAAGTATCCCGTTATTGTATTGAGTGATAAACCCGCTCCAAATGATTCAATTCATTGCACTGTCCGATCGATTCAGACCGTTTTGCTAACCTGTTTGACCAGATATTTGAAAAGAACCGACTCAAAAGAGTAATTCATTTGCGTTTCGGGCATCGCTAGTTCTGATTCTAAACATCCGACAGAGCCAAACAGACACACAACTATATTAGCTGAAGGAAATTGTTGCAGCTTTTGTAATGCCGCTACTAAATAAAATAAAAATTGCTTCACTATTGAAAAGCAACATGATTTAAAAACTAGCAACCACATCACTACTTAAATATGCAGTTAATAGCTTTGCTATTTGTAGAAAGGCTACTCTCTAACACTGCTTTTGACCACCCAGAACACCCTACCTAGCAACCAAGTATTTCATGGCAAGTACAACTCACATTTTCTTTAGAAAATGTAAAAACAAAAATCTATTTATTTTAAATTATCAGCATATATACAACAATTCTCATGCCAGTAAAGCTGAACTGAATTGGATTACCTTGAAGAGAGAAAGAAACAGAGAGAGGTGATAGGTCATAGGCACTGTAAAATAATAATAATTAAAAAAAACAAAAGATTACATTTACGGTTGTAAAGGGGTTTAGTGGAAAGGAGGAGGCGAGAACTGGCTTGACAACTTAAATAACAATTTATTAACCAAAACACACAACTAAAAACACACAGTACAGCTGTCTGCAATTCTCTCTCTCTGGAGAGATGCTTGACCACGCCCCCACTGCCACATATCCCCACCGCCCGACTCAGGCCGGGGCGGCATCCGGCCTGCCTACCACTCCCCCCCCATTCCTGGAAAGGAAGTCGGCGACAGCCATCTGCGCCCCCGGTCTGTGGACCACCTTGAACTTAAACGGCTGAAGAGCCAGATACCAACGGGTGATCCGGGCGTTAGTATCTTTCATGCGGTGGAGCCACTGGAGTGGGGCGTGATCCGAGCAGAGGGTGAAGGCCCGCCCCAGCAGGTAGTATCGGAGAGTGAGGACCGCCCACTTGATGGCGAGACACTCCTTTTCCACGGTGATGTACTTAGTTTCCCTTAACGAGAGCTTACGGCTAATGTACAGCACCGGGTGCTCCTCCCCCTCCACCACCTGCGAGAGTACGGCCCCCAGCCCCCTGTCTGAAGCATCTGTCTGTAAAACAAAAGGGAGAGAGAGAAAAAGAAACTCACCGGTTCTCTGATGCGCCGTTGCGTGGTCCTCGATCACTACTCCACCCTCTCAGACGGACTGCAGCCACTCCTCCCCGGGCGGACCGGAGTCAGAACTCCGACCCCCAGCAGACAGAACGCCCCTCCGCGTTCCCGGCGTCCTGTGGGGACTCTCCTCCACCCCTGGCAGCGGCCCTACCACTCCAGGCGGTCGGGGAGTCGCTTCCCCCCTCCCCCCGCGGACGGCGGTCTTCTCTCGACCCCTCCGCATTCCCGGGGGACGGCAGGGCACTCCTCCGCCCCCGGCAGCGGCTCCCTTGCTCCAGGCGGTCGGGGAGTCCCGTTCCCACTCGCCTCGCGGACGGCGGCCGTTCCCCGCGTCCGGGTGGTCGGGCTACTCCGTCCCCCGTCGGACGGCAGCGGCGCTCCCCTGGGTGGACAGCAGTGTCGAGGACCCTGCAAACGGGAATCCCTCCTCCTTCCCGTGTTTCGGCACCAGTGTAAGGGGGTTTAGTGGAAAGGAGGTGGCGAGAACCGGCTTGACAACTTAAATAACAATTTATTAACCAAATAAAGATCACTTTTGCTCTGATGTTTCCAGCCAGACTGAGAATAAACACCAGGGACGGCAGCAAAGTATTTACATGTCCCAATCAGGCAATGTCTTTTATTGAAACAATGGGTGAGTAACCATTGGGTGTTTTTCTTGTGAGTGGATTGACTCACTGTACATACTCTGGCTTTCGGAGGAAGCTGGGCGCCATTTTTGTTTCTTTTTGCGTTGGCTCCGCCGAGTTGTTAGGCAAAATTGAGCAATCCGATGGCAAAGTTGTCGCGGGGGCTCTCGTAGGCGTACATGGACTCTTTGAGTTTTAAGGGATTGATGCCGGTTGGCGCTTTCGTGCGTGGGGTTAATGCGCACGTTTTTCTTTTTTCTGTTTATTTTGTTCGGGGGGAAGTTCGGGGTTTTATTGTTGCACTGATGTTGAAATGTGGTCTTCATAATTTTGTTTTTAGCACACAATTTATATTTTCTATTATATCAAAATGTCGAATGTTGGTATGAGTGTACTGTCTCTCTCCATCTGGAATGTAAATGGGTTGGGCCACTCCATAAAAAGAAAGAAGGCAATTTATTGTCTTAAACGTAAGAAATATGATAGTGTTTCTTCAAGAAATGCATCTTTCCCCACAGGAAGCTGAAAAATTTGGGAAGATATGGGGCGGACATGTTTTCTTTAGTGTTGGCTCATGTAAGAGCAAGGGAGTCATTATATTGGTAAATAAACATTTACAATTCAAATTTCTCAAACAGTTTAATGATAAATTAAGAAGAGTCATTATTGTTTTAGCAGAAATTCAGGGGCAAAGTATGATTTTGGCTAATATTTACGCACCTAACACTGATGATCAGAGCTTTTTTATAGATTTTGAAGGGATGTTGCAAGCCACTGGCACCCCTCATGATATAATTTTGGGAGGAGATTTTAATCTTTTGATGGACTCAGTCCTTGATCATAGTGAAGCAAAAGTGTGCAAGCCTCCTAGAGCAACACTGACACTTCAAAGGATGTGCAAAAATCTTGGTCTTACAGATATTTGGAGACTTTTGAACCCATCTGGTAGGGACTATACATTTTTTTCATCAGTCCATAAGATTTATTCTAGAATAGATTTTTTTTTATATCCAAATACCTCATTTCATCTGTTGTTGATTGCTCAATTGGAAATATCTTAGTCTCGGATCACGCCCTGGTGAGTTTAGAGGTGTCGCTACATATAGAGAAAAAGAAATCATATAGTTGGCACCTTAATGTGTCCCTTTTCCAAAATCCTGGTTTCCAACAAATGTTAAAGACTGAAATCAGGGTTTATATGGAGACCATCTGGTCCTCGGTATCATCTGTGGGCGTGGCTTGGGAGGCGGTTCTTAGGGGTCGGATTATACAGTATGCATCATTCATCAAAAAATCCAAAGCACGAGAACTTGTAGAGTTGGAAGGAAATATTAAAAGTGCAGAGGCAGAGCTGAAGCGCCGTATGTCATCTGATGGCCTCAGAGAATTGACCTGACTGAAATATAGATATAATACTATTTTGTTGCAGAAAGTGGAGTTTTGGTTATTCAGGGCAAGTCATACTTTGAGTTGGGGGACAAAGCAGGGAAGCTTTTGGCTAGATATATAAAGCAGAGAGAGTCTTTTTCTACCATTCCCTCAGTGAAATCTGCTGGTGGTGAAATTTTTACCTCAGCCATTGATATTAATAATGACTTTAAAGAATTCTATCTTGATCTTTATGGTTCCACGTCTTCATCTACTGATGAAGATATTAGAAACTTTGTGGAACCATTAGATCTTCCTAAACTGAAGACTGAGCAAAAAAATGCTCTTGATTCTGAAATAAACTTGGAGGAGCTTGACGAAGTAATTAAGTCCCTACCTACTGGCAAGGCACCGGGGCCAGATGGTTTTGCTGCAGAATTGTTTAGATCCTATGCTACAGAACTGGCTCCACTTTTGTTAGAAGTTTATACTGAATCATTAAAGAAGGGAAAGCATCCTCCAACCATGACACAAGCCCGGATCAGTCTGATTCTTAAAAAGGACACAGATCCAAGCGAGTGTAAAAGTTACCATCCAATCTCCCCGATCCAACAAGATGTAAAAATGTTGTAAAGAATTTTGGCTAACCGATTAAGTAAAGTTATGACATCTCTTATACATATAGATCAGGTGGGGTTTATTCGGGGCCGCAGCTCTTCTGATAACATCAGGCGTCTCATCAATATCATGTGGTCAGTAGCGGATGATCAGTCTCCGGTCGCTGCCATCTCATTTGACACCGAAAAGGCATTTGAAATGGTAGAATGGGATTATCTATTTAAGATTTTGGAAATGTATGGGTTCGGGAATACATTTATTGGTTGGTTTAAGTTACTTTATAAACACCCCGTAGCAGCGGTACAAACAAATGGATTAATTTAAGATTATTTTACTCTGAATAGGGGCACTCGGCAGGGTTGCCCTCTTTCCCCATTATTGTTCCCCATCTTGCCCTGGAACCATTAGCAGCCATGATAAGAAAGGAGGATGATTTTCCAGGGGTGACAGCGGGAGGTGTGGCACATAAGCTTCTGCATTACGCAGATGATATTTTATTATTTGTCTCCGACCCCACTAGATCTATGCCTTGCCTCCACAGAATTATTAATTCCTTTTCCAAGTTCTCAGGATACAAAGTCAATTGGTCTAAATCCGAAGCTTTGGCTTTGACAGCGTACTGTCCAGTAACGGCCTTCCAGCCGGGCGCCTTCCAGTGGTCCAAACAGAGCATTAAGTATTTGGAAATATTATTCCCAGCAAATTTGTCTGATTTAGTCAGAGTTAATTTTTATCCCTTAATGAAAAGGTTTTCGAATGATGTGGACAGGTGGGCTTCATTACACTTATCGATGATTGGGAAGTTTAATGTAATTAAAATGAATTGTATTCCAAAATTCAACTACCTGTTACAATCTTTCCCTATAAATGTCCACCTCTCTTATTTCAAGCAATTTGATACCATAGCGAAGTCCTTCATTTGGAATGGTAAACATGCCAGGTTAAATTTCAATAAGTTACATAGGCCGACTGACAAAGGTGGGTTAGGCCTACACAAGATTTTTTTTTATTATTATGCATTTGGTCTCAGACATTTGGCTCATTGGTCACTTCCACCTGAGAGAGCCCCTCCCTGGTTTTGTACTGAAAAGGAAGCTCTTGCCCCTATCTCGCCTCTGCATAGCCTTTTGATGAATTTAATCGGAGAAGTTAAGTAACACCCCGTTATTTTGCATTTACACTCAATATGGACAAAAGTGTCCAGAGTGTTTAATTCGGATATTTATATAAACGTAGCCTCAAGCATATGGCAGAACCTTAAACTATGCATTAATAAGTCCCCTTTCTGTTGGTCAGATTGGATTGTGAGGGTTCAAAATTTTGTTTTTTTTTCAATGTTTTTTGGGGGTGTCGTAAGATACAGGAGTTCTGGTTGAAGGTCCAGAATTTTATGGCCGACGTATTGGGTACTCGGATCTCCTTTAGCCCCAGGCTCTGTATTTTGGGTGACGGGCCGATCATTGATGTAGGAGATAAGTACATGAAGAATTGGATCCTGGCCGGTGTTATGGTGGGCAGACAGTTTATCCTTAGAGGATGGAAGTCAGCTGGAGCCCCCTCATTTCGTGAGTGGTGCGAGGAGATGGGGAGGGTGGCAGCTTGGGAAGAGTTGTCATATAGAAGGCTAGGCAACATGGATATGTTCATCAGGAGGTGGGGCAGCTATTTGGCCTTTTTGGAGGGCTCTCGGGGAGGGACAGTGGAGGGAGACGTGTTGTTTTAAATTTGTATGTTGTATCCTTTTTGTTTTTGAACATATACTTTTTTTAAATGTATTTCTAAATATTTTCTTCTGTTTTATTGTTTGTTTGTGTGTCTTTGTAAATTGTATTTGACCACTGGGGTATCTGTTTGTGTTGGGTGGTGGGGTGGTCTGGTTAATGTTCGGGAGGAAGGGTTAAAAAAACAAAACAATACCAGTCTTTCTGCAGGATTTGCAAAACTGATTACCAACTCAATTCAGTACCTGCATGCTGTCCAACTTAATATATATATATAGAGAGAGAGAGAGAGAGAGAGAGAGAGAGAGAGAGAGAGAAATTGTATCTTTGTTCATTTTTATTTACTCTATTGCTTGTTATTTGTTACTTTATCTGTTTAATTATATAATTACTTGCGATCTTGAAAAAAAAAAAAAAATAAGAAAGTGTTACCGCTGTTCAAATGCACTTTGGATCGCATCATTTATATACATAAATGTTTTCCATCTGAAAGGACTAAATATTAAATGAAACAAATGACAATAAAAAAAAATAAAAAATAAAAAATATATATATATATATATATATATATATATATATATATATATATATATATATATTTACATATACATATATATATATATATACATATATATAAATATATATATATATATATATATATATATATATATATATATATATATATATATATATATATATATATATTTTTTTTATATATATATAAAATGTCATAGGACACGCATGGACTTCTGGGAATGCCTAATTATTGTTTTTTACCATAATTTCAAATTCAACGTTTACCATAAAAGTTCATGTATTCTCTTGTTATATATAATATACATTTTTACTGTTAATTATACAGCAAAATCATGCTTTTTACATCTAAAATTTTTCTTTTATTTGCCTAATTATTGTTTTTTACCATAATTTCAAATTCAACGTTTACCATAAAAGTGCATGTATTCTCTTGTTATATATAATATACATTTTTACTGTTAATTATACACCAAAATCATAATTTTTACATCTAAAATTTTTCCTTTATTTGCCTAATTATTGTTTTTTACCAAAATTTCAAATTCAACGTTTACCATAAAATTACATGTATTGTCTTATTAAATATATTATAATTTTTTACCATATATGTTAAGGTTATAAATATGTTACCCGTTAACCAATTAACGCTTTTTACTGTAGCATTTTATTTATTTTATTTTATGTACATTTTATTCTTAAAATTATGTACATTTTTTACAGTGTAGGTGGTGTAATGGGTAAGTTGTTGATGTACTGCAGCAGGACCCCTGCAGTAAAATCCTTAAAGTGAGACAGAGATTTACCTTGCTTCTCTCTGTGTCTGTATAAGCTCTATGTCAGCTGTTGTGTATTGTGAACAAGGGTGAGAGCAGGGGTACAGCCTCTGGCATGATGCCATGTTTATGCTAACCTTCAACTGTGTACCGTGCATCGCCACAGAGATGGATAACACAAAGACAAAGGCTGTCTGTACTGGAAAGTGTGTGGACAGCCTGTATCTCCTGTTCATGTTGACAAAAACAGCATATTAATCAGACACACACACACACACACACACCTACAGATAAGTACCAGTGTCATCTTTATATGTAGACAACTATCAGTAAAATCTTGTTTTACTCAAATTGATTTCACTCAAGCATAACACGGAAAAAGAGGATTTCAAACTTGTGTGTGAAAGTCAAACACACACTCATTCTGAGAAAAATATTACATTAATTTTTTCAAAGCAAGACTTTGACATCATCCCCATTAATATTTTAGTCTATTTATTCAGTACACATCTAATTGTGAAGTGACCTTTCGTTTTGGAAAAAACGATTTTTTCGTCAACCCCCTTGACCCCACTGCCGAGCCCATTAAGTAAGCATATTACCTACGTAACAAAAGTAATAAGTTATACAAATAAATATTATTCAATAAATAAAAAATTCATAAAAAACATAAAAAATATATTATTCAAAACTGCAGCAAGGGGAGCTGGTGTCACATTCTTCGCTTACCCCTCATGTCTCTTCCAGCCCATAAGTTCTTGTGTGTCTGATGTTTCGTCACTCTAATTATTTTTGCTTTAATGACATTTCATAATAATGTATTTTCCCAACATGCTGTTGTTCTTCCTTAATTATGAAATTTCTAATATATGTGCCGCTTTTATCCAAAGTCTTTCTAGCAAGTCTGCCGGCCATCTTTGGAACACTCTCGGGCTGTTATTTTTCTATGTAAACAAGTGGCATACATGTGCCACTCTTATCTACTTGAATGGGGAAAGAACGTAATCTCCAAAACAGTTGGTAAAGAGTACGGTCAAAGAATATATTTCAAATCAGCAGTAAAGTCTGACAACACTGGAATCATAAAATGTGCTTCTTTAACTCAGATTACGCAAAAAAACTCAATTTTCACAGCTTGTATAACTAATGTGCATGTGCGTTCTCAAGTTGATTGATAGGTGATGACTGTATCTAAAAGGTGATTAGCTCTTTTCCCTGTAAGGCGGCACTTCCTTTCTACATCCGTTGACCGTTGGACGTTCCAGTTTCTCCCATTCATTATAATAGAAGTGGGTCGTCTCTGCTAAATAGTCTCTGTTTTATCTAGTTGCCGAGCCATTGCATATTTGTCTGAGTCTAAAGAATAGGTTATAACTGTTATGGAAAATGCTTCATGCTATTCAGAGAACATGTCAGCAGTGAAAATTGACACAACTTAAATCCGTAATGCATTTAACGGTTTAATAATTTCATTAGTATCTACACATGTAAGTGCATGATAACTATTGTACTATTACATCATCGTCTGTCAATGACTGTTGTAATCGGCATTGGGGTATTTGTCAGAAATCGTCTAAACCTTGTGCTGTTCCTGGCTGATCGTAGCTCTGCATAGCCTTTTAAAGTATATTAGAAACAATATTAGAAACAAGCAGATGAAGTTAATTTTTATACAAGGTTCCTGATCATTTCAGTCTGATCTTAACAGTTTGTGTGGCACATTTCAGCACTGATTGTTTTGTGAACATGTCTCAGTGGAATGCTGGCTTAGCAACATGCAGTTAAAAACTTTGCAAACCTGCAGCTCACAGGAATACCTGATAGTTTTTTTGTTTTGTTTTTGTAAATGCTAAAATATTAATGTTTTTTTTTTTTTTTTTTTTAAAGATGAAAGAGCAGATTAAATTATATTTGGTTCTTTGGATTGCCCACACTGTAAAAGCCTTTAATAACTTGGCTGTTTTGTGTCTCTGTGCTGTCAAAGGTGTATATCTGCATCCTGTCACTGGCACCAGAAAGACAATAGAAGCCTAATGGGCTGAACCAGCGCAATGAGGAGAACTTCTCATGCAGGTAAGTAGGGCACAGACACAAACAGTCTGGACATGCAACTGCTACTGCAGCATCATGGGCACATGTGCACAAACAACCAAAGGTGTACATACAGACTCAAACTACACAGAGATGCCCATTTTTGAAGACTGCTTCAGACAGATATATGACAGATTTACAACTGCACATTCAACACACACTCAAACCAAATACCAGTTGCAGCCTGTCACAAGCTAGCAATGGGGCAAGAGATTTCATAAGAGACTTCTATGTAAATATGACCACAAACATTCAGATTTGTGCACCGCATAACAAAGAAAATACACAACACAATTCTCTTTAGAATCTCAATAGTTCTCCAAGACACTGATGAGATTAAATGGAAAGCAAATTCAGACTATTGCACAAATCTCCTGCTTCTCAGATTTTTTTACTTAGAAAAAGTTCCAAGTAATATCTTATGTCATGTGTCTCCTCTAGAGTTTCAACGTCAAAAACTGCACTCATATTTGCCAACAATGAAATCTGCATAGTTAGTGATTTCAGTATGAGCTCAAACATTTCTCATCAAGGTCTTCCAAGACTAAATTATCTGAACTACAGTACAGTATGCTATTAACATTAATTTTATAGAGTTGTATACTGTACTCAAAGTATTTCAACAATTGTTGTGAAGCAATAAAGTTTTCTTGTAAGTTAACACAACAGGTGAACACAATGAACACTGTCACAATAAAACACACTGTTATGTATTTCAAAGAAGTGTTTGAAGAGAGAAGCCCTACCTGGGTAACAGCTGTATCTGTCCCTCTACTACAGAAATACATGTGCTGTTAAGTAATATGTCTGCCGTATGAGGTGCTACAGAGCAAAGGTGAAGCATGTAATGCCGCACAGATGTTCACATGACTCAGAACACACTACAAACATGCTGTGAGGGGTCAGATGGGGATGATGTACAGTTAGGCTTTGTGGTAAACAATGAAAGTGTTTATGATCCTGCCATGGCAGCTAAACCTGCAAGCCATGTTTCTTTTTTTATTTTAATAGGCAGGGTGAAAAGAACCTCTGCCTTATTCTCTCTCTCCCTCCCTTTTTTTTTTCCATCTCTCTTTCAGTTCTCTCTCTCACTACCCTATCTATGCCTCTCTGTCATAATTTTTATTTTTAAGTGTCCATGACCTTGGCAGGCTACCAGGGTTGAATTTGTGCCTTCGATCTGGATTGTGTAAACTGTCAGGAAAGTTGGTTCGGGTTTTATTTGAGTTGATCTTCCTGTTGTACCTACCTATGTGAGACAGGTCCCATCGGTTGCTACTAATAAGCCGGATAGAGGTCAAACCCTGCTTTGTGTTCCACTGACACACAGATACTCTGAGAACAGCAGAGGCCTGAAGGAGAAAAGATGGCATGTATGATAGAAAAGACAGACTGTACAGTAGTGATTTTCAACGGAAAGATGTGCCTCAGACACATATCAGTGATTCATCTTCCTTTCATGGACGTGTCTAGTGCTGATTACTCCATTATCAGACTTCAGCCTTTTAGTTGGACACAAATACACTCATATTTAAGGAAGAAAGCAAAAGGCCTCCTTTGTTAACAAGTGAAATTCTAAGACTTAATGAGCTGCAAAAAGGAGTAGGTTTGCACTGCAATAATGAGAGAAGGGGAAGGAGAATAGATAAGACAGTGGCTATCAAAGGGAGTTATAGCATTCATAGGGGAGTCAGCCTTTCTCTCTCTTTCTTCATCCTCATTATCATCAGGGTCCATTTCCCCCTCTACATATAGCATATAAAGCACAATAACTACATATTCAACTATTTAAATCTTTTTATCTAAAAATATTAGGCTTCATCAAAAGTTATATAATACCTGACATTTACAAAAAGCTTCTTAAAATAGGTATAATGATTTTGATAAAAGTAGGAAAATTAGTAAAAAAATTAGAAGATGAGGCAGAATTATGAGGTAAAAGCAAGAGAGAGGTAGAGAACATAAACCAGAAGTCATTATATAGCATTTACAATAAACATCATATTGTGAAAACTAAATAAGTAATTAACATAAAATGAATATCTGTGTGATCAGTGAATCACACTATAAATATTGCAACTATAACTTACAAAAATGTATTTTGTATTTGTTCTTAAAATTATTCATTTGAATTTGTATCCGACATTGGCAGCCACATAGGATATGTTCTTCTACAAAAGGGTACAGTTCAGAATTTGGGGCCTAGGTGTGATATCTAGAGTAGTCTACGGTTTCTATGAAGAAACTTCTGCTAACTGTTGCAAGACATGAAAAAAACAACATGATCACAGTCGGCATGTTGTTTCAAATTGTTCCGGTACCCTAGGATCGGCCACATAATGCTGACTCACTGACAAGATATTCTCCTATCTGACATTTTTGCAACAGCTCCCGCGTGTTTACCTTCCCTTGTGGTGCAACCGGTAGCATGTCACATCAGCAGGGTGGGAGACCAGGTTTCAAATCACACATTGAAACCAGGAAGTAATTGTGTTCATATAATCAGTGATGAGTATGATTCGGATGTTGCATTTTTCCCTCTAACATTACATTTTTACACCACTGATGGTAAGTTTTAGGTTTGGGGTTTGTGTTGGGGGTTCAGTTGATAACATATGCATTCGTCTTCACTGTATTACATCCTGTACAGCTGAAAACAACTCGCTTCACAACTCGCTTTTGGCACCCCTCTGTGGACATTTCACCTGGACAATGGAGCTCACATGTGCCCATGTGCTCAACAGTAACTGCTTTGGCTCCTGGGGGTAGTGATTTGCATTTTGGTAAGCAAAGACTGATTTTAGCTTAAGAACAGTCAACCATCTGTTTACGATTTCACTGTACAAACAGTCTGAACATTGCTTACTTGCAAGGTCAAAGCTCAGCATCTTTTGATGGTCCTGGAATAACATTCCTTTAAAAAAAAAAAAAAAAAAAAAATACCCCTAAACCTAAACCTACCCCTAAAATTAGAGGGAAATTATATACACTCACTGAGCACTTTATTATGAACATTATACTAATACTGGGTAGGGCCTCCTTTTGCTCTCAAATCAGCCTCAATTCTTCATGTCATGGATTCCACAAGATGTTGGAAACATTCCTTTGAGATTCTGGTCCATGTTGACATGATTGCATCACGCAATTTCTGCAGATTTGTCAGCTGCACATTCATGATGCAAATCCCCCGTTCTACCACATCCCAAAGGTGTTCTACTGGATTCAGATATGGTGACTGGGAAGGCCCTGAAGAACAGTGAACTCATTATCAAGTTCATGAAACCAGTTTGAGATGACTTTTGCTTTGTGACATTATCATGCTGGAATTAGTCATTAGAAGATGGGTAAATTGTGGCCATGAAGGGATGCACGTGGTCAGCAACAATACTCAAATAGGCTGTGGCATTCAATTGATGATTGATTGGTATTAATGGGCCTAAAGTGTGCCAAGAAAACATTTCCCACATCATTACACCACTGCCACTAGCCTGGACTGTTGACACAAGGCAGGTTGGGTCCATGCATTCATGCTGTTGGTGCCAAATTCAAATCAAATCAAATCAAAATCAAATCACTTTTATTGTCACACAACCATATACACAAGTGCAATAGTGTGTGAAATTCTTGGGTGCAATTCCGGGCAGCATAGCAGTTGTGACAGTGATGAGACATATACCAATTTACAATAAACATCAGATTAACACAACACAATTAAAGTCTAATATACACATAATTACACACAACACAATATACAAATAATAACATACACTGTACAGTATACAATACACACAATATAGAATACACATTATACAATAAAAAAGTATATATAGTATATATAGAATGTACAGTAGGTTGTATTGTACTGTATTGACATTCAGGCTGTCGGTTGATAGTGAGTTGTTAAGAGAGAATCTAATTGTCATGTGTATTCTGTTGATTCATGTCTTTTATTTTGAAATGTTTAGTTCCTGTTTCCCTTGTCATGTGATTCTTGTTTTCCCTCCATGTTCATGTGTCATGTTTTCATTGGTTTATTGTTTAATTATCTTGTTATCAGTTCTGTTTGTTCATTGGTTTATGTTCCCCCATGTCCATGTATTTAAGCCTCATGTTTTCCATTGTGTAGTTGTCAAGTATTGAATGTGATGGATGTGAATGTTGTTTTGTTGTCAAGTCAAGTCAAGTCAAGTCAAGTCAAGTCAAGTCAAGTCAAGTCAAGTCAAGTCAAGTCTAGTTTATGTCAAGTTCATGTTTTTGTTAAATCACGTTTATAGTTAGGGTTTTGGATTCACTTTTGTAAATAAACTGCACTTGGGTTCTCATCTTCATCATCGTCTTTGTCTTCATCATTGTCAGCAGTTCCAGCATACGTTACAGAATACTAGACCCACCCATGAACCCAGCAGTTTTACTTCTGCGCCTACATCAGGGGAATCGTCCTCTGGAGGACTATGTTGAGGACTTCTGCGGTCTAGCCTGCCAGGTGGACTTTAATGAGGTTGCCCTCAAAGACTGTCCATTTCTTTTTTGATGCCTGGTGGTCGCAGTTCCCTCAGCCTGGCTCAATATATCGACCTTGCCCTATGGTTCATTGGTTCCCCGTTCACTGTGGAGGAGGCGGATGCCGGGTCAGAGTTCCACGTCATGGCCGCCGCCGAGCCAGAGTTCCACGTCACGGCCGCTGCCGAGCCAGAGTTCCACGTCATGGCCGCCGCCGAGCCAGAGTTCCACGTCACGGCCGCTGCCGAGCCAGAGTTCCACGTCACAGCAACGCCTCAGTCTGCTCCATGCCACGTCACAGCAACGCCTCAGCCTGCTCCATGCCACGTCACCGCAACGTCTCAGCCTGCTCCATGCCATGTCACAGCCACACCTGAGCAGTGGGACCTGGAGATGGTTCCCACCCTTATACCCACCCTTAGTTCTCCTGAGCAGGCAAGGGGAACTTTCGGCCCTCCGATCCCACCTGGACCCTCCGAGCCCTGGAATTCGCCTTGGCCTGTCGGTCCCTCGACATTGCCTCAGCTCGGCGTCCCCTCGGCTCCACAACGGTCCTTCAGCCTGTCAGCTGTGCCGGAGTCCCTCGTCCCTCTGTCTCCTCCTTGGTCTGTCGGTCACCTGGCTCCGCTTTGGCTCTCTGATCCTCTGGCTGCGCCTCGTCCCTCCGATCTGTCAGCTTCACCGGGGACCTCCTTCCCTACGGCTCCACCTTGGTCTTCAGTCCCACCGGCTCCACCTCAGTCTTCCAATCCCTCAGCTCCGCCTTGCTCCTCCGAGCCTCCAGCACCGCCTTGGTCCTCCCTGCCATCGGCTCCACCCTGGCCCTTCGAGTCTTCGGCTACTCTCCGGGCACCACGTTCCATGGCTCCGCCCCTTGAGCCTCTCACGGCTCCACCTTCCATGGCTCCACCCCTTGAGCCTCTCATGGCTTCACCCCCCACGGACTTTGCCCTGGTCTGATGCCCCTCGCCCTTTCTCGCCACGCCCCACGCCTCAAGACACCCCCCCCCCGCTCCCTACAGAACTTTGAATTTATGTCATGTTTTACGTGTTTTGTTTATGTGTTGGGGTGTCGGGAGCCACCCCTTAGTGGGGGGGATATGTCATGTGTATTCTGTTGATTCATGTCTTTTATTTTGAAATGTTTAGTTCCTGATTCCCTTGTCATGTGATTCCTGTTTTCCCTCCATTTTCATGTGTCATGTTTTCATTGGTTTATTGTTTAATTATCTTGTTATCAGTTCTGTTTGTTCATTGCTTTATGTTCCCCCATGTCCATGTATTTAAGCCTCATGTTTTCCATTGTGTAGTTGTCAAGTATTGAATGTGATGGATGTGAATGTTGTTTTGTTGTCAAGTCAAGTCAAGCCAAGCCATAGTCAAGTCTAGTTTATGTCAAGTTCATGTTTTTGTTAAATCACATTTATAGTTAGGGTTTTGGATTCACTTTTGTAAATAAACTGCACTTGGGTTCTCATCTTCATCATCGTCTTCATCTTCATCATTGTCGCAGCCAACAACGTTACACTAATATAATAATAATATAATTTATGACAGTCCGGTGTGAGATATAAGAGTAATAAAGTGCAGTGCTGATGTATTTTGATCATGGGAGATCAAGAGTTCAAAAGTCTGATTGCTTGGGGGAAGAAGGTATCATGAAGTTGGCTGGTGCGGGTCCTGATGCTGCGATACCACCTGCCTGATGGTAGCAGTGAGAACAGCCCATGACTCGGGTGGCTGGAGTCTCTGATGATCCTCCGAGCTTTTTTCACACACCGCCTGGAATATATGTCCTGGAGGGAGGGAAGCTCACCTCCGATGATGTGTCTGGCAGTTCGCACCACCCTTTGCAGGGCTTTGCAGTTGTGGGCGGTGCTATTGCCGTACCAGCTGGAGATGCAGCCAGTCAGGATGCTCTCTACAGTGCAGGTGCAGAACTGTGTGAGGATGTGGTGGTTCATTCCAAACTTCCTCAGCTGTCTCAGCAAGAAGAGGTGCTGATGAGCCTTCTTCACAACGGCCTCAGTGTGGACAGACTATGTGAGTTCCTCAGTGATGTGGACACCCAGGAACTTGAAGCTGCTGACTCTCTCCACTGGTGCTCCATTGATGGTGATGGGGCTGTGTTCTCTGCCTTTTCTTCTGAAGTCCACCACAAGCTCCTTTGTCTTACTGACGTTGAGGGAGAGGTTGTGCTCCTGACACCAGTGTGTCAGAGTGTGCACCTCCTCTCTGTAGGCTGTTTCATCATTGTCAGTGATCAGACTTACCACCGTCGTATCATCAGCAAACTTAATGATGGCTTTGGAGCTGTGTGTTGCCACACAGTCATGTGTGTACAGGGAATACAGGAGTGGGCTGAGGACACTGTGTTGAAGGTCAGTGATGAGGAGATGTTGCTGCCTATTCTAACCACCTGGTGTCTGCTTGACAGGAAGTCCAGGATCCAGCTGCACAGTGAGCTGTTTAAGCCCAGAGCCTAGAGTTTCTCATCAAGCTTGGTGGGCACTATGGTGTTGAATGCTGAGCTGTAGTCTACAAACAGTGTTCTTTTTTTCCAGGTGGGAGAGAGCAGTGTGTATTGTAGATGCAATGGCATCATCAGTGGAGCAGTAGTTGCAGTAAGCAAATTGCAATGGGTCCAGTTAGAGAGGCAGCACGGAGCAGATGTAATCTCTGATTAGTCTCTCAAAGCATTTGCTGATGATGGGGGTCATAGCAACAGGATGCCAGTCATTTAAGCAAGTGATTTTGGATTGCTTTGGTACAAGCACAATGGTGGACGTTTTAAAGCATGTGGGGACTACAGACAAGGAGAGGGAAAGGTTGAATATGTCCGTAAAAACACCAGCAAGTTGGCTCGCGCATGCTCTGATGACGCGGCCCGGAATGCCGTCTGGACCTGTGGCTTTGTGGATATTCACCCGTCGGAAGGATCGGGTTACATCCGCTACAGAGACAGAGAGTGAACTAACCTCTGTAGCTTTGGTTGCGAGAGCTCTCTTCGCGAGGGCGGTGTTATTTCCCTCAAAACGAGCATAAAAAGTATTTAGCTCATCCGGGAGAGAGGCAGCGGTATTCACGGCGGAGTTTTTATTCCCTTTAAAGTCCGTGATGATATTAATTCCCTGTCACATGCTTCTAGAGTTGGTGGTGTTAAACTGTCCTTCAATCTTGTTCCTGTACTGGCGTTTGGCTGCTCTGATAGTTTTGCGGAGTGCATAACTGGCTTGTTTATGCTCCTCTGCATTCCTGATATTAAAAGCGGAGGTCCGCACATTAAGTGCCGCGCAAACATCATTATTAATCCATGGCTTCTGGTTCGGATAGATCCGTGTTGTTTTGGTCGGAACGACGTCCTCTACGCACTTTCTGATGAAACACGTTACTCTATCAGCGTAAAGCTTGATGTCGTCATCAGAGGCAGACCGGAATATCTCCCAGTCCGCGCGATCAAAACAGTCTTGTAGCGTAGAGTCTGATTGGTCCGACCAGCACTGGATCGTTCTGAGGGTGGGTGCTTCCTGTTTCAGTTTCTGCCTGTAAGCGGGCAGAAGCAGAATGGAAGAGTGGTCCGATTTGCCAAATGGTGGGCAGGGGAGGGATTTGCAGCCATCCCGGAAGGGAGAGTAGCAATGGTCCAAAACCCGGTCCCCTCGTGTGTTGAAACTGATGTTTTGGTGGTATTTTGGTGCAACTGATTTGAAACATGCTTTGTTAAAGTCCCTGGTCACAATGAAAGCGGCCTCAGGGTGCGTGGTTTCCTGTTTGCTTATAATCCCATACAGTTCCTTGAGTGCCCGGTCTGTGTCGGCTTGTGGCGGGATGTACACAGCAGTGATAATGACCGCTGTGAATTCCCTCGGTTGCCAGAATGGTTGACACAGAAGCATGAGAAATTCCAGATCAGGAGAGCAGAAAGACTTGATAGAATGTACGTTCCTCTGATCAAAGCAGGATTTGTTGATCACAAAACATACACCACCACCTCTGCTTTTACCTGAGAGGTCTTTCGCTCTGTCCGCTCAGTGCACGGAGAACCCCGCGGGTTCAATGGCTGAGTCTGGAATCTCCGCAGACATCCAAGTTTCTGTAAGGCAGATAATGCAGCAGTCCCTCATCTCTTGTTGGAAAGAGATCCGCGCTTTCAGCTCGCAGAGCTTGTTATCCAGAGACTGAACATTTGCCAGCAGAATACTGGGTAGCGGGGGTCGATTTGCGTGGCGTCTTACTCTGATGAGAACGCCGGCTCTGTTTCCCCTTTTCCTCCTGCATTTCCGCGGCCGGGCAGCCCAGACAAAGGGCTCTGCTGGTGTGTTTGTAAACAGTGGGTCGGCATTGAGGAATTTGAAGTCCAGTTTACGGTGTGTAATTGCTGAACCAATGTCCAAAAGTGTTTGTCTGTCCTAGACAATAAGGCAGACAACATCCAAGACAAAAAACATAAGAATTGTAAACAAAACAAACAAAACACTACCATGTTGTGTCAGAGCTCGCAACGCAGCAGCCATACTCGGCGCCATCTTGAGTCCAAAATTCTTACCCTACCATCTGTGTACCTCAGTAGAAATCAAGGTTCATCAGACCAGGCTACGTTTTTTCCAGTCTTCAACTGTCCAGTTTTGGTGAGCCTGTGCCCACTGCATCCTCAGCTTTCTGTTCTTGGTATTTTGCTGTTGTATCCCATCTGCTGCAAGGTTCGACGTGTTGTGCATTCTGAGATGCTATTCTGCTCACTACAATTGTACGGAGTGGTTATCCGAGTTACCATAGCCTTTCTGTCAGCTCGAACCAGTCTGGCTATTCTCCATTGACCTCTCTCAACAAGGCATTTCCGTCCGCAGAGCCACTCACTGGATGTTTTTTTGTTTTTTATACCATTCTGAGTAAATTCTAGAGACTGTTGAGCGTGAAAATTCCAGGAGATCAGCAGTTACAGAAATACTCAAACCAGCCCGTCTGGCACCAACAATAATGCCACTATCGAAATCACAGAGATCACATTTTTTCCCCATTTTGATGGTTGATGTGAACATTAACTGAAGCTCCTGACCCATATCTGCAAGTTCCCTATCTGTCACTCACTCAAAGTTGTGTCAATGTAGTGACACTAGGGGTCACTCTTGGGAGCCAAGACACCTCTGGTCTTTGATAAAAGGCCAATGAAAATTGGCGAGTGGTATTTGCATGCCACTCCCCCGGCCATACGGTTATAAAAGGAGCTGGAATGCAACCACTCATTCAGATTTTCTCTTCGGAGCCGAACGGTCATGCTCACTGAGCTGAATTCTCACGACTGTTCGTTGCCCTCTGCTGGATCTGACGGCACATTTCAGTGGCTTCTCCCTCCTCTGCACTGGTGCACTGCAGAGAACGCCCCTGGGCGCTTCGGCAGAAAAAAGAGAGTATATTTTCCTGAAAGAGTATATTCCTCTAAAAGAGCGGCACACACGGAACATCTTTTAAAGACACATCTTTTTAAAGATGCCTTTCTGATTGTGTGTTATTCCTGGTTGCGGTCGTTACCTCTCAACTTCAGACGGTCACGATCGCTGTCTTTCGTGTCTGGGCGCGACCCACACGGAGGCAGCATTCGTGGATGGTTCATGTTCTCACTGCGAGAACATGACCATGGCAACTTTGCGGTCGCGGCTTCGCCCCGCTCCAGTGCCTTTCTTCCCGGAAGTGCACAAGGAGCTGACAAAATCGTGGGAGGCACCTTTTACTGCCCGGTCCTGATTTCTCAGTTCCCCCGCCCTCACTACCCTCGATGGCGGGGCGGCCAGGGGCTATACGGCGATTCCCCCGGTGGATAAGGCGCTCGTGGTGCACCTATGCCCGCAGAACGCCGCCACCTGGCCTGGATGCCAAAAGCTCCTGTCCAAGCCCTTTAGGTTCACGTCGTCCCTGACGGCCAAAGCCTACAGTGCTGCTGGACAACCCGCCTCTGCCCTGCATGCCATGGCTCTCCTGCAGGTCCACCAAGCCGAGGCGCTAAAAGAACTGCACAAGGGTAGTTCTGCCCCAGATCTGATGCAGGAACTGCGTTCGACGACCAACCTCACTCTCCGAGCGACGAAGGTCATGGCGCGATCTCTCGGGTGGACGATGTCCACATTAGTGGTCCAGGAGCACCACCTTTGGCTCAACCTGGTCGAGATGGGAGAGGCCGACAAGACACGGTTCCTTGCTGCCCCCATCCCCCAGGCTGGCCTATTCAGCGACACCGTCGAGGACTTTGCCCAGCAGTTCTCGACGGTGAAGCAGCAGACGGAGGCTATCCGGCATATCCTGCCCCAGCGCGGCTCAAGATCCCGCACCCCGTCTGCTCATCGCCAAGGGTGTCCCCCTCATCACGACCATCGTCCACCTTTTTTCCCTTGCAGGATTGGCGCTCCAACGGCGGTCTCCCCGCCCCTGCATGCCCAGCTGTGGCACACATCCGGCCCCAATGTGACAGTCTCCATGGGTTGCGAGGACAGGCCTCTTCCTCCCCCGTCCCAGGCTGTTCGTCACAAGGAGCCAGGTAAGTGCTTCGATGACCCTAGACTCCACGACATGATGTGGCACCTCGAGCTCCGCCCCGCCGCGAGGCCCCACCTGCCGGTATGTCCGACGACGTTGTCCCTTTGGTCCCCCTCATGCGGAACTTGGATGTGTGGCTTGCGCTTTCCAATCCGTCGTGATGGCTGGTCCGGACCGTCCGACTCTGCTATGCGATTCAGTTTGCCAGGCGTCTGCCCAGGTTCGGCGGTATCCACTTCACCTTGATGAAGGACCGAAGGTCCCTTCCTACGGAAGGGTGTGATAGAACCTGTCCCTCCAGCCGAGATGAAGAAGGGGTTTTACAGCCCCTACATCATCGTACCAAAAAAGGCGATGGGTTGCGGCCAATCTTGGACCTGCGAGTACTGAAACGGGCTTTACACAGACTCCCGTTCAAGATGCTGACGCAAAAACGCATTCTGGCGAGTGTCCGGCAACAAGATTGGTTCGCGGCGGTAGACCTGAAGGACGTGTACTTTCACGTATAGATTCTACCTCGACACAGACCCTTCCTGTGGTTTGCTTTCGTGGGTCAGGCATATCAGTACAAGGTCCTCCCTTTCGGCCTGTCCTTGTCCCCTCGCATCTTCATGAATGTCGCAGAGGTAGCTCTTGCCCGTTAAGGGAAGTGGGCATTCACATTCTCAACTATCTCGATGATTGGCTAATCCTAGCTCACTCTCGGGACATGTTGTGTGCACACAGGGACTTGGTGCTCTCGTACCTCAGCCGATTAGGGCTTCGGGTCAACTGGGAAAAGAGCAAGCTCCTCCCGGTTCAGAGCATCTCTTTTCTCAGTTTGAAGTTGGACTCAGTCTCATTGACAGCGTGCCTCACGAATGAGCGTGCACAGTCGGTGCTGACCTGTTTGAAGATGTTCAAACAGAAAACATTGGTTCCACTGAAACTCTTTCAGAGGCTGCTGGGGCATATGGCATCCTCAGCGGTGGCCACCCCACTCGGGTTGATGCATATGAGACTGCTTCAGCACTGGCTTCAGACTCGAGTCCCGAGATGGGCATGGCGCCGCAGGACACATCACGTGGACATCACGCCAGTCTGTCACCATCTCTTCAGCCCTTGGACTGATCTCGTTTCTACGGGCAGGTGTTCCTCTAGAGCAGGTCTCCAGGTGCATCGTGGTCATGACAGATGCCTCCAAAATGGGCTGGGGCGCTGTTTGCAATGGGCACGCAGCTGCCGGATTATGGATGGGCCCGCGGCTGCGTTGGCACATAAACTGCTTCGAGTTGTTGGCAATTCTGCTCACCCTGTGGATGTTCCGGCCGTTGATCCAGGGCAAGCACGTGTTAGTTTGGACAGACAACACGGCAATGGTAGCATATGTCAACCGCCAAGGCGGTCTGCGCTCTCGTTGTATGTCACAACTTGCCCGCCGTCTCCTCCTCTGGAGTCAGCAGCACTTCAAGTCGCTGCGAGCCACTCACATCCCGGGCGACCTCAACACTGCAGTGGACATGCTGTCATGGCAGGTTACCCTCAGGGGAGAGTGGAGACTCCACCCTCAGGTGGTCCAGCTGATTTGGAGTCGATTCAGACAGGCACAGGTAGACCTGTTCGCCTCCCAAGAATCCTCCCACTGCCCGCTCTGGTACGCCCTGACTGAGGCACCCCTCGGCATAGACGCGCTGGCACACAGCTGGCCTCCTGGTCTACGCAAATATGCGTCTCCCCCAGTGAGCCTACTTGCACAGACTCTGTCACTCAGGCTAGGGCCCACTCTACGAGATGCCTGTTTTATGACAGGAGAAATCATTTTTCCTTTCCAACATCTTTTGAGCCAGCCTTTTCTTCCTCTCCTAAGGAACAGGTGAATCACCAAAATTTAAGGAGTCCAATATCACTTGTGTTTCAGAGTTGCTTTCACTTGATGATGAGGTTGAAAGCAAAACATCAACAGGAAACACATTAGCAATGGGCATACCTCGCTTAATAGTGACCAAGCGATTGGAGACATTTCTGACAGTGACACCAATTCTCTAAGAGTGTACAGCAGTAGCTGGCTGCAATTCTGCCCTCACCAACAACTTATCAAGAAATCTGGACTTTTCAGGTCGATTCACCAACAGTGTTTTAGTAGATGGCTCGCCTGGTATTTTAGGATTCCTGTTACCCTTGCGCTTTCAACTGAGGACAATTTCAAAGGCTTTAGGTGTGGGAACCACACAGTACCTCAACTACTCTCTACTGGCCTACATTTAATGGTGATAACCCACTCATATGCATCTTTAATTACAGGATGCACAGACAAAGTTTGGAGAAAATCTTGTCCCACCTTTTCTTTGCATGCCTCAACCAGCTTTTTCACCACTGAGGTGTTTGTTCCCATCAGAATAGTGAATTCACCTTTCATAATGGGGTCGGGACAGACCAACACAAGTGCATCTATGGTCTCAGCCACTCCAGATACAGATCCTGGAAACACAAGCTTCAGAGACAAACAGCCATCATATGGGTACTGCTGAGAACATAGGCCCCATATTTCCAAATTCTCAATTGGGATTAATTGCAGGTGCTTCAGATACTTGTCATAAAAGGATCAATACAAAAGAGTGATTTGTGATCCACTGTCAAGCCAAGCTTTTGCATAGACACCTTCTATCTGAAAGGGAAGGATAGAGCAAGGCCCAACTAAGCCTGTGGGGAGAACAGCTTTCTCTGCTTTTACTTTCTTGCACTTTTTGGAACGTGTCTTACCCGGAGCTTCAGGCCGTTCCTCTACTGAGCCCCAGGGTAGTTTCCTCTACCAGGGGCGTAGCGGTCTCCTGGGCCCTGGCCAGGGGTGCCTCTCTAACAAACATTTGCAGAGCAGCGGGCTGGGCAACACCCAACACCTTTGCAAGGTTCTACAACCTCCGGGTGGAACCGGTTTCATCCCAGGTAGTGGCACGCAATACAAGCGGACAAGTTCGGGATAGCCGGCCGGGTGTATCGCTTGCACATAGCACCTTTCACCTCCTCTGAGCTGAAGACGTGAGCCATTAATTCCCAGTAGTGTTCACAAACTATGTTCCCTGGTTGACTTTCTCCAAGCCCTGTGGCAGTCGAGTGTTCGGAGAGACTCGCTGCCGGCCCAGTACATGTGCTAAGAGCCCTGTAGGTGCTCCGCATGTGGCGGTTCCCTGTAAGGTAACCCCATGTGATGTATATCTTCCGCTAATTCATTTCCCTGTTGGCAAACTGCGTCTTCCTTGGGCAGAGCCCCCTCTGCCCCAGTCTCCATGTTTGTAGTAACTCCTCCCCTGTTGGGTAGTTGATCCAGGAACATTTGTTACTTCGTGAAATCACAGTCACCATGTAAGGTCACAGATTTTTAAAGGGAGAGACATACATGTGCCTTTAAATATCAATCTGAATATTTCACATTCACCAGGTGTTATACAGTTATACAATAAGAGTGTAGATCCCTGCTAAAATTAGCTCTTTATAATGTCATAAAGTCATGTAAATGAAAAAAGATAATTCATAATTGGAAATAGTTTTAAAATATAAGAATGTTTTATTCATAATTAATGTTATTTCATTCTAAAGTGTTTAAAATGATTGTTTCTGTTTAAAGAAAAAATTAATTGGGTGTTTTGAGATAAATCCTAACTGTTAGCCAATGGGAGAAGTTTACTGTTTACTCTGAAGTTCAAGGGGTGGGATTTGAGAGCACAACGAGGACTCGGTGATTATGTGCCCAGTTTGGGAGATAGCGTGAAGAGGTGCGCACACGAGAGAAGTAAATCTCACGAATTTTCATCAGAACTGTTTGATATAAGCGCGTCCATTTAAAAAAAGACAGTACTCTAGCTAAAATTTTATCACAGATTGATTGATGGACATTTAAGAGTGTGATTGACTAACTTGGAGCGAGTCAACGCGAGCAGAAGGGCCTGCTCGTGGCAGAAAAGACTGAGTTTCTTTGAGGCCTGTTGGATGATGGGCCTGCATGTAACATTTCATCATCATCATGCTTCATCATTATCATGCTTAATTCTTCGTGGATGGACATCAGAAACAGTCAGGTCTGTGGTTCTTCTCCCTTTCTCATCTGGGTTTGTGAACTTTGCTTTTGTTGCTTCAAAATCCTTGCTTCACCTGGATTTCATGAATACAAATAATTTCTGAACAAACATGAGCTTCAACAATGCTCACCGACGAAAGTCTCAAAATTCCCAGCTGGGTGTTTTCATTTCTTTAATTTTTTTTTATAAAAAAAAATGAAGGGTTGAGTTGATTGTTGAACTTGAATTCAGTGCTCAAAATATACACTGGGTAAAAAAATGAGAGACAAAAAAAAAAGATCCAAGTTTAATAAAAATCCCTGGTTTGATCTGATTTCACTCTTGTGTATTTTCTGTGAGAAGAAATTGTTGAATATACACATTTGTTTGAGAGGTTATCTAATCTTGAAGTACTCGGTTGAGTAATTGCATTGTGTTTCACATTAATAGTCACCACCAAATTTTGCTTAACGTATTTGAACCCAGATATTGAGTATTTCTGAGAAATATTCTGCATTATTTAAACTTTTTATGATTTTAATTATTTAGATGTGCATCTCACCAGTAGTTTCATTTTACTGTATTTTCCCTAGATATTTAATAAGAGCCAGATCATCGATGAGAGTGTTACAAGAGTTATTTAAGAGTTACTGGGATCATACTGCCCTATCATCATTGCGGCCATGGATAAGGCTCTTAAATCTTCTAAAACGGTCCATTGTACACCATATCACTTGAATAAAGTACAGATAACTGAAACGACAAATATACAAAGTATTATCATTCAGCAAGGGTTATTCCAACCATTTTTAATCGTCATAAATCTGCTACTTCCTGGATGACTTTTATGTGTGAAGGTATAGTCTGGACCTCCAGAGTGGCCGTATACAGTATGTGTTATTCATAGTATTTTTAGCGCATGTGTATGTTAGGTTTCTCTGGAGTTCTTCTTCCATTCCACATCTAAGAACCCATTTCAGAGTGGGTGTGTTGTGGGGCACAATTTGGCATAGAAACAAAATCTACAACCAAACATATGTGTGTTTGTGTGCATATGTGAGCGTAGGCAGTTTTTAAACAGGCTTATAAGCTCTTCTCTTCCAGTGGTGGACCACAGTGGATTATGTCACATCTAACCTTGGTTGCCATGGTGACTGACCCCGCAGTCATTAGATTGATATTTGGTGTGGGCTGTATGGATGTGAGCTGTCTTTTTTGATCTGCGAACTACCCCCACCATCCATCTCTCTCTTCTTTTCATTCTTAGCCAGAATAGCAGCAAACACTGTTATGATTGGCAGGGCCTTTTCAAAAGTGGGCAAACATGATGAATTTTACTTTCTCACTCTCTTGCTCTATCACTCTCTCCTTTTTTTAAATGGTAGCCCAAGCAAAATTGTAATGATGAAGATGAAGTAAAGAACCCAAGTGCAAATTTATTAACAAAAGTGAAGTCTAAAAACCCTAAATACAAACGCAAACAAAAAAACATGAACTTGACTTTAGCTTGACTACACAACCAAAGTTACATTCAACAATACCTGACAATGGACCATGGAAAACATGAGGGTTAAATACATGTCATGAGAGAACACATGACAAAGATAACCAATAAACACAAAGAACTCTGATCAAGATAACAAGACAATTAACCAATGAAATCAAGACACATGAACATGGAGGGAAACATGAAATCACATTACAAGGGAACCACATGACATGAAACAGGAAACTAGAATTTTCAAAATAAAAGACATGAAAAACATGAATCAACAAAATACACACGACAAGAATTGTTGTGAAGGTAATTTTTTTTCCCTTTTCTTTTTTTTTTTTTTGTTGTCTGTTTATTGTCCATGCTTATTATTACTTTGCCTTCCTGGCCCAGATGTGGTGAGATTATGCAAAATAATTCAATCGTGCATGGGCCATGAAATATTAAAACTGGAAATGCAGTAGACAAAAAACATCCAACAGCAGGTAAATAGAAATAAAGGAAAAAGGAGATGGCATCTCAATGGCAGTTGCTTGGCTGGCAAATACAAGTAAAAAAATAAGTAAATTTCATGCTTTTAAGAGCTCTCTGGAAAAAGGTCACTGGCAAAACTATATATACACTCACTGAGCACTTGTGACGATCTACAATCAGTCACCAGAATTATTTTATTATCTGACATCCACAAGATGATGATATGTGGTAGGAAGAGTATAAGAACAGGAGAGAAGGCAAAAAGAAAAAAAGGAGCATTGGCAATGGCAGGACGGCTGTGTGTGAAGTAGTGCTAGAGTGCTAAACATGAGCTTTAGAGTGCCGGCAAGCATAACATTCACTGAGAGCCTGAAATTCAACCCCGATTCAATGCCGAAAAAATGTTCATGGTATCCAGTGTGAGTACTGGACTAACTTCACGGGATGTTTATACACAGTGTCGAATTGGACTCAAGATGGCGCCGAGTATGGCTGCTGCGTTGCGAGCTCCAACACAACATTGTAGTGTTTTGTTTGTTTTGTTTACAATTCTTATGATTTTTGTATTGGATGTTGTCTGCCTTATTGTCTAGGACAGACAAACACTTTTGGACATTGGTTCAGCAATTACACACTGTAAACCGGACTTCAAATTCCTCAATGCCGACCCGCTGTTTACAAACACACCAGTGGAGCCCTTTGTCTGGGCTGCCCGGCCACGAAAACGCAAAAGGAAAAGGGGAAACAGAGCCGGCGTTCTCATCAGAGTAAGACATCACACAAATCAACCCCCACTACCCAATATTCTACTGGCAAATGTTCAGTCTCTGGATAACAAGCTCTGCAAGCTGAAAGCGCAGATCTCTTTCCAACGAGAGATGAGGGACTGCTGCATTATCTGCCTAACAGAAACTTGGATGTCTGCTGAGATTCCAGATTCAGCCATTGAACCCGCGGGGTTCTCCGTGCACCGAGCAGACAGAGCGAAAGAGGCTCAGGTAAAAGCAGAGGTGGTGGTGTATGTTTTATGATCAACAAATCCTGGTGTGATCAGAGGAACGTACATTCTATCAAGTCTTTCTGCTCTCCTGATCTGGAATTTCTCATGCTTCTGTGTCAACCATTCTGGCTACCGAGGGAATTCACAGCGGTCATTATCACTGCTGTGTACATCCAACCACAAGCCGACACAGACCGGGCACTCAAGGAACTGTACGGGATTGTAAGCAAACAGGAAACCACGCACCCTGAGGCCATGTTCATTGTGACCGGGGACTTTAATAAAGCCAGTTTCAAATCAGTCGCACCAAAATACCACCAACACATTAGTTTTAACACACGAGGGGACCGGGCTTTGGACCATTGCTACTCTCCCTTCCGGGACGGCTACAAATCCCTCCCCTGCCCACAATTTGGCAAATCGGACCACTCTTCCATTCTGCTTCTGCCTGCTTACAGGCAGAAACTGAAACAGGAAGCACCCACCCTCAGAACGATCCAGTGCTGGTCGGACCAATCAGACGTGTTTCATCAGAAAGTGTGTAGAGGGCGTCGTTCCGACCAGAACAATACGGATGTATCTGAACCAGAAACCTTGGATTAATAGCGATATTCGCACGGACCTCCACTTTTAATTCCGGGAATGCGGAGGAGCATAAAAAAGCCAGTTATGCCCTCCGAAAAACTATCAGATCAGCAAAACATCAGTACAGGAACAAGATTGAAGGACAGTTTAACACCACCAACTCTAGAAGCATGTGGCAGGGAATTAACATCATCACAGACTTTAAAGGGAATAAAAACTCCGCCGTGAACACCGCTGCCTCTCTCCCGGATGAGCTAAATACTTTTTATGCTCGTTTCGAGAGAAATAACACTGCCCTCATGGAGAGAGCTCTCAGGGCCGAAGCTACAGAGGTAAGTTCACTCTCCGTCTCTGTAGCGGATGTAACCCGATCCTTCCGATGGGTGAATATCCGCAAAGCTGCGGGTCCAGACGGCATTCCGGGCAGCATCATCAGAGCGTGCGCGAACCAACTGGCTGGTGTTTTAATGGACATTTTCAACCTTTCCCTCTCTTTGTCTGTAGTCCCCACATGCTTTAAAACGTCCACCATTGTGCCTGTTCCAAAGCAATCCAAAATAACTTGCTTAAATGACTGGCGTCCTGTTGCTCTGACCCCCATCATCAGCAAATGCTTTGAGAGACTAATCAGAGAGTACATCTGCTCTGTGCTGCCTCCCTCACTAGACCCATTGCAGTTTGCTTACCGCAACAACCGCTCCACTGATGATGCCATTGCTTCTACAATACACACTGCTCTCTCCCACCTGGAAAAAAAGAACACTTATGTGAGAATGTTGTTTGTAGACTACAGCTCAGCATTCAACACCATAGTGCCCTCCAAGCTTGATGAAAAACTCCGTGCTCTGGGCTTAAACAGCTCACTGTGCAGCTGGATCCTGGACTTCCTGTCAAGCAGACGCCAGGTGATTAGAATATGCAGCAACATCTCCTCATCACTGACCCTCAACACTGGAGCCCCGCAGGGCTGTATTCTTAGCCCACTCCTGTATTCCCTGTACACACATTACTGTGTGGCAACACACAGCTCCAGTGCCATCATTAAGTTTGCTGATGATACGACGGTGGTAGGTCTGATCACTGACAATGATGAAACAGCCTACAGAGAGGAGGTGCACACTCTGACACACTGGTGTCAGGAGCACAACCTCTCCCTCAATGTCAGTAAGACAAAGGAGCTTGTGGTGGACTTCAGAAGAAAAGGCAGAGAACACAGTCTCATCACCATCAATGGAGCACCAGTGGAGAGAGTCAGCAGCTTCAAGTTCCAGGGTGTCCACACACTGAGGAACTAACATGGTCCATCCACACTGAAGCCATTGTGAAGAAAGCTCATCAGTGCCTCTTCTTCCTGAGACGGCTGAGGAAGTTTGGAATGAACCGCCACATCTTCACACGATTCTACACCTGCACTGTAGAGAGCATCCTAACTGGCTGCATCTCTGCCTGGTACGGCAATAGCACCGCTCACAACCGCAAAGCCCTGCAAAGGGTGGTGCGAACTGCCAGACACATCATCGGAGGTGAGCTTCCCTCCCTCCAGGACATATATACCAGGCGGTGTGTGAAAAAAGCTCGGAGGATCATCAGAGACTCCAGCCACCCGAGCCATGGGCTGTTCTCACTGCTACCATCAGGCAGGCGGTATCGCAGCATCAGGACCCACACCAGCCAACTTCATGACAGCTTCTTCCCCCAGACAATCAGACTTTTGAACTCTTGATCTCCCACAATCAAAATACATCAGTACTGCACTTTATTACTCTTATTATCTCACACCGGACTGCCATAAATTATATTCTCTCTTAACAACACACTGGCAACTTACTATCAACCGACAGCCTGAATGTCAATACAGTACAATACAACCTACTGTACATTCTATATATATTATTTATACTTTTTTATTGTATAATGTGTATTCTATATTGTGTGTATTGTATACTATACATTGTATGTTATTATTTGTATATTGTGTTGTAATTATGTGTATATTAGATTTTAAATTGTGTTGAAAATCTGATGTTTATTGTAAATTGATGTTTATGTCTCATCACTGTCACGAATACTATGTTTTTTGGAACTGCATCCAAGAATTTCACACACTATTGCACTTGTGTATATGGTTGTGTGACAATAAAAGTGATTTTAAAAATCTTTTCAAAATGTGAATCTGACTCCATGCAGTAGACACGAATGTTCGCTGGATGTGAACGAACAGACAGAGACGAAACTCCTGAACTGAGCGTCTTGTTCAACAACGGACATGTGACTCCCTGACTGACAGTGATTGGAAAACAAGTATTTCACTGTTTATTTTTCTTCTTGTGTGGATAAACATTGTTTGAATCTTTGCTTCATTAGCCATGAACTTTGTTTGAATCTTTACTTTCATGAATCAATTGTTGTTGCCTTTACGTGCTAGAGAACTAACGAACTGTATAGAATTTTGTGTTCAGTTCATATATTTTTTTCATGAAGTTCTAAAGAATATTTTTTTTTAGTTTTTTCTCTCCCCCTTTATGTGAATTTATTTTATTTTTTCCCCCAGTGTTTATTGGAACTTTGTGTTGATGAAAGAATATGAATTCATAAATAAGCACCAATCAAGCTGAAGTTGTGAACTGTATCTTTTGATTATATTTTGCCGTAGCTCAAACAGGGTTCACAAGGTTAATTATATTAACACTTGAGGATCCTATGTAGGGTTGACTATATGATGATAAACCTTACTTATTAGCAGACTTATCCTCTGCTTGGCACCCCAAAACTAAAGTCAAACTGCTACATAAAAAATGGCACCCAACGAGGGGCTACTGAGACAATAAAAATCAGACCATAGGATCTAGACCAAGTCTAAAGGACTTGAGACCTATGACTTAAGACTGATATATGAGCTTGAGCAAAATCAGATTTCAATTGACTAATTAGTCAGTAGACTTATTTGGAACTGGTAGTTTTAGAGAAAAAAATTCTTCTGTGCCTGGACCTCTTCTTATGGAGGACATTTTTCTGTCTCAAATAATTCTGTACCAGCTTTGCATTGTGGTGTTATTCAAGAATCCATAACCTTGCAGGATACTAATGTTCTTCAGATGTCATGGCTTCCTCACACCGACGGAGCCTTTCTCAAGAGTCTCATTCCCCTTTGCTAAATTTAACAACATATTCTTTAATTGATATGGAGTTGTGCCATGACACAGTACTTTCATCCCTTCTTATACCCAGTTTTGTGGACCTTCCACAACGTGAAACAGATCATGTGAAAAATTCTGATGTTGATAAGATTATACCTAACCCAGAAGCAACTCAACCCCTGCTTGCTCAAGAAATCACCAGTCTCAAAGATAATCAAATACAACTCAAAGCAGAGCTGCTAAATACCATGACCACTCTAAGCCAAGACTTGAAAGTATTGTATTATGAAGGGCAGAAGATATTCCACAATACCCTATACCAGCAGTTCGAATATCATTGAACTCAGAGTTCCGCTAGTATAAGCTGGCGATTGGAACAACTTTAAAATGTATTTACGAAAGACATGGGAGCTTTCATAAGGCCTCTCCAGATTGCCATTGAGAATCTGCAAACAGAATTTCATGCTCAAACTCAACAAATTAATGTAGTTAGTCAGGAATTGGCATCTCTCAAACAGAACGGTATGAATTATACACAAGTGATTACTACCTCACAACCATCTACCATTACACATCGTACTTCCCCAGCCTTAACCTTCTCTCAAACTGACCTGGTGACAGCTTCGGTGGATGTTGCAAATGTACCCTATCCGTTACAGTCAACCATGCAGCAAGGTCTTCCAGACAGAGGTTCACTAGGACCCTCAGACTTATTTATGTCAGGGGACACAAGCCAATGCTACAGTGGGAGCCTTGAATCCTATTCCAAATGAAGAACTAATAGCCACTCTTCGAAATGTGCTGCACGGCACTGCCCGTGATTGGTAGGATGTAGCAAGAGATTCTATTTCTATGTGGGCAGAGTTTGAGACCAGTCTTCTGTCAGCTTTCCTGTCAGAAGATTATGTTGATGAATTGGCAGAGAGAGTCCGTAATCGAATTCAAGGGGAATATGAAAGCATAAGAGATTTTGCGTACATGTACCATTCTCTATGCAGGCGATGGAACCCTGAGATTAGTGAAGAGGTGATCAAACTCATTTTGAAAAATATCAATCCTAACTTTGCAAGCAAACTACGTTGCAGAGTATCCACTGTGGATGAATTAGTTAATTTAGGACAACAGTTGGAGAAAGACAAAGAAAATCAACAACAATATGAGCAATGTATGCATTTTAACAACAAAGTGACTTCAAAAGTTGAGAGTCAGAATCAACAGCCTATAGCCAAAAAGGAGCAAGAGAAAACCATACAAATATTCTGTTGGAATTGTAAAGGGGCATATTCACCAGCGTCTTGTCATCACTATACCTCTCCTAAGAATAAGGAGGCTGCAAAAAGCCATAATGTACTCCCCGCTACTAATGCACAAGGTCCTCAGCCCCGTCCCAGTGTAAACACATTAACTCAGCAGAAGGGCATTAGGACTAAGGATTGTCCTGCTGCTAAATATAAGACCAATCGAGTATCCTTACTAGCAACAGGCATCACAAGTCCTCACCAATTAATGGTTCCCTTGACAGTAAAGCCATTGTACTTGGCAGATAGTGAAGCTAAGCAACTTCTGGGATAGACTGAGATGTAACTCCAAGTACATAATCATAATTGGATGCTACCTGTTGTAATCCTTTCTGAAGAAATGCTTGTTTTTTCAGTAGTACTGGGACTTGACTTTCTGTTTTGCAGTGGATTACAGATTGATGTAGCCACTAACACCTGTTGGTTTCGATCTGATGAGAAACACCGATTTCCTTTTAAAGAAGGCATTCAGAAGTTGAATGATTGGGGATGGGAATGACCAGCTGCTTTGTTTACAGCTGTTCCTCTGACTCCGGTTATGCCAAGCTTTGTGGATGAACTGGCAGATCTTATAGAGAAGGCAGTCCAAAATGCCCAGTTAGAGAAGAAGGAAAAGCTGATGTTGTTAGGTCAATTGCAACAAAATGCTGATGTGTGTACTAATAAACTTGGTCACACCAAGCTGTTAAGCCACAAGATTTTCCTTAATCAGGATTTGCCTGTGAAACAGAAACCTTACAGTGTTTCACCCCCTAAATTGAAAATCATGAAAGAACTCATAGACAAAATGTTATCTGCAGGAGTTATTGAACCCTCGTCATCTGCTTGGGCTTTGCCGGTGGTCCTCATTCCTAAGAAGACAGGAGGCTTACGCTTTTGTGTAGATTATTGAAAACTAAACACTGTTACACAGAGCGATGCATATCCATTGCAGATCATTCAAAAATAATAGAATCCTTAGCTGGTGCTTCCATCTTCACTTCTCTTGATCTAAACAGTGGCTATTGGCAGGTGAAAATGTCACTGGACAGTCAAGACAAAACTGCTTTTGTTTACTCCTGTGGACTCTATCGGTTCAAGGTCATGCCTTTTGGCCTTAAATATGCCCCATCCACATTTCAACGTCTAATGGAGACTGCCATAGGAGATCTTAAAGGAAAAATTTGTTTAGTCTACTTGGATGACATAATTGTTTTCTCACCTTCCAAAGACCAACATTTCCATGATTTACAATTGGTGTTGAACAAGCTGAGAGATGCAGGACTCACAGTGAAAATGAAGAAAAGTAATTTCTTCCAGAAAACCTTGCAATTTCTTGGACATGTGGTGTCCTCAGATGGTATCCAAGTTGACTCAGAGAAGACACAAGACTTTCCAGTACCTACCAACTTGAAATCCCTCTAATGCTTCCTTGGCATGGCTGGATGGTATCACAGGTTTGTGCCCAATTTCTCGCAAATTGCTGAACTGCTAACAGCCCAGAAAAAAAGGAGTAAAATCAAGTGGACTCCAGAATGTCAGGTTGATTTGACATACTTAAAAACCATCTGATGGAACCTCCTGTCTTGGGACACCCTGACTTTAACTTAACTTTTGTGGTTTACACGGACGCCAGTGACATTGGTCTTGGAGCAGTGTTTTGTCAGCAAATAAGTCCGGGAACGGAAAAAATTCTTGCCTCTGTAAGTCGGACTCTAAAAAATGCTGAAAGGAATTATTCCACCACAGAGCAAGAGTGCCTTGCCATAGTGTGGGCCCTGGAAAAGTGGTGATACTACCTAGAAGGACATTACTTTACAGTGGTAACAGATCATTCTTCTCTGAAATGGGTGTTTAAGACCACTAAACCCAGCACCAGACTCATGAGATGGTCTTTATGCTTACAGGAATTCACCTTTGCTATGGAATACAGGAAAGGAAAATACAACATAGTTCCAGATGCCCTTTCTTGAATACCAGCAGACCAACCTTGCTTGCCCACCTGTGCTACTGTGTTGAAGACAACCAAACCGGAGATGATGAGGTATGGAGAGCTCAACAAGAGGATAAAGAACTGCAGGTGATAAACCAAAGCATTCTGGAAGATGTAGAGAAAGTAATAAACTCCTCTACCAAATTAACCATCATTGAGGATAAAGTCTACCAAATAGTCCAACTTCCCCATCGTACTCTTTACCAGGTATGGATTCCAGGACCCTTGCGTTCCAGGCTGATGAGCTTCTTCCATGATGACCCTCTATCAGTACATCTAGGAAGATACAAAACTTATAGGAGGCTACAAGCTCTTGTCTATTGGCCAAACATGAGCCTAGATGTAAAAACTTATTTGACAAACTGTCAAATCTGTTAACGTTACAAACCAGAAGCTAAGAAGCCAGCTGGTAAACTATAGCAAACTCAAGTAACAAGACCTTGAGAGATGCTGGGTGTGGACATCATGGTTCCATTTCCAAAAAGTTCTCAGCTGAATTCTTTCTTAAAAGTTTTTGTTGACTATTATTCCAAATGGGTAGAGTTCTTTCCCTTACGAAAGGCAACAGCTGGAGCTGTCTCGAAGTTAATGGTCAAGGAAATCATTACTCGTTGGGGAGTACCAGATTATGTTCTGTCAGACCAAGGACCCCAGTTTGTGTCTGAAACTTTTGCTGAGACTTGCAAAGGGTGGAACTTGATTCAGAAAGTATCCACAGTTTACCCCCGCAAACAAATTTCACAGAAAGAGTTAACCATACCCTGAAGACCATGGTAGCTTCCTATGTAGGATCTCAACATCACCACTGGGACCAGCATCTTCATGAATTTCATTTTGCCATAAATTCAGCTGTGCAAGAATCTACTAGTGTCACCCCTGCTGAGCTTAATTTCAGTAGGCCACTTAAAGAACCATTGGATATAGTGCTAAAACCCCAAGACATTTCTCCAGACTCTCCAACTTACAGCAATGTTGCCCAACTTCAAGACTTAAAAGATCTTGTTACAAAAAAATCTCTACAAAGCTCGCCTCAGACAAAAGAGGAATTATGACAGTAAAACAAGGGAACTTTCATTCAAACCAAATGACAGGGTTTGGCTGCGTTCTCACCCTCTCACAAAAGCAGAGAAAACATTTTCAGCAAAACTCGCCCCAAGATGGCAAGGACCTTACAGAATTGTCCACCGTATTGGACCCTTAACGTATCAAGTTGTAAAGGAAGAAACAGGAGAAGATTTACGAGTTGCACACATCTCACAAATCAAAGCCTGTTATCCTACCTCCAAACAACTGGATGAGATTCAGCATTGTCATCTGGTGGAAATGTTTAAAAAGGATAATGATGATGAAGTATTCCTTGGATTCTCAGACAGCGACCACAAATCCATTATGAAAAAAACAGATTCGGCTTGTTAGAAAGTGTGACGATCTAAAATCAGTCACCAGATTTATTTTATCATCTGACATCCACAAGATGGCGATATGTGGTAGGAAGAGTATAAGAACAGGAGAGAAGAAGGCAATGGCAGGTCGGCTGTGTTTGAAGTAGTGCTAGAGTGCTAAACATAGAGCTTTAGAGTGCCGGCAAGCATGATATTCACTGAGAGTCTGAAATTCAACCCCGATTCAATGCCGAAAGAATGTCTGCGGTATCCGGTGTGAGTACTGGACTAACTTCATGGGATGTTTATACACGGTGTTGAAGCCTGACTCCATGCAGTAGATCCGAATGTTCGCTGGATGTGAAGGAACAGACAGAGATGAAACTCCTGAACTGAGCATTCTTGTTCAACAATGGACATGTGACTCCCTGACTGACAGTGATGGGAAAACAAGTATTTTGCTGTTTATTTTTCTTCTTGTGAGGATGAACATTGTTTGAATCTTAAATCATTGTTTTCTTGTGCTAGAGAACTAACAAACTGTATTCAAAAATAGAATTTTGGATTTAGTTTAAAGCTCTTTTTTTTCATGAAGTTCTAAAGAATATTTTGTTTTAGTTTCTCTCCATTTATGTGAATTTATAAAAAATTTCCCCCCAATGTTTATTTGACCTCTGTGTTGATGAAAGAATATGAATTCGTAAATAAGCACCAAGCAAGCTGAAGTTGTAAATTGTATTTGTTTATTATATTTTGCCATAGCTCAAACAGGGTTCACAAGGTTAATTATATTAACACTTGAGGATCCTATGTAGGGTTGACTATATGATGATAAACCTTACTTATTAGCAGACTTGTCCTCTGCTTGACACCCCAAAACTAAAGTCAAACCGCTACACACTTTATTAGGAACACTATGGTCATAATAATGTTCCTGACATGGTCTTCTGCTGGTAGCCCCTCCACCTCAAGGTTTGATGTGTTGTGCAATCTGAGATGTTATTCTGCTCACTACAATTGTACAGAGTGGCTAGCGGCCATTTTCCATTAATCTCTCTCATCAATAAGGCATTTATGCTCGCAGAACTGCCACTCTCTGGATGTTTTTTTGTTTTTGGCATGATTCGGAGTAAACTCTAGAGACTATTCTGCGTGAAAATCCCAGGAGATCAGCAGTTACAGAAATACTCAAACCAGCCCGTCTGGCACCAACAATCATGCCATGGTCGAAATCACTGAGATCACATTTTTCCTCCATTCTGATGATTGATGTGAACATTAACTGAAACTCCTGACCCATACCTGCATGATTTTATGCATTTCACTGCTGCCACACGATTGGCTGATTAGATAATTGCATGAATAAGTAGGTATACAGGTGTTCCTAATAAAGTGCTCAGTGAGTGTATATTTTATTTTTTATTTTGAAAGATGCATTTTGTCCCCAGAATGGTGTATTAATAATACGCAACAGTCTGGTTCCACAAGTTAAAATCCCATTCAGTTTTTCCACATAGGGAATTGATTTTTAACAATAACATAAACATTTAAAGACAGATCTACCATGAGCTTCGAGGTTGTTAATCAATGGTATATGCTTCTGTTGAAGCCATCCATTTGCATTATTTCCTTCATTTAAAAAAAAATAAAATAAAATAAAAAAAAAAGTTCAGAGTTTCTAGCAAAGAACTACACCTCGGAGCTAGCAGATTTGGTTCATGGCTTAGAAATCATTTATGAAATCCCTATGGAAAATATACTTCCAGAACCAAGATGGCTGAAAAAGTGGGCAGGCACTCTTGTACTCTATAGCATCTACCAGCAGGGACTAACTGGCCCATGCTAATCAGCCAAACCCTGAACCCTTGGCTTAAACCAGCATGAAATCCATCAACCAATCCAGCCATGTTTGTGCTTGTTAGTGCTGGTCTAGCTGGTGGACTAGCATAGCCAAGCTGTTCAACAGCAAAACCATGAAAAAAGGTATTCTATGTACCTAAAAGAGAGGACAAACTGAGAAAAGATATTAGGATATTAGCACTTTAAAAGATCATCCAAGAGACACTTTTAAATTTCACACACCAAATCAAGATGTGATGTCAAGATAACACTGTGTCTGCAAGGAAGGATGCCATTGAGAAAGTGAGAAAGAGTTAATCTGTGGTAATGAGGATCTGATGAGTTCACACATTCAATAATTGAGAAGTGAAAGGGAGTTCAATCATTTCACAGATAAAGCAAGAGGTCCCTCATGGGTGAGATAGGAAGCAGAAGAGATACAGACTCTGGGAATTGCAGGATTTCAGGACTATACATTTTTATTACAGGGGATATCTGTGTGTGTGTGTGTGTGTGTGTGTGTGTGTGTGTGTGTGTGTGTGTGTGTGTGTGTGTGTGTGTGTGACACAGATGGAGCAAAAGAAAGGGTACAGGAAGGATTTGTGGATGTGTTTACAAATCTGGGAGAGGTTTCAATAGATGAAAAAGGACTGAAATAGGAGAAACAATTAAGATATGTAAGAGATCCTTTTTGTGCTTTCTCTTTCCTATAGGTGGCTTAAAATATGTTGGTGTTTAAAAATTTTAAAGGGTTTTGTTGAAGAATGAAGTAAATGTGATGCAAATATTTAGCCTTCATATTTACAGTTAATCATACAGTACCTAAAACACACAGACCACCATCATCTATAACCCATGACAATGTTACAAAATTGCAACTGATAAACTCCACACAAGACTCATCTCATCTGTTTGAAGTTCTCCAAACTTTCACACACAAATCGGACAATGTTTCTACTTGATATTTAGGCTTGGCTTTAACTTATTGGACAGCCATTTAGTTGTGTCTTTTCTTTTGCACCAAGGCTATAGATAACCATGGCAACCTCAACCTCACATTGTCTCCAGGACTGAAGGCTTGAAAACAATGCATGCAGTTATAAAAGGTGTTTGTGTGCATGCGTATGTGCGTGTGTCAGTGATAGATGAACTGCAGCGTGCTCAGATATATGACTCTGTGTCTGACTCCACTACAGACCTGCCACTGTTTCAGCTGCAAACATTTCAATCTCAACTTCCTACAGACAGGGAGAGAGAATTTAGGGAGAGAGAAAAGAGAGGAAGAGGCAAGGAGGAAGAGAAAGAGACAGATTAGGCAGGAGTGCTTTTAAAACTAACAGGACACAAAGAGCTAATTCAGAACCCAGTCTGCACCTGCCTCCATACACTGTAAAGACACACACACTCTCACAGTAAAACTTTGCACAGACAAGAATGCCCTGTCACTGCATCTTTGTGTTTTCACGCTCAAATAGGCACGTTAGCCACTTTTTGCTTCTTGAATCAAAGAAAGAAAAAAGAAAGAACTTCATTGCACTTTATTGTATACATACAGTGGCCCACTTCTTGGTGTGGTGAAAACGTTACTCTGTGATATTTGTGTATTGTACTAAGTCAAGTAAAAATGTCTGAACTGCATTTTTGATTATCTGTTGTGATATTAGTATGAAGCATTTTGAAAATTTACAACTTGTAAAAATAGTAACAAAGCAAGTAAAAATAAAAGCTGTGAAAATGTATGAATGCTTTTGAATTATACAACAAACTATGACTTTATTTCCACTAAAACAAATTACCTTGAAACCAGTTAAAAGTAATTGCAAAAATGACAAAAAAGTAATAATAATAATAATAAAATAAAAAGTGAGTTCTGAGAAAAGGTCATGCAACATTTGTTTGCAGATGCCATTTGGTTTGGTATTCTATTTTCTAATGCAAAGAAATGTATACATTTTTAAGTGTGACTTAAAGGAATATTCCAGTTTCACTACAAGTTAAGCTCAGTCAACAGCATTTGTGGCATAATGTTAATTACCACAAAAATTTATTTCGACGTGTTCCTCTTTTTCTTTAAAAAAAGCAAAAATTGGAGGGCCTGGGTAGTTTAGCAAGTAAAGACGCTGACTACCACACCTGGAGTCGCAAGTTTGAATCCAGGGCGTGCTGAGTGAATCCATTCAGGCTTCCTAAGCAACCAATTGGCCCGGCTGCTAGGGTGGGTAGAGTCACGTTGGGTTAACCTCCTCGTGGTCGTTATAATGTGGTTCTCGCTCTCGGTGGGGAGTGAGTTGTGCGTGGATGCTGCGGAGAATAGCGTGAAGCCTATGCACATGCTATGTCTCCGCGGTAATGTGCTCAACAAGCTATGTGATAAGATTAACGGTCTCAGATGCGGAGGCAGCTGAGATTCGTCCTCCGCCACCCGGATTGAGGCGAGTCACTACGCCACCACAAGGACTTAAAGTGAATTGGGAATTGGGCATTCCAAACTGGGGGAAAAAAATAAATAAATAAATTTGGAGGGTTTAAAGGCAGAAATGTGAAACTTATAACTTTATAAAAACACTTACATTAATTCTTCTGTTAAAACTTGTGTATTGTGTACTTGTATATTATTGAGCTGTAAAGTTGTTTTCAGTATATCAGCATTTTTTTACAGTCGTTTTAGAGTTTATGCGTTTCAGCATTATGTCATCGTGGCAAAAAAGTTGAAAAATTGGATGTAATGTTAAACAGAAAAGGCTAGAAAGCAATTTTAAAACAATGAAATCATGTTAACACATATTTTGTTATATCTTGTGGCTATACTTTTGAAACATTGAATATTTTAACGTTACGGATTGGCCCCACTTTCATTGTAAGTGCCTCACTGTCACCCAGATTAGGAGAGACTGTAGATTGAGTTTAACTTGTATTGAACCTGGAATGTACAGTACATTTAAGTGTCTGAAATTGTCTCAGTAATTTTTAGGGCCACTGCACAACAATTTATAACAGACTGCACAACAAACAAACACCCTTTACACATCTTTGCACACTGTCATTCCTTATGAACATACACATTTACTCATACACTCTAGCACATTTTCACGCTAACAAGAGGCTACAGGTCTGTTCGCGGTTCCTAAGCAGTATGCAAGGTGGAGGAGTCTGAGCTGTGCTCTTTTAAGAGCAAGAAAAAGAAAAAGGGGGCAGCCAACAGAATGGGGGCTGGCACTACCCTGTGTGCCAGGCTGTTTGGCAGCTGATGAGCCCTTTTCAGGTAGCATCTGTAGTAAAACTTCCAGCCACACATGATGTACACACTCCTGTGTGAATGTTGTGTGCGTTGGACACTGAGACGTTATTTTGGGGGGTAAGCTGTTAAAGCAGATTATGTACCGTGTACTGTGTGTGTATGTGTGGAGAAAGAAGATATTAAGCAGAGAGTTGTAAAAGTGTTAATGCCTTTCAGAGTAGGTCTGAATGATTATGACACAAATTGTCATTGTGGATTATTTCCCTTGATATTGTAACTGTGATTATTAATTTAGATTAATATAATTTACATTAAAATGCTTATTTTGTGTGGGGTGAATGAAATTTTCTTTGTGTAGGCTTCATTTCCAAAAACAACATTTGAATTTTGTTCCTACTTCATTGCTGTGATATTGTTATATTCTAATGGGAGATTCTAGTTTTGTCACGCCATTACTTATAGGCTTATGTAGTCAACGGAGATGTCTGTGATTGTTTACAATACTCAACCACTGAACAAAAAAATGTAGGTACAACATTTTTATATTAAAATCGAATGCTGAAACAGACACTTTTATAATTAGTTAATTGCAGCAGCAGTATTTGTAATCTTGATTATTTTTTCAATTAATGGTGCAGCCCTTTTGCAGAGTGTTTAACAATAAAACAGTTCACTTGCTTTTGCCTTTTTAGTAATTACGCAATAATAACACAAGAACACCTGTCAGGCTTCTATACAACTGAACGAAAATATCCTTGCAATTTATATTAATTTGTATTTAATCTGTAAAGCAGATTATACAAACTTTTTTTATTCAATGTATATTGTTTTTCGATGAAATCTGCTAGAGCTCAGTCGCGCTCTTGTTCACTTTTAAATATACTTCGATGACTTCGTGTGAACTACTTTCATGATACTTTTATGCTGTTTTTGTCCTCTGAGATTAACAGCTGTGGTCACTATGAACTGTTGTTGAACTGTCAAAATCTTTGCTTTTGTATTCCACTGAAGAAGAAAAAAACAGGATATACAGGTTTTAAATGCCATGTGAGAGTGAGTAAATAATTGAGGAATTGTCATTTTTGACTGAATTATTCCTTTAAGAGAAGTTTCAGTAACATTCAAATACGCTTTATGAATGTCTGTCATCAATCTATCTAATACTCCCTTTGTATCACACAGTGTATTAAGGTATATCACTTGTCAGCATGAATAGCTTTTTAGGTTTGTGGAGACATAGCACCATCCTCTGGTAACATTTAACACTGCCCAGGGCACTCTTAATTGCTCTTGTTGTAAATAATTGCAGGTTTTCTTGTCCTTTCATTCTCATGATGGTTTTGATTACAAGAAAGATTGAGAAATGTGATGTGAAATCTGGCTGATAACTGCTGTGATTGCCAGTTGTATTTGTACTGGCCATTTAAAAAAAAAAGATGCAGACAGTTGGGATTAATCCCACACAGAAAAACAGCCAGTGTAACAGCCTGACCTCATCTCAACCCCTGTGCTGGGAAAACAATCCACATTTTACAGGTCTGCCTCAGGTTATTGGCCTTATGCTCCATTTGACCTGACACAAAGAAGTGCATTACAGAATGGTGAGAGAGGGACAAGAGGTTGGTTGTGGTACAGAAGTGTCCCCTGCCCTCCCGCTGTATGCTTTTATTGACATTGCAACACACACACACATACACACACACACACACACACACACACACACATATAAAGCATTCAGTCATGTTTACCTTGTGTGCCTCTAAAGATTTATTTTGACTCTAGATGTTTTTAGCTTAGCCAAGCAAACCACTGGTATTTCCTCTACATCTCTCTGCCATATACAAGCCTCTTTGTGTGTATTTATATTTAAGCCATACTGTAGTGAATGCTCCGTGGTTATCTGTCCTCTGTAGGCTGATTCTGCCACTCATAAGCATATTCATAAGAACTAGATCCAGAGCCACTTTTATTCACCACATGTACAGAACTGGAGTCAGTTCAGAATAGTTCAGAATGTTCTCTTTTTACAGTGTAGTTCCAATCACAAAACAATAAACAAATCTTATAATACAAATAATAACAACACCACATTAATCAATATATTATCTTATACATTTATGGAAATCAAATGTTTATTTATTTATTTATTTTGCATACTGAAATTATCAATAATTATCTAATTATCAACATAGAAAACAATTGGCCAAGCAACAACACTGCAACATTATTATGTTATTATTATTATTATTGTTATTATTAATAATAGTATTGTATTATTAATATATAATATTATTATTAATTTATTATTAATTTATTAATGTACAATCCAAGTTACTTTTTTATGTACTTAGCAAACATATTTATACAGTATATTTTAAGTCCTCTCTCATCCAGCTCTTTCCTCCTAGTGGTACTTTGTTCTTGCGAACAATATTTTCATTTTCTTGCTTTAACTGGGGACTCCTGAGCTTCTAGCCATCTTTCAAAAGTTTTACACTGATAAGCCAAAACATTATGACCACCTGCCTAATATGCTGTTGGTCCTCCGCATGTCACAAAAACAGCACCGACCCACCGAGGCGTGGACTCTACAAGACCGTTGAAGGTGTCCTGTGGTATCTGACATTATCAGCAGATCCTTCGAGTCCTGTAAGTTGCAAGGTGAAGCCACCATGGATCGGACTTGTTAGTCCAGCACATCCCACAGATGCTCAATCGGATTGAGATCGGATTGAGGCACCTTGAACACTTCATCGTGTTCCTCAAACCATTCCCGAACAATGTGTGCAGTGTGGCAGGGTGCATTATTCTGCTGAAAGAGGCCAGTGCCATCAGTGAATACCATTGTCATGAAGAGGTGTGCCTGGTCTGCAACAATGTTTAGGTAGGTGGCACGTGTTAAATTGATGTCCACATGAATGGCCAGACCCAGGGTTTCACAGCAGAACATTGCCCAGAGCATCACACTTCCTCCACCAGCTTGTCGTCTTCCCTCAGTGCATCCTGGTGTCATCACTTCCAATGGCACACACATACACGGCCGTCCATGTGATGTCAAAGAAAATGGGACATATCAGACCAGATGACCTTCTTCCACTGCTACAAAGTTCAATTCTGACGCTTGCGTGCCCATTGTAGGCACTTTCAACAGTGGACAGGGGTCATCATAGGCACTCCGACCGGTCTGCAGCTACGCAGCCCATTACGCAGCAGGGTGCGATGCACTGTGTTGTGACACATTCCTCCTGTAACCATCATTCAAATTTTCTATGACTTGTGCCACAGTAGACCTTCTGTCGGTTCGGACTAGACGGGATAGCCCTTGTGCATCAATGAGCCTTGGGTGCCCAACACCATGTTGCCGGTTAGTGGTTTATCCCTCCTTGGAAAACTGATGTAGGTACTCACCACTGCTCACCAGGAGCACCCCACAAGCCTTGCCATTCCAGAGATGATCTGACCCAGTCATCTTGCCATAACAATTTGGCCCTTGTCAAAATCGCTCAGGACTTATGCATGTTCTGCATTCAACACGTTCACTACGAGAACTGATTGTTTGCTTAACATCTAATCTACCCAGACCTTGACATGTGGCTTTGTTAGGAGATGATCAACTTTATTCACATTACCAATTAACTTGTTAGGTATGGAAATAGTGAGACTGTGGACCAATATGAGAGATGTGAAAGGAGCCTCACCAGTATGTATGATACCGGTTGCTTGGGGCAATGGTCAAATATACAGTTTAGCAATCATTATACAAAAATGCTGCAATTGGCCAATCAAAATCAAGTATTCCAGAGTGCTGTGTAATAATGATATGTTATTATACAGTATATCATCATGTGTCAATTATGTGTTCTTCAGAAGAATAAAAAATAGAAATATAATCTTTGGGAATGATATCTGTACAGAACATGACAGGAATAGTGACCAATACATGAGTGGGATTTTATCAGTGACAGAATAAGAGGAGAAATTGGGAAGTGGAGCCAAGTGAAACAAAGAAAAAATGAGACAAAGAAAGGGAGCGAGACGGTGTATTGTAAATGAGCAGCACAGAAAATATCTACCTCTTACCATCTGTCTCTGTCACCGCACTCCAAGAAGAGGGGAGCACAGCCTCTTTTACTCTTTTCTCTGTCTGACTCTCACACTCCTCTTACTTCTCATGTCTTTTATTCTGTCATCCAGATGCCAAAAGCCTGAGGTGAACTCATAATGAGGTTGTGAATCTCACTTTTCCTATTGTTTCCCTGGAGTAATACACACACGCACACACACACTCTCATACAGTTGTTGGGTTACCTCTCAATGTACAGACAACAGCAGGCCTTGATCTTTGCTCTGCAGTAGCAGAACAATGACAGCATGTCTCAGATAGAGGTAAGGCCCACTAATGATGTGATGCGTGCACATATATATGAATAATGTATCTCCTTCCTGCATTGCTATTTACACGCATTTTCACATCCCTGTTAGAGAACTACTACAGTATTTTTAAAGATATTTAAACATTTTATAGTATATACACTCACTGAGCACTTTATTAAGAACACCTTTACACCTACTTATTCATGCGATTATCTTATCAGCCAAACATGTGGCAGCAGTGCACTACATAAAATCATGCAGATATGGGTCAGGAGCTTCAGTTTACGTTCAAATCAACCATCAGAATTAGGGGAAAAAATCCTGTTAGTGGCAGTTCTGCAGACGGAAACGCCTTGTTGATGAGAGAGGTCAATAGTGTTCCTAATAAAGTGCTCAGTAAGTGTATTTTTTACTATATAGCTCATTCTTGGAAAATTGTGTCATTTGAGACATATGACTTTTAATTACAGTTGAAGTCAGAAGTTTACATACACCATAGCCAAATACATTTAAACTCAGTTTTTAACAATTCCTGACATTTAATCATAGAAAACATTCCCTGTCTTGGGTCAGTTATGATCATTATTTTAAGAATGTGAAATGCCAGAATAATAGTAGAGAGAATGGTTTATTTCAGCTTTTATTTCTTTCATCACATTCCCAGTGGGTCAGAAGTTTACATACACTTTGTTAGTATTTTGTAGCATTGCCTTTAAATTGTTTAACTTGGGTCAAATGTTTTGGGTAGCCTTCCACAAGCTTCTCACAATAAGTTGCTGGAATTTTGGCCCATTCCTCCAGACAGAACTGGTGTAACTGAGTCAGGTTTGTAGACCTCCTTGCTCGCACACGCTTTTTCAGTTCTGCCCAAAATCAGATTGAGGTTAGGGCTTTGTGATGATCACTCCAATACCTTGACTTTGTTGTCCTTAAGCTATTTTGCCACAACTTTGGGGGTATGCTTGGGGTCACTGTCCATTTGGAAGACCCATTTGCGACCGAGCTTTAACTTCCTAGCTGATGTCTTGAGATGTTGCTTCAATATATCCTACATCATTTTCCTTCCTTATGATGCCATCTATTTTGTGAAGTGCACCAGTCCCTCCTGCAGCAAAGCACCCCCACAACATGATGCTGCCACCCCATGCTTCACAGTTGGGATGGTGTTCTTTGGCTTGCAAGCCTCACCCTTTTTCCTCCAAACATAACAATATTCATTATGGCCAAATGCCAATTTTTGTTTTTTTTTGTTTCATCAGACCAGAGTATATTTCTCCAAAAAGCAAGATCTCATGTGCACTAAGCAAACTGTAGTCTGGCTTTTTATGGTGGTTTTGCAGCAGTGGCTTCTTCCTTGCTGAGCAGCCTTTCAGGTTATGTCGATATAGGACTTGTTTTATTGTGGATATAGATACTTGTCTACCTGTTTCCTTCAGCATCTTCACAGGGTACTTTGCTGTTGTTCTGGGATTTATTTGCACTTTTCGCACCAAACTACGTTCATCTCTAGGAGATAGAATGCCTCTCCTTTCTGAGCAGTATGATGGCTGCGTGGTCCCATGGTGTTTATACTTGGCATACTGTTGTTTGTACAGATGAACATGGTACCTTCAGGCATTTGGAAACTGCTCCCAAGGATGAACCAGACTTGTGGAGGTCCACAATTTCAGAGGTCTTGGCTGATTTCTTTTGATTTTCCCATTATGTCAAGCAAAGAGGCACTGAGTTTGAAGGTAGGCCTTAAAATACATCCACAGGTATAGCTCCAATTGACTCTAATTAGCCAATTAGCCTATCAGAAGCAGTGTATGTAAACATCTGACCCACTGGAATTGTGATATAGTCAATTAAAAGTGAAACAATCTGTCTGTAAACAACTGTTTGAAAAATTACTCGTAGATGTAGTAGATGTTCTTAACAACTTGCCAAAACTATAGTTTGCTAATATGAAATCTGTGGAGTGGTTTGTTTTAATGACTTCAACCTAAGTGTATGTAAACTTCTGTAGACTTCAACTGTAATAGTAGAAATAGCAAAAAAAATCAAGATATATTTAACTCTTAGTGTGTAATGCAAAAGAAATATAAAATATCTTAATATTTGTTTTTCAACTGAATTTCAGCCAATTTGCATCACCCCATTCATCAATTAAATACATTTTCATTTTATAAAGAATTTAAATATAGTGCTTTCACTGTCAATTACTTTTTTTACCTTATGATCCAAATTTCAGTCCTGAAACATTTTGAATTTGAGGTTGTGAATTTGGGTCTGTTCAGCTGCACTTCAGTTATTTACAGAATGAATTTAGCTCCATCTTTTGATGAAATTGTGAATAACACGCTGGGATTTGCACATGAAAAAATAAAAAGCGTGTCTCTCTCTCTCTCTCTCTCTCTCTCTCTCTCTCTCTCTCTCTCTCTCTCTCTCTCAAATTAGCTTTATTGGCATGAGTATACAATGTACAATGTTGCCAAAGCATTCATTAACAAAAAACAAAACAAACAAACAGAGAAAAAAAAAAAACATTAAAAAGTCAAATAATAAAATAATAATAATCATCATCATACAAGTAAGTGCACAAAATGTAAAGAAAAGTAACTACAGAGAACAATGAGTAACAGTAATAGTGTATATTTGGGTTCCCAGATTTCTCTGCCATACAGAAGGTTGGGTTTGATGACACTGTCAAATATTTTCAGCCACAGTTTGATTGGGGGGTTAAATTTGAATATTATACACTGTAAAAAGCCCTGCGAGCCATGTCTGGTAGGTCCTTTACAGCCATGTCAAATTGTGCAGAAGCCGATATTGTCAGACCTAAATAACTGTAACTGGTAACATGGCTAAGAATTTCTGCCCCAAATGTAAAGACATATTTTTTGTATTTAAGATTATTTTTCTTTTGAAAAATTATGACTTTAGACATGTCCATGTTTACTGGTAAAGCCCAGTTACTGCAGTTATTTTCTAGAATTGAGAGGCATTCACATTATACCCAAAACAAATTATATCTCATGTTTAACCACAACTACAGAGGCATCAGAGACAGCGGCAAATTTCAAAAGGACTTGCCGAGATAAGGCTGTTCTCGGCAGGGAACCACGAGCGCTGACCGCCCGATCACCTTGATAGCTAGCGGGACATCACATTTCCGAAAACGTCAGAACAAATTTTCAAGTAGGTTCTATCGTGATAAATCGACCACAGGTTTGAAGTTTAAACAACTGAATTCTTGCCTAAAAAAATCTTAAAACTACATTCCGTGACACAACAACAGTAGTATTTCAAAAATTATAATTACAGTTGTGCGCTTTCTCCTCCGCCATTGCCGCTGGTTGGTGCAAAATGCATTCTGGGATTCTTGGCTTTCCCAAGTCCACATAAGTCACCTCCCGATGCATCCTCGATAAAACTGGCGGATCAAGAACACATCCGGGCATTTGGACTGTACTTGGCTAGATGCAGACTTTGAATTGGAACAATACTTGGGCTGCGACTGATGACATTTCACAAGTCCACAAGAACACAAGTACAGACAAGAACGCTTACTGAGAAATGCCTAATGTGTTTTTAATTTGATAACAATCGTAGTTCTTTTCTTGACATTTGACATTCTTTGTCAAACTGGTCAGTTTTAACAATTTTCTGTTCATTTTGATTATTTTTCAATAATTTGATGGCAATTGTGAAAAAGATTTTTATTTAATTTTGTCAAAATGTAGTGAAGAGAAACAAATCTATCATGTTCTCAACCTGAGTGCTGTGGAGATCAGCTTCATACTGGGCTGGACTATCTTTTCTCCAGAAGAATCTGGTTGGGAGGGGATACAGTTTAAACTTCTTATCTGAAGATGGTAGAAGACTGGCTGACTTGTTCAGACTAATGACAATGTTACAGTGGTCTGAGAAAGGTAGCTGTGACATTACTGTGAAGTAATTTATCTTGTTTTGGTCTAGATCTGTGATGGCATAGTCCACTGTGCTGCTGCCTAGAGTGGGCAGTAGGTAAATCGACCCAGAGAATCACCCTTTGTTCTGCCATTCACTATATTGAGACCCAGGCTTTTACAGAGCTGCAGAATTTGCTTTCCATTTCTGTTTATCATGTTGTCATAGTTCAGACGTGGTTTAGTAGGATGTTTGTATTGATGTCTATTTGTATTATTAATAATAAACTTATCACCAACTGAACTAATATAATACAGTTATTTCCCAGTTCTTGCATTCAGATCCCCCATTATCAGGACTGAGCCAAGAGACTGAAACTGAATGGTCTCAGATTGTATTGGGCTGAAGATCTCCTCACTATAATCGGGTGACTTATGTGGAGGGATGTAGGGGGGGCACACAGGTAAGTATCCTCATCTGTACAAATGAGTTCCTTTATCATTTTAATCCAAATATGTGTTCTCCCTTTTTTAACAGGCTGAATGTAGTGGAAAAGATGTTCTTTATATCAAACAATAATTCCTCCTGAATATCTTCCATTTTTAACATGTGGGTGTTTCACTGATGGAATATGTAATTCTCAAAGAAGTGTACGTTTTAGACTCTAATCAACTCCATGTCTCAAGTAATATTATGATATCTCAACTATATACAATATAGCAGCAGAAAACTTGTTGAAAATGTTGTAGCTTGTGATTTTAAGTGATGACATTGTGATTTTACCAGAAATAAGAATGTATGATTCCTGACCCAATCATTTAATGAAATATACTGAATTAAATGAAGTACCTTAGAATATCAACTGTATAACAAAAAGAGAAGATACAGTAAAATAAATAATAATGAATATGCTTAAATTAAGCTGTTGATAATCAACTTAATATATTGTTACATAAATGTTTCAGCATGTTTTTTATCTGGCTGAGGTCACTTGTATCTCTTCCTGTCACAACAGCAGCATAGCTGTCTATCTGTCTCCTCACAGTCAGGGGGTGTGTTCTCAGAGCTTTTCAGTGTTACATCCTTGATTGTTTTAGCAAATATTCTCATGCCCTCTCGATGAATGTGGAGACGGTCATATAGATGCTCATGAGTAATGCGCTGATGATTTGCTATATGTACATTCGGCATGAGTGCACACATATCAGTTATCTCTGCATTGATGGCATTGATGATGTTTTGTGGAACGTCTCTGCGAGGCAGCAGTGTAGGATGACTTTGGCACTGGGGTAGATTCCTCTAGCTGATTTCCCCATGTTGATGAGAGCTTTGACAACATCCACTCTTCTGGTGCTGAGGTCGTTTGTCCCAGTGTGCAGTATGATGTGTGATGGTGTTCCCAAAACATCCTCTCTCAGCAGCTTCAAAGCAGAGTGAGAGGTGGGACACTAGAGTTTCCTCGCAGTTCTCCCGGGGAACAGTCGTCTTTGGTCCAGGTGCTTGCCGTTAGAGTCACAGAGGATGATGATGTTGTGTTGTCTCTTCTGTTCTCTGTTTGATGTTGTTGTGGTCTGTGGATATCTCTGTCTGGTGTTGTGTCTTTTTTCATGGAGTGGTGGTGGCATAGTGGACTACAGCACTGAACTGGTAAGCAAAAGGTTGTTGGTTCAATCCCCACAGCCACCACCACTGTGTCCTTGAGCAAGGCACTTAACTCCAGGTTGCTCCAGGGGGATTGTCCCTGTAATAAAGTGCACTGTAAGTCGCTTTGGATAAAAGCATCTGCCAAATGTATGCTGAGGTGGCTGAGCTGGTAGAGGTTGTTGGTAGTTTCCTCTTTAAACAGGAAGTAGTCCTGCTCCAGCTCAGCAATGTTGTCTCTCAAGGCCTTGACCTTGGGGAGATGCAGGAGAAACAGGGTGTTTGTGTGCTACAGGGGTGCTTGAGCTGAGGGCTCTGTTTGTGACTATTGTGGTGCAGGACTTTACACTGCTCTTCACCTCAGGATCTTTCTTTAACTTCTGAACCTCCATTTTATAGTTTTTGAAACTCTTCTGGAATTCATCAAGGCTGGGTTCTAATCCCTGGACCATGACTGTACCATTGTGGTACAAGTTTACAGTCAACTTTATCACTTTTTCACCTTCCAGAGTGATTTGTCTACCTTTACTGATGCCACATTTCCTGCTGCAGTTCATGGCAGTTATGAGAGTGCTGTGCCAGGCTGATGGCTGATCAGTGAAGAAGAGCAGGTTACACCAGACTCTGTTGTGTTCTGGCCCACAGTAGTCAGACAGCAGCATCTCTGGATTCTCTCTCAGGATCATCTCATTCATCTTCTTATCTTTGTTTGATTTAACTTCTGCTGAATATATTATCTCAAGCTCTTCTTAATTTTTGAAAGAAGCTACTGCCTTAGGCAGGCCCAAGCTGTGGTCAACAGTTTTAACTGCCATGGAATGTTAGCCTGGCTAGCAGTTAGCTTGATGTATTTATTATATGTAATTTTTTATGTGATATTTAAGTTTCTTAGAGTTCTTACCTTAAAATCATCTGCCTCTTTTGTTCTTTTGCCATTCTCTGGCAAAAATGTAAGTTACAGCAGGAGCTGATATTTTTGGCTGCCAACTGCGCTCTCTCTCTCTCTCTCTCTCTCTCTCTCTCTCTCTCTCTCTTGCACATGCATGGATGAGTGACTGCGAGAGGTGTTTGAGCATCTGAGTGAGTGCTGACGGTGTTCTTTCTGTAAGTTTTCTTTACATTTCCTACTTTCTTTTAGATCAGTTAATTTTTTGAAGGTGTAATTTAAACTTTTTGTGTTAAGTGTCGCTGAAATGGGGATAAATTCTGATGTTTTTTTTTTTCTTTAACTGCACGGCATGGATGTAAATGCATGCCAGATGAATCGATCACAGTTGAAGAAGTTTTAAATGCTATCAGTGATGAAATAGGTGCTCATAATATCTTGTTGGCATCTAGGATGAATAAAGCCCTCGTTATTTCTCTTAAAGAGGAGTCGATTGTAGATGTTTTGGTTGAGGGTGGATTGTCTGTAAGGGATGTTTTCTTGCCAGTTTTACCGTTGTCTAACTTAGCCAAAAAAGTAATGCTATCTAATGTACCCCCGTTTATTTTTAACGATTCATTAGAGCGCTTACTTGGTCGCTACGGCAAATTGGTGGGACCGATAAAAATGATTCCTCTTGGACTAAAAAACCCGGATCTGAAACATATTATGTCTTTCAGGCGCCAAACACACATGGTTTTGAACGCAGATTGTCAGTCCTTAAATGTTTCTGCGAAGATAACTTTACATGGCAAGGATTACACAATATTCATTAGCACAGACTCGATGAAATGTTTCAGTTTTGGCAGATATGGACATAAAAAACAGGCATGTCCATTGATTATTGAGGCTGAGAGTGTAGTTGAGAATGAGGTTGAACCTGCTAATGTACAGCAAGTAACCCCAGCTCTAGAAAACCATAGTCTGGGTGAGAACAGCAATGGAAAAATAATGAACAAATTGAAATGTTGACTCTGTCTGATGATAGAGAACATCAAATTGAAGTTGAATCAGCAAGCAATGTGAGTGCAAATGAAAATTCTGTGGACAAAGATGCACTTTTGAATGATGGAGTAGAAGTTTGCAGTGACTCTGCAATAGTTGCTGCTGAAAAAAGTGAATTGAATGATTCTGGCAAACAGATTAAGTCTGCGGGGGAGACACAAATGTTGGTTGAGAATTTGTCACAGGATATTATAGACCCACTGTAAGAACAAGAACAAGGTGAATCTCAGTTGATTGATTATGATTCTAATAGTGTTACATCGGATGAAACAGATGTGACTGAAATTAATTCTCAAGGAAATTTTGAAGAGAAAACCTCCAGTTTTAAACTGAAGTCTCATTATTCTGTTCAGCAGATTAATAATTTTCTTGATGCTACATTTAATCACAATTAAACTAGAGACCTTTTTTCCTGATTTACAACTTTTTGTTGAATCTTTTTCTATGGCTATGAGAAAAGCTACACTTGAGGAACTTGACCAGCCCAAACGTTACAGACTTAAGAAACACCTGAGTGCTGTTAAGAAAAGACTGAAAATCTGTCATAAGAAACATTAATTTAGTTATGATTCTCCATGCATTTATTGTTTTTTTTTTTTTGTTTGTTTGTTTGTTTGTTTTTTTTGCCCCATCTTTATTTACTATATGGCATTTTTAAACATCGGAACCTTTAATATTAATGGTTGCCGGGGCACAGCAAAGAGAGCTGCTTTATTTGATTATTTAGTCTTAAAAAAGCAGATATAATCTTGCTTCAAGAAACCCATACAGATTTACAAAATCAAGCACACTGGGTTGGAGATTGGAAGGGCAATGCCTTTTTGAGTCATGGAACAAATTTAAGTGCAGGTGTTGCCATGCTCTTTTCATCACGTATTGGTAAACAACCAGTAATGCTAGAAATTACGCCTGGTAGAATTTTACGTGCCGATATTACTCTTGGTGAAATTGATTTCACTTTATTTAATGTTTATGCACCAAGTGTTGGTCAGGAGCGTGTACTTTTCAGAAAACTTTCTGATGCTCTGCTGCAGTGTCCTCAAGATAATGGTGTTGTAATGGGGGGTGATTTTAATTGTACAATAACTCCAGCATTAGACAGAAATCACGATGAACCCCATGCATTATCTGCTGGAACTTTTAAAAACCTTATTAATCGCCATGACTTGATTGATTTATGGAGGGAGGCATTTCCTGGGGTCAGACAATATACTTGGTTAAAAAGAAATTCAAATAACTTGTCTGGAGCCAGACTGGATTGCTTCTTTGTTAGAAAAAGACATAGAGATAGATTTTTTAATAGCTGTATTTCTCCTTCTTTTTTGTCTGATCACCATTATTTTTCAATGTCTGTCTCTGTTGTATCTCCTAAAATCAATAAATCACATTGGCATTTTAATAATAGACTTTTACAAGATCATAACTTTCTTCAATCTTTCAATCTTTTCTGGAAATCTTGGAGAGAAGAGAGAAATAGATTTAAATCACTAAGTCAATGGTGGGACATTGGCAAAGTCCATATAAAGATGTTTTGCCAACAATATACTGCGCAAAGTATCAGAAACCTAAAAGAAAAAATGAAGTCTCTTGAACGAAGCATCCTTGAACAAAGTGTCAGTAATATTCATGATGACTCAACTGCGATTGATCACATCACAGAGAATAAGCTTCTTTTGAAAAAAACTGTTGGAGGAAAGAGGAAAATTTGCCTTTTTAAGAACTAGATTTTCCCAACTAAATGAAATGGACCTTCCCACCACATATTTTTTTGGTCTTGAAAAAAAGCCAAGGGAAGAGAAACAATTTCATCAATTGAAACTTCCAAATGGGCAAGTGACAACTGATCAACAAGAGATTCAATCTTGTACCATTTCTTTCTATAAGGACTTGTTTTGTTCTGACCAGTGTGATGATTCAACAACAGACCGATTTCTACAGGATTTGCCGAACATTTCAGAGGACGAACAGATAAAGCTTGACAATCCTTTAACTTTCTCTGAGGTTTCACAGGCTGTTCAGGAGTTGAGCCTCAGGAAGTCACCTGGGTTGGATGGACTCTCAGTGGAATTTTACAGATCCTTTTGGAATCTAATTGGCCAAGATTTGTATGATGTCCTTTTAGGATGCATTAATGAAGGGACTCTGCCTTTGAGTTGCCAGAAAGCATTGTTAACATTGATCCCCAAAAAAGGAGACCTTGGATGCCTAAAAACTGGCGACCAGTTCACTTTTATATGGCGATTTTAAAATCTTGTCGAAAACATTGACTAACAGACTTAAACTACATATGGCAACCATAATTCATGTGGATCAAACTTTTTGCATCCCTAAACGGACAATATTTGATCATTTATTCTTTGTGAGAGACATCATTACAATTGCAAAAAGAAATAATTTGGACATTGGTTTGCTTTCCTTGGACCAGGAAAAAGCTTTTGACAGAGTAGACCACCACTACATGTTTAAGACTCTGGAAGCTTTTGGATTCAGTCCATATTTTGTGTCATGTATTAAGCTGCTGTACAGTGATATTTATAGTATGCTTAAGATTAATGGGTCATTGACTAGATCATTTTCGGTGACTAGAGGCATAAGGCAAGGTTGTCCTCTATCTGGTCTTCTCTATGCAATGTCAATATAACCTTTTTTAATCATGTTGAGGAAACAGTTATGTGGTGTTTCTCTTCCTGGTTCTCCTAAAATAGCCCCCATTAAACTTACTGCATATGCAGATGATGTAACAATAGTTATAAAGAATTCTGAGGATGTTAACAGATTCATTTCTTGTTTAATTAACTTCCAAAAAGCATCATCTGCATGCATTAATTAGGAAAAATGTACATCTTTATTGCTGGGTGACTGGCAAATTTTTGAACCTCCTAAATTGCCTAAACAGTGTACGTGGGGCAGGGATGGATTCAAAATGCTTGGAGTTTATTTTAGGAATGATCAATATGAAAAAAAGAACTGGGAAGGATTAGTTGATCGTGTAGATGGTAGACTTCAGAGGTGCTACTTTCACAACTTTCCTTTAGAGGAAGATGCTTAGTCATTAATATCTTAACCGCCTCAATGTTGTGGCACAATTTATTGTTTTAGACCCCCCTAAAGATTTGCTTAAAAGTGTTCAAAAAGCATTGGTTAAATTTTTCTGGAATGGCTGTCATTGGCTTCCTCCAGGGGTCCTTTACCTTCCTGTGGCAGAGGGAGGTCAAGGGCTCATAAATCTGGAGTCAAAGATCTTGGCAATGAGGTTGCATACATTGCAGAAACTCTTGTGTAGCTCAAATGATGTACCCTGGGTTGTGTTTGGGAGATCTATACTTAAAGATATTGGGGGAATAGGTATTGATAAGCAATTGTTTTTAATGCAGAGATCTTTTGTTAAAATGTTTTCTGATTTGTCTTTTAGTTTTTACGTGTCAGTGCTTAAATCATGGGATTTGTCTGAAGTATCAAGAACAGTTGATGAGCATTATGGTGTGGAAGAACCTCTTTTTTTAATCCTCTTATTGAGCTTCCATCAAATATATCACATTCTTTAATCAATAGATTTTTAAATGCTGGTATTACTAAAATTATTGATTTGATTGATATAAATAGAGGTCAGTGGAGAACTACACAGTCAGTTGCTGATCAGATTGGCTTGAATACTGTCAGAATTATAGAAGGATTTGTTAGGGGTTTTAAATCCTCCTTTCCTCTATCAATTGATAATTTTGTAAATCATGTTTTGAAGAATGGTGTTGTACTGCTGAATTTTCCTCAGTTAAAGGTAATTCCTAAAGATTGTGGAATTGATGAAGACATTGATTGTACTTCCTTATTAAAGGGTTATGGAAAATTAGTTTTTGATGATATAGGGAAAAAATATTGTATCACATATGTGTTAAAACTTTACATATGGATCAATTGAAAGAAAAAATGTATACTAAATGGAGATCTCAACTTTCTATATCTGAAGATATTTTTCCATCTTGGAGACTTCTGTACAAACCTCCCATTTCTAAAAGATGTGGAGATCTTCAGTGGAGATTGATCCATTGTATTTTAGCCGCAAACCAGTTTGTTGCAAAGGTGAATGAAAATGTTACATCAAATTGTCCATTTTGTGATGCTTTTGATACTGTTTTCCATATGTTTTGTGATTGCCCTAGACTTGATCCTATTTTTGTACTGTTAAGAAAAATAATTACAAAATTAGGTTTTCTGTATAATAATAGCTTATTTAAATTGGGCTGTTGTTATAGGAAATCTTTACAAGAACAATGCGTACTTGCTAATTTTGTAATAGGTCGAGCTAAATTAGCAATCCTGAAATCTCATCAGGCAAAAAATACAGGAAAAGATATTTGTATGGTAGCTTTATTTAAATCTTTAGTGGTTATAGAATATACATATTACAAGCACATTGATAATGTTCTTTTCTTTAAATGGAGATGGTATGTTAAGGAAATGCTGGTTACAGTGAATGAGTATGGAGGGTTGGATTTCAATTGGTAATGTAACTTATTTATTGAGTGTTTGAATTGTGTAGAATAAAGGTTTTGTAAAAGTCAAAAAGTCTCTCTCTCTCTCTCTCTCTCTCTCTCTCTCTCTCTCTCTCTCTCTCTCTCTCTCTCTCTCTCTCTCTGCATGTGCGTGCGTGCGTGTGTGTATGTATTTTGTTTTTAATTATGTAGATGCAGCCTAGCCTATGTTTAATTCAAATGTTGTAAGGTAATGTGTGTTACATATGTAGCATGCTTTATATAGACTACATAAAGAAACGTTTAAAATGTGCTAGTGGGTGCAGTTATTGACTGATGACATGTTCTCAAAGTAGGCTTACAAAGACAGACACAAGTTAATTTGCTGTAATATTCTCGAATCTTTATTTATGTCCTGTGTATAGCGAAGAATAGGCATAGCAACAGAGACATAACAAACCCTCGTCCATAAGGATTCGGTTTACGATTAGAATTTAGGGTTATTATGACTTAACCTAAAGTTAAATGAATGTGGCCCAGCTCTCTGATCTAGTGCTTCACTAACCCACTTTCAGCACTAGATGGAGTAGTGTTACAGACAGCACATATTTCCCCTGAGACTATCACAGACGTGGGGACATTGCTGGCTATGCCGGAAAAGCCCAAAGAAAAATAGATTTATTACATTATATAAATAGATAGCATAACTCTTAGCGCTGAAACCTACAGCAAACACATTCGCAACAATCTTTTATTTGTGATATTCAGAAAGTAGGCTATATCAATGGAACTTGCTATCTGCAATAGTCGCATACTGAAGAGCGTTTTCTTTATTCTTGTTAAATCTCCTTTTGCTTCTCCTAAATAAAAAATAAAAAATCGTAAAATAATATCGTGGCAAAAAGGGGAAAATAAAATCATAAATATTCTCAGCATGACAGACACTGATAGACATCGAGAGAAACAGATCAAATAAATAAACGTACAAGTGTACTAAATCAGACAACAGATTTCACTGTGACTTTTCTATCATGTTCCTGAAAGTGTGACATTTTGGTACTCATTTGTGGCACCAAAATACAACAAATATGTTATTAAATTAAACGAAGAAATACGAGAAATTATTACTGAATAAAAAGTTAATTGCAAAGAAGAATTTTCGATATTTTTCCGATAATTCGATACAGCCGGTTGCAGCAATTAAAATAATAATAATAATAATAATAATGTGTGTGTGGGTGTGTGTGTGTGTGTGTGTGTGTGTGTGTGTGTGTGTGTGTGTGTGTGTGTGTGTGTGTGTGTGTGTGTGTGTTACGAGTACGACTACATTTAATAATAATAAAAATGGTCAAAAAGCATATTTTTGATGCAACAACTTAAGTGAGTAGGATACTTTTAAAATCAGGCAATATATATATTATTTTTTTTATTTTTTTAAAGAAAACTTTAAAAAATAATAATAATAATAATCTAATTCTTTTCTGCAGGCTATTACTGGTTATTTCATTTCATGGGTTGTTTTAAAAATCATTATTTGGTTTAAAATCTGTGAAGAGACCGTAGAGACCCTAAATGTAGCTGTAGGTACTAGAATATGCTACTATATAGCGGCTAATATCATAAGCATATAGCAGGTAGAAAAAAAAAACACTCAAATGAAAAAACTATTACGATGATGAGGATGCTCAAATGAACTGAGAATTCAGGAAGACAGTTACTGAATATTCGATAGCCAATAATCTATTATAAACATTGCTGTTCACCAAATCAAAAAAGTCATCAGTTTTAATATGCAAAATATTTCTTCGAATATAAATTGATTATTATTTCTGTTAATGGGATTCCTCTAAATAAAGATGATGATGAGCCTGCAGTCGGGGTTTCAACATTTTAACTAGCCTTTAATATGTAGCCTGTGCCTCTAGTGTTTATGAATTATTTAAATCATCTCCCTGCAATCCCAGTCTATACCACGCCTACTTTGTTGAGATTCTGCATCCATTGGCTGCAGGAGACAAGAATACCAGATTAGACACCGTATTTGCCTTACTTGGGTGTATATAGGACCAAACATCCCCGCAAAAAAGCAGACACTTGTTTCTTTTAACCTGAGAAGACTTAGCAGAAAGAGTTTGTATTGTGCGTTACTGTGAGAGCTTGAGCTCCAGAGCAGAGACATTTGCCTTGTGCAGGCACTGGAGATATGAACACCATTGACGCGCAGATCCATAACTATAGTTCCGCTGCGGTCAACGCTCTCCAGCAACTGCCAAAAAGCGCACACGAGACACCGGATATGGCCGTGTATTGTGACAACTTCAGTGTTTATCACCAACAGAGTCTACCTGCGGCGCAAAGACCAGCAGGATACGGCCTGGGGGACTACACACCGACCCCAAACCCCTACTTGTGGCTTAATGGACCTGGTGTCAACTCCTCTTCGTCTTACATACACGGAAACAACAGTCCCTCATTCATCCCTCCGGTTTACGGCTCTCAGAGGCAATATCTCACTAACTCGTCCGGGTTCGCCGGTCCAGACCTGGGCTGGCTCTCCATCGCGAGCCAAGAGGAACTTTTAAAGCTCGTGCGTCCGCCTTACTCATACTCAGCTCTGATAGCCATGGCAATACAGAACGCGCACGAGAAGAAGTTAACCTTAAGTCAGATATATCAGTATGTGGCGGATAATTTTCCGTTTTACAAGAAGAGCAAAGCAGGATGGCAGAACTCCATCAGACACAACCTTTCCCTGAATGACTGCTTTAAAAAAGTGCCGCGTGACGAAGACGACCCAGGTGAGTGACGCTCGTGCACTTTTACACACCTGTAGCTCTTTGAAGCTGAGTTCGCTGAGCATTTAAAACCATTTCAAAACGCACAAAATCGTTCTTAAATGTACTTTTTATGCATGAAAAGTTGCCAATTGTGTGGCCTAATATTAACTAATTTTCCGTATTGTTTTAAGGAAAAGGAAACTATTGGACTCTAGACCCCAACTGTGAAAAGATGTTTGACAACGGAAACTTTCGGAGAAAAAGGAAGCGCAGATCTGATTCCAGCACTGGTGTTGCCAGCAACTCAAAACCAGAGGATGATCGACAGCTTGCGGGGATCAAACCCACCGACAGCCCTCACCTCACCGGGCCCGCATCTCCTGATCTCATTGATGCAGCCAATGAGAGCCACAAAGGCGCATCGCCTGCAGGCCTCGCGTCCACTTCATGCTTCACCAATTTCTTTAACGGTATGTCTGCTTTAAGCTCTCCATCGGCTCCTAGCAGACAGGGCTCTCTAGGTCTGGTAAACGAACTCTCCAGTCGAAATATCAGCGCTTTGAGCCCGTACAATGCCAGCTCAGCACCTGACGCAGGTGGACCGAGTGAGCTTCAGGACAATGTACACGTTAACCGTGGGATGTACTATAACTCTTTTAGTGGCGGCCAGAGCGCGCAGTTCAATGGACACTTCTACAACAGCTTCAGTGTGAACAGTCTCATTTACCCTCGAGATGGAACGGAGTTATAGCTGTCATGCTCGTGTATTCCCACAACGTCATTTATAACGCCCACAGTCCGCTCAGTGTGACAAATACTGTATGTCTGTGCTTTCTATAAAAATAATAATAATAATAATAATAATAATTATATTGTTCTAATACTGTTTATGGCCTGTTGAACTTCAGGTCTGCTTAGACACAACAGACATCAAATATGTCTGCATAAACAATCATGAATGAAATCTGATGTGTCGAAACACATACTGTATTTTGTGAGAAATCGAATGACTTCTACATTCGTATTGTAACTGAGATCCTTTTCTTCTTCTTCTTCTTCTATGCACTAGTTTAAAATAGATTATTATTTTTAGATTACATTTGTAACTGTCTTAAATGCTTGACGGTTGTAATGAGAGCTGAGTATTTCAGTGCTTTTATGGATGGATTGCCAAGATTCAGTATTGTCCAATATCGAAACAAATTATTTTTGTGTCTCTTGACCTCCTTTTTGCAACCATTTTCTGTTGTGTATTTTGTAAATGCGATTGATTTGTTATTGTTTTTTTTAACTATTTATATTAAGTTATGTATTCTTGCAGTTTGTCCTTAAAGGAGAGAAATATTTCGTCTGTAAGCTAACTATAAATGGTTACAAATTGAAGTTGTCTACCAGCATAAGTGATATCGAAGGTCATCCCATTAACTCACTTGATTTTTTTATTTTTTAAAGACGCTGAATATCTGAAAAATATCTGAGTTAAAAGTCACTACACTGACTTTTCTTTTTTACATGTTTTTAAAAAACATTTTTTTAAGAAATTAAAGTTCAAATCCAAACCTCACAATTTTTGCGTTAATTGCTGTGTTTTTCTCTACTAACTCTCTATCGTGAACATATACTGCCTGTAAATATATTTCAACTAAACTATACAACGCAACCACACATTTTCAAGTCGTATTTACTCTCAAACCGGTTTTCAAACCTATGTTAACAACAGTTATATTCTTAATTGAATTCATGCACAGAAAAGCTATACAAATAGTAAGAAATATTTAATTTGCTGAAGTAGGCACGAAATAATACCGGGTTTAGAGTTTTCTCCAAATATTTCGCTTACACTTCCCAAAAGAAAATGATATAGGCCTAGGCTAAATCTAAATTAAAAAAAAAAAAAAATCACACATTTGTAAACGTTTAAACAAGCTTCGTCAGAGAATGCTTGACATAGTTTTGAGGTTAATTTTCAGTTAGAGAGGCGCAAACCGCAAGGACACTGAGTTGTTTGTTGTATGCCTAAATATTCATAATACATTGGATTAAGGCAACAATTAATAACTGCAAAACGTTTGGCACATATGAATTAGCCTTTCATTATGTAGTGGGAATTGTGACCACATGCGTCTTTTAGGCTAACTGATAAAAAAGCGTGATACGCTATTTCAGTCTCTCTCTCCCTCTCTCTCTCTTCACACGAACTTCGGTTAAACAGTTGAATATAGAAATGAACAAACCTTTGTTCATTTTAATGTAATATACACCTATCAGCATGGGTTAAATTGGGATTTCGGAGGTGGGGGAACTCTATAGGCCTGCTTGGTATGTAATTCATAGACGATTTTTTTTTTATTTCAGATGAATCGATTTGTCTGGGATTCTGTTTTAATGATTTGTCTATATTTATTTATTGCTGTCATTATTCAAATGAATTGTGAAAATACATAATTACAGGGATGTGCAGCGAAGCCATTATCAGTATTTGTATCTGTATCTGTTCATATGACAAAATGATCTGTATCTGTCTCTGTAGTGGACAGAACCGGATGTGGTTGGGGCTTAAACCGGAAGTGCGTCAAAAATAAATGAAACGCCCCTTTTTAAGTGTTACTCTTACATTTATAGTTTCTATTGATAAAATATGCCTTGTATATGCCTTTTCATAATAATAGCATAATAATAATAATTGTATATAATAATAAGAATTTTTTATCTTACCTGATGAAGTTGAATTTGTAGGCTACATTAACTGTGGAATATGCTGTGGTTTCTCCTGGTATTTCAGATATTAATATCTGCATGAAACAGAATTTTCGTTTGTCTGTGCATGTATAACAACATTATTCTGGAGCAGGAGGTGTCAAGCAAAATGTGAAATGTCAAGCACACATTTTGCAGTGAATAATAAATGCAAATTCAAACATTAAAATAAATTAAAATAAAATCAGTATAGCCTACAAACACGTGAAAGTCCCGTAAGTCTATCAGGAATTTTTATGATAGGACACCATTATTTAGTGAAATAATAATAATAATAATAATAATAATAATAATAAATAATAATAATAACAACAACAATAATGTTACACTTTTATATCGCCTTAGCAGTGTTCAAGAATACTTAACATTCTCAACTTTAGCACAGTTTAAAGAAGAAGGAAGAAAATAAGACGGAGTTTCAGTTTCTTCGTTTTAGGTAAGGAGGAATATTCCGAATAGATGAATACCCTATGGAGCATTTAAACCTTTATGGAGCATTTTAACTTTTTTCGGAATAAAATCATAACCAGTTAATAATCTTAATCACTGATGTGGACTGGCCATTCGCCCCTGACAGAGACCGCAAACGGAGTCGACCGCGGTCATCCGATCTGAAATCACAATGTGCACATTTTCATTCATAAGGTTTACACTTTAGAAATACTGGCTGCACAGATTCATAAATTCGTTGTAATTTTTGATATGTGTTTTTTTTTCTTTTTTTTTTTTTTTTTTTAATGTCGCTTTATCCTTGTCCTTTTTGGATAATCAGTCAGACTAATATTTTTATATTATTCGGATGAATCCGTTTTTCGTTTTGAAGTCATTATTCTTGCCCTTCCGAATAAGGTATTCGGATTCGGGCACATCCCTACATAATTACATGGAAAATTTGGTTTAGTAGATTACAAAAAATTAAGAATGATATCACATGTGTTTTATACATTTTATGGGACAAGTTACCTTCTTGCCTGTTGGGAGTCATCTTATAAATCTGGCTAAATTTATATCTAATGTTACAATTTAAAAGTAAATGCACATTGTTCTTAACGGGGAAACAAACACCTTCTGCACGAATACCTTTTACTCAAATTGTTATTCTGATAATATAATTGGTAATGAAAACATTTGTATTAAATTATAAGTATTTAAAATTATTTACTGCCGCGTGAAGAGGCATTTTCACTGTAGTGAATCCCACTGTATATTTGCAAGAAAAAAATAAATAAAATAAATAAATAAAAATAAATAAATAAATGCTTAATCAACAAAAATGGAGTACACATCAGTATGCAAATAACAGTGAAACCTTTTACAATGTGTTGATCGAGTTATTGATTCCTGATTCAAAACCCCTTCGTGTATACAGCTTTTTAACTAAACTAAGCAAATCGCTACTGCATATCAGTGGATCTAAAAAACGGGTGTGCAGTTGATTTCATATTACGCGATTTCTATGAATCAGAGTTCAGACCACGGCAGTATAGAAGCGGAAGGCGCGTCTATGCGGGGGCGCGTGGTCTGGTGCCGCTCTCGAATATGCCGCCTCTACCAGTGTCCGAACTGACTAGAGCGAAGCATAATGAGCTTGAAATATTCTGGAAGTATACTTGCAAGTATACTCGCTAAATAGAGACGGAATGTGTCAAGGGGATCAAACAAAAACCACATCGGAGAATACAATACATGGGATGAATTGACAAACAAGCATTTATTTATTTTTTTATTTTATTTATTTTTTTGGAATTGAATGTGCCAAAACGCAGTTCCGGACCGTACCAGCCCAATTTAACCCCTGCCTATTAGCCAAAACATTAAAACCACCTGCCTAATATTGTGTAGGTCCATGCTGCCAAGACAGCGCCAACATGTATCTCAGAATAGCATTCTGAGATGCTATTCTTCTCACTACAACTGTACAGAGTGGTTGTCTGAGTTACCATAAACTTTGTCAGTTCAAACCAGTCTGGTCATTCAATGTTGACCTCTCACATCAACAAGGCATTTCCGTCCACAGAACAGCCGCTCAGTGGATGTTTTTTTATTTTTATTTTATTTAATTTATTTTTTTTGGCACCATTCTGAGTAAATTCTAGAGACTGTTGTGCATGAAAATCCCAGAAGATCAGCACTAACAGAAATACTCAAACCAGCCCATCTGGCACCAACAATCATGCCATGGTACAAATCATTGAGATCAAATTATTTCCCCATTCTGATGGTTGATGTGAACATTAAATGAAGCTCCTGAACCGTATCTGCATGATTTTATGCACTGCACTGCTGCCACATGATTGGCTAATTAGATAATAGTTTGGATGATGTTGATGCCAGACGGGCTGGTTTGAGTATTTCTGTAACTGCTGATCTCCTGGGATTTTCACGCAGAACAGTCTCTAGAGTTTACTCCGAATAGTGCCAAAAACAAAAAACAAAAAACATCCAGAGAGTGGCAGTTCTGCGGACATAAATGCCTTATTGATGAGAGAGGTCAACGGAGAATGGCCAGACTGGTTCGAGCTGACAAAAGGCTACGGTAACTCCGCTAACCACTCGTACAATTGTAGTGAGAAGAATAGCACCTCAGAATGCTATTCTGAGATGCGGGTTGGCGCTGTTTTGGCGGCACGAGGGGGACCCACACAATATTAGGCAGGTGGTTTTAATGTTGTGGCTGATCGGTGTATAATAATATATACCTATCTTTTTGTAAAGAGTTTGCTGTTAAAGAGTTTGCTGTTAAAGATGGCAAAATGCGCAACTGAAAATGTCTGAGACTCTCTGGTTATGTAATATTGGCATCATCAGGATAGTGGCTGTTCAGTGCAGAGCTCAGGTGCATTTCAAAGTGATGTTTCTGGAATATTGTAGTGTGAGTGACTCGGACTTCTCAGAGAAAGACAGAGGGATTTACAAATTACATGACTGAAATCTTTGTTTTATGACACAGTGCTAGAAACAATGCCACTATTGTTCAGGGTCTACCAAAACAGCTCATAATGTATGTGTTTGTGTGTTAAAGTACCAAATTTGATTACTTCCATTACTCCAAGTATATTTGCATTTTTTATATCAGTATTTCTATAAGTCTGTAATGTATAAAGACAACACTCATAAAGCAGGGTTTGAGGCCAGCACACTTAAGTAAGATGAATTAAAAGGGGTTGTCCGCCTCCTTTTGTCCTCTGTTCATTAGAACTGTCTGAGTAAAAGCGGGACAGACTAAAGTGCTTGTTTAGAGATTAGGGGAGGGGAAAAAAAACTCCCACTGAGAAATTCCCTCAGTAAGCAGGGCAGTGCCACCCAGGAGGAGGTGTAGAGATGTGACTTTGGGTGGTGGTTACTTTAGCTTGAGGTGCAGGGAAACCAAATAAGAACAAGAATAAATATTGAAAATAAGACAAGTAATGTTCTTGACCTGTGTTCAACAACATTACTGTGCAAAAGTTTTATGCACACTGTCATGTGTATTTTGTTGTTTCATGTTTATGTTAAGTCAAGGTTATAGTCAAGTTCATGTTTATGTTTCACGTTTATAGTTAGGGTTTTTTGGATTTCACGTTTGTTAATAAAATTGCACTTGGGTTCTTTACTCCATCGTCTTTGCCAGTGCCAGCAGCCCATCATTACAGAATACCTGACCTACAATGAACCCAGCAATCCAGCTCCTCTGCCTACGTCAGGGGAATCGTCCCCTGGAGGACTATGTGGAGGATTTTTGCACTCTGACATACCGGGTGGATTTTAATGAGGTGGCCCTGAAGGACTGTTTCCGATTTGGACTGAATGAGTCTAACTCTTTGCTGATGCCAGGCGGTCAGAGTACCCACAGCCTGGCTCAATATATAGACCTCGCTCTGCAGATTTTTGGTTCCACGTTCACTGTGGGGGAGGCGGATTCCAAGCCAGAGATCCACGACATGGCCGCCGAGCCAGAGTTCCACGACATGGCTGCCGAGCCAGAGATCCACGACATGGCCGCTGAGGCAGCGTTCCAGGTCATGGCCGCCAAGCCAGCGTTCCTCATCATGGTTGCTGAGCTAGCACCATCTTTTGTCACAGCAATGCCTCAGCCTGCTCCATGCCATGTCACAGCAACGCATCAACCTGCTCCATGCCACGTCACAGCAATGCCTGAGCCTGCTCCATGCCACATCACAGCCACGCCTGAACCTGCTCCATGCCACGTCACAGCCACGCCTGAGCCTGGTCCACGCCACATCACAGCCACGCCTGAGCCTGCTCCATGCCATGTCACAGCCATGCCTGAGTCTGTTCCACGCCATGTCATGGCCACATCTGAGCAGTTGGACCTAAAGATGGTTCCCGCCCTTGTACCCACCCTTAGTTCTCCTGAGCAGGCAAGGGGATCTTTCAACCCTCTGACCCCGCCTGGACCCTCCGAGCCCTGGACTCCGCCTTGGCCTGTCGGTCCCTTGACATTGCTTCAGCTTTGCGTTCCCTCAGCTCCACTGCGGTCCTTCAGCCTGCCGGCTTTGCCGGGGTCCCTCATCCCTCCGGCTCCTCCTTGGTCTGTCGGTCACCTGGCTCCGCCTTGGCTCTCTGATCCTCTGGCTGCACCTTGTCCCTCCGATATATCAGCTCCACCGGGGACCTCCTTCCCTACAGCACCGCCTTGGTCCTCAGTCCCACAGGCTCCGCCTCAGTCTTCTGATCACCCAGCTCCGCCTTGCTCCTCCGAGCCTCCAGCACTGCCTTGGTCCTGCCTGCCATCGGCTCCACCCTGGCCCTTCGAGTCTTCGGCTACTTTCCGGGTACCAAGTTCCATGTTGTCACCCTTCAAGTCTCTCACAGCCCCACCTTCCACGGCTCTGCCCCTCGAGCCTCTCAGGACCCCACCTTCCATTGACTCTGCCCTGGTCCCATGCCCCACGCCCTGTTTTGCCAGGCCACGCCCCATGCCATGCCATTCTAAGCCATGCCTATATGGTTATAGTCAAGTTCATGTTTATGTTTCACGTTTATAGCTAGGGTTTTTTGGCTTTCACGTTTGTTAATAAAATTGCACTTGGGTTCTTCACTCCATCGTCTTTGCCAGTGCCAGCAGCCCATCATTAGTCTTCAGATGGCTATTTATATCTTCAAGTGTGTCAATAGGAAATATAAATTTTAGACTCCCAAACATTCATTTTGCAAATAGAATAGAATAGAAGAACAGGGAGCCCTGCAACAGATGGCAGAGCCCCTCACTGAACATGAGTCAGTCTGGGATTACATGAGGAGACCAAAGCAATTTAGACAGCCTAAATAGATTAAAGAACTGTGGCTAAGAAAAATTGTGTCCAAGTGTACCTAGGAGAATTGTTGCTGTTTTGCAGGCAAAGGCGGTCATACCAAATATTGATTTAGCCTCTTTTATTTTTAATGGATTCAGTATGATGTTAATTGATAAATGAAAACTATATATATTTTTAAAAATCCTATGCAACATTTTAACAAATGCCTAAAACATTTGCACAGTACTGTATAAGATTGTACATTTCTCCTAGGTCTATTAAAATGCAGAATACATTTAATAAATGACTCCTGTAATGTGTAGTGCCATTGTAAGGATGAGGCCTGTAATAACAGTTAAGCTTAGTGTATTTTCTGATAGTAATGTATATTGTGAGTCAGGTCATCAGTAATCCAACTATCATCACCTTTTAGCCTACACAATTCCACCCCTTAGGGTGTGTTTGTGCATTTGGAAATTTTAAGTTGCTGCAGTTAGTCACATATCTTCAACATTTACCATCTCTGTGTCGCCATATTTGCACAGACACCACGCAAGGTGGTTTTTCACTCCGAACACTTTGCCCTACTGCCTAGTATGATGTTGTCAATTAGTTGGGGTCTGACACTCAATGCTTACTTTAGTGCCTGGGATATCAGGCAATCATCCGCCCCCACCCACACCCAGCCCTGTGTGCTCATCTCTATCTGCCTGCCTGAAAAGCATCTTTGTGTTCATGGCAGAGGAACTGTACTAGTAGGACATTTAAAGGACTTTAGAGTCTATGAACAAGATGACAGCTGTGAAGTACTTGTTTCTGAATGATCCTGAGGCCAAGTAGTTTTTAAGGGGTCATATTTGCACAGAACATGTGAAACTACCATATTTGCTCCCCCCTCAAGCCCACAAGAGGCCATGCATGACATTGCCAATTGTCAAGAACACCAAACAGAGATGGGACACAAGGGCATGTTGTTACTTTGTATATCTTTGTTTTCATCACTGATAGTTTTCTTGATTTTTCTTTTTAGCTGTATTGATTATCTTTTCTATTCAAGTCCAAATAGAATTAAACAGAATGGCTTCATAATTGTCCAGTTTGAAGAAATCATAATTGCATAATTGCAATCATGGTGTGAACAGTCAAATATGGAAATCTGTTATAAATAATTTAAAACTAGAATCAAGGAAACAGAATGTAGCTGTAAGACATAGTATCCTAACACAGTATTGGAATATTAAAAAAGATTTACACATTTTAAATTTAATTAAAAGTTGCATATGGTGTTCAAATATATTTGAACTTTGAATATGCAATTTATTGCTTGGAGACTACACTTCATTACAAGTTAAGCTCAATCAACAGCATTTGTGACATAATGCTGATAACCCCAAAAAGTAATTTTGACTCATCTCTCTTTTTGTTCGAGGTTACAGTCTAGCCATTTACAATGGAAGTGAATTGGGCCAATCCATGTAGGGTTTAAAGGCCAAAAGGTGAAGTTTATAATTTTATAAAAGCTCTTATATTAATTATTCTGGCTATTTTGTGGGCAAGGGGAAGAACAAATCATGCTTACAGTGTCAAGTTTGGTCTTACCAGACTCTTAACTAGACCTGCATGCATGATTAACTCAAAATCATAGAGCCTAAATAAACATGATGATCAAATGAAAAGTGTTTGTGGTGTTGCATAAGTTTAATTTTACATCTCCCAGGCCAATCCTGACATAACAGACTATGTTAAAATGACAGAAAACTGACGTGTCGTGGAAAGGAATTTTTTTCCCCCCCTCTTTCTACAGTGCTTGCTTTAGGTCATACTAGTAGTATGCAGCATTAACACACAATGCAAAACTATGTTTCTGTGATGATGGATGAGACTCTGACATGCTTTCTTCTAGTCCATGTGCACTTGTGATCAAGATACATGTTTTAGAGTGTAGGATGTCTGAACCTGTGTGTGTGCTGAGCTGCGGTGTTTCTCTGGTCTACTGTAAACGAGCTGGTACATGTTTGGGTGGTGAGAAATATGAGGGATTTAGAGTGAGTGATTAAGGACTGTAATTAAAGTATTAGATCGCTTTCCTAGTGCTAAGCTGAGAGAAACAGCCCACCTCAGCTCTCCTCTAACACTGTCTGAATATAAGACAAAACTTCACACACAATCAGTGTTTCGTATGCTCATCAAGAGATCCATTCCGTGTTGAGATCTATCTATCTATCTATCTATCTATCTATCTATCTATCTATCTATCTATCTGGTGGTTTAGAGTAGAAACATGACAGTTACATCGTTAGAAAGGTGAACTTTTTTTTCTGTAGTGCATAAAACTCATATTGCGCTTCTGGGCCAAAGTGACTCCAAATTATTATCAAAACTTTATTGTAAGCAAATACATTAATGAAATTCTATTTATTATGTCACAGTTTTGTTATGGCATGGAATAACTCAAATAAAGACATACAAACAACAATCATGATTTATATTTTAATTGGAAAAAGATGCTACAATGTGTAGTTTCTGAGCAGAACTCTCACAAGTGTCCATGTCCTGAGGCAAATAACCTTGCAAAGAAGGTTTGCTCATTAATGAGCTGTTTTTATAATTCTTCTGACTGGGTATTTTGAAGTTTAAGTGTAAAAGGGCCCCCTCCTGACAGATAAGAAAAGGGAAAAATAGCTCTCAGCAGGAAGTAGTTAAGTGTATGTGTGTGGAGTAGTGTGTATGTCTGTCCCGTACGTGTGTGTATCTATGGGGCCTAAGTTAAGTGGTTGCGTTACCTCTCATGTGGAGCGGGCGAGTCGGGGGCAAGTCAGGGCGGGTCAGCGGTGGCTAGGTGTCCATCATTATTTTTACGCTTGTCGGATCCCATGAGGTTGCCCAGGAAATGGTCAGTGCATGGGCTGTGGGGTGGTGGTGGGAGAAGGTCAGGGGGTGGAGTCAGACACAATCAGCAGCTCTTCCGCAAAGAGGATTATGACCAACAAAGCAGATCCCACACCTGCATCAAGAGGAGAGGAGGGAGGTGACTTGTTGCTCTGTTTCAGTGGGATGAGAAATCTATGGGCCCCCTTCTGAGGAAACATGGGGGGGAAATGGATTACATGAACCCTTTGTCTTGTTTCAGACTTGACTTTCCCAACATTCATCAAACATGATATATACAAATGCTTTTCAAAGATTTTTCCATTTTCTCATTTATAAACAACAACTGAATTCAAAGTCAGTATTAAAACCATGCAGCACCAGAGTTTTTAATCTATGTATCCATTATAGCCTTCTCGTTTTAATAACAGTTTATCTAAATCACCACTTTCTTGGTAGTGACACCTTCTCAATTCCTATAGAATGGTTATTCTAGGAATATTTTGCTAGTGTCTGACCCCTTCTGCTGATATATTAATTTGGAAACATGGTATAGTACACGGGTTCCCACGGTCATAGAAAACCTGGAAATATCAGGGAATTTTTAAAATTGGCTTTTCAGACTTGGAAAAGTCATTTAAATTTACTAAATCTTAAAAGTCTTCGAAATTTCTGTAGTCAGTATAAATTTGTCTAGTTACGGCCTGCTCTAAAATATTTCATCACCTAAATATTGTTCTTGGTTAGAGCTTGTGTAGAGCAAAACTTGCTCACACAAGCCATTGTAATGTCTGATTTGTGAAAGAATTCCTCTTTTGAGTTGGTTATTTTCAGTTAATTGGTCAAAATGGTTCACAAATCTATCTGAATGATTCATTAGTGAAAATCATGGAAAAGTCATGGAAATTCATTGGTCACAAATGTTGGGAACCCTGTATCACAGTACTATATATCATAGAAATGTAAATTATTGTATAAACGTAAGAATGAATCTTTGATTTTAAAATCTGGGGGGGAAATACTCTTTATATATAGTGCCAAGAAAAAGTGGAATTACCTGCATTTATGTATAAAGTTGTCTTAAAATCTGATTTGATCTTCATCTGTTACAATAATAAACACAATCTGTTTTAACTAACAAAACACAAATTATTTGATTGTTCTTGTACATATTGAATACATCATTCATACATTCACAGTTTAGGTTGGAAAAATTATGTTAACCCCTAGGCTAATGAGATCAACAAAAGTTAATTAGTGTTAGGTGTTGGCAAACTTGACATTTAATTAATGAAATGAGATTTGAGGTGTGGGTTAGAGTGACTTTGAATTATTTATTTGATTTTTTTCAACAATTTTGAGTTTGCTATTCACAAGAAGCATCTGCTGACGTGGACCATGCTTTGCTAAAAAGAGATCTCAGAAGACCTACAATCAAGAATTGTTGCTTTGCATAAAGCTGGAGAGGGTTACAAAGTTATCTCGAAGAGCTTAGATATCTAACTGTCCACAGTTAGACAAATTGTCTATAAATGGAGACGTTTTAGTACTGTGGATACTCTCCCTAGAAGTGGCCGTCCAGCCAAGATGACTCATATGTTACACCACAGAATGTTCAATGAGTTAAAAAAAAAGAACCCTAGAGTGACAGCTAAAGACTTGAAGGAATCCTTGGAACTGGTTAACATCTCTGTTCATGAGTCTGCTATATGGAAAACATTAAACAGGCATGGTGTCTATGGCAGGACACAACAAAGGAAGCCACTGCTTTCCAACAAAAACATTGCTGCACACCTGAAGTTTTCCAAAGACCACCTTGACACTCCACAAAATTACTGGGAAAATGTTTTGGGGACTGATGAAACTAAGGTTGAATTGTTTGGGAAGAACACGCAACACTACGTATGGCGTAAAAAAGGGCACTGCATACCAATATGAAAACATCATCCCAACGGTGAAGTACGGTGAAGGGAGTCAGTTTTGTAAGGAGGAATGGTCCAAAATTCCTTCTGAAAGTTGAGCAGGTCTAATCCGCAGCTACTGGAAATGCTCGGTTGAGGTTATAGCTGCCAAAGGAAGATCGACCAGTTATAAATCTAGGGGTTCACTTACTTTTTCCACATCACTGTTAATGTTAAATGGTATGTGTTCAATAAAGACATGAAAGATTACATTTGACAGATTCAAAATTGTAGTGATCACATTTATAACAGTAAATTATCCATTGTGGACAACAGGGTCTTTTTTTCATCAACATGATCCATGAAAAAATTAAATGGCATAATAGTATCTTAGGTAAGTGTAAAATTATATAAGTAAACATTTTAATACAGTCCCTCAACCACCCTCCTGAGATTTACCATGTAGATAGATGCATTGAAGAATTACTGTCTCTAATCCTTCCTGTGGGAACAAGAATAGTCAACTAATATTGTCAAAAATTGGAACCAGTATAGATTCACTATGTTTATGACTCTCATCCACACTAATTCAGTGTTTTACTCCACCGAAAATGCTCACAATAACCACATACGTTTGAAAACTCTAACGTTAGAAAACTGAAAACGGAGCCTTCAAATGAAACTGCATTAGTGTGGATGTGGCCAGATACCAGCTGAACACTTGAGGCAGGCCAGGGCAAAGGAAGAGTGAAAAACACAAAAGTTAGAAGAGAGTAGCGAGCGAGTGTGAAAGTGAAATGTGAGGTGCTATAGAGGAATGTGTGTCATTGCCCCGTGTCCCCTGTCCCTCTGTTCTTTGCTTTTATTCTTTAATTGGACCCGGATTGCAATTTGCAACTCTCCAGTGGCCACTCTCCCTACAGGGGTGTAATAAGCTATCAGCCGTTCACCCCTAACCCCAACACTAATCGACATGGACAGCCCTTTGTGCAGTACTGGGACAGGGGCTGCTATTGTACACCTGACCCCCTGCCCTGCGACAGCAAGGGCAGCTAGGGGTGCAAGGAGGGAACAGCTTCTCTACATACACCCCGTTAAAAACAAAACAAACTCCAACACTCTAAATTTCCTCTCTTTCTATTTGGCAGCCAATGAGACCACAAACTGATCCACTCAGAGTTCAGTATTATCTTGTCTAGTCAACATAGCTTCATCCCAATACACCACTTACTAATAAACACATTTATTTACAAAACACATATCTGTGTAAACCACACTGGTATAGTGTGTATGGATATACATGTACTACAAAGGACTCTATAAGTGGAGCTTATACAGTAACTACTGTTGCATTCAAGGCTTGCACAATAGTGATCTCACAGATGCTTGTTGAATCTGTAGCAGTAACAGTTGAAAATAAGATTATTTTCATTAGCATAAGTTAATAATAAGCAATTATGTTTTATAGCATTTATTAAACTTGGTTCATGTTAATTCATATTAATGTATACAATGTTTTAATGTAAAAATGTGTTAGTTTATACAGAAATTACCATTTACCAAGACTTACAGCTAACCATTGTGTTAACTAATGATAACTGATAAAGAATACAACCTTACTGTAAAGCTACATTTTACATGTGAGCATTGTTTATTGAAGTTACCCCAAAGAGGGATCAGTTAATAATTACTAATTACTTAATCTAAACTGTAATGGGATTAGTGATGTTAGTAACGGACAATTAGAACAGACACCAAACTGTACTTTCAGTTCAAATACATTTTACCAGACACTTTATCAGAATGTTAATTTTTACATATACTAATACATTTTAACATTAAAAGTTGCATATGTTGACATTATTTGAAAACACTTCACAATAAGGTTGTGTTTGATAACTACATTAGTTAAGATGAACTTTTACAGCATTTAGTAATCTTGGTTAATCTCAACATATACAAAATAATGAAAATTATGTGCACCCGAGGTGTAACAGCCACTCGTCGTGGCGCAATACCACCTCAGGGTGTCAATTTTTTTCCAATAATTCAATGGTCCTTCATCAATTATTCCTTACTTAACATATACAACCTTATTGTAAATTGTTGCCATACATTTTTATACAGTTTATAACTTAAAATCTTAAATCCCCCACTGTTGTTATACTGTACACTTCTTCGCTCTTAGTTTCACATGGCCATGATGCTATGTCATTGTGTTTCAATAGATTTTTTTTTTATGCTGTTTAATGTGGTTGAGAGATGTTTTTCACAAGGATGTAATTTTTATAAGAACAATAACTATAATGATTACTGAAACATTACTGTAAATTGCTCTTGACATACAGTTTATTGAGCACACAGGTGCTTGATGGATGCTGCAGTTGAATGACAGCATGGTGATAGACACTATAACCAACACAAATAACAAAAAAATAAATAAATAAATAAAATAGATAATGGTTATCAATTAAGCATAGCAATAATCATAAGCCCTGTTTGTTAATGGTGGTGGTTTGTGTGTGTGTATATGTGTGTGTGTGTGTGTGTTTGAGAGAGAGAGAGAGAGAGAGAGAGACACATGTTGATGCAGAGCTGAAGCAGGTGTATAAAGTGGGAGGTCTGTCTGCGGTCAGAGTTCTGGGATTCCTGCCAAAGGGTGTCTGCCTCTTTACCTGCTCCGTGCTCTCACCTTAAATGCTTCAGACTTCTTTGCCAATCTTGGCGCTCTCTTTATTTTCCTCATTCCCTCTTTCTGTCTTTCTACCCATGTCCTGTTTTGTAATGTCTGTAGGGATGGCCAAAACTGCATTTTTTCAGTGGGTTGTCAGAACAACTAATATCCCTATTGTTTTAAAGGTATTGCTCACTCAGAAATTAAAATACTGTCTTTATTTACTCACCCCAAACCCGTTTGACTTTTGTTCTTCTATGGAACACAGAAGGAGATATTTTGTACAAAGTTAGAAAGTACAAGCTACTCTTCATATAGAAATAATTAGAATGAAAGTAAATGGTAACCACGGACAGGGCAGCTTGGAAATTCTGCTAAATATCCCATTCTGTGTTCCATGGAAGGAAGAAAAAGTGTGGAATGACACTGGTGAGTAAATAAAGACAGAATCTTCATTTTTTGGTAAACTATCCCTTTAAAAAGTTGAATGAAGTGCAACAGAATAGACCAGAATGCAGGGTCTTGAGACCTTTTTAATCTGACATGTCTTAAAAACACAGTGTACATGCCGCAAGACTTTCAGAAACAAAGTTGCGACAAAGTTAAAAGCTGCGTCTGTAAATAAAAGGGTATGATTTTAACTTTTCTGCTAGGGTTTTACCTTGAAAACTGTCTAACAGCTAAACAACAGCAAGCTGCTAAAATATTAAAACTTAATAAGAAAAAAGAACAAACTAAAAATAGTCAAACTCGTTAATCAACTAATCAGTGGTTGAATGACTAGTTGACCATCACGACCCCATCTCTTCTTAAAAGTCAATTAACAAATCGCTCACAGGTGTCATTTCCAGAGTAGTTTCTAGTCAAATGTTGTTTCCCCTTTGACATAAGGTCAGAGCCTTTATCTGTAGCTCCAGTAGATGCGGTTTTATAGATCTGTAGTGTCACCCCTTCACCACCACCCCGGGCTGAATATCTGGTCAAGCCGGGTTCCCTGAGCCATGGAGAAGAGCTCATTAAAAAGTCTGGCGTCCAAGCCGAGGAACAGGCCCACTAATTCAGCCCACTGCCAACCCACTGCCCCTCACAGACAGGTTCATCTGGGGGACGAGTGCAGTCTGCATGAAGGGAGAGGCCGCGAGGGGGGGTTGGGGACTACTGCAAGTTTGAGTGCATGTGATTCCTTATGCCTGAGTCAATGAACACCAGAAAATGTTTATCACATTGATCAGACACCTGTTGAAAATAGTTGGTAGGAAGAATAAAAGTGGCATCTGATGGAGCGGTTGAAAAAGTGTCCCATTTTTATTAATAAATGCACTGTAAAAATTTGTTTTTACCTAGTATAGTATATTACTTAGTATAATTCAGAAATCAAATAAATTATTCCATGAGACTCATGATTGTTATGAAAGCATACGATAAAATCTCCTGTGTGCGTTCATGAGTCTGTACATGAGCTTTAGAGCTCTTTGCACAAGAGCAACAGTAGTTATGCAGCACATGCGAGATGGGGTGTTCAAGCGAAAACTCATTTTGTTTTGCTTCAACAGGACCACCAGTGATATTAACAACAGAAAACACAACATAGCTTAACACAAACCAGAGATCAGAACTTACAAACATGTCCGAAGAGTTTGTAGTGGAAGATTAGCCTTATTTGTTTGAACCGAAGTGCTCCATCAAACAGAGATGAGGCTAAAGGTAGCTATCAGTACCACTGCTCCCTATAAGCATATTACGCAGTCTGCGTATGGCACCAACTCCCTAGGTGGGCACCATCTTACACAAGGTGGCACCAGAAACTCCACCGGCTGCCCTTGCACGTTACATGCAGGGTTGGGGAGTAACAGAATACATGTAACAGGATTATGTATTTAAAATACAAAATATAAGTAACTGTATTCCACTACATTCAAAAAATATTTTGATTACTGAAGAGATTACTTTGCATTTTATTGTCATTTGTTTTATTTAATATTTAGTCCTTTCAGGTGGAAAACATTTATACATATAAATGATGCGATCCAAAGAGCGTTTGAGCAGCGGTGAAACACTTTCTTATGATGTGTTACATTCATATGAGCAGACAGAGAAGTAAGTTTGAAGTATGTTTGGAGCAGAAGAAACAGAAATAAACCTTGTGTAAATTGTCAGCTTTAAACTAAACTAAAATGCTATTTTACATGCACATGTTACCAGGCACGATCATATTTTGTTATCAAGAAAATTCACGTTGGATCATCATTTCTTTTTTTCTAGTAAGACCTTTGATATTTGGGCAAAAATCATATTCTTGATCATTTTTGTATTGTTTTCCTGTAAAAATATCTTAAAATCCTTTAAACAAGATCAATTTGATTTATCTTGTTTTAGAAACAACACTGCATAAGATATTTAAGTTTTTCAGAGAATGTATTTTTAAAATGTGAGTTTTTATAGTCAAAACAAGTGAAAAAATCTACCAGTACTGAAGAAGTAATCCAAAGTATTTAGAATACGTTACTGACCTTGAGTAATCTAATGCAATACGTTAAAAATTACATTTTACAGCATGTATTCTGTAATCTGTAGTGGAATACATTTCATAAGTAACCCTTCCAACCCTGGTTATATGTTATTCAAGGACCCAAAAGCAGTCGCGGAACACTGACAATCGCCTCGCGCTCGCACCACACATCGCATTTTGGACTGGTGCCAGGGCTGGTTTGGTAATCTGGCATACCGGGCATTTTCCCGGTGGGCCGACGCACTTTGGGGCCGATCAGGGGCGGACTGGCCATCGGGAGAACAAGGACTAAACTGAAATGAGCCGCACGTCATGCAGAACAGGCCACAAAACGGTGCCGCGATATGCCAAAGGGGGCAGTGATATGCAGAAAAGGACAGTTTCTATGTAAAATCCATATTCATAGCCAACACGGTTACCAGGGCGATGCCAAATATAGAAACCAAACGATCGACAGTATGTCCCGTTGCTTGTCGCAGCTGCTTAGGACAAAAATTCTGATTAACATAGAAAAGATAAATTATTGTCATTATGTTATGACTTTACTTGTTGAGGCACATGACTATTAACTCATCATTAAGTAATTGTTGTAATTAACACATGAATTCGCAGTAATAATGCAGTAATTAAGCATGTATTAATGCATATTAGTGCACCCATATTGGGTGGAAGTTCAAATACATGGCTTCGGCTCATTGTGCTAATTATCACATTAATTAACACTATTAGTTCATATAATAAGTTATTAGGGAATTAAACCACGATGACACATTTAATTAATAGCAATTCATATATGACTTAATATATTAATCAGACAGACGCTTTATTAGTTGCTGATGTGGCAGTCATTAATGAATGGCTTAGTTAATCATGAGTCATACATTAACTCAATATTATCTGTTCATCATTTAAGCATGAATTAATGCTTATTAATGCATCTGTATTGTAAAGTGTTACTAAGATAACTTGTATTGCATGGCGTTTGAATAGGACATGGTGTGACTGTAGCTACCTTTAGCCCCATCTATCTGTTTGGTGAAGGACTCCATTGAAATACATCTGTTCTTCCACTAAAAAACTCTTCTGACATGTTTGTAAGTTCTGTTCTCTGGTTTGTGTGCAGCTATGTTGTGTTTTCTGTTTTTAATATCGCTGGTGGTCCTGTATCGCTTGAGCATCCCATCTTATGTGTGCTGCGTAGAGAGCTCTAAAACTCACGTGCAGACTCATAAGACTCATGAACGTGCACGGGAGACCAATGGTCAGTGAACATGTTTACTAAATAATACATTATATTTAGCTTTTTTCACACTAAACCTTATCGGACTTTTGTGTCCTTTTGAAGCTTGAAGAGGTGGTTAACATAAACTGTCATTGTATGACATCACTGAGAACAAAATTTTTTCACAATTTCTCCATTTGTGTTTAGAAAAAGAAAGAGGTTATAACAACACAGGGGTGAGTAAACAATGACTGAATTTTCATTTTTGGGTGAACTCATTTAAGTATAAATTATGTATATTAGTCGCATCGGACTATAAATCGCAGGACCTTTCAGGTGATGAAAAAAATACAATTTATATTCCGGAAAATACTGTATACACTAACTGCAATACATGGCAGAATTAAAATTTGCAGTGGTATATCTTGTCAGATTTTGTTTAATGTTAACCAAGACTTATTCAGTGCATCTGTTTTAATTCTATTTGCTTAGAAAAGACATTTTCTTTTACTGTATTTAGCAGATAGAGGACAAAAATACTGTGTTGTTCTACATTTGAACATATTCTGTTTTCCTATGAAAGAGTTAGTGTCATTTTCCTATTTTTTTATTTTATATATATATATATATATATAAAATAAAAAAAACATAGTTACATCACTCATAACTTTATTCATGTTTTGTTTGCATCCGGAAGTGTTACGGCCCCTTTTGGGCCATATTGGTTTTCTTTTGTGTTTGTATTCTGTGTTGCAGACTGGTGGTGAATTGAGCCATTTGGCTCATCAATATTGATGGGATACACCTGTGCCAGTGAATGCTGCATGGCATTTAAGTGGCTCTCGCCCAGTCTTCGCTCTCTCCCCTTCCTCATTCAGACATGTGTTCTTTTTGGTTTCTGTTGTTTTTGTTATAATTCATTTTATGTAAACATTTTCCTTTAATAAATTATATATTGTTTTTTTACATTTAACCCATGTGTGGTCCCCCGCTTTGTCATGGCTTATGAGCTGCTACCACAAGCATACCACCAAAAATGTAGATCTTTGTCCAAAGGGGTGAATGAAGCTCACATTGAGTTTGCCAGAGAGCTCACCACCCTGTTCAATCGTTGGTGTGTTGCATCTGAGGTACAAGCATTTGAGGATTTGTGTGATTTAATTGTGCTTGAACAATTCAAAAATTCCGTGCACGCTACTTATATAAGTAAGCATAAAGTTAACACCGCTGCAGAAGCTGCTGTTCTCGCTGATGAGTATGTTTTGACTTATAAGCTTAGTTTTGGTGAGTCTCATAAAAATAAGGTCTTAAAACTGATCGTATGACACCTAAGAATGCTGATTTGGTTTGTAACTACTGCCATGGTAGGTCATTGGAAAAACGACTGTCCTGTGCTTAAGTCTAAAGGTAAATATTAAAATACTTCTATGCGTGTGAAGCCTGCTGTGCTCGTGGCGCCCGTAACTATTCTGTTAAGTCTGCCTGTGAAGAACAGTATCATGCCATGAACTCTGTTAGAGACTAGAGTAAGCTGCATTTATTACAAATGGTTATGTGTCTTTGATTGGAAGTGATGAAATGATTCCAGTCAAAACTGAGAGGTACAGGGGCTTCAAAGTCTTTTGTCTTACAGTCTGTACTGCTGTTTTCCTGGCTAAGATATTGTAACAAATTTCTTAGGATGGGGGCAAGGAGGAAGCAGGAGACGTGAAATCCAACTCAAAAGGTACTTTTATTTTTATACTTTTCAGTATCTAACACACTCAATGTTTGCTTTTCAGCAGAACTGGTTTCTGGTTCACACACGCTGTAAGCTCAGCTTTCTCTCTCTCTCCCAGGACTGGCATCTGGCTCTCTCTTAAAGCCCGTCTCCACTCTCACTACAATGACAAACAGCTGTTAGAGACAATCATTGCCAGATGTTGATCCTTACCATTCTCATCTCCTGATCTCGCTCTCCATTCATAAACCTGCGCTTAACCATGCCCCCACCACCACATACCCCCATCGCCCGAGTCAGGCCGGAGAGCCATCTGGCCTGCCCAGTACTCCCACCCCATTTCTAGAAAGAAAGTCTGCCACAGCAATCTGTGCCCCCGGTCTGTGGACCACCTCGAACTTAAAACCACTGGAGTGGGGCGTGGTCCAAACAGAAGGTGAAAGCCCATCCCAGGAGGTAGTACTGAAGGGTGAGGACCGCCTACTTGATGGCCAGACACTCCTCCTCCACGGTGCTGTACCTTGCCTCTCTTGTCGAAAGCTTCCGGCTGATGTAAAGCACCGGGCGCTCTTCCCCCTCCACCAGCTGGGACAACACGGCTCCCAACCCTCTGTCCGACGCATCAGTTTGTACAACAAAAGGGAGAGAAAAATCAGGAGCATGTAACAACTGCCCAGCGCAGCTTTCACTTGCATAAAAGCCTGTTGGCATGGCTCCAACCACTGGACCGGGTCTGGGGCTTCCTTTTTAGTGAGATTGGTCAGCGGGCTGGTGACGTCTGAATAATTAGGCACAAACCACTTATAATAGCCAGCCAGCCCCAGGAACTGTCTCACCTCCTTTTTGGTCTTGGGTCTCAGGCAGGCCAAAACCGCTGTGGTCTTATCAATTTGGGGACACACCTGCCCGTGACCCAAGTGGAACCCCAGATATCGTACCTCCACACGTCCAATTGCGCACTTCTTGGGGTTTGCCGTGAGTCCCTCAGATGCTGCATATGCCGCTGACAATCATTACTGTATATAATGATGTCATCCAGCGGTGAATGCAGAGTGCAGTCTGAGGACTAGGTTCATAAGGCACTGAAATGTAGCCGGGGCCCCAAACAAACCAAACAGAAGGGTCACGAATTGGTGTAAGCCAGATGGTGTGGAGAAAGCCATTTTCTCACGGGATATTGACGTTAAGGGATCCGCCAGTAATCCTTCATTAAATCCAGTGTCGAATAAAAGCGAGCTGTGCCCAACCGATCGAACAGTTCGTCAATACGAGGCATTGGGTATGCGTCAAATTTAGACACCACATTGACCTTTCTGTAATCCACATAGAACTGCACCGAGCCGTTGCTCTTTGGAACCAGCACCACCAGGCTGGCCCAGTCACTGTAGGATTCTTCTATTACCCCCATATCTAGCATGGCCTTTAATTTTTCTCGAACCACTTTTTTTGTGCTCTGGTAATCGGGAAGGACGACTACGTACCACTTCCCCTGGGGTTGTTTTAATATGGTGCTTTATGAGGTTCGTACGACCGGGAAGGGGCGAGAACACATCCAAGAATTCTCTTTGCAACCGGGCCACCTCCGTGATTTGCGATGGTTAGAAGTGGTCTCCACAAGTGACCAGGTGCTGTATTGGCTCTGGCCTGAGCTCCTCCCTCTCCAGTACCACCATCGCCAAAGCCACGGGGACCACCTCCTTCCATGGTTTTAAGAGGTTGAGGTGGTAAATCTGACATGCTCCGCCCCTATCTATGCATTTAACCACCCAGCTCACCGAGTGACCTCAAAGTGCCCTTGCCACTTTGCGAGCAATTTAGAGCTTGATGTGGGGAGTAATACAAGGACTTTATCTCCCTGTGTAAATTCCCATAGCCGAGCTCCCCTGTTATAGCCGTTCTTGAGCCTGTAGCAAATTCTCCTGTGATATTTGCCCCAATGTGTGGAGTTTTGCTCTCAGGTCAAGAACATATTTAATTTCATTTTTGCTGTTTGAAGGTCCTACCTCACAATTTTCTCTCACAACCTCTAAGATTCCGCAAGGCTTACGCCCATACAATAATTCAAATGGGGAGAACACCGTGGAGGCTTACGGGACCTCTCGCACTGCAAATAACAGGGGTTCAAGCCACTTATCCCAATTCTGAGCATCTTCGTGCACAAACTTATGAATCATGTTTTTCAGGGTTTTATTAAACCGTTCAACCAAGCTGTCTGTTTGCGGGTGGTACATGCTTGTCTGAATCAATTTAATGCCCAATAATTTGTACAGCCCGCATAGACTACGTGACATAAAAGTTGTGCCTTGATCAGTGAGGATTTCTTTCGGAATCCCCACTCAGGAGGTAATTTTGAAGAGTGCCTCCGCAACACTAACTGCTGAGATGTTGCGAAAAGGCACTGCTACCGGATATCGCGTGCATTGTCCACCAGAACCAACACAAAATGATGCCTGTGTGCCATCCTTTCTAATGGCCCAACGAGATCCATGGCAATTCTATAGAAGGGGACCTCAATCAAAGGAAGTGGTTGCAAAGGCGCTTTTGGGGTGGCCGGTGGATTCACCAGCTGACAATCACGGCATGCCACACACCATCTGCGAACATCCCTGCAAATGCCCGGCCAACAGTAACGGGTCATTAGACGATTCATTGTCTTTTCCTGCCCTAAATGACCTGCCATCAGATTATAATGAGCCCTCTGGAATAATATTTCCAGACGGTTCTTCAGTATCAATTACTGGGTCATATCTTCCTTTGTCTGAGCATCCTGCATCACTCAATACAACCGGTCATTTGGTATAGAAAAAAATGGATAGGCGAGTGCAATGTCTGGCTGAAGATGGTGACCATCAATCACTCTCACTTGGTCGAAGGTGTGCCTAAGAGTCTCGTCTCGAGTCTGTTCCAGAGGGAAATTCCCTGCAGGAAATCCTCTAAGGGCCGGAGAAGCCTAAACTTTCCCCTCCCTTACGTCATCCTGATGTGGAACTGATGTAGACGGCCCCGGCTCCGCCTCCCCAGCCAGCACATCACAGATCCCACACCGAAACACTATGTTACAGGACCCATCCGCGCAAATTTCCCTTAAAAACATGGAAACGCTGGCCAACTCATGCCCAAAATTAGCAGAGGGGTGAGGCATGAACTAACCGCAGCCTCGACATGCTTTGTCTCCGAAATTGAATCGTCATGTCACTACAGGATAATCGTGGAAATCCCCATGCACACACCTTACCTTCACCTTGTAACTAGCACCCAAAGTCTCATCTTGAACCAGGCATTGATGGATGGAGGTTCGGCTGAAACCCAAATCCACCAAGGCCGGGTATGTACCCCCCTTTAATACTCACAGGTATGCGGTACATCCCAGCTCGGGGGTGGTCTGTGGCGCTGCGGGGACCCAAACCAATGTTCCCACCTCCATCGCTCCCTGCAGCTCTAACAGACCAGCCCAGGCTCTGCGCTTGTGACAGTGGGTCCACCAACCTGGGAGTGGGAGTGGAGAGGGGCAGGGGAAACCGGCGGGTAGTGCAATCCCTGGAGTCAAGGAGCCGGTATGGGAAGGGCTCCTACCCATTTCTGGGGAGGAGGAACAGGATGGAAAGCAGGGGGAGGATTGATGACAGGAGAGAGAGAGAGAGGGAGAGAGAGAGAGAGAGAGAGAGAGAAGGGGCTCGAGGCTCGCCGGCTCCCGAATATGCCGCCATGTGGTCCTCTGCCAGCAACCACCTCTGGCACGCGTCCCGGAGCTGTTGGGCGAAGGCGAATGGGCGGCCGTGCTCACCGATGGTCAGGGAGTGGAAGCGCTGGTGCTGCTGCTTGGGTGTGTGGCCGGCCCATTGCAGAATGGCTTTTCTCAAGTTGGCATATACCAAGAAGTTCTCAGCTGGTAACTGCTGCGCTGCGAGTTGGGATTCCCCGGACAGCAGTGGAATTAACCGGACTGCCCACTGGGTGCTCAGCCATCCATATGCCCCCGCCGTCTGCTCAAAGAGCTCCAAGAAGGCATCCGGATCATCTAGGGGGCCCATCTTTACTAGCGGGACCTGAGGCAGGGCGTTCCGGGGTCGCAAAGGCAGCACCCTCCTGGTGCAGCAAGCTCCGGAACATCTACCGGTTCTCCGCTTGGGCCTGGAGGAGGGCAATGAATCGCTGCTTCTGTTCACTGCGCAGCTTGAGAAGGGCCTGATGTTGGGTCTGGTGGATGTTGGTAAGGATCTTGACCACATCCTCCAGAGGTGAGGGATCCATGGAGGCATTCTTCCTCCCAAAATCCCAGGTTTCGGCACCAGTGTAACAAAGTTCTTTGGATGGGGGCAAGGAGGAAGCGGGAGACGGCGAAATCCAACTCAAAAGGTACTTTTATTTTGATACTTTTCAGAATTTAACACAATGTTTGCTTTTCAGCAGAACTGGTTTCTGGTTCACAAATGCTGTAAGCTCATCTCTCTCCCAGGACTGGCATCTGGCTCACCCTTAAAGCTCATCTCCACTCTCACTGCAATGACAAACAGCTGTTAGAGACAATCATTGCCAGGTGATGATCCTTACCATTCTCATCTCCTGATCTCGCTCTCCATTCACAAACCGGCACTTAACCACGCCCCCACCACCGCAGTGATATTGGGACCAGTGTCCTTATTCGGGGAATGGGTTAACCACTTTGTCTGTTCCTTTGCACAAAATAGTGTTATCTTCTGATCTGGTGAATGGGGAAGTCTTGGTTGGTGTGCATCCATTACTGCCAGTTGAAGGGGTTGACGTAATCCTGGGCAACAACTTGGCAGGTGGACGGTTCTGGCCTGATGTTCCTCCACCTCTTGTGGTTTCTTCTGTTCCACTGTCACCTGAGGAGTCCGATGAGTATTCCGAAGTATTTACAGGTTGTGCTGTAACTTGAGCTATGTGTGCTAACCATCCTTCTCCCTGTGTACCTACGACTGACAACAGTGAAGTATGTGTGGAGACAGAGTCCCTTTCTGTGTCCTGCCCTGACATGATAGCTGAACAGCAAGCTGATCCTACTCTCACAGAACTGTTTGATTATATTTTACCTTTCGGCCAACTCAGAGATGTTGCTCATGGTTATTTTTTGCAGGATGGAATGTTGATGAGAAAATGGATTCCTCATGGAGCCACTTTGTCATTGGGGTGTAAGGAAAACCTATGACTGCATTTTGCACCATTTCTTTTGGCCGAAATTGAAAAATGATATTGTTGCGTACATTAGAACGTGTCGCACTTGCCAAATGACTGGTAAGCCCAACCAGAAAATTAAATCTGCTCCACTGTTTCCTATTCCGGCTATTAGTCAGCCATTTGAGCATCGATTGTGTGGGTCCTCTGCCTCGATCAAAATCTGGCAGCATTTATTTGCTTACAGTTATGTGTGCATTAACACAATACCCTGCAGCTTATCCCCTCTGCACCATTACATCAAAATCTGTGGTGAGAGCTCTAACCCAGTTTATATCGGTCTTTGGCATTCCAAAAATTCTACAGAGTGACCAAGGCTCTAATTTTACTTCTCACTTGTTTTCTCAGGTGTTGCAGCAATTGCACATTAAGCACAATAAAGCAAGTGCCTATAATGCTCAAAGCAGGGTGCTTTGGAGGGTTTTCACCAGACACTTAAGTCTTTATTGCATGCTTACTGTATGGAGATGGATGGTGATTGGGAGGAGGATTTACCGTGGTTGATGCTGGCTTCAAGGTAGCTGCCTTAGGTTTCTGACACAGACAGTGTGTATTTTTAATTCCTTAAACATATTTTCCCTCCATATTTCCCTCCATCTCACAGGCATATCACCAACCTACTATTTTCCAGAATGATGGTGTGGGTTTTTTTTATTCTTGAATGGTCTCTGCTCAGTATTACCCAGAGGTCAGCTCTCACCAGGTAATCCTGTATGTTTTAGTTAGCCTCCTGGACACTGATTGGTTTAGACAGAGGTAGGCAGGAGGGATGAACATCTGGAGAGAGAAAAGCTCCCTTGAGTGTGGTAGCTCCCTCTTTCCCCATAACCAGGCATGACTCAATCTACAGTATATGCACCCAGTCTTCCATATTCACCCAGTATCTCTTTTCCCAGGCTAAATTGGGCAAACACCTCAGAGCTATTAGGTTTTGGGAAATCCTGAAGATAATGACATTTATACTTGAATAATTTAAAATAATTTGTTCACACCAAAATAAAAATTGTGACATCCTGTTCTCACCCTTATGTCTTTTCTTTCATTCTTTGTCATGTCTTTTCCACATAATAAGAAAATGCAATGGGGACTGAAGTGTTCAAGCTTGGAAAGGATGTAAAGCACCATAAAAGTATCATTAAAGTGCTATAATCCATGTCTTCAAAAGTCGTTATTTGGCATGCCCAATTCCCAAAGCTCTTTAATTCCTCAAGGTGGCGCAGTTATTCACCTCAATCCAGATGGAAGAGGAATAAATTCAGTTGCCTCCGCTAGGACAGTCAGCTCGTGCATCTTATTGCATGGTTTGCTGAGTGAGTTACCATGGAGACATAGCAAGTATGGAGGCATGACATCCACGCACAACTCATAATGCACTCCACCAAGAGCGAGAACCACCATAAAGTGACCACAAGGAAGGTGACCCATGTGACTCTACCCACCCTAGCAACCAGGCCAATTGGTTTCTTAAGAAGCCTGGCTGCTGGGTCTGGGTAGCTCAGCAAATATTGACACTGACTACCACCCCTGGTGTTGCGAGTTCAAATCCAGGGTGTGCTGAGTGACTCCAGCCAGGTCTCCTAAGCAATCAAATTGGCCCGATTGTTAGGGAGGGTAGAGTCACATAGGGTAACCTCCTCGTGGTCATGATGAGTCGTTCTCATTCTCAATGGGGCATATAGTAAGTTGTGCGTGGATCGTGGAAAATAGCATGAGCCTCCACATGCTTTGAGACACAAGTGGTGTCATGCACAGCAAGCCACGTGATAAGATGAATTGATTGACTGTCTCAGAAGCGGAGACAACTGGGACTTGTCCTCCACCACCCGGATTGATGTGAGTAACCATGCCACCACGAGGACCTGGTAAGTAGTGGGAATTGGGCATGACAAATTTGGGGAGAAAAGGGGATAAAAAATACATAAATAAATAAATAAACCTGGCTGGAGTCACTCAGCACACCCAGAATTTGAACTCGCAATTTCAGGTATGGTAGTCAGCGTCTTTGCTCGCTGAGCTAACCAGGCTCCCTAAAGTCATTATTTTCAGTAAATAACGATTTGTTTCTAGCTTACCTTGGCACATTCACGAGAGAAGTAGTGATGTCTGATTTGTGAAAGTTTTGTCAAATGGATCAACCAATTCATTTTAAAGATTCAACATCACTATTCTCATGAATGTGCCAAGGAGAGCTAGGGTGGATGTCTACATTATTAATGAATAACAACTTCAATTTTGGCCTGTTTCTCACATAAAACTATTATATGGCAAAGATTTGAAATATGTCTCACAAGTTGTTTGGACCAATTGAATGATAATTCAAATGCTTTTTGCTTTTTAATATTAACTAACTGCACAGCTGGTGGTGGTTTGGCCTGTGAAGAAGGTTGTTGGCAACATATGTTTTCATTGTTTAATCTGACTTGGAAGAGAGTGAATAAAAGAGAGAGAGAGAGAGAGAGAGAGAGAGATGTATGTGTTACACTGTGAGGAAAAAAAGAGGTGGGCAGTGGTGAGTTGTTTACATAGGTCCACGGTATTAATGCATCAAACTCACAGCTTTGTGTTATGGGTAAACATTCTCACCCGCCATGACACCAACACACACACAAACTGGGATATATTGACAGTTTTGCTTTCAGGGATTAGCCTCAGTGTAGTGGAAGAGCATTCTTTGAGACTCGACTTCCTATCAGAGAGTGTCAGTAAAAGACATAACAAATTTCAGCATACAACTGTATCACACTGACAACAGTGAAAGAAGTGCATTAAACTGATATGCTCTCACAGAAGTGTATGAGGATCAGTCTGTGGTTTCTCAATTAGATTGACAACTTTTTTTGTGATTCCTTTTTCAAAAGCTTAAACCAGCCTAAATTGGTTTGCAAATCTTAGCTGGTCTCACAGGCTAGTCTGTTAACTGGTTTTAGATGGGTTTTTTGGACACTTACAAGGCTGGGAGACCAGCTGAGGATCAGCTTTGCCAGGCTGGGAGACTAGCTAGACCAGCTTAAACCAGCCAAGACCAGTAAACCAGCTTAAGCAGCTGGATTTTTTCCCCCAGCAGGGATGGTTCTAGTGAATGGACTTGGCTTCTTAACTTCCTTAATCTGTGAGAGGTTTAGTGATTGTGAGCAGGCAGGGGTTCAGGTGCATGGCTGGGTCATTGGCGACGCTCTGGTAGTTTTAGAGGGTCGGGGGGAGGGAAGGGTTATACCCCCTGTGCAGACGGACTGATATTCCTGTCAAAAACCTCAAGCAGAGCCCAAATACACATATACACATGCACACATAGCTCTCTCAGTTTCCTCATTCTCTCATTTTCTTTCTTTATACTTTTTACCAACAACTAGCTAAACCTCCAAGAAATTAACACTGCTTATTGGTCGCACTGACGCATTGCATCTTTTGCCTTCACGGCAAATACACTATATTGCCAAAAGTATTCGCTCACCCATCCAAATAATTGAATTCAGGTGTTCCAATCACTTCCATGGCCACAGGTGTATAAAATGAAGCACCTAGGCATGCAGACTGCTTCTACAAACATTTGTGAAAGAATGGGCCGCTCTCAGGAGCTCAGTGAATTCCAGCGTGGTACTGTGATAGGATGCCACCTGTGCAACAAGTCCAGTCGTGAAATTTCCTCGCTACTAAATATTCCACAGTCAACTGTCAGTGGTATTACAACAAAGTGGAAGCGATTGGGAATGACAGCAACTCAGCCACGAAGTGGTAGGCCACGTAAAATGACAGAGCGGGGTCAGCGGATGCTGAGGCGCATAGTGCGCAGAGGTCGCCAACTTTCTGCAGAGTCAATCGCTACAGACCTCCAAAGTTCATGTGGCCTTCAGATTAGCTCAAGAACAGTGCGTAGAGAGCTTCATGGAATGGGTTTCCATGGCCGAGCAGCTGCATCCAAGCCATACATCACCAAGTGCAATGCAAAGCGTCGGATGCAGTGGTGTAAAGCTCGCCGCCACTGGACTCTAGAGCAGTGGAGACGCGTTCTCTGGAGTGACGAATCACGCTTCTCCATCTGGCAATCTGATGGACGAGTCTGGGTTTGGTGGTTGCCAGGAGAACGGTACTTGTCTGACTGCATTGTGCCAGCTGTGAAGTTTGGTGGAGGGGGGATTATGGTGTGGGGTTGTTTTTCAGGAGCTGGGCTTGGCCCCTTAGTTCCAGTGAAAGGAACTCTGAAAGCTTCAGCATACCAAGAGATTTTGGACAATTCCATGCTCCCAACTTTGAGGGAACAGTTTGGGGATGGCCCCTTCCTGTTCCAAGATGACTGCGCACCAGTGCACAAAGCAAGGTCCATAAAGACATGGGTGAGCGAGTTTGGTGTGGAAGAACTTGATTGGCCTGCACAGAGTCCTGACCTCAACCCGATAGAGCACCTTTGGGATGAATTAGAGCAAAGACTGCGAGCCAGGCCTTCTCGTCCAACATCAGTGTCTGACCTCACAAATGCGCTTCTGGAAGAATGGTCAAAAATTCCCATAAACACACTCCTAAACCTTGTGGAAAGCCTTCCCAGAAGATTTGAAACTGTTATAGCTGCAAAGGGTGGGCCGACGTCATATTAAACCCTATGGATTAAGAATGGGATGTCACTTAAATTCATATGCGTCTAAAGGCAGATGAGCGAATACTTTAGGCAATATAGTGTATGTTTGATATGTGGAATGTGCTATCCTGAATCACAGCAGGTTAAAAAAGTGAAGACGTCTGTGACATTTTTCCAGGAACAAAATCAGGTTAATGACAAATTTTTGTTGTACGTTCAAGTGTCATGCAGTTTGATATAATATGCAATTACATATGTAATATTTAAAAGTGAGTTCCATTAAGGAAGGTACTCACCATGTTGTAATGTACAGTTACATAGGTAATGGAGTATGGTGAATGAGTGGATGATTAGAGAGCTGTGTTTTTTAGAGCGGCTCAAAATGATTCATAACAGAAAAATGCATAATTTGTCTGTCACCACTTAACAGAGAACAGCCTTTCATTGTAAAATTTGGCTGAGAACACACACACACACACACACACACACACACACACACACACACTAACAGCAAAGAGAGCAGATGATTGTAAACACAAATGATACTATAAAGATGTTGGCTAACACAGCACTCTTTAGTTATTTCCACAGTTTAAACAGTACAATAAACAAAAAGAAAAAACCCACAATGACATTTTGATACAGTCACTTTAGTAGGTGTAATTACAGTCACTTATTGGCATGCTTTGTTAGGGGCTGTTTACACAGGACACATTTTTCCAAACTGTTTTTTAATTGTTGGTCTAGGGGGCCGTTCACACAAAAAGTGTTCTTGTGTCCATCTGCAATGTAATTTTAATAGTTTTTCTATGTAAATATGTGCTAGATGGACGTATTTAAGTCTTGCAACACATCTTAATTCAGCATCTCGCACCATGTGCACCACATTTTTTGAGATGCAGTGTCAAGTTAAAAGAAGTTCAACTTTTAAAAACGTGTCTCGATACCCTTTGCTGTTTTTTAACGCTAAGCGAGTGTGGCCCCTGTTCACATCCGTCAGACAGATATCTTTGGCCATTGCATTGAGTGTTGCACCATGAGTGCTGTGTTTTCAGGATATTGTGTCAAGTTTTCAAACTTTGTGTGCTTTTAAACTTTTAAAAACGTATCTTGAAAAGGTTTTACTCAATTTACCTGGGTTTGAATGCACAAACACATCCTGTGCAAATGGCCCCTTATTCTGTTAAGCTGGCAAAGTATCAAAGGGCTCAAATTATATTCACACTTTGCACTTTGATGAGCCTGTAACTTGCTGCAGCGTGTAGAAGATTTTGAAGAAAGAAAATCTTGAATCTTAAAAGAAAGGGAGGGAAACTGTTAAAGCAAACAAAGCAAATACACGGACATACAGAATGAACATCATGCCGGCTAGAGCTAAAAAAAAGTCTGCTATTATTGCTTTAAAATAAGATTTTTTTTGAAAATAATTCATTATGAGCTAAAATACCATTTCTAAGTTTTAGTGCATCATTAAAAAAATCGTCCTTCAACAACATATCAAAAGACACAAACACTCACACATGCACACACACATACAACACATCTCCAGTCTGAGACTTCAAAGGCAGGTGGAGTGAAACCATGAAATTACAGGTAAGGTGTCACTTACTCCTTTGAAACCTAGCACTGCTCAAATCCAGGCAAGACCTGGCCAGCCCTGGAATTAGAACAAATGAAAAAGAAAAAGAAGAATGGAAGAGAATGACAGAACTGGAGGGGAGTGTCAGAGGAGTGGAAAGGAGATTTAACAAGCAATGTTGATTGCCTAATTCTCCCGTAAATTACCCCACGTCACAAACTCACAGCAAATGCATAGCATATTGTAGCACATCAAACATAAACAGTATCAACCCAATGGAATTATTACAAACCTCATAAACTTTAATATATGTGTTCAGTACGCTACTTACAAAAAGTACTGTGGTATTAACTTTTTTTACATGCACTATGGTATTACCATGGGATTCTTTAAAGTACCTTGGAGTAGGTCTACCACATAGATACAATAACTTACTACAATGGTGCATATTTAAAGCTACACTGTGTAACTTTTTTGTTAAAAAAATTAACAAAATGTTATTAATGAGAGAGTGCAACAAAAATCCATCTTCCAAACAATGTCTTTACCCAAATACACTTTGATAAACCTATAATAATGATTTATATTTTAGAGCTGTCGGGACGGATTTTGCAGGAAACTGCATACATACGTCATTCACCCATGCATGTTCACATGTTCACGTCATATCCGTACACTGAGAACATAAGCTCCAGCTACTGTAGTGTGTGTATGGTGTGGGAGTAGCGTGAAGCTGATAGTTTGTTGTCACAACGAACGAGAAAAATTGACCATGGATCATTCAAAATGGCAAACCTCTGGGGAATCACCGGTTGTAAAAACAAAGAAACCCCGAACAGAGCACAGTCTACAAGCAAAAAGAGAAAGCGGCAGAGTCCGTAATAAAACCCGAATCTACATCGGCTTAGCTTTTCAGAGGTGGCGACAACTGAAAGGATTTAAAAGCAACCTTCTTACTCAACAGGTAAGATATTTTATTGATATGGTTTATGCATATTGTGTAATCACACACAAACAAACACACATCTGTGTGTGTGTAGTGAAATACAATAATTACAATGTAATCGGTGCAGAACTTTTCACTTGCTTGCACATGTGTGTATTGTTCTTTACAACGGCAGTAATTTATATAAATAAATCCTTTAGTCCTAGGCTTGCCAAGGACATGTGAGTCTTGAAATGATGTTGACCACTAGTTGGTAACAATGACAATCTATAAATTAGTTACTATCATGGTCTATTTGGCCAGGATATCCTGCAGTTATAAAAAATTTACAACATTTGACCTTATCAGACTAGCAATCATTATGTCTAATGTTAACAAACATTGCCTAACATTTGTAACGTCATTTATTTCAATACATCTATGTTTCCAATAAGTCAAAACAACAGCATAAGATATGGCATATGTTTTCGGATATCCGTCTTTTCCTTTCTTTCGTTATTTATTTGTCCATTTGCTCTGATAAGATGTCCTGTATCCATGTGTATCCGGTGCCTCGAAGCACATTCATCCATACAGAAAAGCAGAGACAAAGCACAACTTACGTCATTAACAAAACAATGTTCTTCCGCAAGACACATGCAATTTTATTTTTTAACCGCTAGAGGGCCAAAAGTTACATAGTGTAGCTTTAAATACCTTGGTATTATCATAGTTTTATATATATGTAACATGGAAATCCAATGTTTTTAGACACAGTACCATGGTAATGCCATGTTCTTTGGATACAGCATGTACCATAGTAATACTTTGGTATTCTATGAAGTACATTGGTGTAGACCTACCATAGAGATTCCATGGTTGACCACAGTGGCTTATGGTTTATTAGACACACTGAATCATGTAGTGCTTGAAAATTACATACAGTTATTTATTATCAAATCCAAGAGAAGTGGGTCAACCATACATCCACACAAAGAGTTTATGGCTATTCCAAATGGGCAGTCTTATTTGGAAGACTCATTTCAGTAATGTATTTGCCACAGCCATATCTTCAGATAAGATGAACTGATACAAACCTGTTTGGGAATGACAGTGTTTGTGTCTGCCTATGTGTCTTAATGTTCTATGACTGTGTCGGGATAGAGATTCGACAGATTGCTGGTTGAGTTAGATTGTCCGTTTGGAGACCATGCAACGGCATAGGTCTGTGGTGGGGAAAAGATGTCAGGAGAGTGTTTTATACTCTGCAATAGCAGCACTGTGCTCTGTGTAAGCGTCTAAGACATTCTTATCTTCCCTGCCAAATGCCAGCCAAACCACTGTCAAACTGCTGTATTTTTTGCATGAAGCTCATTATCACTTATTTTCATCACCCTATTTATTGTTCTTTTATTTATTGCCTTTTTTCTTTATCTCAATGTCTATGCCCTTTATAATAAAGTTTTTTAAACGGTATATTAGTATTTATTTCATATACATTTATGTAGTATGTAATATAAATAATATAGCTGAGACTGGGCCTTGATGCCAGACAGGGAAGTTGTCAAAAGGGCAACTTTAGTGTTTTGAATCAAAAGTCCAATTACACAAATGCTTGTTTTACAGTATCTAGCAAGGACTATGCATGTTGGTTTCAAACATCTAGTTCAAAACTGTCTTAAATTAGAAAATTTTTTGTGAATTCTGTACTCCAAACAAAAATTCCAATATCATTATATTTTTGTTATAGTTTTGGGTAAACAACTGAACACAATAAATCCACACTTCAGGCAAGTTTCAGCTATATTATGATGGTAGATTTGAACTGAAAGATTGTGTTTTGTGTTCTCAGAAGTGTTTTTTTTTTTTTTTTTTTTTTTGGGTCAGGGCAACTTGTCACGTGTTTTAAATTAATAAAATGTATTAACTTACAAAATATATATATACACTGGCGGCCAAAAGTTTGGAATAATGTACAGATTTTGCTGTTTCAGAAGGAAATTGGTACTTTAATTCACCAAAGTGGCATTCAACTGATCACAAATTATAGTCAGGACATTACTGATGTAAAAAACAGCACCATCACTATTTGAAAAAAGTCATTTTTCATCAAATCTAGACAGGACCCATTTCCAGCAGCCATCACTCCAACACCTTATCCTTGAGTAATCATGCTAAATTGCTAATTTCGTACTAGAAAATTACTTGCCATTATATCAAACACAGCTGAAAGCTGTTTTGTTCGTTAAATGAAGCTTAACATTGTTTTTGTGTTTGTTTTTGAGTTGCCACAGTATGCAATAGACTGGTGGTCTTAAGGTCAATATTAGGTCAAAAATGGCAACAAAGAAATAGTTTTCTCTAGAAACTCATCAGTCAGACATTGTTTTGAGGAATGAAGGCTATACAATGCTTGAAATTGCCAAAAATAAACTGAAGATTTCATACAAAGGTGTACACTACAGTCTTCAAAGACAAAGGACAACTGGCTCTAACAAGGACAGAAAGAGATGTGGAAGGCTAGATGTACAACTAAACAAGAGGATAAGTACATCAGAGACTCTTGTTTGAGAAATAGACACTTCACATGTCCTCGGCTGACAGCTTCATTGAATTCTACCCGCTCAACACCAGTTTCATGCACAACAGTAAAGAGAAGACTCAGGGGTGCAGGCCTTATGGGAAGAATTGCAAAGAAAAAGCCACTTTTGAAACAGAAAAACAAAAAGAAATGATTAGAGTGGGCAAAGAAACAGACATTGGACAACAGATGATTGGAAAAGAGTGTAATGGATCTTAACCCGATTGAGCTTTTTTGGGATCAGCTAGACTGTAAGGTGCGTGAGAAGTGCCCGACAAGACAGCCACGTCTATGACAAGTGCTGCAGGAAGCGTGGGGTGAAATGTCACCTGAGGATTTGGACAAACTGACAGCCAGAATGCCAAGGATCTGCAAAGCTGTCATTGCTGCACTTGGAGGACTTTTTGATACGAACACTTTGGAGTAGTTTAAGATCTGAATTTTTTTTTTCAAATTGTAATAGTAATTTTTCATGTTATTAATGTCCTGACTATACATTGTGATCAATTGAATGCCACTTTGGTGAATAAAAGTAAAAAAAAAATTATTTATTTTTTAATTTTTGGGGTAAAACATTTTGGATCCATTGCGACAACTTTCCCCATATAGTGTGACAAAATATAATAAAGTATATTTTTTAGGTATACTATATGTATATATATATATATGAGAGAGAGAGAGAGAGAGAGAGAGAGAGAGAGAATTTTCACATAGAGAAGAAAAAGCTGTGAATTTTCCAGGAACCAAAACAATTGCCCATGACTAAAGCGACATTTTTGTGTCTTGTGGGAAGTGATGCAATGAGGAACCTGATGCTTTTAAAACAACACTCAGCTCAAATCAAAGCAGACAGAGAAGGTTCAAACAAACCGATCCTCCATTGCCGACAGACAAACTCCATACAGCTCTTTCCCTGTAGTCTGGGGGAATGTGTGAAGTGTGTGAATATCACTTAATGCATAATACCTGTTCAATCCAATTAAAAAGTATTTCAGGTATACAATTGTTCTAACATATATTAGATTTAGAATATGCCTAAATATATATTTACCTGTTTAACTATACACATTGACATTGTATACATAACGTGTCCCAGGATATCCGTGTGTCAGTAGAGAACAAGTTGCACCAGACCGCTCCGCAGGCTAATAAATCACAAGGTTTTTCAGTCTTTCTGTGTGTGTTTGGTGGACAGGCTTTAACGGGGTCTGAGCAAAACAGGATCCTCAGACTCAATCAATCACAACAACACGAAGAGATTAAACTTGACTAAATCCTAAATAAACACTAATAAAAGATTTATTCCAGGAAAACAAGATAATTAAGAGTTAACCATCGATTATGAGACCATGCTGAATATTGATAGGACAGTGTAATCAAATCCAACTCATGATTGGAATTTGATCAATTTTATGGTATTTCTCATAAGTTTTGGTCATAACATTTATCAATCCATTTAAGAGACCAAAATGAAAATTAAATTAAATCTTTGGATTTTTGTTTGATTTGCTTTATTTTGATCCTGAGAACTTCCCTATATTTCTTTCTCTTTCATTCTTTTTTCTCCACTCTCTTTCTATCTTTAATTATGTTTATCTTTGTTATGGTCAAGTTTTTCCATCAATTATTCTTTGTCATAGAACCTTGATATGAGAAATATGAGTCATGTTTTTTTAGCACTTGAAAAAGAGACTTGTAAAATACATGTATTTAAGAAGGTCTATGTTTGTGTTTGCTCGTTTACTGTTCTTTCAATGATTTAAGCTAAGATTCAGTTCATTCAATCTTAAATGAATTATCTTAAGTTCTATTATTTTATGGTTTTCAAACTTAGGAAATTGACAGAATGTCTTGCAATACCAACTGAATAAAGTTTCCATCTTTCATAGATCATTACATTTTACATGAGCCCAAGGATAGTTCAGTCATGGCAACTCTCGGAAAGAATGTTAATGTGGGTAAGACATTGATAGGATATTTGTCTTGGTGGACTAGATCTGCTACGCTGCTGCAACAGCAGTGCAAGTATGGAGACTTGCTATTGCAAGAACATACACAGACATACTGAGTTAAAGGTGCTGTAAGTGTTTTTTTTTTTTTTATTATTATTATTTTTTATTTTTATGGAATGGTATGCAGAAAATGTTCCTTTTCCCTGAAAGATATCAATGAAATAAGTGTCCTGAAATATCTCACCGGTCTCTGTGACAGCACTAGACTTTGTAAACAGTAAACAAAATGTGACTGCGACAAATTTTTTGATTAGCCAATCAGAAGACTTTAATATGCTTTCTGCCTGTCAATCATTGTACATGTTCTCATAGTGAGTAGTTGAAGCGGATCATTCAGGTTTAATGTCATATTCAGACTCATAACAGTTGTCAGCTGAGGGTGCTATTTTGCTACTCTTGTGTACGACAACCGTGAGAAGACGTACTGCTCTAGTGTTCCATGTCACTCTCAAGGCTACCTTGAAAGGCAGTGTTTTGGAAAGAGGGGGGTCAAATTTAATGGCTTAGTCTCATAAAAGTTCCAGAACGGCTAAAATCGCTTACCTCTAAGCATGTGGACATGCTCCTGCTGCTGCACAATTAAAAAAAACACAAGACATGCAGTATTAACCATGTATAACATGCTGCTGCACAATTAAACATAAATACAACAGTCAAGACTTGTGTTCTGCTGCTGTTCTGAAGAGCCATGTGCACTGAGTGTATGCTAGTTAAGTGTGCCTTGGCTTTGTTTGTTCGAATGGCATAACGCTTATGAACTAAATTTCTATATGTGCCTGGGCCTGCTTGGGCCTGCTTGGTTCAGGCTTAAATGGCTTAAATGGCTAGTGACCTGAATCAATGTGTTCCTGGACCTGGAAAGCTTTTTTCACTAGTGACTTAACCTATCTATGTGTGGATTTATTTAAACTAATGACCTAAGATAGCAATGTGTGCCATTGCTTGATTTGGCTACGGCTTACCTTGATAAAGACGCATTTCTATGTGTCACGGCTAAAAGCAGACCTACCATGCTAGCTGATAGAAGAGAAAGCCCCAGCAGCCACCTGAGTAAATAGCATTTTCAGAGAAAACTCTTGCAGTGCGCTACAGTAAAACCGGCTTACTTGCAAATTGCAATATTTTTACTGTTTAGTAAAGACAGCTCAAAGTCTGCGGCCTTCCTCTAAAAGCAACATCCCTACATTATCTCTACATTTTGCAAATAAGTGAGGTAAATGAACTAATTGCACTGTAATTGCTTTGCTCTTTATGTGGAGACAATATATTATATAACCACCAGCAACCCGAATAATCATGGGAGGAAGAAGAGTCAACCTCCAGAACATATCTTGCAGTTGAGTTTCTTCCTCCATTCCATAGAAGAGATATGCAGGAGTTGATTAATGCCCAGTAGATGTTAATCTGACATTATGCATATGCTCTACGTCTGCTAGCACTTTATCATTTCGAATAATCTCGAGGCAAGCCACTTAGTAAGACAAATATCTCAGAGGGTGGAACCTTCTATTAGCTAAACCACAGAGAAAAACACAGGCTGTGAGGTTACACAATGCTGCTATTGTTCTTCATTGCATCAAGATGAAATTAAGTGCTTTAATACTATCATATATCTTTTAGCAGGCCGGCTTATAAGAACCCTAGTCTAGATCAGCCGCAGGGTAACAGGTGGAAAGGGCTGTGGTCTTGGCACCCACCCCCTTTACAAAAGCGGCATTGCAAAAAAATCAACACAGATATCTCTGCTTTGTGAAGGAAAAAAAGTAAAACATTTTAATTAGATATTGAAAGCTTTATTTTGTGATTGGTGAGTCATCTGAATTTCATTTAATATAGAAAAACCAATAAAGCCAGATAACCACCCTCATGCGCTTTGGTCGGGCAGGCTACAATATGTGCCGTGTTTTTGGCTTGCCTGGCAGACTGCATTTTTCAACACGTGAGGCTGTTGCTTTACTAATTACATGGCAGGTAAAGGCAGATGGATGCAGCCCTTGCTCCTGATAGGTGACAGTTCTTGACAGTCGTCTTGTCTAGCTATAATAAAGCCTAGGGGAGAGGAACCAAACACTTCCAACTTAAACACTGACAGAGGAGGCATCAAATGCAGCAGCTTTGCCCTTGACAACTGTAACTATGTTCAACAAATTAGTCAGAGAAAGCGGCTCTGTTTAAGAAGACGAATATGAAAGAAATCGTGAATGACATTCTAAACCACAGAGTTCCTGGTTTGTTTTTATTGCTGTGATTTGAAGTAGAGTCTGGGTTTGGAGTGTGGGGATTCCTGGCTGTCAATCACAGGTTCAAAGAAGGATATGGGTTTCTGCTCTTGACAGAGTTTGCTTGAGGCAGAGGAGAAGATTTATTGTGCACACCAACTTATTTTTCTAAATTGGTCTTCTATAAGCCTTATCTCAATATGTGCAGTTCATGCCATTCTTTCATGACTTTGGGTGACAGCTGCTACACCAGAATACATGTGGTGCATGCCCTGAAGGTGCTTCCCATTCTGAGGAGAACATTACAATTAATGCAACCAGTCTGCTTGGAGCCTTTTTAGGGTCTGTTCAGGCCGGACGTGTTCATGCTCTAAAACAAGAGCACAAGCAGCACAACAAATAGAACAGAACGCATGTGTCTCAAGACGGGTTTTTAAAAGCATCTAAAAACGTGGCGCTCCTGCATGACAGAGATGGTATAGGGCATCCATCTAGTGCATGTTTACACATAAAAATAGTTTAAAGTGCGTACAGATGCAAAACTGCTTTTGGTGTGTTGTCAGTGACCTAAGTACAGTGTCAGTCCTTAATTCACTTTCTTTATATGGAGAAAGAGCAGCCTCAACATTAATAAATCTCCTCATTTGTTCCACGGGCAAAAGAAGGTCATATGGGTTTGGAACAATAAGACCATGACAGACCCTCCACCTCCAAATCGACCCCGCTCCAGAGTACAGGACTTGGTGTAACGCTCATTCCTTTTCTCGCTTTGAGCAAGAGATAGTGCTTTGTTTGTATCTGTGTTTGCAGTTATACTCTAAGCAGTGTTGAGTGAGTGTTAGTGTTGGGTGGAAATGGGCCATGGGTCAGTGATTTTGGGTTCCTCTTTAGCCACTGTCCAGATCCACATCAATCCCAAACACTCACTCATACACTGTCACCTGAGCTTCAAAGACCACAGTTTAACACTTCAAAGGCACACAAACTCACACTCTGCAAATATACACATGTGTTGATATTTCAGCGACACATGACACAGGTTAAGATACACTTTCTTAGTTCATGCAACTTAGGAACAAAACAAGGAACAAAACTTAAGTTGCATGTAAATTATATCATGTAATTGGGTCAGTTTCTCCATTAGCTCCACTGTAAGTGATGGTAGCTATACACTCACCGGCCACTTTATTAGGTACACCTGTACATCTACTTATTCATGCGATTATTTAATCAGCCAATCATGTGGCAGCAGTGTAATTTATAAAGTCATGAGATATGGGTCAGGAGCTTCAGTTAATGTTCACATCAACCATCAGAATGGGGAAAAATTTGATCTCAGTGATTTAGGTTGTGGCATGATTGTTGGCACCAGACGGTCTGGTTTGAGTATTTCTGTAACTGCTGATCTCCTGGGATTTTCACGCACAACAGTCTCTAGAGTGTAAAGAGAATGGTGCGAAAGACAAAAAACATCCAGCGAGTGGCAGTTCTGTAGGTGAAAACGGAGGTCAGAGGAGAATGGCAAAACTGGTCCAAGCTGACAGGAAGTTGGTAGTAATCCAAATAAAAACAAGCATTACAACAGTGCTATGCTGAAAAGCATTTCTGAATTTACAACACATCGAATATTGAGGCAGATGGGCTACAGTAGCAGAAGACCCCTCCAGGTACCACTACTGTCAACAGGAAACTGAGGCTGCAGTGGGCACAGGCTCACCAAAACTGGACAGTAGACGGTTGTAAAAACATCACCTGGTCTGACAAATCTGAATTTCTGCTGAGGTACACAAATGGTAGGCCAACTGCATCCTCAGTTTTCTGTTCTTGGCTGACAGAAATGGAACCCAATATGGTCTTCTGCTGTTGTAGCCCATCTGCCTCAAGGTTCGATATGTTGTGCATTCTGAGATGCTATTCTAGAGACTGTTGTGCGTAAAAATCCCAGGAGATCAGCAATTACAGAAATACTCAAACCAGCCCGTCTGGCACCAACAATCATGCCACGGTCTAAATCACTGAGATCACATTTTTCCCCATTCTGATGGTTGATGTGAACATTAACTGAAGCTCCTGACCCGTATGATTTTATACATTACCCTTCTGCCACACGACTGGCTGATTAGATAATTGCATGAATAAGCAAATGTACAGGTGTACCTAATAATGTGGCCAGTGAATGTAAACACAGCATAAAAAGAAAGGCCCTCTCACTTTCAACTGCTTTTATTTTCAGCAAACTTAACATGTGTAAATATGAACATAAAAAGTTTCAACAACTAAGACATAAACTGAACAAGTTTCACAGACATGTGACTAACAGAAATGGAATAATGTGTCCCTGAACAAAGGGAGGGGGGGAGGGAGTAACAGTCAGTATCTGGTGTGGCCACCAGCTACATTAAGTACTGCAGTGCATCTCCTCCTCATGGACTGCACCAGATTTGCCAGTTCTTGCTGTGAGATGTTACCCCACTCTTCCACCAAGGCACTTGCAAGTTCCCGGACAAGTCCAATCCAACAGGTCCCAGACGTGCTCAATGGGAATGAGATCCGGGCTCTTCGTTAGCCATGGCAGAACACTGGCATTCCTGTCTTGCTGGAAATCATGAACAGAACGAGCAGTATGACTGGTGGCATTGTCATGCTGGAGGGTCATGTCAGGATGAGGATGTCTTCCCTGTAACGCACAGCGTTGAGATTGCCTGCAATGACAACAAGCTCAGTCCGATGATGCTGTTACACACCGGCCCAGACCATGACAGACCCTCCACCTCCAAATCGATCCCGCTCCAGAGTACAGGCCTTGGTGTAACGCTCATTCCTTCAACGATAAACATGAGTCTAACCATCACCCCTGGTGAGACAAAACCACGACTCGTCAGTGAAGAGCACTTTTTGCCAGTCCTGTCTGGTCCAGCGAAGGTGGGTTTATGCCCATAGGCAATGTTGTTGCTGGTGATGTCTGGTAAGGACCTGCCTTACAACAGGCCTACAAGCCCTCAGTCCAGCCTCTCTCAGCTTATTGCAGATAGTCTGAGCACTGATGGAGGGATTGTGCATTCCTGGTGTAACTCGGGCAGTTGTTGTTGCCATCCTGTACCTGTCCCGCAGGTGTGATATTCAGATGTACCAATCCTGTGCAGTTGTTGTTACACATGGTCTGCCACTGCGAGGTCCTTCCTGTCTCCCTGTCTGTCCTAAGTTAATTGGACACTGTGACCTTAATTGCCTACCGTCTGTAAGCTGTTAGTGTCTTAATGATGGTCATTAATTGTTTATGGTTCATTGAACAAGCATGGAAAACTTTGTTTAAACCCTTTACAATAAAGATCTGTAAAGTTATTTGGATTTTTACAAAATTATCTTTAAAATATAGTGTCCTGAAAAAGGGACGTTTCTTTTTTTGCTGAGTTTATATAAGAGAGAGAAAGGAAGATTATGTAAACATTCTAATATACCTCAGATTTTTATCATCTCCTTTCAAAAGTTTTGAAAACAAAATAAACAAATGATAGTTCCAGGACACAGCGTTCCAACTTTGCTAAGATACCTGTTACAATACCTGAATTTTTTTGCGGCAAAATACCTGTTCAACTAGCTACTATATATCACAGCACCCATAGAGGTCATGTATTAACCTTAGCACCAGGTCAGGGACAATACTGTCTGTATCTTCTAGGAAGGCCAAAAGGACTACTCAAATTTGTTTAATAACATAAGGTTTTAATGATAATTTGTGTCATTATTTTTATGCAGCTGTTTGTAACTGTTTTATAAGAGTAATAAGGCACTTGAGACCATGCTTTAATATAGTCAACAGCAACACCCTTCAATGACAATATTTACAATAAAGAAATAGTTATTAGACAATATTACTGTAAATAACTCTATTTATAAGAAGCCACAGCTGTGTCCAAATCCTAAAGTAGCTGCCTTGTTGCCTCGTTGACCTATCAGTCAATAGCTGCTTTTCCACTATCGGGCCTGTGCAAGCCAGGGCTATCAAATGGCCAGCTGGGGCCGAACGATCTGCATTCCCATCACTGGGCCAATAGCCCCCGCAGCGTTGCTCTAAAACCCGTCCATAACACGCTTTCCATGGTTCCAACGTCACACACCCCGCCCATTTCACAAGCAAGAGGGAAGCTCAAGCTGTGGTATCATGTTATTTAGTTATCTAGAATATCAAGTTTCTATCGTATATAAATATTAGCTTGCTAGAAAGATACGTTAACACTGACAACTCACCGACTGTAATTGCCATGGTGTCCCAGCACAGCATCCATAATCTCAAACCATGGAAAGTTCATTCTTTGAGCACCACTTTGTCCATTGTGCATTATAACTGATTTGTACTGTACCCGCAATGTTTTTTTTTTCCCGAACCTGTACAACGTTGCGCTGGATACACAACCTGGCAAGTTTGTGACACTCCGCCTTTGACATTGACCAAAAGGCCAGTGGCAGTTGGCCCTGAGAAAGCCCTGATGAGGCACGATGAAGCCCCGGAAGTGACACTGGGAACGCAACTGGCCCTGGCCCTGGCCCTAGTGGCTAATGAAAGGTGCTGTATGCAATTTTTTTAATGGAAAGGTATGCAAAAAAGTTTTCTACTCCCTGAAAGATATGAATGAAATAATGGGTCATGAGATATCTCACCGGTCTCTGTGACAGCACTAGACTCTGTGTCTGTTGGCCATGGTCCCTGAAGCTTTCTGCCTGTCAGTCATTTTGTGCATTCTCAAAGTATTGTAGTTGAAGCGAATTATTGATGCTTAATGACATTTCTATCCCATTTTGTTCATAATAGTTGTCAGTTGAGGCCGCTGTTTGCTGCTGTTGTTTTTGACAACTGCTTCTGCTTGGTGTCAGTCTCAATAAAGCTCATTTGGTATCTTTGGAGTGTAGGGTTTTGGAAAGAGGTGGCGTGGCTAATCCAGCAACTCATCTTGTGGAAATTCTAGAAAGACTAAAATCACTTGCAGCACCTTTAACAGACAGTGATTTGGTGCGAAGTACCTCCGCAAACTGGTTTCGGACAGGCCTCTAAGGCAGCACCACATCACATGGTTGCTAGGATACCAGTATTCATTCAGTCTAACTGAACCACAGAGGTCTAATAATCTAGAACAAAATCAAGAGTGTATATTTAATAACAACATTACTAATTTCTCATTAGAAATTAAATGATAATTTGTAAAAAAGTGAAGAAAACTTACATTTATACACAAACTGCCTCATCGGCTGCCATTTTCTTTCTTCAGTTCAACCCTGGTGGAACCGCACGCACAGGATTGTGGGACTTCATAGGCAGCAAAGGATACATCTGTGCTGCCTTCAAAAATCGATCAGATGAAGGTATCTCAGTAGACAGGATGTAACGTAAACATTGGATTCGGATGTGCCTTGATCCCTTCTTAACTCCGTATTACCGTCCAGTTTTCGGATGCAGCCCATGTCTGTATGCTGTTGTTGTTGTTGTTTTACTTCCTTTATGATATCACCTCTTGAAAACTTTGTGTTTTGTTGCTGGGACAACAGATTATGTTGAAGATGTATTTTTATATAGAGCAAAAAATTTACAATAACAAGAATGAACACTTATTTTCCTAAATATTTGCTAAATATTCACTCCAAAAATATTTGAAAACCATTACTGGTTTTAGTGCTATTACTGACTTGAAGCAATATTTTCTTATTTGAGGACATACTTGAAGAAAACGTGCCATTATTAAATACATTTGTTAATATTTATAATGATAATTAACTTTGTAGATAAAGGAATTTCTTCATTAGCATATTCGTTTTTTGGTGTGGTATTGAAATTGTAATGTGAATCGTGACAGTCACTGGTATTGGTAACAACTACTGACATTTTGATATCATGACAACCCTAGCCACAACAAAAGCTTATACCAAACAAACAATTAGAGTAAAAAAAAAAAAAGCCTTCCTGTACAACCTTAAAATGTACTTTATTTCCTACTTGTTTCCAGTATTTTGGCCACAGCTGTATTTCTGGACAGAACGGTGCAGCAAGAGAGAATACTTGAGGTGGAATATTTGAGGTAAGGTGAAGCAGTCAGGAGATCAGGAAGTAGTCTGGAAATCTTGGGAATCCCCTTCCAATACTCTCAGGCCCACCACTGGAGCAGATACTTACTTGACAATGAGAGAAGACCTGGATTACTGCATCCCCTGGGAAAAAACATGAGGGATAATGATATGTAGCCTGTAAACCTGCAAGTGGACTTCTGTCTGTAGTGTGTGGTGGGAAATATGTGATAGATCATTGACTGTTCACTATCTCTATTCAGTTAGCTTTAAAGAATAGTTTGCCAAAATTAAAGCTTTTCAAACTCGTATGACTTTGACTAATTCTGAAGAATGTCAACACTGCTCTTTTTTTCTATACAGTGAAATTTTGTATTTAACATGAGGTTTAATAAGTCATTTTTGGGTGAATAATCCCTTGTGATGTATTGTACATTATAAAAAATGTCTTTGTCCGCACATTGTGTAACAAACCCCTAGGATGGACATTATAATTATTATAGACAAGCAGTTTGAAAATGATTCTTAAAAGTCCGATTCACTGGAGGAAACATGGGAGATTATGTGAATTTAACAATAATCCCTTCCACTGGAATCTCTCCAGAAGTGAACACAAGACACATGGGTGGGAGAGAGGTGGTGTATGCAGAGATGGAGAAGTTGGGACATTACACTCAGACAAGAGATGAAATGTCTCTTAAGGCATAGAAACTCACACTTTTGATAACTGTTGCCACACCAGACCACACACATTCATACACTCTCACATCCACCTGCGTGTGGTCTTAGGAGGGTCTGGCATGCGACAGGTCTCAACCATTGTTTTTGTCAAGAACAATTTTTCCTTTTTCTCATATTGCCAGAGGGCACAGGTGCAAGCAAAGTTCCTATCAGTGCCACAGAGGAAACTATGGCAACATACTGTGTCATCATTCATGTTCATTAGAAAAGACATCTTGATAGAGTCTGATAAAGCTGTGCCAGAGCAAAACTTTCAGGCCTCTGTTCAGGAGTTTTGTCATGCAATAAAAAATACTGCAGTATGTTGTGTGCAAACAACAGTTTGTAGCATTTGATTTCCATTCACCTTCAAATCAGTTGTGTAACAATGGATGTCATGTTCATCAACTGTATATGAAAAAAAAAAAAAGCTTTTTCATGCTGTTTTTCAGGTCATGTGTGTGACAAGATGAAAATGTTGTATCCCGATCCTGCTCTGATCAGTTGTCTTTGGACAGTAGAAGACATGAGATGGGACCAAACTCATTTGGGTGTTGTGAATTGCTTTAATGCCATTTAATGTGAACTTAAAAGTTAAACTGTATGTCAAAGATTCAAAAACATTTTTGACAGTGTAAGACCTCCCACTTTTGACTTAAGTCTTTGAGTAGAATTAATCAATAGCTAATTCAGTCATATTTTAAAGCAGTGTTTCCAACATTTTCTGGCTTATGTAGGTACCGACAATGCCCCATCAGTACAACCTTCATTGATGCCAAACCAGAATGTGTTCGGTCACTTATAAATACTGGATTTCATTTTGCATTATCATTAGTATTATTATACTGGCCATTATTACCAAAAACAATGTAGGTGAAAAACAGACTTGCCAAGTACGTAGCTTCCTCTCAAACTCAAACAGTTTGAGAAATACAGACTCTTTTATTTTATAACTGCATTGATATTGGTTTTATTGGCTGAGGCATTTGATGGGATGAAATTAAGATAGAATATTGTTTTGTTGTGGAGAAGTGTGAAAAAGATGATTAAGAGATGATTGTTGCAGAAACTTTCCTCTGGAGTCTTTATATACATATACATATATTTGTTCCACCACAAGTGTCATTCACACAAACTGACCAAACTCACATGTACAATTTTGTATTTGTAAAAGTAACACTTTTAAGTCATTCAAATTTTCATCAAATTAGCCCTTATATTTTTTCATTTGTAATATGTGTCTATAAAATCTATTTATTTGTTTTATGGGTTTAACAAAGCAAATTCAAAATCTTTTCCCCAGCAATCTGCTCAAATACCCTCTGGTTGGAATTCACCAAAAACATTTTATTAAACATAAAGTAACATTTACAGATCATTTGGTATTAGAAATAAATCAAGCTTAACCCTACAGTTTGGCTTAAAACAACTTAACTGATTTAGAGGCAAACAAGGAAACAGGCTGAAAATGTGGACAAATTAGATGGATCAACAAAAGAGATAATAAAATAAATTGGTTTTTGGTGAGTATAGTGTTGAAGAGGAAGGTGTTTAATGAGGATGGAGGACTTCTGGTATGCTGTCACCACATAACCATCCAAGAATAAATATACTGTATACTACTGTATCACACATGCCTTTCAAAGATTCCAGTTATACAGTATAAACACAGGCACACGTCAGTTGTTTTGATCTTTGGGTCAGGGATGTTTCTGTTAAATGGGTCATTTCCGAGGTCACAGGTACAGGGCTAGGACACTAAGGATACCATCTTCTTTAAGAGGATTTGACTTAAAGCTGATTTGCTTGATTATTAGTGTGAAAGAGAGACAAACACTCATCCCAGTACAGCATTGGAAACATTACTTTTAAAAGTTACATTTAACACAATTGTGTTACTCCTAATCAGAAGTTTGAGGCTCTTTTTTCCAGAACAGATGCATTATGCTTGTAGAATTGAAGTGGTAATTTTTGCAGTGAACAAGATTTTGTCCCTTCAGTATGTAGTTTGCATTTAAATACTTCTGTTGTGCCTCATGTATTCAGATAGAAGACAAAGGCAGGCCTAACACAGTCATAAAAACCTAACTCAAGACCCCACATTCCAAGTCGTAAATTATACTGATAAAAATCGCGCCAAAATCAAACAAAGGGAGTCCAAAAAAGACTACAAATCCCATGTAGCCTTGCTCACTAAAGGATTGAACTCTCAACTCCTATTGGATGAGGCACATAACAGAACATCCCTCAAACATGACATCATCAGGAGTTGAAATACCTCTGAAATGCTTTCGGGATTTGCTTCCAGCAAATTTGTTTGCAGCATGTGGACGCAGCTCATCGCTGCTCTCATGTGCAACCTCGTGGCACAAGGAAGTAACGTCCGACTTGAAACTGTGGCCATACAATCTCCATTTCATTGGACGAGTTGAAGATTACTCTGTGTTCAACCAAACACTCTAACGGATCCGAAGGAGACCGCCGAGCAATTCGCATCTTCATCCGTTTGCCTACAGAAGTGAAGAGATTAAAGATTTCTCTTCCATCTTCAATCAAGTCAAGATTTCTGAGTTCTCCGCCAGCCCGCCGAGAATCAGCAGCCGTACCGCCCGCCGACAGAGCAAGGAAACGGCCTCCCGTCATCACCCAAGCCTCAAGGAACTGGGTCAGAGTTAAAGGACGGAGGAAAACACATTCTACCTGTGTCCTCATGCGATTCAAGTAAGAGGTTTACGTCTGGGCAGAGATAGAATATTATAGTGTGTTATTCTTGTGTTTCAAGGTTTTTGCTTGTACAGTTTACGGACTGCCATGTCCGCTCATTATTAATACTCAGGGTATTAATTATCACAAATTTGTTTTGCTGTATTGTGGTCCAACCAAATTGGACTGTTGTGCAACTTTGCCATCGCAGGTGAGACAGGTAAACTGAGTTCATCCATTAAAGAGTCAAAGTATGCGGGACTGTTTACGAGCCGTCCACCACGTCTCTGAGCGATGAACTAACAGCTGCTTTCTCTCCCACGATCGCAAAATCGGCTTTAGGGCCGTCACTTCTCTCTCTCTCGTACTAACCACACACACTCGCACGCAACCCCTCACAAACATTCTGGCACACATTTTTGGCTCCTAGATAGCTTAATGCTAAAGCCCAGCTTTGTCCCTAAGCTATCGTACAAGCGGATACACGCGGTAACTGGTAGACGCCATTGACTGGTTTCTCGCCGCCCCCATTCGCGGTCATATTCCCTGGCCGGAAGTCTCGCGTGACATACTCTCCACGAGAGTCACGTCCGCCATTTTGTGCACGTCCCTCCTTACACACACACACACACACACACACACACACACACACACTGTCACACACACACCTTATGTGTTATAGGATTATTTTTATTTCCATATCTAATCATATCACTGTTTAGTTTGTAGTTGTAAGTCGGAAGTTTATTGACTGCATTGTATTAATTATTAATTGATATTACTGCATAAATAAACTTTGTTTATATTACAAAGAGAAGTGTTTTGGTTTGTTTTGCATATGCCTGTGTCATGCTGACGGGATGTCAGTGCTCGGATTCAAACCTTCATTCATTGTTTTTTTTTCCCCGAAAATCGATATTCTTCGGATGTCGATTTTCCTAAGAAAACAATCTAATATTGAGACTGTTTTACTATCTGGTTATTAGTCCCTGATTCCAGGGTGGTGCCCCGTCAGTGTTAATCCTTATTTATATTCTATTGATTTTTGATAATTGATAATTACCTTTGATGATTGTTGAATTTGAATGATCAATAAGCTAGTGTTAATTTTAATAAATGTTTCATCGATGTTAACAATTAACGATTATCTTTGATAATTGATGATTTAAAGGATTACAAAAAACTAACATTGATTCTCATCAATATTCTACTGATTTTAATAATTAATAATTATCTTTGATAATTATTAATTATTGCTAATAACCAAACTTGCTCCTAAACGTAGCACACTACATTTACTGGAGCCCCATATGAGGTTTTAATGAGTTAGATTCAATTAATTAATTTAAATATTAATTAATAACTAAAGAAATAATTATTAATTATTTCTGATAGTAACACTGATCTAAACAACCAGTAAAGCCCTACACTTCCAATGGTGAAACTCAAGACTTTGACCTCTTTGGCCTGATACAAAAAAGAAAAGAAAAGAAAAGAAAAAAAAGAAAAGTAACGTGTGCTACTTTTAACACATTACCCCAAAAGTAATCTGATTATGTAACGCATATAATCTGATAACAGTAGGGGTACCAGGGGTCTAAAGGCACACCTTAAGGAAAGAAGAAAAAAAATTCTGGTTACAAAGTATATCCAGTTTGAAAAAATTAATTTCCTTTTATTGAATATTGATGGAGCAACATAATTTGTGTGAAAAGAAATAATTACGAATGGTTGTTTTGATTAAAATTCTTCTTCTTCTTCTTCTTCTTCTTCTTTTATGTGGCAAGGGAGACTTTTACCACACACTTGGGGTAAAAGGCCCCCAGGGGGGTTACAGTGATATTGTGTAAATATAGGGACAATAGTTATAGGGCACTTTTGAAACAGCAAGATGCTTTTTTGAGTTACAAATTAAGATCATGCTTATTCAAAATAACCACTTCATAAAAGGATTAATCATTTTCTGTTCATTTCAGTCACATTTGGCATCGATTCATTGATTCATTGATTGGATCTGTCAATGTAACCCCACTTTAAACATTTTTCATAACAAATCTATTGGCCCCACTTAAGAAAAACAATGTGTTTTATGGGGGCCTTTAGCCCCTTCAACAGGGGGGCTTTTTACCCCAAATACTATCCTTTCACTAATTGGACAGTTATTGAAATTTGTATTTTATTTATTTAATCACCTTGGACAAAACTTAAAATGACAAATAACTTTTTTGTCTCAAAATAAATGTGATAATTTTAGGGATTCTCACCAGCTACATAAATTTGCAACATTTTTAAAAATTGATCAAATATTAGATCAAATTACCTCAAAATCAAAGTTTAGACATTGCACAGAATGATCTCATGGATCAGGAATATTTTGCAGTGTATAGTGACAAACAGGTGTTAAGGAAAGTACACTGGTAATTTTTGTTTTGAGAGGAAATAAAATAAAAAGTGCCTTTTACCCCAGGGGGCCTTTAGCCTTACTGTACCCTAACCTAAAAAACAACATTCAGTAAGTTTACATGCACTTTCAGTTGGACTACAACAATAATTTGTCTTTTTTTAAATGTCATGTAAAACACTTTAGTTCGCCTGAAATCGTACTAGTCTGATTTTTGCGAAGTCAGACTAACAGACCTAGATAATTCGATTGTAGCTCGGCTTCGTCCAGCATGTATACACGTTAATCGGACCACAACTGACTTTGCTGTTGTGCCCAGAGGTAAGGCATGACATGTATTTAAAACTTCCTCAGCTGATGTCCTTCCTTAAAATATCTGAATGCACATTGTGCATACTTAAACATACAGATGAAGAATGTAGCTCAACTATTCAAAAACCTACATAGCTTGATTATAACTGCACATGTAAATGTATTGTGTGTCCCAACATTATTGTAAAAGAGTTACTGAAAGAAGGACTCCCAAGTGCAACTCTGCATCTTGAACACTTTTTTTTAGGTGGGTCTTGTATCAGTGATGGAAAGGTCAGATGGGGTTAGTGTGTCCATGCCATGTGAGTAGTCATGAGAGATCTGTCTGAACTGAACGTTGTGTCCTGATCAGTTACTGGCAGGCCAAGGGAGTGTAACAAGAGGTCATGTCAAGTATTCAGGCACAAACACAGCATTACAGGCCCTCTTCAATGCCTTTGTGAACTTTTCTACTCTCACAGGCTTGATCAAACTGACCCCATAATAATCTAAATCAATTAATGAAGGATCATTTGGCTCGTAACTTATGTTTAGAGCTCTTAATTGTTTAAAGTTTGTCATTGCGGTCATTGTGTCTGATTTGATGTTCTAAGGTCTCCTAGCACTACTTGTTTTGTTTTCTTTGTTGGATAAATTACTTCTTCATGTATTATTCTCATCCGTTAGTCCAAGCATTGTCTACTTAAAAGTGTCTGCTAAATGAATAAATGTAAATGCATTTTTAATAATTGGTAATGGGAACTATTCATATATTTTCGTCCACAGAAAATGGCATTGTCCATTGCTTGTTTTTCAAAAGGTATATTTTAGCAGTTTAACAGCTGGAAATTGATCTGTGTAGACTCTGAACAGCTCTCCAATCAGTGTTTAGGGATAGAGGCTAATTCAGTGACCATCACCAAACTGGTTACAGTAATCTCTAACACTGTACACCATTTTTAGCATTTGAAGATACAGTACCTCTGTTACTCAGGACTGGAGCTAAGAAAGATGTACCAATTATGGAATTTTGTAGAAGGATGAAAGTGTAGTCTGCCATTAATTCAAAACACAAAAAAATTCAGTATATCTGCACTTCCTTGAACACATCCTCAACACAACTGAGCAACTGCATGAAGTTGAACTGGCCATTTTGTCCTCAGACAAATGAGTTTGTGTCAGCAAAACACTTTTTGAACTTAAAAAGTTAAACATGATATCAATAGCAGTATAAATTCTGTGGCACTAGCGTTATATTGAAATAAAATAAAATAAAATAAAAAGATTAAGAATGGGCAGAGGAAATTTTGCTTCATCAACTTGTTGAACTAGAGCTTCTCTCTCTTCTCAGGGCAAGAAGATACTTCCTCCTGTCAATCACACTTATGCAGGCCAGAGAATACAGACTGACCTCTGACCCCACCAAAAGGGGTCAAGTCACTCCTTCTCACACCTCTACACAATGGAGACAAAAAAGTGCAAAAAACTTTATCTTAGTCAAGCTCTTTATTGTAGTACAGTTACAACTATCATTATCTACACTGCACACCTACCAGCAAAATTGTCCCATGAACAGTCAGGTAGACTGTTTGTGGTCCTCCAAAAGTTCGTCTACCTCCAACGTTTTGTAGATGAAGTCGATGATCTCAAACAATGTAGGGCTACAGTAGATAGCCACTGATTGCTATATAATCAGTCTCCGCTGCCCTCTTGCGGACATTACATGAATTTGCACAGAACGGAAACGGAAAATAAGCTTATACACTATTTTACATCTCAGTCGTTTTTGAATAGTTTATGCAACACCTTAATTTTCTTAATCCAAATATAACTAACATTTATAGAGTCCCAAAAGTGGCACCCAATTATCATTTGAGAAATTGATTATCAATTACAGTACCAAATCAATATATCAACTGACAAAAAATATTGATAGTCAAGTAGTCAAGCTAAGCTTTATTTATATAGCACATTTAAAAAAAAAAAAAAAAGTTGAGGCAAAATGCTGTATAAAAAAAGGGAGTAGAAAAGAGACGAAAAAAGAGATGAAAAAACAACATAATTATAATAAGGAAAAAAGGGGGAAATGATAAATCAGTCAAGCAATTTATCAACATGTAGATAAATGTGGCGTCTGCAATTTGAAAAATATTCATCAATAAAACAGATGAATGAATTGAAAACACATACTGTATATTACATTTAGTCACTGATAATATAGAAATTATTGTAACCAATGAAAATAGTTATTTCTGATAACTACAAATAATTAAAACAATTGCTAAAACAAAGAGCTAATTATTTTCAGTGTGTATATTGTTCCGATCTTTTATCTGTTATTTGTACATTATCTTTCTCACATCTGCAGCATTACAACCCTAAGATTGTTACTGTTTTGTGTTTACAATACACTTCGAAATGCATATTTGTCATTTGTATGTGTAATTTAATGCTCAGATAAGTGCATTTTTGTACACTTCTGACACTCAATATCACTCGCAAGGGTGAGAACAGCGTCGGGTAAGACTTTTTAAATGGTATTTATTAATTTATGTATTATGTATTGATAAATTATTTATCATCCCTCTAACAAAACTGTTTAATTGTGCTGTGACATACTGATAAGAATGAGGTTACTTTTCTCTGGGCAGAATTCCAACCCCTCAAAGAACACGGAATGCGATTGCAGTGACAAGATTCTATTGTGTGACATCACAATCTTCTCACACACAAAAAACTGCAGCTCTGACAGAATCAGGTTTCATTGCACTCACAACACTTAAGAGAGGTACTTAGTGCAGTTGATACAGATATTTGGATTGCGAATTACTTCGTAGTAAGTACTTCAGAGTACTACACAGTTTTGTATAATGGGACTTATCAATAGTCTTTTTGTGCGACTTGGATGTTTTGGCACCTGTATGCCACTCGACCAACAAGTGAGCACACATGAACGCCCACATCATGTGCTGAAGAGCAACATGTCTTACATGAAGACAGATGAGAAAAGAGAGAGCAGGCATGAGAGAGAGACAGGAAGAGAGGTAAAGAGACAGAGGAAGAGAAGGGTGAAGAAGAGAAAGATTGATGAGGGTAAACAAATGAACAGAAAGTCTGGAGATTCAGAGACGAAACTGAGGAGAAGAGTGAAAGAGTCCAAGCGAGAGAGAAAAGCAATGGAACTGGGAGAGAGAGAGATGAAGTTGCAGTCAGAGATGGAGAAAAAGAGGCAAGAAAGGATTCTGCTGAAAGCTGAATGGAAACAGTGGGCAGAAGCAGAGTTGAAGCAGAAAGAGATGAGCAGTAAAGTTAAGTATGCAGTTCAGCGTGAGTCAAGCGAGGTGTTACTAGACTTAACCCCAACATGCGTTGAGAAGACAACCTTGCAAAATCCTGCTCTGCTTTCACAAATACCTGAACCAATGTTAGCTGCTCCTGCCCATCAAGACCTCAGTCATGCTAAGGTGAAGAAGGTGAAAGCTGCAAGGAAACCCTGGGCAGAAGCTGAGTTCCAGGTGAAAGAAAAAATTTGCAAAAAGATGAGGAGGCAAGTTCAGGATGCAGTTCAGAAAGAGACTAGCGTGGTGTCCCAAGACACAACCCTATTATGTGTTGAGAAGACAACCTTGCAATCTTCTGCTCTGAGTTTAGTAATGCCTGAACCATTGCTGGTGGCTCCTGCCCATCAAGTCCTCATTCATGGTGAGATGAAGAAGGTAAAAGCTGCAAGGAAACCCTGGGCAGAAGCTGAGATACAGGAAAAACAAAAAAAAGAGCAAATTCAAGATTCAGTTCAGAGAGAGACTAGAGATGTGTCTTCTGCTCTGCATTCAGTAATGCCTGAACCATTACTGGTTTCTCCTGCAAGTCAAGTCCTCAGTCATGGTGAGGTGAAGAAGGTGAAAACTGCAAGGAAACTCTGTGAAGAAGCTGAGAACCAGGAGAGAGAATCTTCTGCTCTGCATTCACCAATGCCATTGCTGGTGACACCTGCCTGTCAATTCCTCAAGCATGTTGAGGCGACCCCTCAGCTGACCTCTTCGTCTTGGTCCGGCCACAATGCACCACTCACCAACGTCTTAATGGACATTGAGGACGATGAGTGCGTGGATATGGAGGACAACTCTGTATGTGTGCTGGAGGACATCAAACCCAGAGATGGCATTAAAAAGACATTTTGCTGGTTAGAGGAGGAAACTGAGACTCTGGAGCCAGAATCAGAGATGCAAGAGGTGGGCGGCAAATCAAGAGCTCCAGAACAGCTGGAGTCATCTACAGATACGACATGCAAAGAGTCCATCTCGAACCAGGACCAGATTCTTAAGATTAGTGAGATTAATGAGAGAATCATCAAGTTGTTCCAAACAAGTTCTCTCAAACAAGAGGCTCAACCTAGTTTAATGGGTCAGGAAAGGCCAACAGTGATGAAAAAGGGTCTCTTTGCTCTTCATCATTGGGCTGAGGAAAAGGCCCGTGAAAAAGTGCAACAAAAAAGACTGAAAGAAATGCAGCTAAAGGAAAGACAGCTCCTGAGGGAGAGATACAGGAACGATCCAGCTTTAAAGCATCTTTTAATAAACAAACACAACCACTTTTACAACTCTTCCAACACCAGGAGTTAGAGCTTCTCCAGAGAAACAAGCATCAGAAAAGAATGTATGCACAGCTTTCATGGGTTGTCTCCTCTTAGCCCAGATGGACAGATACTGGACCAAACTGGATTGATAATCTTCATTTGTGACTGAACTCCTCTTTCCCCAACCCCCTTGCTCAGTCACTCATTACATGGATCCTGAAAAAAAAAAAAATAATAATAAAATAAATAAATAAATAAAAATGAATAATTTATGAACATGGTTGCCCTTTATTTACTGTAACAGAAAAAAAAAAAAAAACCAAAAATGTTTAAACAGAGTTCATTATGATGTTAAAGTTGTTCCACATTTGCACACACACATACAATTGCACATACATTCATGCACACACACACATCTTGCTCAACAGGTGGCACTCAAAATACACATAATTTTATGTTTAATTTAATGCACTGAAAGATTAAAGATTTTTTTAAATGTAAAAATGCAGAAAGTTTTTTGGAAGGGTTAGGTTTAGGGGTAGGGTTAGGGTTAGGGGATAGAATCTATAGTTCGTACAGTATAAAAATCATTATGTCTATGGAGAGTCCTCATAAGGATAGCCGAACCAACATGCGTGTGTGTGTGTGTGTGTGTGTGTGTGTGTTTTCATGGTCAGTGTATGTCAGGTAATTTGGACCCCCTTCCCCTATCCAAAGCGATTTATAAATGAAGAAAACAAGCAATTATCATAAATAAGCCTTATGTAACCGTAAACCAGAACTGTACAGAACACAACTAGAGGAAAAGTGTAATTAGGGCTACATACAGTATAAGATTAGAATAAAAGTTTAAAACAAAGATGGGAAACTGATTGATGATGTATTTTTCTTTCTAGTTCATTGACTGCCTCTATTTTCTTATATGAAAACGTCAATTTAGGTAAATATAGAAATCATGAAAACGCGTGAAAAGAAGATGAAAGACGGTCTGTTTATTCATGTATTATTTTTTTCAATTGAATTAGGTCATATTTTGAGTTCATTTAAAGTAGAAAAAATATCAAATCAAACAATCACAAGGTATGTTGGGGTAAGTTGTTCTGTCATTATCAAAGCTTTAAGGACACACACAGTCCAAAACACAAACAATAAAACAGACAAATACAAGAGGAAAAAAACAAAAAAAACAAAAACAGACATAGTCCACAATATCACCTATTTACATATAGGCTAAAACGGCAATGGTTCCACATACTGGAGAAGAACCTTACTGAACTTAGTGCTCATTACCGTAAGCAGCTTAGCTTTTCAGCAAAATGTAAACAGTAAAACCATTACGAAACACAAAACAATTCATGAAACATCACAAATATAAAAAAAGACAACATACATAAATAAAAAAAAACTTTTTTTGGCAAAAAAAAACAAAAAAACAATCTAATTATTGTAACTATAAACCAGAACAGTACCCAACTTGAGCAGAAGCCTATTTACGTCTACATATACTGTAAGATTATTATATAAAAGCTCAACACATACTGTAGATGGGAACTGTTTGACTGATGATGAATTTTTCTTTCTGATTGATTGGGTACGTTTATTTTCTTGAAATTAAATGTAAATATCAATGTAGGTAGATACTGAAATTGTGAAAAAATATGTTTGTAAAGAAGATGAAAGATGCCCTGAGTTATTTGTTTGTTTGTTGTAAACAGTTTATAGTATGCTTTTCAGTATCATTTAAACAGCAAAACCATTATGAACACACAAACGATTCATTAAACTACAAAAATGTAAAAGTTAACATACATAACATACAGTACATCAAACCCTTATCCTGAGAACACAGTTCAAACTTTCAGTTAAAATCTATCTTTATTATATATAGTATATAGTTGGCCCTTACCTGATTGTATGGCAGTGTGGCTTTATTGTGTTCGCTTTTTTTTTACCCAACAGCTATAGCAAAAATATGATCTAGCTGGAATTTGAGTTTGGATGATAGAATCATGAATATTATTTCAATTTCAGAGGGCTTTTACAGTAACAAGGTGTTTGAAACCAACTTACAAACAGCTGTCTTTATCTTTTTGCCTTATGACTTGATCATGTCGTATCTCATGATCATGACATTGTTTTGTGTTCATTTACACAATAAAGAACAATAAACAATAAAGAACAAATATTTAAAAGAAAGAAGTGTATTTAAACAGTAGAGAAAAAGAGAAAATGTAATACGTTTCGTAACAAGGAGTGCCTTTTTTCATGATTATGTATTAGTTGAGTGTTCACGGAAGATGTGTGTGCCGGTTTTGAAAGTTGTGATGGTCTCAGCAGATCAGTTGGAGATTGGAAGCTCAATCCACCACAGACTTGTCTCATCATGATGGCACCAACAGGTCCTACACGCACACTCACCACAGAGGACAGGATCAAAATAATATCTGTAGGAGAGTGTTGAGGAATGAGGGTGCTGTTCCAAAGGCAGTTCTGAATGCAAGAGTCAGCAGCAGTTGCAAGAATACTGCTTAAAGGAATTGTCAGGGTTCAATACAAGTTAAGCTCAATCGACAGCATTTGTTGCATAATGTGGATAACTTCAAAAATGAATTTCGACTCTTCCCTCCTTTCCTTTAAAAAATGCAAACATCTGGGTTACAGTGAGGCACTTACAATGGAAGTCAATGAGGCCAATCCGTAAATGTTAAAATACTCACTGTTTCAAAAGTATAGCTACAAGATGTAAGCAATATGCCTGTTAACATGATTTTAGTGTGATAAAATAACTTAAAAACCTTTTCTGTGTAAAGTTATGTCCAATTTTACAACTTTGTTGCCATGATGACATAACACTGTAATCCTTAAAATGACAAAAGACAATTTTAGCAACTTTACAGCTCAAAAAATAAGTTTTATCAGAAGTTTTATCAGAAGAATTAAGTGCTTTTACAAAATTATAAGCTTTACATTTCTGCCTTTGAACCCTCCAAAAATTGGCCCCATTAACTTCCATTGTAAGGACCTTACTATAACCTCGATTTTTGCTTTTAAAAAGAAAAGGAGGGATGAGTCTAAATTAATTTTTGTGGTAATCAACATTATGCCACAAATGCTGTCGATTGAGCTAACTTGTATTAAACCCGGAATATTTCTTTAAGAAAAGAAAACCTTTAGTAGTCTCAATTTAGGGGGTTTCTTGAAACCATGCCCAGAACCTTAAATGTTATACAGGCAGTACATATGTGGGTGTTCCGAATACATGTGCAAGTCATTATTCAGGGGTTTTCTTTCATTTTTACTTTGTATAAACATTTATGATAATCTGCTTTCTGTTTGAGCATAAGAAAACACAGTATTGGAAAAATCTTGTTGAAACACAAAGAGTGAAACAAAGCAGATATTTGTTAAAGAGAAAGAGGAAAAGATAGTATGAGAAAAAGATTGATGGCATATTCCAGTTTTCCATCTCCTGGTGTGGGGTTGGGAAAAGAATGCAGTTCACAACAACTTTCATCTCTCTCTCTCTCTCTCTCTCTCTCTCTCTCTCTCTCTCTCTCTCTCTCTCTATCTATCTATCTATCTATCTGTCTCTCTATCTCTCTCTCTCTTTCTAGGCATTTGTAGAGCCGAGGAGGGCGGGACCGGGTGTGTCTCATTCCATCCCGGCCCCGCCCTCCTCGGCTCTACACTATTATATAAAGCTCAGTCAGCACTGAGTAGTCTTCAGTATCAGAAGCATACTGACGGTGATCGTTCATTATGAAACAGATAAGAGTAATTTTTGTCTCTGTTCTGCTCTTTGCAGCATCTCTACCTGGTGAGTAATATATACAGTAGCAGAACAACTGTTTATTCTAAAAGAAATGCTTTTCCTTTAAATATCTTATGCATTTCAACGTTTAAACATTGGATATAGTTACAGTTTATTCTGTCAGAGCAATGAGGTTTTCCTTGTGTAACAGGGCTTTATTCAACATTTCTTTATTCTGTCGTTGCTTTTTGTTGTTATGTATACAGGTGAATGCATCACAGGAGGAAATGAGGCTGTTGCACACTCTCGTCCTTACATGGCTTCACTTCAGTGGAATGGAAAACATGAGTGCGGTGGCTTTCTCATCTCCAGTCAGTGGGTCATGAGCGCGGCACACTGCTTTCAGGATGGGTATGTAAAATCACTGCACTTCACCTAAGCAAAATAATTTCAGTGGCAAATATGTCATAAATTCACTTTGTGTTTAATTAGATATGACTGTGATTTGTTGAAGGTTTGTTTTGACTTTTTGAATTTAAATACTATAAAACTGAATTTTTAACATTTTATTTTTTTTATCTAAGCAAACTGATAAATGTTAGTTTTTCGTGTTCCCTTCAGGAGGGATTCAGGTTTTAAGGTTGTGTTGGGAGCTCACTCACTGTCCAGAGCTGAGGGCACTAAACAAAACATGGATGTCTCTGCAGTGTACAAACATCCTGGTTTCAGTATGAGCAACTATGACAATGATATTGCCCTCATTAAGGTAAATTCTGTGATCCTGTTGAAAATCAGTCTTTGTATGTGTACTGTACATAAGAGCAGTGTTGGGAGTAATGTGATTACAAAGTAATAAGTCACTATAAACAAATTACTTTGTCAAAAATAAGTAACACATTTTAAACTCTTGTAAACAGATTATAGTTATTTACTTTCAATTACATTACAATTACATCACTTGGGTTATATTTCTAAAAAATATTATTTATGTGGAATACATTTAAAACATGAACTACATTCATGTGTACGTTCTGTGAAAAGTGTTAGTAGAGGTTTTAGAGAGTAACTTAAAAGTACAATTTCTAGTAATTTGCTTACTTTTTCCATGAAGTAATGAGTAGTGGGTCATATTTTATATTAGGTGGCCTTAACTACTATGTACTAACATTTAATACAAACAAGACTATGTATTTACTGTGTAACTACATGTTGATCTGCAAAATTCCTACATTTGCTGCTACTGAGGTTGAGGTACGGGTAGATTTAGGAGTAAGGGTAGGGTTAGGATTAGGGTTAGAGTAAGAGTTTGGTTTTGGGGTAAAGGTTGAGTTAGGGTTTGGGGTAAAGTTAACAGTGTAACTACAAATGTAATTAAAAGCAAGTACTTTAAATGTAAACATGCAACAACATGTATGTACATAATAAGTACACTGTATCAAATGGTTAAGTGCATAGTAGTTAAGGCCACCTAATATAAAGTGGGTCCGAGTAGTGTAATCTACTAATTTCAATTTTAGAGAAGTAATTAGGCCTAATAGTGAATTTACTTATTTTGAGTAACTTACCCAACACTGTATAAGAAATAAGTAAGGTGAATTCAGGTAAATCACCTCCATGTCAACCAAAAAGTGGCCACATTTACCTGAATTCATCCTAGCTGTTTTCTATAGCAGACTGTCAGAATCATACATTGTATGCTTTTGTTATTGACAGCTGAATATGCCAATCACAGAAACCGATGCAGTAAAACCTGTGAAATTCCAACGGGAGGGAGGGGATGACCCTGAGAAGAATGCAGCTGTGGACACAGCTGGGTGGGGCTCTTTGAACAATCTGGGAAGACGACCAGACAAATTGCAAGAGCTTATTATCACTGTCTTGGAGCGAATGCTCTGTGGCCGTGCTGACTTCTATGGATGGAAGTTCACTAGCAACATGCTCTGTGCTGCAGAAAAAATAAAGGACACTTGTGATGTAAGTTTCGACTGGTAGCACTCAAAGATGGACATTACTTCTATAAGCACCAAGACTAACTAACATGACCTCTTTCGTGCTCTCTCTCTCTCTCTCTCTCTCTCTCTCTCTCTGTGTGTGTGTGTGTCTTATAGGGTGACTCTGGGGGTCCTCTCTTATACAAGGGCATTGCTGTGGGGATAACCTCTAATGGAGGGAAGAAATGTGGCTCCAGCAGAAAGCCTGGACTCTACACTATCATTTCCCACTATACTCAGTGGATTGACCATACAACAACCCAGTAAAAATTTTGGAGCTGTGAAATACTTTGCATTTATTTAGTGTATAATTTTGTGCACATCTCATGTATTGCTTTGTTTTAATAAAACCTTTTAATAAAACACATGTCTGAAACTGTGCTCTTTTCACTGACCAGTCATGGTTGGTTTGAGACATTTTTGCTCTTCACCTAAAAGAAAATGTACACCAGTATTAACATATTTAAATAAAAATGTATCCACTTTTCAGGCCCGGTTCCAGATCAAAATCACTGAGGGTGCTTCTGAAAATAGTGGGGGTGCTCTGTATAAAGTGGAGATGTATCATAATTACAAATTTTCTAATCAATTAAATCATGTATAAATGCTACTAAAACAACAAAGAATGATTATTTTTAATTTTTTTTAATGTACAAAACATTTAATGCTCAATATTTTTTTTTTCCACATGATCTGTCGCTGAAAATGACAGCAAAATGCTGCGCCTGCAAATTAGGACATACTGATTTGCAAAATCATGCATGTTTATAAATTGATGCAGGGATTTTTGTGTTTGCTGGGATTCAAGGAAATCTGCTTGCCAATTTACAGTATTAGTCTTACATATTCAACTGAGCAGGGGTTTGCAATTATTTTGGTACAGGGCCACATCAGTTGTTAAGTAGAACACGGAAGAGAGAAGATAAAAATGTCTGCATACTTGTATCTTTTAAGCCCAGAAATAGAAGTGCACTCATGCACTCAATAAATGATGCACACTTTTCTGAAGTGTAATTGCTTGAAGTTTTGCTGCTACTTTTTTATCACGTGTTATTAAAACTGAATAAAGGCTGAATAAAATTATTGTTTATTTTACCATTCTTCAATGCAGTGGTAATTTAGTATTCAATTTAACACTCTACATCAGTCTGGTTTAACCTGTTGATGTGCATGCACCTATGCCTAATAATGTTGACATATTATAAAGATGTATAATTTGTCAACATTATGAACAATTTTGAACAGCACACTATATAGTAAATGTGAACTCATTTAAGCAAAGTAAAGTCAAACCCATGGGTGGGGTCAATGAGCATCAACAGGTTAATAGTAAGATAAAATATTAGGACATTATACATTCTTAAAGCTTATTTTAATGTTTGCCTCAAAGTGGATAAAGTTGTTTACTCTGAAAACATTATCAACCTGTTTACACACTCATGAGTCATGATGTGTGTCTTGTCAATGGTTTGTTTGGCATCTCATTCAGCACACAACTGAATAAAACAGGCTGCATGACCCTGATAAATGATTACTGCCAGAGTAACATTCGCATACAGGTGTGAGGGACTTCAGCATTTCACAAATAACAAACATATTCCTTTGTCGCTTGGTTTTGCTTGCTTGTCCCCTCCGTGTGCGAATGATGCGAAGATCCATTGGGATTTTACTAAAGTTCATCACTGAAAAGGTTTGCTCACAGACTTGGCACTAAACAGCACACGCAGCCTCATGAATGAACACGTAGTGGCTGCATCACACTTTTCTTTTAGCATAATATTGCACTATTGAGTGCCAAGCTTCTTTTATTTTTCCAAAAAGGAGAGAGAAAGCGTGTGCCCTTGCATGCATGGTTGCCAGATTGCATACATTAAGTATGACATAAGGTGAAATATTTCCAATTTGTGCAAGTATATATCTCTGATTGGGGTGTTGAATCTATTATCTGGCAACCCTGAGCATATTAAAAGCTTTAAAATAATTTTGGTAACCCATCAGTAATGAGTCAAGTGTTATCACATAAACATGAAGGAATTACTAATTATTTTAAAGTGAGGGTCATGGTAACGCATTATTAATCAATGAATACACACTTAAATATACACACAAAAATGTTTTTTTTTTACAAAACATTCTTCAAATGAATTTTTTATTCATAGATACTGTAGGTTAAAAGAAGTGTTTAATTTTATGTAAAGGTCTTTTTTTCTGAGTAACTTAATGGATCCAGTGAAAAATGAGTGTCTGGTCCATCAAGCTTCTAATCCAATCATGGTTCACCATATTCAATGCTCCCGCTGAAACTGAAAGAAGAGCGGGTGTGATTTTGCTCCGCCCTCCCGTCAATCTGTCTGCACGTGGTAAATTTTAACATGCATTCTGTTCTGTTCATACCGAACATAGGCAAAGGAGGAAACATGTCAAAGTAATTTGATAAAAACTACGTATTTACAGAGTGGGCTGTCTAGGACAGAAGTACACATGTGGAAATCGGCCTTATGCTGCACGCCGGTTTTCTCTCCGTTTTCTGTTGAAGTCTTGTGGAGATCAACACACTTGTACTTTGGACACATAATTTTATTATTTTATTTTATGTTAAGAGATAAGACTTTTAAAACATGTATTAACCATGAGCACCAGCAATTGAAAGCATTATTCTGCTAAAGGTTTGTAGCCTATGCAATTATGTTCAATGATTCATAATTTAATGGCAGAATTTTTTTTTTTTTTTTTTTTTTTGAATGTCTGTGAATGTTTGTTAATGATCTGTTTGATTAAATGAATAAAATGTAGGAACAAACACTTGAGTATTCATTACTAACTGACAAGTAACACCTTGGTAACTATTAATGGATTATAAAGTGTTTTCACTTTAGAATAATGGTCCAGACAACCTTTAACTCCCAAGGAAGGAAACAGTAAGATCTCATTAATTAATAATATGTTACCATGACCCTCACTTTAGAATAATGGTCCAGATTATTAGTAATTCCTTCATACTTTTGTGGTAACATTTGTCTCATTACTTATGGGTTATCAAAATTATTGAAAAAGACCTTCAGCAATTTCAAACATGCAGAAGTTAATAACTTTTTAATGAACAGAAGAGATATCCCAATTACACATGTTATCCCAATTACACATACTTCCCTATATTTCTGTAAGGTACGCTGACTATGATCATGGCCGTAACCACCATAGACATTGAGGGGAATAAAATGAAAGATAGCAAAATAATACCACAAATACAGATGATGGACAAAAACCAGTTAATAAGATCCCTTTCATTCCTCTAAGCCAAATATGAATTGTGTGCTCTAAAGAAAGAATAAAAATATATCATTAGAAGTGGTAGGCATTTGATCCAAATATACTGTTTCTCTATATAACCATTTCACTGGGTTTACCTGGCAAGAATGCCAGCAGTTATTATACCTTGACAACATCTGCCATTTTGAAAATTGTGCCTCAAGACCAAATCATGATTTCTTCAACACTTATCAGCATTTTGAAGAAATCATTTTAAGAGGAAGTATGAGTAGCCCATATAAATATACACTGGCGGCCAAAAGTTTGGAATAATGTACAGATTTTGCTCTTATGGAAAGAAATTGGTACTTTTATTCACCAAGTGGCATTCAACTGATCACAATGTATAGTCAGGACATTAATAACGTGAAAATTACTATTACAATTTGACTTAAACTACTACTTCAAAGAGTTCTCATCAAAAAATCCTCCACGTGCAGCAATGACAGCTTTGCAGATCCTTGGCATTCTAGTTGTCAGTTTGTCCAGATACCCAGGTGACATTTCACCCCACGCTTCCTGTAGCACTTGCCATAGATGTGGCTGTCTTGTTGGACACTCCTCACGCACCTTACAGTCTAGCTGTAAAAGCTTAATGAGGTTAAGATCCATAACACACTTTTCCAATTATCTGTTGTCCAATGCCTGTTTCTTTGTCCACTCTAATCATTTCTTTTTGTTTTTCTGTTTCAAAAGTGGCTTTTTCTTTGCAATTCTTCCTATAAGGCCTGCACCCCTGAGTCTTCTCTTTACTGTTGTACATGAAACTGGTGTTGAGCGGGTAGAATTCAATGAAGCTGTTAGCTGAGGACATGTGAGGCGTCTATTTCTCAAACTAGAGACTCTGATGTAATTATCCTCTTGTTTAGTTACATCTGGGCCTTCCACATCTCTTTCTGTCCTTGTTAGAGCCAGTTGTCCTTTGTTTTTGAAGACTGTAGTGTACACCTTTGTATGAAATCTTCAGTTTTTGGCAATTTCAAGCATTGTATAGCCTTCATTCCTCAAAACAATGATTGACTGATGAGTTTCTAGAGAAAGCTGTTTCTTTTTTTGTCATTTTTGACCTAATATTTACCTTGAGACATGCAAGTCTATTGCATACTGTGGCAACTCAAAAATAAACACAAAGACAATGTTAAGCTTCATTTAACGAACCAAATAGCTTTCAGCAGTGTTTGATATAATGCAAAGTGATTTTCTAGTACCAAATTAGCAATTTAGCATGATTACTCAAGGATAAGGTGTTGGAGTGATGGCTGCTGGAAATGGGGCCTGTCTAGATTTGATCAAAAATGACTTTTTTCAAATAGTGATGGTGCTGTTTTTTACATCAGTAATGTCCTGACTATACTTTGTGATCAGTTGAATGCCACTTTGGTGAATAAAAGTACCAATTTCCTTCTGAAACAGCAAAATCTGTACATTATTCCAAACTTTTGGCTGCCAGTGTATATACATATATACAGTATATACTGTATATATAATTTATTTTTTTATACATAAAACACACTGAAGCACTAGTAGGTAAGAGTAATGCCTTTCTGTATGATTGGTTGATAAATATTTTTTCTACATGTTCTGGCAGTTTAACGGTAATTATCATTTTGTGGATTGGTTTGAAGATGTTGCAATGCTTAACTGCTCATTGTGTTATCTAAGAATACTTGTTTGTTTGACTGATGGATAAAGATATTTTTTCTACATGTTCTGGCAGTTTAACAGCAATTATAATTTTGTGGATAGGTAAGATGTTGCAATTCTTGACTGCTCTTTGTGTTGTGTAAGAATTATTGTGCTTTATTACATCTGGGTTATGAAATACCACATCCTATCATTTACATACCTTTCACCAATACAACTCAATGACTGGAGCTAACGGAACCTGTCCACAAATTAGTACGTTAAACAGACACCTCAACACACATTGGTGTTGCAATATCTGCTAACTGCAAGTTAAATGGTCCAAGACTGGTCTTTATAAAAATAGAGTTTTTGAAAAGGCAATAAGTGCTGCAAAACCCCACGTATAGCAAAAGCTTCTGGGCGCCATAATAACTAATTTACCTGGGAAGTGTTGTGGAAATTTCCATTGTTTTGTGCCTAATATCTGTTCCGACACCTGCAAACCATTTCCAGCAGGCTGGTATTTGATCTTGGCCACATACAGTACTCGTTTAACCCTTAAACGCATACCTTGGGTCTTTAGAGATCCAGGACCTCGTTCCACCCCCTGTACCTCATCCATTTTTTGTGCCCAAACCTCTTTAGTATTCCTTTGTCTATCTCTTATAAATAGCGTGACACACAGAAATGCCAAAATTGCAAAAAAACAAAAACATTATTATAATGGTTTAAGTACCAAAAGTGTATAGGGTCTCTGGATACCCGAGGTATGTAGGTGTGTGTGGGTTTTTGTGTGTGTGTGTGTGTGTGTGTGTGTGTGTTTTGCACTTCCATAAATTAATTTGTTTTTATAATTATTTCATACCTATTTAAGTTTACTATCACATGATATCTATTTCTTTGTGTATTCGTTAATATTGTTTATTATTAAAGATAATAATTATGTTTCAGGTATATTTTAGTTATAATATCCATTTTGCTTACATATGAAAGAAATGGTATCTTAGCTAATAATGTTAATTACAGAGAGGACCTTCTAACTTGGTAGATTACAAAATATTAATTTTACAAATTTTATTATATCATTACTTTTTCATAATTTTGGTCACATTTATCTTTTTAAAAATGTACAAATTCCATGTATTCCATCAATAAATAGAATTGCATTTATTATTGCATACATATGTTTTATTACAAGTTTATTGTTTACATGTATAATTTGTACTCTTTATAAGTATTTTCATTAATATGTAGAACAAGAGCATATTAACGAGAAAGAATGTGTACTGTTTCTTTAGCGCATGTCTGCTATGTCTGATTAGAATTAATGTTTCTTTTTGGTTGTTTTTGATCATAAAACTGTATAGAACAGAAAGGGTATTAAAAGAGACATTATTATTAAATGACAAATGAATTGCGTTGGATCTCATCTATGTTTCTGTGGAGCGGGACGTGGTCATGTGTCTGTCACTGGGGAGAGAGGAAGCGGTAAGGACCATCACCTGGTGATTAATGATGCGTAACACCTGTTTCTCGTTACAGTGACGATGGAGATGGGCTTGAAAAGGCCACCGAGAACGCCAGTGAGGCAGAGAATTGCGTGAAGCTGAAAAGCCACATCTGTATCTGAAAGCCTGTTTAGTGTTGCGTGAAGCTGAAAAGCCTGCTCTTTGTTTATGATGCTGAAAAGTCTGCTCTTTGTTTATGAAGCTGAAAAGCCTATACTTTGTCTGTGAAGCTGAACGCTTGAATAAAAGCTGATTTACCTGGACTGCCAACCCGCTTCCCGCTTCCTTCCTGTTGGAACCTTTTACATTTTCGCTGTCCGTTCGATGTTCGGGGCCTCACGCAATTGCATGGTGGTTAACATCTATAGACTACTAGGTACAGCATACATACAAGGAAGTTAATTCCTCAGGGCCAAGCACTGGAATGCAGCCCGTGGCTGTGTTCCTGTTTTCTAGTGTAGTAAAGTTTACACAGTAAAACATAGTGGTGTTTACTCTCTGGTGAATTATGGTAGGAGCAACTGAGCATTTGAGTCCTGTTCAGTGACTTAACCCAAATACACTATATTGCCAAAAGTATTCGCTCACCCATCCAAATAATTGAATTCAGGTGTTCCAATCACTTCCATGGCCACAGGTGTATAAAATGAAGCACCTAGGAATGCAGACTGCTTCTACAAACATTTGTGAAAGAATGGGCCGCTCTCAGGAGCTCAGTGAATTCCAGCGTGGTACTGTGATAGGATGCCACCTGTGCAACAAGTCCAGTCGTGAAATTTCCTCGCTACTAAATATTCCACAGTCAACTGTCAGTGGTATTATAACAAAGTGGAAGCGATTGGAAATGACAGCAACTCAGCCACGAAGTGGTAGGCCACATAAAATGACAGAGCGGGGTCAGCGGATGCTGAGGCGCATAGTGTGCAGAGGTTGCCAACTTTCTGCAGAGTCAATCGCTACAGACCTCCAAAGTTCATGTGGCCTTCAGATTAGCTCAAGAACAGTGCGTAGAGAGCTTCATGGAATGGGTTTCCATGGCCGAGCAGCTGCATCCAAGCCATACATCACCAAGTGCAATGCAAAGCGTCGGATGCAGTGATGTAAGCACGCCGCCACTGGACTCTAGAGCAGTGGAGACGCGTTCTCTGGAGTGACGAATCATGCTTCTCCATCTGGCAATCTGATGGACGAGTCTGGGTTTGGCGGTTGCCAGGAGAATGGTACTTGTCTGACTGCATTGTGCCAACTGTGAAGTTTGGTGGAGGGGGGATTATGGTGTGGGGTTGTTTTTCAGGAGCTGGGCCTGGCCCCTTAGTTCCAGTGAAAGGAACTCTGAATGCTTCAGCATACCAAGAGATTTTGGACAATTTCATGCTCCCAACTTTGTGGGAACAGTTTGGGGATGGCCCCTTCCTGTTCCAACATGACTGTGCACCAGTGCACAAAGCAAGGTCCATAAAGACATGGATGAGCGAGTTTGGTGTGGAAGAACTTGACTGGCCTGCACAGAGTCCTGACCTCAACCCGACAGAGCACCTTTGGGATGAATTAGAGCGAAGACTGCGAGCCAGGCCTTCTCGTCCAACATCAGTGTCTGACCTCACAAATGCGCTTCTGGAAGAATGGTCAAAAATTCCCATAAACACACTCCTAAACCTTGTGGAAAGCCTTCCCAGAAGAGTTGAAGCTGTTATAGCTGCAAAGGGTGGGCCGACGTCATATTAAACCCTATGGATTAAGAATGGGATGTCACTTAAATTCATATGCGTCTAAAGGCAGATGAGCGAATACTTTTGGCAATATAGTGTACTTAGCCTAAATCATTTCCTTTATCTTAATAGTTACACAGTTTAAATGAAGATTTTGATCTCCAAAAGATCCCTGTTCCAGCCTGTTAAGGGTGTTATATAAAAGGGACTAAACAACAGAAGTGGGCCTTGGGATATACAGTATGAATGCCTTTTTGGTGTTTGTCTGTTGTAGTGCTTGGCTGAGGTTTGTGTGTGTGTTTAAGGGAAGTTCAACAAACTGCCTGCCAACTCTTTATCTTAACGTTATCATCCGCAAAGTCATCTACCAAGTTCCTGTTTTGTTTTTTTTTGGTTTTTTTTTTTTTTTGTGCTGTTCTTACTATGAGTAGGACTGATAACATTATATTGATGTTTTGCCATTTTTTCCCACCTCCCAGCTCCAGCAATTCTGAGTTTTTCGGATAATAATAAAAGCTTGTGACATTTCTAAAACTTTTAGAACATATTAGAGAAAAACATATGGGGAGAATCCCCATGATTACACACCAATGGAATGCGTAACGTTATAGCCTGTTCCAACTGCTGTGTTTTTCCCCACTTTATTTTAAAGATAATGACAATTAGAGGATTTAGCTCATACTAAGTATGGGAATTTGTTTATGTTTTGGTTATATTTCTTAGTTTTTCATAATTTGAATGTTTAGTCAATGTGTTGGACCAATGATGTATGGATATTTTTTTCTGTTTTTCCAGTTAAGAAATGTTTTAAGTGTTTTTGCAACTGTTAGTAGTAGTACTAATAAGAAGTGACTGGCAGTCTGTAACTCTGATATGTCAACAAAGAGAAGAACAGAGGGGGCAACAGTTTTGTCACTTGTGTAAACATAATTTATGAGATTATTATGAACATGAATATTTAACATGTTAGTGGCACTGTCTAATAATAACCTAAAATGCAGTTGGTGTTTAAAAACGGGTCTGTCCTTTTTAAAGTCGCCTTAAAATAATTAATCCTACAGTAAAACATTATTCTAGGATTGCACGAGACTGGCAAGATTTCTTCTACCTCAGCGGAGGAGGAGGAGGCAACAGTGTTGTTTTGATTTTTCTATAATGGTTTCGAAACCATATCGTATTACTACAAAATAATGATTAATTTAAAAAAAGCAACACTGTTATTTTTTCACGGGATGGCATATTGTCTGTTCTATAACACTGTGTAACGCTTAAATAATACACCCCCCCCCCCCCCTTGAGGAGATGGTATGAGCGGTTCCTATGCGCCCTTGTTTTGTTCTCCTCTACAGTGAGATGTTTGCTTGGAGACGAACAGCTATACAAATGTGACAGATTTCCAAACGCTTCTAAATACCAAATAATTAACATGGCTGCTTTAAGGAAAGAAGGAAGCTCTCCTATAATAACCGCAGCCGTAAGGTAATACATATTTTCCGTCGTGTTCCGGTTGTATTTTATTTTTAGGAAAAATGACGGTTACGGGGGCGCGCTGACCAACAGTCCGTCTGGTTGTCCTTAATCTGATGATATCGTGATTCAGAAAGAGGCATCGGTCTAGTAAGATGCTACAAAATTGCCAGTTGTTGAATGCAAATATAATTTGGTACTAGATAATAGACGTTTAAGCTTACTGCTTAACCCTCAAGCCCACCCCTCGGTGAGAAGTCATTATTCTAGGTTGATTTGTATACCCCTGAGACACTGATCCCGTTTCCAAGATGGTGACAGCTCCGAAAAGACTACACATTCGTTCGCCGTGGCTTTTGTTAAAACCGAAGGATGTGGATATTGCTTTCTTTTTTATAGCTTTCATTTTATAGCTAACTTGTTCATTGCGTGGCCTTTTCATTCGGTGTGACCGTTGATATTTGAATTCAAATGTTGAGATACATCTCATTTGAATGTGTGTGTGTCTGTTTCTAGACCATTGCTTGTCTCTTGTCTCTAAATGGATATTTATTGACATAATTTCCATTATTGGCAAATACATAAAAATCAGTTTTAATAGTGTTCTGATGAGTGGTAGACCGAAAACGGTTTAACCAGCGAACAATACTGGTTTCTAGAGAGCTGGGTGCCCAAATAATGCCAAGAGGCCTACATAATAAAATGTATTAATGTAATGATGACAAATGAGATATAAAATTGCTGAAATTAAATCAATATTTCTACTCATAGCCTTGTTAAAGGAGTACAAACATTTTCTGTTTTGCAAATATTTTGTGAATTGTAAGTCAGCTGACACAACTGAATAATCGCCCAAGTGGGCATTTTTAAAGGAATAGTTCACCCAAAAATGAAAATTCTCTCATCATTTACTCACCCTCATTCCATCACAGATGTGTAGGACTTTCTTTTTTCTGCTGAACACAAACGAAGATTTTTAGAAGAATACCTCAGCTCTGTTGTCCATATAATGCAAGTGAATGGTGACCAAAACTTTGAAGCTCCAAAAAGCACATAAAGTGAGCATAACAGTAATCAATAAGACTCCAGTGGATTAATCCATGTCTTCTGAAGCGATCCAGTTAGTTTTGGGTAAAAACAGACCAAACTATAACTCCTTTTTCACTGTACAATGTCTCTAAGCACGATCATGATTTCAAACTCGATTTCACTTCCTAGTGCTTTGACAAGCTAGATGGCGCTATAGGAAGTGTGATCAAGCTTGAAATCACCAAGGAGACTGCTGATGTCATGATGTACAGTGTAGTGATGGGAAGTCCGATTCTTTTCCACGAACCAGTTCTTTCTGACGGTTCGTTTCAATGAACTGGTTCAAAAAAATGATTCACCAGTTCATTTACATCATCACGTAATGATGTCACTATATATAATGCTAATACGCTGGTGTCGTAGAATACACGCACAAATACATTCAATAAAGCCATATGTAAGGGCATATTGCTAATTATAACACATTATTTAATTATGTTATAATAATAGGGGTGTTTATTGTCATCAGTGTTTCATTCAGTGATCTTACAATACATCCTACATTAAAGTTTTGCACCTAAAGCACCCAATACTGACACTGATATACAAACATGGATGTTCTACACATGTTTAAAGCATAAAAAGTGATTAAACTAGTCTTAATCAACTCACCCTTTTTTACAGAAACCATGACCAGCTCATCACAACTTATATATAATATATATGATATAATCTACATGCACAATACTCAATAGTAAAATTTGTTTACATCTCTCGACTGAAACTTTTCACCCCCTCATTCAAGTCCTCGGTTCATGCATGCTAATCAGCAGTATTATGTCCTAAAGAGGCGATTCTCAGTTCAGTATACTGATGACTCGATAACTTCTGTGATCGACTCAGTGTACTGCTTATGCAAGAGCTGCTGTCCTCAGATCAGTGTACTGTTGACTCAAGAGCTGCTGTCCTTGGATCAGTGTACTGTTGACTCGAGAACTGCTGTCCTTGGATCAGTGTACTGGTGACTTGCAAACTGCTGTGATTGACTCAATGTACTGCTGACGCGAGAGCTGCTGTCCTTGGATCAGTGTACTGTTGACTCGAGAACTGCTGTCCTCGGATCAGTGTACTTTTGACTCGAGAACTGCTGCGAACGACTCAATGTACTGTTGACTCGAGAGCTGTAGACTGGATCATCAAAACAGTAATACAATCAAGTCATAAACAGATTTTCAGTATGTTTTATTTGTTAAACACTGTTGTTCAGCAAAATACACCTGAAACATAAATTTCACCCCTTAATCACACACATGCTCAATGTCAGCAGCACATCGGTTCTCAGTATGTCGGACACCTCCAAAAAAGGCGATTCTTGTTCAGTGTACTGTTGACTCAAGAACTGTTACGAGCAACTCATTGTACTGTTGACTCCAGAGCTGTTGTGACCCGAGTGTTCAGTCCGATTTGTGAACTAGTTGGAGCGGTTATTTGCAAAGAGTTGGAAAAAGCAGATATCACCAGTTCTAGGATCATATTACTCCCGGTTATCGGCTCATTTCGATTTGGAGTGTCAGGCACATCCAAGAGACAGGTTAAGATAGAGTACTTGTGGATCAGTGTTGACTCGAGACACGAACTGTTTCAAATGATTCAGTCTGATTTGGTTCAACTCGTTCACTAAAAAGAACTGGTTCAAAAGAACGATTCGTTCATGAACTGGACATCACTAGTACAGTGAGGGTGAGTAAATGATAAGAGAATTTTAATTTTATGGGTGAAATATTAAACAGCCGATGACGAAAAATATGATGATAAATATGGCCATATCCACAGTTTTCCTGAGCAACCACTGGGTGGTGCCATGATGATTCTAATAGCCTGTTTTGTGTTTCTGGTCTTGAGACACAATGTAAAAACTACCAAAACAAGTGATTCAGACAGAAAACAACAACCATTTAAGTGTTATTTGGAGTAGTGAAGTAACTTGTGAAGTTGTTGACTGTTATAAAAACTCAAAGTAGTTAATGATATCAACAACAAACCTCAGACCATTGTTTCATGTCATCTACACACTCAATTGAGGCACTGTCAAAAAAGCGGTCATCTTGACTCTGTTAAGTATTGGCACTTTAAAGCCACATGTTTTTGAAATGTTTACAAATGTAATACTTTAAACATCATATTACCCGCAAAGAATATACAACGATGCGAGAGAAAACACTGAAGACCAGAAATTGAAAACTGATGAATCGTGGAATACTTCCACGTAGGGCTGACCGATGATAGCAAAAATCATAATTGTCGATTATTGCCCTTGATATTGTAATCGCAATTATTAATGTCGATTAAAATATTAAATTACCGTGATGTCACAAAGTAAGCAAAGTAGCAGATTTCAATGGTGGATATGAGCTGCACTCCAGTTTCTTTTAAGCATCTTTTAAGCATTAAATATTGTAATAATATTTGTTAATATTAGGGTAAATAAAACTTATTTTAAATGGATATCTATGGTATAAAATAAATTAAATTATTGCTAAATTACTTCTTAGATTATTAGTCCACATACAGTAAATAATATGACATATTCGATTTAAATTGACCAAGTTACTTACTGCGTTCAGTAAGCCCTTTAGAGGCGAGACGGGACCATTCATCCCATTAGATCTTCAGTGGTGATCTTGTTTATGTATGATCATCGTCAGATCATTTTTGGCCTCACTGGTGCACTTTGGAAATTAAAAACAGTCATTTGCGATCGGAGTTTGTGCATTTCATGAAAATGTTAAATCTACTAATACTAGCTGCGTGGCAAATGGGTCTTATTACAGCAGATGCGATAACAATGACGGTGATTCCTGAAATACGCTATTCATGCCATATTCTTTATGTTGGCTACATCTCCAAAACAAACTTAGAACAGTTAAGCTGAATTACTTTATTGCTATTTTGTACAAATCAAATTCACATTGGCCTACTTATTAACATGACAAAACAAAACTGTTATTAGATTTTTAATAAATTGTACACAGAAATCGAGCAACGTGACAAACTCTCCCATTACAATGACTGCTGTCACTCACTGCAGGTTTACACTGTTTGAAACCTGCATTTCGACGCGAGCTCAGTGATGCTCCACACAATGTTCTGCACTCTCGTGAATGCTCTCATTAAAAACAAAGCTGTCTAATCAGCATAATAAATGTATTATTTACACCGCGTCTGTGCCTTGATAAGAATGGGAGCGTTTTAGTTTTGTCGTGTTGCTCATTTGCAGTGTATTTAACATCTACGTTCAAAGCGAGCTGTGCAATATGCAATGAATCCAAAATAATTCCAAAGTGCTTTTTGCTCTTGTTCTGCAGCTTCTTTTCGAGTGTCAGGTGATGTTTCTTAAGTATTAATTTTCGTGTGCCACCACGAACAGAGGTGGAACATAAAGTAAGCATCTGGGCATTCAGACGGTTTAAAACCTTCACATTAGGATCAGTTATTATCAGTTATTACTTACAGGACGGAGGATTAATTTAAGCGGCTTTGATTGGCCATTGCCATTTCATTGCTCAATGGACTTGTTAGTGATTGGTTAGAATACTCAACCGTTGCAAAAACACGTTGTAAATAGAAACCATTGAAGCAACACGAGCAGACTTAAATTGAACGCTGTAATCATCAGTTTTCACGATTACATAATTGAGGCAGCTGTAATCGTAATTGCGATTAGTTTTTCGATTAATTGTGCGGTCCTACTTCCACGTTCAGGATAAAGGTGAATATCAGCTAATCATTCGGCCTAGCTAATCTATATGGGGCTATTACCGTTCTAAAATCAACAGATGTAGAAAGGAAGTTGCGCTTACAGGTTAAAGAGCCAATCACCTCTTAGATGCAGACATTGCCTGTCAATCAACTCGACAAAGCGCATGCGCATTAGCTAGAGATTGAACCTTGAGACAGATGGGCTACATCAGCAGAAGACCATGTCGGGCACTTACACTTAGGACCACAGTGTTACTAATAAAGTACTCAGTGAGTGTATATGATTTTCTAGATTCAGTGAATTGAATGCAATGCTGTGTTTGCAGCTGCTCCCGCTTGCGACAGGTCCAGGCACTGTTGAGGGATGATGTTAATACCGCTCCAGATGGCATCCTCTGTTCCCTGGGTGAGCTAATTAATCTATATCACCTGTGCCCTTTCAATCATATCATCTTTATTCCAAATGGACAGGTGGAGGTGGCCTATGCTATGTTTGTGTTTGAAATTTCAGGTATTGACAGCCGCTACAATGATGGCTGCAGCGAGCTAGCCAGCTACCTTTTCTGTGGCCTATATAAACGGAACCATTTTGACATGGAGCAGGTCCCAGAGGACTTTCCAGAAGAGGATGTGCTAGATGGTACAACCCCCAAAAAATCTATTTCATTGCTATCTGTCATTCTTTGCATGAGTGAAAACATAAATATACATTGTACAAGTAGCCTATCTTGAATATGACAAATTTTATATTTGTTTATTCCTAGATGTGGTCATCCTTATTAAGGCAGAGTGTGTGCATCTGTACTGCAACCCTGTGAATTATGGCTACCTGCTTCCATATGTATCTCACTGGAGGAATCTGCACCTCCACTGTCTGACTGAGACAGAGGTAATGATTAAATTATAACTGTTTTTCACAATCCCCACATTTCTTCGAATGGCACACACTCATATCCATCCACTCGCTGTTCCTTTATCACAAATCTGTGGCATACAGGTATGTTCCTTTAGCTCAACTGGTAGAACATGGTGCTAGCAATGCCAACACAGAAAAAGTCATGATCGCCAAGTATTTTTGTCTTGTTTTCCAGTAAAAAACATTCTTAAAACAAGATAAATTTACTTGAGAAGCAAAATGACATAGATATTTTTTTTGTTTTCAGAGAACTCAAACAAAATGTAGCAATGTTTATGCATATAATACGTTTTCTTATTGTTTGCCAATGGGGTAAAATAAGAAAACTTGGTTCAAAGGTAATTCAAGTTTATTTTTCTTACCCCATTGGCATATTTTAATTTTTTTCTTGTTTTAAGCATAAACCCCACTAAATTTTGTTAGATTTGTCTGAAAACAAGACCTAATAAATTATGGCAAGTATTTTTTCTTGTTTTAAGAATGTTAAGATATTTTTACCAGAGAACAAGACTAAAATACTCCGTAAGAAAAGGTCATGGGTTCGATATCCAGGGAACACATAAACTGATAAAGTCACTTTGGATGAAAGAGTCTGCCAAATGCTTAAATGTTAAATCTTTTGCCTGTTTTTTCTCCCCCTTTTCCACTTTCTCTCTTTTACTCTGTCTCTCTCAGTATGAGGATGAAGAGGCAGCAGAGGAATTTAAGATTTCAAGCTTTGTGTCCATGGTTCAAGACTGCCATTGTATTGGAATCCCCTACAGTTCCCATGGTAAGCATCTGATACACTCATTACCAAGTTGGTGTGACACAAGCATTAATCGTAATTTTGTCCATTTTGTTAATGGTTTATTCATATTGTCCGTAGGCCATGTTCAGACCTTTGACATGTTTATGTTGGAGAAATGGCCTCTCATTCAGGCATTTGCACTAGAAGGAATAGGTGCTGGAGTGTTTTTCACCATGAAATACAAGGTCTTGTATTTATACTTACTTAATGACTTATCCATAAAACGTGTTGTATAACAATCGTATTTTACATAATATGCTTGTTACTTGATTAGATTGTCTCATCACAATGTGCATAAACTAAAACAGCTGTTGTTAAAGTGTTCTCTATCAACATAGTTTTGTTTCTTCTGTCTTATAGCTGACAGATGTGAGTCAGAGACTCTGGCAAGTCTATAGCAAATTAGACCCAGTGTCCTTAGACAAGCTTCTCAATGAGGTAAAACACACATTAACCAAAGCACGTCTATTTAACATGTTCTTACATTCATTACTTATTATACAAGAGTGGATGTGATATTCTTTTGTAGGACCTGCAGCAGTTTGAAAGACAGTGGAGCTGCCTGTTCTCCAGTATGGAAATAGAGAGTGCACTGTCCATGCAGGAACTGTCAGAGGCCCAAGTTGCAGAGGTACAGATTATGGATGCAGATTTGGCAAATTCTTTTAACCAAGTAAATGGCACCATTAACCAGTTATTAACTGATAAGCCATGAATTGAACAATTGACCAAACAGGCATGACAAAGGTCTATACTGGCTAAAACAAAAGACAGATGTGCATATTTAGCAATAGTTATTACATCAACATTTGAATGATCAACGGTATATTTCCTTCTTATATTTAATAACAAACACATTTTGAATGGTTTGCTTGCATGCCCAATTAACCTATGAGATGATAACTTTTGCCAGTTTAACATTGGAGGAATAAAAGCATAGCCTACCCACATATTGTGCTGCTGGCAGGGCAATCCTAATCATTTTTGTTTCGAAAAATCAACATATTTACATGGTTAGGGGTTATTATGGTATGCAGCCAGATGACAGCAAGCCTGGAAACCCACTCCGAAGGCACTGGGGGACATTGCATCACCCCTTCCATCTCCCGTGTAACATAAGTGAAAAGTAGAGCTGTAAACATATGCTTTTTGATGTTGAGGCTTGCAGATTTTGTTTTTTATATGGTACCGCATTGTACTCGTACTACTACTAAACTTTAAAATCCTATTTTACAATTTGCATTGGAACATGTCATCTTAACAGACGAAATGGTCCCCTGGGGCATGCTTCATTCTTAGGGTGCTTCTCATTTCTTAAATTGTGCGTCCTTGTTTCCTCGATCCACCGTTCTTGCTTTCCCGTGGTGCATTTATAGAGATATGATAAGTTCTTAATGATGATGGAATTTTATTTGTTTAAAGCGGAAGACTTTTTGGTCAAAGCAACTGACGCACGCATGAATTCTCCTCCCCTTTTACATCGGGTACAATAGTTTTAATTTAAGTTTTACATTTACAGTTTAAATAAACCATAATTCTCACATACTTCAACAGTGCATCTTGAATTATTTGGATATATTATGAATATATTAATAAATAAATTTTCAGTAACATAACGGCAACCACAACGACGTACTGCAGTTGTGCAGAAAGGCACCTTGAAGTGACACGTGAGTGAGCAGGATGTTATATTCGATTCCTCGGTCCGCGTTTCCTTTTCTTCTATCCTTTCCTCATTTCCTAAGAGGGTGGAGCTTGGAAACGAGGAAAGGAAGCAAGGAAAGGAAATGAGGATGCACAATTTAAGAAATGAGAAGCACCGGAGTCGGGTGACGCCATGCGAAGGGCAGACGTGTGAGAGACAGCTCTGCGCACTTTGCAAATTTTTAAATTTTTTTCATGATATAATCTGGTGAAATTCGATACACCCAGTTACACTTTTACTGTTTGAGGTAAACATGGCAAAGAAGTCAAAATCCTTGGGCTCTGGAGACATTAAAAGACACTTACGGGTTCAAGATTAAGGCCTGTGGACCGGGGACTCAATTTGGATGGCGCGGCAGGAGAAGGAATCCAGCATCAACTGTCCAACATGTCGGTGATGTTGATGAAGGTACTTGCGGACTTGGAGGATCTCGCTGTAATACGTCGATCGATTACGGCGATGGAAACATTTTTATTCTGAGCTAGTCACGAGTGACAGATGTTGAAAAACGAATCGATTATTTGGAGTTATCAGAGAGGGAATTAGCCGCTAATCTGCCCGCGACCAAAGTTGATTTGGAACGTGTTCTTGAAAAGCTTGAAGATCTTGAGAATAGAAGTCGCAGGAATAACATTCGAATTGTTGGAATTTCTGAGCATGAGGAGGGCAGAGATATGGTGAAATTCCTAGGCGAGCTTTTCCCTAGTCTGCTTGACAGAACAGGCCACAAGCTGGAAATCGAGCAATCTCACAGAGTCCCAGCTCACAGATCTGCTGAGGGAGGAAGGCCCCAATCGATTCTGGCCACATTTTTGAAATCATCCGATAAAGATCTCGTGTTGCGCCAGGTGAGGAGCAAAGGAAAGCTTTCTTAGAAGAATTACAATATTTTCTTGTTCCCGGACTTTGCGAACTCGACAAGAGAGAAACGCGATCGGTTTAAGGAATGCAAGAAACTCTTACATCAGCGGAAGATCACTTTTTGTCTGATGTTTCCAGCCAGACTGAGAATAAACACCATGGACGGCAGCAAAGTATTTACATGTCCCAATCAGGCAATGTCTTTTATTGAAACAATGGGTGAGTAACCATTGGGTGTTTTTCTTGTGAGTGGATCGACTCACTGTACATACTCTGGCTTTCGGAGGAAGCTGGGCACCATTTTTGTTTCCTTTTGCGTTGGCTCTGCCGAGTGGCTGGAGTTCGTTTTGTTTTGTGGATTAACACTTTTCCTTAAAGAAACTTTTGCATTGACGGAAGATCACTTTTTCAATGAACGGATGACCGCAAAATATCTACATGCCCACACAAAGGATGTCTTTTATAAAGTTGGCGGACTGTGTAAATCATGGGATATACTTTTATGTGGCCTCCGAGTGAATTGACTCTTGACCATCCGAGGAACCGGGATGCGTGTTTCGTTTCCTTTGTGCTGGTTCTGCCTAGCGGTTGGAGCTTGTTTTGTTAAATAACATTACTTCGGGACAGTTAAGGATGAATCTGTCAGTTCCTTGTGCTTATGCCTCATGATTTGTGGAGTATTTTTGTGGGACATTGGAATTATTATGTCATCTGCTGCACTCATCAGCTGGCTCACTGAAGATTCGTTTGTCTGTCTGAGGAAAATGAATGTTTTTATATCGGCTGGAATTTGTTTTGTGAAGGAACACACCTTTGAGACAGTTCTGTGAATGAGTCTACACGTTCTTTGTATTTATTCTGCCTATTGGCTGGAGTTTGTTTTACAAAATATTTGATGTTATGTAATTTTGCCTTACAAATTTGTGAGGCAAAATTGAGCAATCCGATGGCAAAGTTGTCGCGGGGGCTCTCATAGGTGTACATGGACTCTTTGAGTTTAAAGGGATTGACGCCGGTTGGCACTTTCGTGTGCGGGATTAATGCGCACGTTTTTCTTTTTTCTGTTTGTTTTGTTCGGGGGAAGTTCGGGGTTTTATTGTTGCATTGATGTTGAAATGTGGTCTTCATAATTTTGTTTTTGGCACACAGTTTATTTTTTCTGTTATATCAAAATGTCAAATGTTAATATGAGTGTACTATCTCTCTCCACATGGAATGTGAATGGGTTGGGGCACCCCATAAAAAGAAGGAAGGTTATTTATTTTCTTAAACGTAAGAAATATGATATAGTGTTTCTTCAAGAAACACATCTTTCCCTGCAGGAAGCTGAAAAATTTGGGAAGATATGGGATGGACATGTTTTCTTTTTGTTATTAACATTTTTTATTGATTCCAAGACAGACAAGAATAAATTTAACCATAAAATTATACATTAGGAATCAACTTAAAACCCTTTATAACACCCACCCGCCCGCCCGCCCACATGCACAAATATAAAATAAGTAAATACCCACATATAAACAGACACAGAAATAGTACATTAAAAAAAAAGACAAAGTTCAACATATAGTGAAAGAAGAAGAAAAAATAAAAATAAATAAATAAAATTGTCTCCCTCCACTGCTCCCCGCTAAGACCTCTCCAAATGAGACAAATAACTGCTCCATTTTCTGCCATAACTCGACAGGTTCCCCTGCCATCTGGAAGTCATCTCCTCGAAAGCTGCCACTTTACCCAACTCGGTGCACCACTCACGAAATGAGGGTGCATCAGTTGACATCCAACCCCTAAGGATTAGCTGTCTGCCAATCATCACGCTGGTTAGTACCCAGCTTTTCATATATATATCTCCTATATTCAGGACCCCTCCATCACCCAAAATACAAAGTCTGGGGCAAAATGAAAACTGAGTGTCCAGTATGTCACACACAAAACGCTGGATCCTCAACCAAAATTCCTGAATTTTAATACAACCCCAAAAAACATGGGTTATGTCTTTAAGTCTTTAAAACCAATCCTGTACAATCTAGAGGGGGTCCAATAAAACCTATGTAAAATCTTAAATTGCATGAGGCGAACTCTTGCATCTCTAGATGCAGACCTGATGCTTTTTAGGATCCTAGCCCACTCTCCCTCCTCCAATAACAAATTTAAATCTTCATCCCATAATCTTTTGAGAGAATTTAAAGCTCCGTCCCCCAGACTCTGAATTAACAGGGAGTAATACACTGATGCCTCATGACCCATCCCAAAAGCAGCAATCACCACTTCCAGAGTATCTGCTGCTCTAGTGGGGTGTATGCTACTCCCAAAAATAGAGCAGAGCAGGTGGCGCAGCTGTAAATACTTATAAAGTTGAGATCTGGGAATCCCAAAATGTTGAATCAAATTTTCAAAAGATCTCAATACTCCACCCTCATACAGGTCACCAAGTGTATTAACCCCCCTCACAATCCAATCTGACTAACAGAAAGGGGACTTATTAATACATAGTTTAGGGTTCAGCTATATGCTCGAGGCTACGTTTAAATAAATATAGGAATTAAACACTCTGGACACTTTTGTCCATATCGAGTGCAAATGCAAAATAACGGGGTGCGACTTAACCTCTCCAGCTAGTTTAATCGAAAGGCTTTGCAGTTGTGAGATAGGGGCAAGAACTTCATTTTCAATACAAAACCAGGGAGGAGCTCTCTCAGGTGGAAGCGACCAATGAACCAAATGTCTAAGACTGAATGCATAATAATAAAACAAAATCTTGGGTAGGCCTAATCCACCTTTGTCAATCGGCCTATGTAATTTACTGAAATTTAACCTGGGACGTTTACCATTCCAAATGAAGGACTTCGCGATACTATCAAATTGCTTGAAATAAGAGAGGGGGACATCTACAGGGAGAGATTTTAGCAGGTAGTTACATTTTGGAATACAATTCATTTTAATAACATTAACCTTCCCAATCATCGATAAGTGTAACGAAGCCCACCTGTCCACATCATTCGAAAACCTTTTTATTAAGGGATCAAAATTAACTCTGACTAAATCACACAAATTTGCTGGGAATAAAATTCCCAAATACTTAATTCCCTGTTTGGGCCACTGGAAGGCACCCGGCTGGAAGGCCGTTACTGGACAATATGCTGTCAAAGCCAAAGCTTCGGATTTAGACCAATTGACTTTGTATCCTGAGAATTTGGAAAAGGAGTTAATAATTCTGTGGAGGCAAGGCATAGATCTAGTGGGGTCGGAGACGAATAATAAAATATCATCTGCATAAAGCAGAAGCTTATGTGCCACACCTCCCACCGTCACCCCTGGAAAATCATCCTCTTTTCTTATCGTGGCTGCTAATGGTTCCAGGACAAGACAGAACAATAATGGGAAAAGAGGGCAACCCTGCCGGGTGCCCCTATCCAGAGTAAAATAATCTAAAACTAATCCATTTGTTTGTACCACTGCTACAGGTTGTCTATAAAGTAACTTAATCCAACCAATAAATGTACTCCCGAACCCATACATTTCCAAAATCTTAAAATGTTAATCCCATTCTACCATATCAAACTCCTTTTCGGCATCAAGAGAGATGGCAGCAATCGGAGATTGATCATTCGCTACTGACCACATGATATTGATGAGACGCCTGATGTTATCAGAAGAGCTATGGCCCCAAATAAATACCACCTGATCTATATATATAAGTGATGTCATAACATTACTTAATCGATTAGCCAGAATTTTGGACAAAATTTTTACATCTAACTGGATCAGGGAAATTGGGCGGTAACTTTTACACTCGCTTGGATCTTTGTCCTTTTTTAAAATCAGACTGATCCGGGCTTGTGTCATGGTTGACGGAAGCTTTCTGTACTTTAATGATTCTGTATAAACTTCTAGCAAAAGTGGAGCCAGTTCTGTAGCAAAATATTTGAAAAAAACAGAGGAAAAGCCGTCAGGCCCCGGAGACTTGCCTGTAGGCAAGGCTTTAATTACCTCGTCAAGCTCCTCCAAGGTTATCTCAGAATCAAGAGAGTTTTTTTGCTCAGTTGTCAGTTTAGGGAGATCTAATGGTTCCACAATGTTCCTAATATCTTCATCAGTGGATGAAGACATGGAACCATAGAGATCAAGATAGAACTCTTTAAAGGCATTATTAATATCAATAGCCGAGGTAAATATTTCACCACAAGCAGATTTCACTGAGGGAATGATAGAAAGAGACTCTCTCTGCTTTATATATCTAGCCAAAAGCTTCCCTGCTTTGTCCCCTGACTCAAAGTATAACTGTCTTGCCCTGAATAACCAAAACTCCAATTTCCGTGACAAAATAGTATTATATCTATATTTCAATCGGGTCAATTCTCTGAGGCCATCAGACGACATTTGGCGCTTCAGCTCTGCCTCAGCACTTTTAATATTCCCTTCCAACTCCACAAGTTCTTGTGCTTTGGATTTTTTAATGAATGAGGCATACTGTATGATCCGACCCCTAAGAACCGCCTTAAGTGCCTCCCAAGCCACGCCCACAGAGGATACCGAGGACCAGTTGGTCTCCATATAAACACTAATTTCAGTCTTTAACATTTGTTGGAAATCAGGATTTTGCAAAAGGGACACATTAAGGTGCCAACTATATGATTTCTTTTTCTCTGTATATGGCAACACCTTTAAACTCACCAGGGCATGATCTGAGACTAAGATATTTCCAATTGAGCAATCAACAACAGATGAAATGAGGGATTTGGATATAAAAAAAAATCTATTCTAGAATAAATCTTATGGACTGATGAAAAAAATGTATAGTCCCTACCAGATGGGTTCAGAAGTCTCCAAATATCCATAAGACCAAGATTTGTACACATCCTGTGAAGCGTCAACGTTGCTCTAGGGGGTTTATAGACTTTTGCTTCACTATGATCAAGGAAACATGCCCACCCCATATCTTCCCAAATTTTTCAGTTTCCTGCAGGGAGAGATGTGTTTCTTGAAGAAACACTATATCATATTTCTTACGTTTAAGAAAAGAAATAACCTTTCTTCTTTTTATGGGGTGCCCCAACCCATTCACATTCCATGTGGAGAGAGACAATCCACTCATATGAACATTTGACATATTGATATAATAAAAAAAATAAACTGTGCGTCAAAAACAAAATTATACAGACCACATTCCCCATAAGTGAAACAATCAACCCCCGAACATCCCCCCGAACAAAACAAACAGAAAAAAGAAAAACGTGCGCATTAACCCCACGCACGTCAGCGCCAACCGGCGACAATCCCTCTAAACTCAAAAGGTCCATGAACGCCCACGAGTCCCCATGACAACTTTGCCATCGGATTCATTCCAATGTCCCGTAAAAACAACTCAATAAAACAAACTACAGCCAGCAGGAGGAGTAAGCATGAAGAACGAACAGATTAATCCACAGCTGTTGCAAAGGAGTGTTATTCAATAGAACAAGCTCCAGCCGCTAGGCGGAGCCAACACAAAAGGAAACAAAACCAGCATCCCGGTTCCTTGGATGGTCGAGTCAATTCACTCGGAGGCCACATAAACGTATATACCATGACTTACACAATCCGTCAACTTTATAAAAGACATCCTTTGTGTGAGCATGTAGATATTTTGCTGTCATCCATAGTGTCCACTCTCAATCTGTCCGGGAACTTAAATGCAAAAGTTTCTTTAAGGAAAGTGTTATTCACCAAACAAGCTCCAGCCGCTCGGCGGAGCCAACGCAAAAAACCTAAAATGTCGCCCAGCTTCCTCAAGAGTAAGTACAGCGAGTCAGGCCCACTCACATGAGAAACATCCAATGGTTTACTCAGACATTGATTTCTATTCTCAGTTTTGCTGGAAACATCAGAGCAAACGAGATCTTTTTCTGATGTAAGAGTTTCTTACATTCCTTGAACTGATCGCGTTTCTCTCTTGTCGAACTCACAAAGTCGGGAACAATAAAATATTATGGTTCTTCCAAGAAAGCTTCCCTTTGCTCCTCGCCTGGCGCAACACAAGATCTTTATTGGATGATCTCAGAAATCTGGCCAGAATCGATCTGGGCCTGTCTCCCTCAGCAGATCTGTGAGCTGGCACTCTGTGAGCTCGCTCGATTTCCAACTTGTGGCCTGTCATGTCGAGCAGACTTGGGAAAAACTTGTCTAGGTATTTCACCATATCTCTGCCCTACTCATGCTCAGGAATTCCAACAATTAGAACGTTATTCCTGCGGTTTCTATTCTCAAGATCTTCAAGCTTTTCAAGGAGATGTTCCAAATCAGCTTTGGTCGCGGGCGGATTAGCGGTTAATTCCCTCTCCGAAGATTACAGAAAATCGATTCGTTTTTCAACATCAGTCACTCTTGTAGCTAACTCAGAGAATTGTATTTCCATCGCCGTAATCGATAGACGTATTACAGCGAGATCCTCCAAGTCAGCAAGAATCTTCGTCAACATCACCGACATGTTGGACAACTGACGCTGGATTCCTTCTCCCGCCGTGCCATCCAAATCGAGTCCCCGGTCTGTAGGCCTGTCGGGGCTTTCATCCTGAACACAGTGTCTTCTAATATCTCCAGAGCCTGAGGATTTTGACTTCTTTGACATATTTTGCAACAAAGGGCAAATGTGTAACTGGGTGTATCAAAATTCACCAGATTATAACATGAAAATAATTGAAAATTCAGCAAAGTGCGCAGAGCTCGTCGCTCATACTTCTGCTCCTTGCATGGCGTCACGTTTGGGAGGAGACTTTAATCTTTTGATGGACTCAGTCATTGGTCACTGTGAAGCAAAAGTGTGTAAGCCCCCTAGAGCAACACTGACGCTTCAAAGGATGTGTAAAAATCTCGGTCTCACAGATATTTGGAGACTTTTGAACCTAACTGGTGGATACTATAAATTTTTTTCATCAGTCCATAAGATTTATTCTAGAATAGATTATTTTTTTATATATATATCCAGATCCCTCATTTCATCTGTTGTTGATTGCTCAATTGGAAACATTTTAGTCTCAGATCACGCCCTGGTGAGTTTAGAGGTGTTGCCACATACGGAAAAAAAGAAATCATATAGCTGGCGCCTTAATGTGTCCCTTTTGCAAAATCCTGATTTCCAGCAAATGTTAAAGACTGAAATCAGTGTTTATACGGAGACCAACTGGTCCTCGGTATCCTCTGTGGGCGTGGCTTGGGAGGCACTTAAGGCGGTTCTTAGGGGTCGGATCATACAGTATGCCTCGTTCATCAAAAAATCCAAAGCACGAGAACTCGTGGAGTTGGAAGGAAATATTAAAAGTGCAGAGGCAGAGCTGAAGCGCCAATGTCATCTGATGGCCTCAGAGAATTGACCCGATTGAAATATAGATATAATACTATTTTGTCGCAGAAAGTGGAGTTTTGGTTATTCAGGGCAAGACAGTCATACTTTGAGTCGGGGGACAAAGCAGGGAAGCTTTTGGCTAGATATATAAAGCAGAGAGAGTCTTTTTCTACAATGCCCTCAGTGAAATCTGCTGGTGGTGAAATTTTTACCTCAGCCATTGATATTAATAATGCCTTTAAAGAATTCTATCTTGATCTCTATAGTTCCACATCTTTGTCTACTGATGAAGATATTAGAAACTTTGTGGAACCATTAGATCTTCCTAAACCGAAGACTGAGCAAAAAAACGCTCTTGATTCTGAGATAACCTAGGAGGAGCTTGATGAGGTAATTAAATCCCTACCTACTGGCAAGGCTCCGGGGCCAGATGGATTTGCCGCAGAATTTTTTTACATCCTATGCTACAGAACTGGCTCCACTTTTGTTAGAAGTTTATACTGAATCATTAAAGAATGGAAAGCTTCCCCCAACCATGACACAAGCCTGGATCAGTCTGATTCTTAAAAAGGACAAAGATCCAAGCAATCCAACTAGATGTAAAAATTTTGTAAAACATTTTAGCCAACCGATTAAGTAAAGTTATGACATCTCTTATACATATAGATCAGTTAGGGTTTATTCGGGGCCGTAGCTCTTCTGATAACATTAGGCGTCTCATCAATATCATGTGGTCAGTAGCGAATTATCAATCTCCGGACGCTGCCATCTCACTTGACGCCGAAAAGGCGTTTGATATGGTAGAATGGGATTATCTATTTAAAATTTTGGAAATGTATGGGTTCGGGAGTACGTTTATTGGTTGGATTAAGTTACTTTATAAACACCCTGTAGCAGCGGTACAGACAAATGGGTTAATTTCAGATTATTTTACTCTGAATAGGGGCAATCGGCAGGGTTGCCCTCTTTCCCTATTATTGTTCTGTCTTGCCCTGGAACCATTAGCAGCCACGATAAGAAAGGAGGATGATTTTCCAGGGGTGATTGCGGGAGGTGTGGCGCATAAGCTTCTGCTTTACGCAGATTATATTTTATTATTCATCTCCGACCCCACTATATCTATGCCTTGCCTCCACAGAATTATTAATTCCTTTTCCAAGTTCTCAGGATACAAAGTCAATTGGTCTAAATTCGAAGCTTTGGCTTTGACAGCGTACTGTCTAGTAATGGCCTTCCAGCCAGGCACCTTCCAGTGGCCCAAACAGGGCATTAAGTACAGGTGCATCTCAATAAATTAGAATGTCGTGGAAAAGTTCATTTATTTCAGTAATTCAACTCAAATTGTGAAACTCGTGTATTAAATAAATTCAATGCACACAGACTGAAGTAGTTTAAGTCTTTGGTTCTTTTAATTGTGATGATTTTGGCTCACATTTAACAAAAACCCACCAATTCACTATCTCCAAAAATTAGAATACATCATAAGACCAATAAAAAAACATTTTTAGTGAATTGTTGGCCTTCTGGAAAGTATGTTCATTTACTGTATATGTACTCAATACTTGGTAGGGGCTCCTTTTGCTTTAATTACTGCCTCAATTCGGTGTGGCATGGAGGTGATCAGTTTGTGGCACTGCTGAGGTGGTATGGAAGCCCAGGTTTCTTTGACAGTGGCCTTCAGCTCATCTGCATTTTTTGGTCTCTTGTTTCTCATCTTCCTCTTGACAATACCCCATAGATTCTCTATGGGGTTCAGGTCTGGCGAGTTTGCTGGCCAGTCAAGCACACCGACACCATGGTCATTTAACCAACTTTTGGTGCTTTTGGCAGTGTGGGCAGGTGCCAAATCCTGCTGGAAAATGAAATCAGCATCTTTAAAAAGCTGGTCAGCAGAAGGAAGCATGAAGTGCTCCAAAATGTCTTGGTAAACGGGTGCAGTGACTTTGGTTTTCAAAAAACACAATGGACCAACACCAGCAGATGACATTGCACCCCAAATCATCACAGACTGTGGAAACTTAACACTGGACTTCAAGTAACTTGGGCTATGAGCTTCTCCACCCTTCCTCCAGACTCTAGGACCTTGGTTTCCAAATGAAATACAAAACTTGCTCTCATCTGAAAAGAGGACTTTGGAACACTGGGCAACAGTCCAGTTCTTCTTCTCCTTAGCCCAGGTAAGACGCCTCTGACGTTGTCTGTGGTTCAGGAGTGGCTTAACAAGAGGAATACGACAACTGTAGCCAAATTCCTTGACACGTCTGTGTGTGGTGGCTCTTGATGCCTTGACCCCAGCCTCAGTCCATTCCTTGTGAAGTTCACCCAAATTCTTGAATCGATTTTGCTTGACAATCGTAAGGCTGCGGTTCTCTCGGTTGGTTGTGCATCTTTTTCTTCCACACTTTTTCCTTCCACTCAACTTTCTGTTAACATGCTTGGATATAGCACTCTGTGAACAGCCAGCTTCTTTGGCAATGAATGTTTGTGGCTTACCCTCCTTGTGAAGGGTGTCAATGATTGTCTTCTGGACAACTGTCAGATCAGCAGTCTTCCCCATGATTGTGTAGCCTAGTGAACCAAACTGAGAGACCATTTTGAAGGCTCAGGAAACCTTTGCAGGTGTTTTGAGTTGATTAGCTGATTGGCATGTCACCATATTCTAATTTTTTGAGATAGTGAATTGGTGGGTTTTTGTTAAATGTGAGCCAAAATCATCACAATTAAAAGAACCAAAGACTTAAACTACTTCAGTCTGTGTGCATTGAATTTATTTAATACACGAGTTTCACAATTTGAGTTGAATTACTGAAATAAATGAACTTTTCCACGACATTCTAATTTATTGAGATGCACCTGTATTTGGGAATTTTATTCCCAGCAAATTTGTCTGATTTAGTCAGAGTTAATTTTGATCCCTTAATAAAAAGTTTTTCGAATGATGTGGACAGGTGGGCTTCATTACATTTATCGATGATTGGGAAGGTTAATGTAATTAAAATGAATTGTATTCCAAAATTCAACTACCTGTTGACAATCTCTCCCTATAGATGTCCCCCTCTCTTATTTCAAGCAATTTGATAGCATAGCGAAGTCCTTCATTTGGAATGGTAAGCGTGCCTGGTTAAACTTCAATAAGTTACATATGCCGATTGACAAAAGTGGGTTAGGCCTACCCAAGATTTTGTTTTATTATTATGCATTCGGTCTCAGACATTTGGCTCATTGGTCGCTTCCACCTGAGAGGGCCCCTCCCTGGTTTTGTATTGAAAAGGATGCTCTTGCCCCATCTCGCCTCTGCATAGCCTTTCGATCAAATTAATCGGAGAAGTTAAGTCACACCCCGTTATTTTGCATTTACACTCGATATGGACAAAAGTGTCCAGAGTGTTTAATTCGGATATTTATTTAAACGTAGCCTCGAGCATATGGCAGAACCCTAAACTATGCATTAATAAGTCCCCTTTCTGTTAGTCAGATTGGATTGTGAGGGGGGTTAATACACTCGGAGACCTATATGAGAATGGAGTATTGAGACCTTTTGAAAATTTGGTTCAAAATTTTGGGATTCCCAGATCTCAATTTTATAAGTATTTACAGCTGTGCCACTTACTCTGCACTGTTTTTGGGAGTGGCACGCACCCCCCTAGAGTGGCAGATACTCTGGGAGTGGTGATTACTGCTATTGGAAAAGGTCATGAGGCATCAGTGTATTACTCCCTGATAATTCAGAGTCTGGGGGACGGAGCTTTAAATTCCCTCAAAAGATTATGAGAGGAAGATTTTAATTTGTTTTTGGAGGAGGGAGTGTGGGCTAGGATTCTTAAAAACGTCAAGTCTGCATCTGGAGATGCAAGGGTGCGCCTTAAGCAATTTAAGATTCTACATAGATTTTATTGGACCCCTTTTTAAATTGTATAGGCTTGGTCTTAAGGACACACCCACCTGCTGGCAATGCCATTTAGAAGATGGAGACACCACTCATGTTTTTTGAGGGTGTCGTAAGATACAGGAGTTCTGGTTGTGGGTCCAGAATTTTATGGCCGACGCATTGGGTAATCGGATCTCCTTTTGCCCCAGGCTCTGTATTTTGGGTGATGGGGCAGTCATTGATGTAGGAGATAAGTACATGAAGAATTGGATCCTGGCTGGTGTTATGGTGGGCAGACAGGTTATCCTTAGAGGATGGAAGTCAGCTGGAGCCCCCTTGTTTCGTGAGTGGTGCGAGGAGATGGGCAGGGTGGCAGCTTTCGAGGAGGTGTCATGTAGAAGGCTGGGGATCTGGGATTCATTTGATGGGAAATGGGGCAGTTATTTGATATTTTTGGGGGACTCTCGGGGAGGGACTGTGGAGAGAGAGTAGTTTGAGATGTGTATGATTATTATATATTTTTTATTTTATTTTATTATTTTTTTTCTGTGTGTGTGTACTTATGTGAGACTACGAGGATGTTCGTAGGGGGTCGGGTGGGGTTGTTGATTGGGGAGGGGGAGGGGTAGTAGTGGGAGTTAAATGTTAATTCATTGTATAAGTGTTTTGTTTTTCTTAGTCATTTCTATGACTCAAATAAAAATGTTAATCTTAAAAAAAAAAGAAAAGAAATGAGAAGCACCCCTTGTCATTCAGACTAAGAGGAAGACAGTGGTTTAAGGTGGGTGTACACGGTGCGATTTTCATTTGTTGTGCGAGCTCCCGACCGATTCTTTCTAGTCAGGAGAGATTGCGTGGAAATCGTGGCTCGCATCATGTGAGAGGTATTACAGGCAGAGCCGAGCGGCTTACGAGCAGCTCATGACCTCCCGATAATTTTTTTAAATGTTTAAAAAAATTCAGGCCGATGTGGCAATCTACCTGAAGTTGACCAATCAAGAGAAGGTGTTACAACTCACACGATCAATGTAAACTGAGTGTTCATGAAGCTTTTAAACATTTGGAGAAAATGGTCATGTTAAAACTGTTTTCCCCATATTGTTCACAATCACATCACTGTTTCACAGATTCTACAGAAATGCCATGCTCTTTTCTGCTCTTCAAACAAATCATTTGCCATACGGATTGCGCTAGAAAATGTCTCAGTTACGTAAGTAACCTAGGATCCCTGAGACGAAGGGAACGAGACATTGCGTGCTAACGCATATGGGGAGTTGTCCTTCCACACAACCTAGTTGAAACCTCTCTACAATAATGCCAATACTCTAATATTGGCTATGGTGTTTGAGCCCCGCCCTTTAAGGCGCGAAGCTGTTCACTATAAAAGCAGGTGCACAAACACCACTCCTCAGAATTTTCTGACTTAGGGACAAGGAGTGCATTGCTCGCACCTCAGAAGAACCCTTGTAGTGCGGCCAGCATTCACAATGTCTCATTCCCTTCATCTCAGGGTGTTCCCTTATGACTCCGTACACTTGACATTGCGCGCTAACGCATATGGGGAAAAGAATCCCATCATGCCGCACTACACGACATAACCTTCCAGAGAGGGAACATGACGCCGCAGTCCCGCAACCGACATGAGTATGCCGCAAGTGAGTGACCCTCGTGTTGGGCCAGGAGGGGAGCACTCAGAATGAATATATGAACTAAAGCCAAATAGTATGAATTAAGTTTATTTATAATGAAATTGCTTGTGACTTTATGGTAAATTACAATGGCCTTATGCAGGCTGTTGTGTAAAATGATGGGGAGCCCGTACTTAAGGGGAAGTATATATTTGGCAAACGAAATAGCAAGCGCTCTAAACAGAGGGAACTTCTGAAGAGAGAGACATTACGTCTAGGTTGTAAAACCTTGCAAATGTGTTTGAGAAGACCATCCTGCTGCAAACATATGTCTTGTAAGGACACACCGTTTGTCCATGCCCATGAAGAGGCCATGCCTCTAGTTGAGTGTGCAATACCAATTGGCAGATCTTACCCTGCAACTCGTAAGCCAGGGCAATCGTATCAACGATCCAGTGAGAAAGTCTGCTTGAAGACGGACATTCCTTTCCTGTGTCCTCCATAACACACAGAGAGCTGATCAGACTCTCTGAACTGGCGGGTGTGCTCAACATATGTGTGTAGCACCCACACAGGGCAAAACAAATGCAAGGATTGTTCCTCATCCAAAATAAATGGAGGAGGGAAGTAAGGTGAACCACCTGCGCTCTGAAGGACGTGGTTAGAACCTTAGGCACATAGCCTTTTCTGGGTTTGACAGTGGTTTTTGAAAGACGGGGCCAAACTCCAGACATGAATTGTCAATTGATAGTGCATATAAGTCACCGACCCATTTTACTGAAGCCAGAGCCAGCAGTAGTGCGATCTTAATGGAGAGCATTCGCAAATCAACATTGTCCAAAGGCTCAAAGGGGGGCCCTGCGAGCTCTTTTAGGACCAAAGTTAGGTCCCAAGTTGGGACTGTAGCCGAGATGGATTTAATCATCTTGCTCCTCTAAGGAACTTTATGATTAAATCATGCTTGCCTAGAGTGGCGCTGACTTCAGGTGCATGATACGCAGATATAGTCACCACATAAACTTTGAGCAGTGATGGAGTGGGTCCTGCATCTAATCACTCTTGAAGAAATATGAGAATTTCATGTATAGGGCAGTTTACTGGGTCTTTGCCATGTGAAAGACAACAATCAGTGAACACATCCCATTTTAGCACATAGAGGCTTCTCGTGGATGGCGCTCTATCCTGTAAAATGGTGTTCATAATTAATGCGTCAGTTCTGATGTGTTTAGCGTGCTCCGTTCAGGGGCCACACATGCAGGTTCCATAGCTTGGGCTGGGGATGCCAGATTGTGCCTTACATCAGAGAGGAGATCCCTCCTCAGCGGTATTTCCCATGGTGAGCTGTATAACATCTCTATCTATTTCGGCTTGTAACACTGGTGTGACTTCGGACGGAACCACGGAAGACAGAACACCATTGTAACGGGGCGGCCGATGTGTAAATTGGATCGTATAACCATATTCGATAATTTTTTTGCACCCAGTCGGAATGCCAGTAAGAGCTCGCCACGTATCCGCATAACGGGACAGAGGGCAATTTGGTATGTTCATAACATGATATAATGCGCCACTCACCATTGAGAAGCGGTGAGGCTTTGAAGTGGGAAAGCCCTTTATTGAAAAGTGTGAGTGTGTCATGCATGTGCAACGAGCGCTGTAATCTTATTCAATGTTTCAATCTTTTTTCAATCTTTGTAATTCATTACAAGATATAATGCGCCTCTCACCATTGGGAAGCGGTTGTGCAAAATATGTGGGCTTTGAAATGGGAAAGCCCTTTATTGAAAAAGTTTCCCGTTGGCGCAGTGCTTGCGCTGGGGCGGCTGCCTTTGTTTGGGCCAAGGCTTGCATGGCTTTACCAGCGGCTGAGGCAGCTGGTGTGGAGTTTTTAGCTGGGCGCTGGACCGAGACAGAGCGGGAGTGAGCCGGTTGTGATGAAGTACTGCTCTGTTTTGGCATAAAATGTCTCATAGCCTGTGATTGTTGCTGAGTCATGACGTAGCTCTTAGCAGTTCTATTCACACAGCCTCCGAAAAGGCCGGCTGGAGACACTGGAGCATGAAATAGAGCGGCTTTTCCCGAGTCACGCATTTCCATGAGGGTCAGCCAGATGTGACGATCCAAAAACACCAGGTTCCTCATTGACTTGCCAATGGCCTGTGCAGTGACTTTCGGGGCTCGCAGCACTAAGTCCGTAGCAGTGCAGAACTCTTTGAATGTCTCTGGATCGTAGCTTTGCTTGTCCATTTGTTTTAGGAGCTTAGCTTGGAAAACTTGGAGCACCATCATTGTGTGGAGTGCTGAGCCAGTTTGGCCCGCCGTTGAGAATGCCCTTAAAGCCAGTGCGGACGTTAGTCAACACGGCTTAGAAATATGAACGAGGCATGAGTTCTACGCCCTGCTACTAGCCGGGCAGAAATGTGCCACTACCACCTCTTCAGGGGGGTAGTTGGGCATAACTGTTTTCTTCCTCTTGATCCACACTGGAGAGGATACAATTGCTGCGTGGGTGAGCTGAATAAGGCACGCGCCAGGATTTTGACAGTTCGTTATGAACTTCAGGGAAGATCAAGGCAGATCTGTGAGACGCGGATGCTTGACGGCGTCCAGACTGCAGGAACCATTCATCAAGGTGAGATTGTGTAGGTTCCTCTGGAGGAGACCACTCGATATCGAGCTTTTCGACCACCCTTGACAGGACACGAAGCATCTCCTTGTCAGTGGCGTATACACGCTCCTTGCCCTCGCTGGGGGGAGGGGCGGTAGCATCATCCACTGACCACTCGCCTGATGCAGCGAGAGACATGACATCGTCATCATCCCCAGCATCAGAACTGCCGAACGAGACAAGGCCGTGCACTCCTGTGGAGGGCCGGAGCTGGTCACGCACATAATGTATCGGCATAGACGTGTTGCATGGAGATTGAGGGGCTCACGTGGTGTGTGCCAGCACAAGGTCCACCTCAGATTCATCCTGCTCAACCTCGTGGCCCCACCGTGCCTCCTCATGTGACCCCTCAGGTATGACAAAAGATGCGGGTGGGAGGGCGTGTGAGACTGAATTGTCCCGTAGAGCGAGGGCGATTCATGAGCGCAGCATCTTGAGACTCAGGGATGTTTCAACCTCACGTGCCCTCCCACTCGCCTCTTCTTTGATACTGTGGGGTGAGGGCAGTCTGTCTCCATGAGCTGACTCTACTTGGGCACGGCCCAGACAGAGAATGCAGCTCTCATGCTGATCTGATGGCGGGATGTGCCTCTCTCACAAGGAACACTTACAGAATGACATCTTTAAAAAGACGCGAACACATAAGTGATATATGTGTGTATATATATGTGTGTGTGTGTGTGTGTGTGTGTGCACATATACACACACACACACACACACACACACACAATATACAATATACAGTTGCTTTATAAGGATACACAACATCTGCCGAAGCGCTGCGGGGAATCAGGATGCTGAAGTGGCCCGTTCACCAGCAAAACTTCAACACTGCAGGGAAGCAGAGAGTCTTCTCGTTGCCGTGAAGATTCTGCCAGCTGACTCGTGTAGTTGATGGCGAAGCAGTTGAGGGCTTCTAGACAAGAGATGAATCGCTGTCTTGAAGGAAGAAAATTCTGAGGAATGGTGTTTGTGCACGTGCTTTTATAGTGGACAGCTTTGCGCCTAAAAGGGCGGGGCCCAAACACCATAGCCAATATTAGAAAAAATATAAATAAATGTTTTCTCCCCAATTTGGAATGCCCAATTCCCAATGCGCTCTAAGTCCTCGTGGTGGTGTAGTGATTCACCTCAATCTGGGTGGCGGAGGACAAATCTCAGTTGCCTCCATGTCGGAGACCATCAATCCACGCATCTTATCATGTGGCTTGTTGAGCGCATTACTGCGAAGACATAGCATGTGTGGAGGCTTCATGCCATCCACCGAGGCATCCACGCACAACTCATCACGCGCCCCACCGAGAGCAAACCACATTATAGCGACCACGAGGAGGTTACCCCATGTGACTCTACCCTCCTTAGCAACCGGGCCAATTTGGTTGCTTAGGATACCCGGCTGGAGTCACTCAGCGTGCCCTGGGATTCGAACTCGTGAACTCCAGGGGTGGTAGTCAGCGTCTTTACTTGCTGAGCTACCCAGGCCGCTGTTGGACATCATTTGTAATAAGTTTCCTTTTTTGTTTTATTGGCAAATGAGTTTTCAGCTAATGCTGCCCCAATGCCAGTCTTCTTTTTTATTTCTAAATCGCAAGCTATGAGGGATCAAAGCAATGTCCTCCTCTGGCTTCATGTTTTATAATGATAAATTGCACGAAAATACGTGCAGTATCTCCGGAATTCACCAGGTCGTAAAGTTGTGTTGTTTACAATTGCACCTGTACGATTTTCAGATAAACTGTAACGTGTGCCGGGGCTCACAACCTCCCGAGTATCAGAACTCGCATGGTGTATGTCCGGTCTTACGTGTTAACAGCACCCTCATGTGTCCATAACATGCCCTACATGTTAAACCAATCAAATTAGCTCTCTGTTGTTGCTTTAATTAACCTCTTGGTTAATTTTTAACCGATAGTATTAGTCAAACAAATTGTTAATGCCAGTTAACCGGTTAACCGGTCAACTGTCTGCATCCCTAGTACAGATCTGTCTGATTGTAATATAAAACCTGCCCATCATTCAGTTCTAATTTAAGAGTCATTGAAAAGGATGTTGTGTTGGAGAGCAGTTATTGATATTTTCTGTGTCTTCCAGCCTTTCAGAACATATTATTCGCATGGTCTCATTTCCAGCAATATCACAGACACGAGGTACTTCCATGACTTACACTAGTTCTTATTTTTCAGACTTCCTTCAGGAATTTTATTTCTCTTTGTCAGGAAGATGATGAACTTTATATTGTTTTGCTGAATCCCAGTAAAAGTAGGCAGCCGTTTGTCTTGTTTGGGAGTCACTCAGCTAAGGAAGATCTGGAGAATTACTGTTTCACCTTCCCCTCTGAAGGCCACCAGGTCCGCAACACTGGGCTCAGTGGGGGCGTCACCAAACACATGGTGAGAGTCGCCACACAGTGGCATAATGACAGTTTACAACACTCAATTTACATTGTTTTTTTTTTTTTTTTTTTATGTATATTTGTTTCCAAAAGTTTGATCTATGATTGTCTATTTGTTATCTCTCTCACAGCTGCTACAGTGCGTGGCCCCAAAAGGGCCACTGGCCTGTGCTCGAACCTATTTCTTTGGAAGCTCTCACGTCCCATACCTGGGTAAGTGTACCTCTGGAAAATGTCTTTACCAGAATTTCCCTGAGTTTTATTGTAAATTTACTGGTTTCTCTAATCTGACAGGAAATGACAACACCCAGCAGAAGAGCACTGAGCTCCAGTAAGCACTCTAATAATCTTTGGTAGTGTGGTTTTGATGAGACTGGATTGATTGGATTGATTTTAAAGTTAGATGTGGTGTGTTACAGGCTGCTTTCACAAATCTACTCAGCTGCAGTTCAGTCTGTACTGGCAGGAATCAAATGTTTTTCCATCAACTCCAGTGCTAGTAAGGTAAGTTACTAGGCTAGCAATTTAACATTAGAGAGCAATATTTAAATGTGGGTAAACAGTTACCATTTCAGAAATACAGTACTTAAACTGGACCACAATAATTGTAAATGTGAATTGAGTAATTTCTGTGGCACTAGCAGCACCAAACGGAATCGACGCTTCGCTACGCTCCGCCCCCTTGGTTACCATTGCTCGCTCTGACAAGCTTTGTAGAACTTTGTGAACAGTGCGGTTTTTGGAAAAATATTCTAACAAACAGAATTGATAATATTCTTACATGGGCTGGAATTAAGAGTGACATTTTAAAGCACATTTCTGACGTTGTTTTTTTTTTTTTGTAAAAGAAATTGTTACACAGTAATTTTATTGAAAACTGGAGACTTTGAATTAGAATTGACAATCACAGTCACTTGAAAAGAGAAAAGTGTCACTTAATAGCGATTACACACCTGATAACATTAGTTAAGTGAACAGAACTACTCATAACGTCCCATAAGACACTCACTATGATGCTGTAAACTTTTTTTTTTTTACTGTTGCCTTTGTTGACCTGAATCAATACATGAAAGAATTAATGTTAAGTTATTAGCTTTAATGTACCTTTGAGCAAATGTAGGTGACCTTGCTGATGTTATACATGTTCATTTGGGAATGAGGGCTACAATTTATTTGAAAAAAGGGAGAAAAAACATTGCAAGTATCCTCTCTATGTACCTCATTTCAATATTACAGGTGACCCAGCAACAACGTTTTTAAAATTTCTATCAAATCTTGCTTGAAACTACTCAAACACACATTACTCCCATAGACTCTCGTTGAAAAAAAGCAAACACTTGTCAGAGAAATGCCGGGACAGCAACAGTTGCTAAGATAGGATTGGTAAGAAACACTTTTAAGGTGGGGCTTATTGAAGGGTCAATTGCAGTCTGTTTGAGAGGCCTGGCTGCGCCATAAATATCCACATTGGCTCAAACAATGATGTGTGTTTGGGGTGAGACTGCCTGTTTGGATGAGCAATGGAAGATGGGGGAGTTTTTGATACTAGTTTTAAAACAGTCATTATTTTTTGCAGTTTTATTTGTTCCCATTGGTGGTGCAGGAATTACACACTTTGCATTTAACGTGACCTTTGTAAGAATATTGGACATGTTATCTGTTCTAGAAAATAATTTTCACATAACTCTTTTTAAGGCAAAGGATGTAGCAGAGCAAACATTTCAGCTGGCCTTGGACAAATTTGGGTTGATTCAGTACAAGGGAGCTCTCAGGTATGCCGCACAAATAAATGACACTCCATGGCTTCAAGACATAATTTATTAAGTGAATATATGTAGACCTCGCTTTTATAAACATTTTCATCTTGTGTTGTTATCTCTACATTCTTTTTAATTCAGGTCCAAAGCAGTGTTTAACATACAGGCGGTGAACAATGTTGGAATGTGAGTTCCTATAAACATACACACACAGCTATTACTTCACAGTTTACACTGTGTTATACATTTTATTTGTTCTGCTCTTTTGATTGATTGATTAATTTATGACAATATTGTTCATAAATGATAAACAATATCCCTACACACAGAATTATTCCACTCAGTGATGAGGACAGTCGCTTTCTGGTTAAAACTGTGAGTATAGGAATTATTTTCCAGCCTGGCTGCAGGTTATGATTGTACTGCAGCTTGTATTAAATGATTGAATCCTTTTTCCTCCACAGGCTTCCATGGTGGTGTATGATATCCCAGAACTCCAGTGTGGAAGAAACCTGGGATCAGTAGTTTTCTCTGAGTCCTTTCTAGACTCCAGTGTTTACATTCAGCAGAGAGGTAAGAATTTGATTTGTGTGAGTATTCAGTTGGATGTTCAGTACTGATAAACACTGGGCATGTAAGATTGTTAGGCATCTCATGTCCTGCAGATGGCGCGCTTTCCTCAGACTGCTGTTTTACTGTGCTCACCTCCTCAGTTCCTCGCCATGTCTGCTGGCTGGTATATGCTTTTTACAGTGCTCTCACTGTCTCTCTCTCTCTACATGCACACACTTACATTTACATTTCTGGTCAGCTACATAGGAAATTGTGCTTGTGGTACCTGTGGACATTTCAGAAGATATGTTTGATTAAATACAGAATTTTTGATTAATTGACTTCTGTATGTTACAGGTGGATGAGGCTGATGTGCGAATGTCTGAACAGGCTCAGACTATGCTGAAGGTTACTTTTTTTAAGTTTCATCACAATACAATTGCATGTGTACTAACTGTAAGGTACCTGGTATAATACCTGCAATAATACCGGTGTGTGTGTGTGTGTGTGTGTGTGTGTGTGTGTGTGTGTGTGTGTATGTGTATAATTATAGGAAGTGAATAGTACATGTTTAGGCATTCCTCTGACAGTGAGAGACTCTGCCTATATGTTCTCCAACAGCCTGCTGTCTACACCTGAGGAAGGTCAGATTTTACCTCTATAGGAAGGTCAATTCAAGCAGTCATTGTGTATAGGCATTGTTTTTCTAATGTTTTTGTTGTCCTCTAGGGAAGCTGGTGTTTTTCTCTGAGGGTATCCTGTTTGTACATCCACATCATGGCTCCATCACACTCTCTATGAGTCATATCGACACCATTAAACTCCATGATGAGGTAAGCAATGCTCTCATTCACACATTTATACAGTATATACTGTGGCCCCAAAAGGTATTTGGACTAACTTCACATTTCTGAGACATTTTTGCAATTTTTTTTAAAAAGGATAGTTCACCCCAAAATGAAAATTCTCTCATCATTTACTCACTCTAATGTAATCCCAGATGTGTATGACTATGTTTCTTCAGCAGAACACAAATAAAATATTTTTAGAAGAATATTTCAGCTCTTTAGGTCCATACAATGCAAGTGAATGGTGGCCAGAGCTTTGAAGGTCCAAAAACACATAAAGGCAGCATAAAAGTAATCCATGAGACTCCAGTGGTTAAATCTACATCTTCAGAAGTGAAATGATAGGTGTGAGTGAGAAACTTAATTTTTTATTTCTAAATTTAAGTCCTTTTTTTTATTCTAACTCTCAACTTTTACTTCTGAAAGTCACATGTGGTGCCTGTTTAGTTTCACTTTCACATCTGAAAGTGAAAATGGAGATTTAGAGTAAAAAATTACTTAAATATTTTTCTGTTTCTCACCCACACCTATCAAATCGCCTCTGAAGATATGGTGTTAACCACTTGAGTCTTATGGATTACTCTTATGTTTCCTTTATGTCTATAGGAATTTAGATCTGGTCATCATTTACTTGCATTGTATGGACCTACGGAGCTGAAATAGTCTTCTAAAAATCTTCATTTGTGTTCAGCAGAAGAAAGAAAGTCATACACATCTGGGATGGAGTAAATGATGAGAGAATTTTCATTTTTGGGTGAACTATTCTTTTTAACCTACTTGTTCCAAGGCAATTTTTATTGGATACAATGAAATCCATTCCTAAGTGCACACGGTTGTCCTAGCAGAGTAGCCACAGGGGTAGTTCATCACATTAACCATGGGAATTTTCCACAAAGTGTGACAACCTGAAAGTGTCCATATACTTGTCTTAACTTTGAACAGTATATCTGTTTATTTATTTTTATTATAATTTATTGCATAACAAACTTATTTTTGTGAAATGTTTTGTCATCAGTGATGGTTTGCATTAGTCAAATGAATGTATTGTTTTCACAGGGCTCTTTGTCTGATATGTCAATGCTGTTTATAGAGTATCAGACCTCTCTGCTACCACACCTTCCATTCCCTTTGCACAGCAATGAGCACTCTCTGGCTATTGCGCTACTGCCCAGAACCAAGAGCTACAAAAGCTTCTATTCACAGGTACCTCATACATACATACACATACAATTATAACATCTAGATTTTTGTGGATAGTTGTTGTATTCTGTTTAGTGTTTAGTTGCAAATGACTTGTGATGTGATTTGCAGGTCCTGCCAGCTTGGCGTAAGTCAGACTCTGGGCTGAGAGTGCAACATGTTCTACATGATCAGCTGAGCCCTGAGCACAAGAGCATGTGAGTTAACACTTCATTCTGCATTAGCTCAGCCAACAGCATGGGAACTGGTTTGTTGAGGTCTTGTTCTGTACTTGAGCCCAGAGGTACTGGGTAGAAATCATGATGTAGCACATGGTGGTACCTGATGATCCCTTTCCTCTCAGGTACTTCAGGCTGTTGAAGCTTCATGAGACACATGCTCCAGCAGCAATTAGCCACAAAGCTGTTCTGAAGACTGCTTATCCACTGCTACCAGAGCAGGAAAGGTAACAGACATGTACACTAGGGGTGTAATGATCCATCAATCTGGATTGTTGCATCGATCAAAACACCAACGATACGATGTCATGATTCAATGCGTAAACATCGTTGTGCATTTTTTTTAAGATGCTCTTTTATTTTGAAATTCTCAGGCCAGCCACATCCGTACTCATTTTTGTCAGGTAATGCAGCAACCTAATGATATTCACCTTGCTTTATAAGCGCTAAATATGCTGCACCGTATGTGGCCACATGGATGTGCACGGAAGTTGCGCTGTGCTCTCTCTGTGTTTGTGCGTCAACAGGGATGTGAGCTCCGGTGACAGAATAGCGCAGAGCTGATCACATGTGCGATTGCACGTGGCGCATGCAACACATTTGAATTCTACATGAGAATTTCCTATTTTAAAGCACTATGGAGCAATTCAACCAATTCAAATGGCCAAAAAGCCGCGATATTCCTTATTTTGTTGTGGAAGTCCCAATGTGGATACTTGATTTGCATTTTTCAGAGAGTTCAATAAAATATAAAAGTTATATTTTGGTTGCATTTGTGAGATAATAAATGTTACTGATTGTGTAAAATATGCACATAATATCGAACGCTGGCCCCTGAATCGAATTTAATCAAAATCGTATCATGGTAGACTTTGAGGAATCGGCAAACATCGGAAAGCTGGGTAAGAGAATCGATATAAGATCGTATCGTGATAAAACTGGTGATTTACACACCTAATGTACACGCATGCATTGTCCAATATGTTTGACCTAACCAGTCTTGACATGCGACAAGACATTTTGTCGATCATTTGACTTATATCTTGGTCCCATTGCACTGTCTAGCTGTAAAATCTTATTGGTACAAAATCCCACTTCATATAGTAGGGCTGCTTGATTATGGCAAAAATCATAATCACAATTATTTTGGTCACTATTGAGATCATGATTATTTAACACGATTACTCATTAACTTTGGAAACATCATGGATTTATTGAACTTTAAAAAAATAAAAAACTTTTTAACAGTGGATTTCCTTGAACTTGAAATGTAAACTGCACTGGGTAGGGGAGGAGGCTATTGTCATAAAATAATTATTTTATGTTATGTATGGCAGTCAAATAAAGAAAAGCCTCCATTGCCACCATTAAAAGCAGGGATGCTCACACTTCTATGGACTGAGATCTACTTTTTCATCATGTTATTGCAGCAAGATCTACCATGTACAATAAAGGCTATACATTATCACAATACCAAAATGTCAGTAGCCTGTAGTGAAATTTGATGATTCTCAATACCAGCTTCAATACCACAACAAATAATAACACTAACTAATTTGTTAATTATGGAAGAATGGTTTCAAGTTCTTAAGTAATTATTCAAGACTAGTAAACTGTCAGTAATAAAATATATATTAAAAATAATATAACTAAAAGTTTCAAGTATTCAAGTAAACATTTAGAATGAAATAAAACATAAAAGTACTTCTGGTCTTCACTGTATGATTATAATACATTAATACTTTTTAAAGCTACTAAAGTTATTCAGTCAAGAGCAGTGAGTGTTGTCTTGTTTTCTTGTTATGGTTGTTTGATTATAATAATGGCACACTAGACGGCAGCAGGTCTATTAGCTTACATTTATACTTACAAGTCTGACATTTTAATACAAATCTGCTTTTTTCTCTGCTGTTTATGTTCACTTTAGACATCACTCTCTGTGTTTACATGAATACCTCACCAAGACGGGCATTTTGGCGGAATTTTGAAATTTATTTGACAGTTCAGGTGCGCATTAGCACGAGCATTTTCGGAACACACGCACGTTCAGCACACACACATACACTGCCTGTCATCAAACAGGGTGCAGCTGTTACTAGATCACTTGCGAATGATAAAATTACATGCTCTGGATTACTTTCAACAGCAGAATAAGAATATGAACATTCTAATAAGGCCATCACAAATCAAACTGGTTATTTTTTCGTCACTGACGTTTTAATCAGTCTGTTTGTCCAGTCGGGCAAGTAAAATTCTCTTTCACTTGCCCCTTCAAAAATCAACTTATCCCAGACAAGCATTAATGTCGAGCCCTGATTAAATATTGTTCCCTATCTGTCACTCACTCGATGTTGTGTCGATGTAGTGACACTAGGGGTCACTCTTGGGAGCCCCAAACACCTCTGCTTTTTTGAAAAAAGGCCAGTGAGAATTGGCGAGCGGAATCTGCATGCCACTCCCCCGGACATACGGGTATAAAAGGAGCTGGTGTGCAACCACTCATTCAGATTTTCTCTTCGAAGCCAAGCGGTTCTATTCATTGAAGCTGAATTCATCCACGAAGTTCATTCACCTCATCTGCTGGATTCTGCATTTCAGCTGCTTCTCCCCCTCTGCACCCTTGGAGTGCAGAGAATGCCCCTGGGCGCATCGGCAGAAACAACTAAAAGAGTATATTCTAAAAAGAGTATATTTTCTTTCTAAAAGAGCGGCACACACGGAAGGTCTTTTTAAAGATGCCTTTCCGTTTGTGTGTTATTCCTGGTTGCGGTCGTTATCTCTCCGCTTCTGACGGCCACGATCGCTGTCTTACGTGTCTGGGCGTTGCCCACGCGGAGACATCGTTCGTGGATGGGTCTTGTCCTCATTTCAAGAACATGACCATGGCATTCGTAAGAAAGCAAGCCACCCCAGCGGCTCCCCGTCTCTGTGCTTCTATCTATGGGTATTAGGCCGTGCCGGTTAGCACTGGGGGCGATTTGGGGACCTCAATGGGACCACCTTCGCTGGGTATCCCATTCCCCAGCACGCTCGCTTGCCCCGGTCAGGCGCTCGGACGAGATCGCCGGCTCGTCTCAGGGCGAGTTCGACCTCTCGTTCAGAGCCCAGGAAGAAGACGAGTTATCGAGCGCAGCATCGGAGAGTGGGCTCGTCCAGTCGGACGCAGAGGCTTCGACTGGGCTTCCTCCTTTGGGATTGGTCGCCAGTCCCAGGCCGACGCAGAAATGACGGACATGCTTTCCTGGGCGGCCGCGAGTGTCGGGCTAGAGTGGAACCCTCCGCTCTCCCCTGAACCCTCGTGGCTCGACTATTGGTTCCTGGGCTCTGGGCGCCGCCCACGGCCTCGCCCCGCCCCCGTTCCTTTCTTCCCGGAAGTGCATGAGGAGCTGACAAGATCGTGGGAGGCAACTTTTACTGCCTGGTCCCAGTCTTTCAGCTCCCCTGCTCTCGCTACTCTCGATGGCGGAGCAGCCAGGGGGTATTCGGTGATCCCCCAGGTGGATAAGGCGCTCGTGGTGCACTTGTGCCCGCAGAGCGCCGCCACCTAGCACGGGCGCCCGAAACTTCCATCCAGGGCCTGTATGTTTACATCGTCCCTGACGGCTAAGGCCTACAGTGCCGCTGGATAAGCCGCCTCCGCCCTGCACGCCATGGCTCTCCTGCAAGTACACCAAGCCAAGGCACTAAAAGAACTGCACAAGGGTAGCTCTGACCCGGGATTGATGCAGGAACTGCGCTCGGCAACCGACCTCGCTCTCTGGGCGACGAAGGTCACGGTGCGGTCGCTCGGGCAGGCGATGTCCACCCTGGTGGTCCAGGAACGCCACCTTTGGCTCAACTTGGTTGAGATGCGAGAGGCTGACAAGGCACGGTTCCTTGATGCCCCCATCTCCCAGGTTGGCCTATTCGGTGACATCATCGAGGACTCTGCCCAGCAATTCTCGGCAGTGAAGCAACAGACGGAGGCCATACAGCACATCCTGCCCCAGCGCGGCTCAAGACCCCGCACCCCATCTGCTCGTTGTCAAGGGCATCCGCTGCAGCCCTCCCCCTTGGCCCGGCCCCGGCGTGGAACAAGCGAAGGAAGCAGACGGCACCCGTCTCACGGCCGGCAGCCAAGAACCGAGGTAGGTTTCGAAGCACCCCTGAGACAGGCAACCCAGGGGCAAGGAGACCCGCTTCTCTGGAGCTGGTGAGCAGACCATCCCCCGGTGGAGGGCCGGGAGGAGAATCTTTTGTTTCATTTTCATTTAATTTCGCCGTATGTCCAAGAGGCTGTGGTACCCAAAAATTCAACAAAAGAGCGGTTTTCTTGTTCCCTGGGTCACATGTCCGGTGCGCACGGCCATCGTCACGACCACCGTCCACCGTTCCATCTTTGCAGGTATGGCGCTCCAGCAGTGGTCCCCCCGCCCCTGTGCGCCCAGCTGTGGCACAAACACGCCCACACGGGATTGGGTCCGGAGGACTACGGGGACGAGACTCCTCCTCTCCCCTCCTCGGACAATCTAATGGTGGGCGGCAGGAGCCAGGTAAGTGCTTCGATGCCCCACCCACCGGTACGTCCGACGTGATCATTCCCTTGGTCCCCCTCGCCCGGAGTTTGGGTACTTGGCTTCCGCTTTCCAACCCGTCACGATGGCTGACCCGGACTGTCAGACTCAGCTACGCGATTCAGTTCGCCAGGCGCCTGCCCAGGTTCAGTGGCGTCCGCTTCACCTCGGTGAAGGCCGAGAACGCCGCTACCTTGCGTGCAGAGATCGCTACCCTTCTGCACAAGGACGCGATAGAGCCTGTCCCTCCAGCCGAGATGAAGAATGGGTTCTACAGCCCTTACTTCATCGTACCGAAGAAAGGCGGTGGGTTGCGACCAATCCTGAACCTGCGAGTACTGAACCGGGCTTTGCACAGACTCCCGTTCAAGATGCTGATGCAAAAACGCATTCTAGCGAGCGTCCGGCATCAAGATTGGTTTGTGGCGGTAGACCTGAAGGATGCGTACTTCCACGTCCCTTCCTGCAGTTTGCCTTCGAAGGCCAGGCATACCAGTACAAGGTCCTCCCCTTCGGCCTGTCCTTGTCCCCTCGCGTCTTCACGAAGGTCACAGAGGCAGCCCTTGCCCTGCTAAGGGAAGTGGGCATCCGCATTCTCAACTATCTTGATGACTGGCTAATCTTAGCTCACTCTCGAGAGTTGCTGTGCGCACACAGGGACCTTGTGCTTCGGCACCTCATCCGACTGGGGCTTCAGGTCAACTGGGAAAAGAGCAAACTCTCCCCGGTTCAGAGGATCTCTTTTCTCGGTTTGGAGTTGGACTCAGTCTCGATGACAGCATGCCTCACGAACGAGCGCGCACAGTTGGTGCTGACCTGTTTGAAGGCGTTCAGACAGAAAACAGAGGCTCCTGGGGCATATGGCATCCTCAGCGGCGGCCACACTGCTCGGTTTGATGCATATGAGACCGCTTCAGCACTGGCTTCAGACTCGATTCCCGAGATAGGCATGGCGCCGTGGGACACATCACGTGGCCATCACGCTGATCTGTCACCGCCTCTTCAGCCCTTGGACCGACCTTGCATTTCTATGGGCAGGGGTTCCCCTAGAGCAGGTCTCCAGGCACATCGTGGTTAGAACAGATGCCTTCAAGATGGGCTGGGGCGCTGGATGCAACAGGCACACAGCAGCCGGCTCCTGGACTGGCCCATGACTGCGTTGGCACATCAACTGCCTAGAGTTGTTGGCAGTACTGCTTGCCCTGCGGAGGTTCCGGCCGTTGATCCAGGGCAAGCACGTGTTGGTCTGGACGGGCAACACAGTGACAGTAGCATACATCAACCGTCAAGGCAGTCTACGCTCCCGTTGCATGTCACAACTCGCCCGCAGTCTCCTCCTCTGGAGTCAGCGGTGCTTCAAGTTGCTACGAGCCACTCACATCCCTGGCGACCTCAACACCGCAGCGGACGTGCTGTCACGTTAGGTTACCCTCAGGGGAGAGTGGAGACTCCACCCTTAGGTGGTCCAGCTGATTTGGAGTCGATTCAGTGGAGCACAGGTAGACCTGTTTGCTTCCCGGGAATCCTCCCACTACCCGCTTTGGTACGCCCTGACTGAGGCACCCCTCAGTATAGATGCACTGGCACACAGCTGGCCCTCTGGACTACGCAAATATGAGTTTCCTCCAGTGAGCCTACAGGGAGGATGAGGAGCAGATTGTCCTAGTAGCAACCTACTGGCCCACCCAGACATGGTTCTCGGATCTCACGCTCCTCGCGTCAGCCCCCTCCCCGACGAATTCTCCTGAGGAAGGACCTTCTTTCTCAGGGATGGGGCACCATCTGGCACCCATGACCAGACCTCTGGAATCTCCACGTCTGGCACCTGGACATGACGTGGAAGACCTAAGTGGCCTACCACCCACGGTGGTAGACACGATCACTCAGGCTAGGGCTCCCTCTACGAGGTGCCTGTATGCCTTGAAGTGGCGTCTGTTCGCTAAGTGGTGTTCTTCCCGACGTGAAGACCTCCAGAGATGCGCAGTTGGAACGGTGCTTTCCTTCCTGCAGGAGAGGCTGGAGGGGCGGATGTACCCCTCCACCTTGAAGGTCTATGTAGCCGCTATTTTGGCTTATCACAATGCAGTAGATGGTAAGTACTTGGGGAAGCACGACTTGATCTTCAGGTTCCTGAGAGGCGCTAGGAGGTTGAATCCCTCTAGACCGTGCCTCGTCCCCTTGTGGGACCTCTCTGTAGTCCTTCGGGGTCTACAGGGAGCTCCCTTTGAGCCCTTGGAGTCAGCTGAGCTTAAGGCACTCTCTTTGAAGACTGCCCTCCTGACTGCACTCACTTCCATCAAAAGGGTAGGGGACCTGCAGGCGTTCTCTGTCAGTGAATCGTGCCTGGAGTTCGGTCCGGGTTACTCACGTGATCCTGAGACCCCGACCGGGCTATGTCCCAAGGTTCCCACGACCCCTTTTGGGATCAGGTGGTGAACCTGCAAGCGCTGCCCCAGGAGGAGGCAGACCTAACCTTGGCATTGCTGTGTCCAGTGCGAGCTTTACGCATCTATTTGGATCGCACACAGAGCCTTAGAAGCTCCGAGCAGCTCTTTGTCTGCTTTGGTGGACATCGCAATGGAAGCGTTGTCTCCAAACAGAGGATCGCCCACTGGGTCATTGACGCTATCACGATGGCATATCAGGCTCAGGACGTGCCACCCCCTGCGGGGTTACGAGCCCACTCTACCAGGAGAGTGGCGGCCTCCTGGGCCCTGGCCAGTGGCGCCTCTTTGGCAGACATCTGCAGAGCAGCGGGCTGGGCAACACCCAACACCTTTGCGAGGTTCTACAATCTCCGGGTTGAGCTGGTCTCGTCCCGTGTATTGGCAGGCACGAGCAGGTAAGTTCTGGGACAGCTGGCCGGGTGTACCCCTTGCGCATAGCACCTTTCCCCTCCCTTGAGGTGAAGACGTATGCTCTTGACCCAGAGTCATGTTCACAGACTGTGATCCCTGGATGACTTTCCTCCTTAGCCCTCTGGCAGTTGAGTTTGTGGAGAAACTCGCTGACCGGCCCAGTGCGTGCACTAATGAGCCCCTGTACTGAGGCAGGTGCTCCACATGTGCTGGTTCCCCGAAGGCGACCCCATGTGATATCTTCCACAAAATCGTTTCCCTGTCGGTAAACTGTGTCTTCCTTGGGCAGAGGCCCCTCTGCCCCTGGTCGCCATGCTCTGTAGAAACTCCTCCCCCTTCGGGTAGGACCTACCATGGGACCTCTCCACATGACTTACTTCCGACAAGACTCGGTAAGACCATGTGACGTATTCCACTCAAAATACCCCCCCCCCCCCCTTTTTGGGCGGGGTGTGGTCTCCGCGGTGTCTTCCCCTTGGGAGGGACACCCCCCCGATGCAGACACTTATGGCTCCCAGTCAGTTAATTCATTCTACTCTTTTTGGGGAGAAAAGAGAGGGAAATAGGCCTCGGCTGGTCTAGCCTGTCCCTATAGTTGGGCAGTCGACTTGTTCCTGATGGACCGGTCGAAGCTCATAAGAGCGTTGGGGGAGGTTACGTGACGGCCTGGCGTGCTGGCTACGAGGCACACAGCGGTCTGCCGTCACACACCGCCAGTTCACGTAACACAGTTCAGATAGTTGTGGCGTTTTGTATAGGGACCCCTAGTGTCACTACATTGACACAATGTCGAGTGAGTGACAGATAGGGAACGTCCTGGTTACTTTCGTAACCTCCGTTCCCTGATGGAGGGAACGAGACGTTGTGTCCCTCTTGCCACAACGCTGAACTACCCGCTGAAATGGCGAGGACCTGGTCTCGGCTCCTCAGCACAAAACCTGAATGAGTGGATGCATACCAGCTCCTTTTATACCCCTATGTCCGGGGGAGTGGCATGCAAATTCCACTCGCCAATTCTCATTGGCCTTTGTTCAAAAAACCAGAGGTGTTTGGGGCTCCCAAGAGTGACACCTAGTGTCACTACATCGACACAACGTCTTGTTCCCTCCATCAGGGAATGGACGTTACGAAAGTAACCAGGACATTTTCAGCATTCTCTGATAACAATTTTTTCTTCTGCAGTATAACTCCTAAAGTAAATGTACGTTGTTTTAAAGGAGTTTTAGATATTATTTTGGAAAACAAGCCAAAACTTATTTTGTTCCAGTGTATAATGGGCTAAGACTACACTCTCTCACCTTTATGTTCACTTCGAGCCATCCTTAACTCACAAAACTTTCTTTATGATAAGAGACACACAGTGAACGTGACACATATTATTATTCACTATATCGCGAGCCATCACGTTATAAGCTGCAGCAAACATGCGGAAGTGACGAGCGTCCCCGCGCCAGAGTGTGCATCAGCCGGGAGGAGATTCAATCTCTTCCCTGGTCACTTCACGCAACTCATAGACATGGCACTGACCACACAGAGAAATGGCAGTTTCGGAGTTTATTCCAAAACCCGCTTCCTTATTACTTTAACTTTAATAAAGGATGCTTTAAAGATATAACGTCGGGTGTTTCATTGCGAAACGAAATACAGCACAATAATCGTTTTGTCTCGGATTATCTTGTTTTCATAATCGTTGGAAGCCAAAATCGTAATTGAAAATAACATTTGATTAATCGCACAGCCCTATCATATAGCTGTATATTAAACATTAAAATAGGGTTGTCACAATATCAAACTGTCAGTAGTCAATACTTTTATTTAAGTTCTCAATACCACATCAAAAACTAGTAGATACTGAACAAACTCTATTTATAAAGTTAAATATTAGAGGGTCATGAAACCACCTGTTTTAGCACAGTTCAACTTTCACCACAATTTTGAAAAATGCTGAATAAAGTGGGCGTGGTAAGCAGCATAGTGAGGGGAAGGGGGGAGTGGACACGGCAACTGTCGTATCTCTGACAGTGAGTTTTATTTAGCTTAAATTGAGTTAAAGTATCAAAGTTTTCCACGAATGCACAATGTACTTCAAAACTACACACAAAAACATGCACAAATATACATGTTGATGTCTTTAAATGATGGTCCTATTTTCAGGTTCCAACTGCATTTTGCCATCAGCAGTAGTGTGGGTGAAGAGTCTGTCTGTAGCGACCACCTGTCTACTGTCTTTTCAGACATAGTGTCTGACAGCACCAAACCTGAATCCAAAAAAAAGGTGAAGTGCATGTGCACACGCAGAACGCAATCAAACGCTATATAGCATACAGCTCATGCTGGAGGTAAACAAAGCACATAACTGTGTGTGTGTGTGTTTAGGTGGTCCTCACGGTCATTGCAGGCTTGCTGGGCAGTCATAAGGAGAATCTGTGTAATTTCTTGATGGAAGTGAATCAGAAAAGTGCCAGGTGAGAGAGTAATCAAGACTTCATGAACGTTCATAACTATAAGGCTGTCTTACATTTAATGTCAGATGTGGGAGATTATTTTATATTACCCTTCTGCTCATAAAGTGTTTCATTCTATGATGCTCAGAAGATCAAATTTGGCAGTGGTTGCAGTTATTTTGCAGGTGTACAATTATCAACAAAGAAAATAATTTGTACCATGTTTTACACCTGTCTCTGCAAATGTTTCTCAAAACAGGTTATTTTACTGTGTACCACTCCCCCAGTGCATGTAGCACTTCATGTAGCATCATACAACCATGTTTTGTCAAAGTTGGGGTTGTAGATTTCTGTCTGTGTTTACAAGTTGGAATTTCATTTGGACTTTTCCAAACACAACAATAGGTTGGAAATGTTGAATTTTCAAATTGAATGAATCTCAGCATGGATTATGGGTCTGTTCCAAAGCCTAGTGAGCTTCCTCCAGAGGCAGCATTTTGAGACATCATAGGTGCGCTCCCGACACGAAGGCTGTTCCAAAACGTAGGTATCTTAATTATGCTGCCTCATAGTATAACTCGTTTTGGACAAATTTTAAGGTAGCATCATATGTATCCTTCGATAAAAAAATTATCGACAGAAATTTTCATTGTTGAATAGTCGTTTGATCTCGTTTAACGTAACATGAGAAACTCTAATGATGACACGCGAGAGCAGCACTGCAGTTCACGCCTGACTGAGGAGAGGAAGAAAACACAGCTCACAGTCCAGATGCAAACTAAACTTTCCAAATAGCTTCAGGTGATGTAGATCGCAAAGTATGAGGGAATTATAATGCAAAAATACAAAATAAGTAAATACAGAAGCACTCTTGTTGTGGAATAAGTGGAGCTGGAGCTGCCGCTCCACTGAAGCAAAACTTGCGTGTCGAGCGTCTTTAAATGAAACACCCCGGCATTACATCTTTATTGCAGTTGTGGTATAGCTTTATTTAGTTATATTTAATGCGTTATAGCTTTATTAAAGTTCAAATAATATGGAAGCAGATCATGTAAATAAATACAAACTCTGAAACTGGCATTTCTCTGTGCGGTCAGCGCCTCTTCTATAAGTTGTGCGAATGTCCACAATCTAAGGGGGAGAGATTGAAACTGCACCCGGCTGATGCACACTCTGGCGTGGGGATGCTCATCCCTCGAGTGCATGCACTTGCTGCAGCTAGATTATAAAGTGATGGCTCACGACTTATTGAATCATAATATATGTCACTGTGCATTTCTTATTGTGAAGAAAATTGATAATACGCAGCTTTATTAATCAGAGAGAGTTTGTTTTTTTGTGAGTTAAAGATGTATTGAAGTGAACAGAAAGGTGAGAGAGGTAGTCTTCACCGCATTACACACTGCAACAAAATATGTTTTTGTTTTGGCTTGTTTTCCAATATAAATATCTAAAACTCCTTTAAAACAATGTAAATGTTCTTTAGCAGCTATACTACAGAAGCAAAAATTGTTATCTGAGAATGTTGAATATAATTTAAAAATACAAGTATTTTAAAATATCTAAAAATCCTTTACAAAATTCACCTGAGAAGCAGCATATAAGATATTTAGACTTGCTTATTAGAGAATAGATCTTGAATATAAGTATATTTTGTCTTTACTGCACTCGCAGAAGTATAAGCAAGTGAAAAAATACACATATATATATACAAAATACACTTATATTTAAGATACATTCTCTTAAAGCAAGTCTAAACATCTTATATGTTGCTTCTCAAATAAATGTATCTTGTTCTAAGGATTTTTTTAAAATGTTCAATGGAAAACAAGACAAAAACACTTGATAACAATAGGATTTTTTGCAGCAAATTTCTTTACTGAATTAAACTTTATAAAAAGTTTTTTTTTTTCCCCCTTTAATTCAGTGAATGTCAATTAGAGGTATTTCGTAAATATTATTTTGTCTTTATTGTTAGTAAGCACATTTAATACAACCTTTTAAATCAGGGCACAAGCTGAATAATCGGTTATGAGCAAATGATTAATCATTGCAATAATTGCCAAATAGTCAAATAATAGTTCTAATAATTGTTAAATTAATCGATTGTCAAAATAATCATTAGTTGCAGCCCTAGATCCCAGAATGCACCATGATGAGCACGGCGGAAAAATTCATCCAAGATGCCGGAAAGTAAAATATGGATTATAAATATACCTCTAATACATTCAATACTGAAAAGTATAGATATATATATTTTTTTTATATCTTAGAAAACTGACTATTTTACCCAAGATATGTGTACTATGCGTATTTATGCTCATTAGAGTATCGCGTTGTTCCTCTCGAGTCACCTCTATTGAAATCAGTTACGAGTCAAGTCTTGCGTGCGTTACGCGTGACGAGCACTATTTGAATGACGTGCGGAGCTGCTGCCTATTTAGAGTGTTCCAAATCACTCTCTTATGAGGTATCATTTCAGTAAAGATGCTGCCATAAAAGACAGCTGCCTATTTAGGCAGGAGACAGCAAGGCAGCTCACTAAGTTTTGGAACAGACCCAATTTTTTCATTATTCACTATTCTCATATACTTTCAGTTCAGTTTAGTTTATAAACACTGAGAACTGTTTGATTGACAGATGGGAGGTGTTTTGCCCTACTTTGGAGCGCTCAGAGGAGTTCAGTGCACCACATCTGCAGAGGTTCCTAAGCAGCCTTGTGGCAAAACAGAGAGATTACTCCTCCAGAGTTCTGCTGCTTATACCAGGGTAAGACATACATGAACACTGTGGCTGTGTCTCAGAACCTAGTGAGCTCGGCAGCATTTTTTGGCATCATAATAGGTTTGCTGCATTTTGGGGCATTATGCCCAAAAATGCTGTCTAGGTAGGCAGCTCACTAGGTTCTGAGAGACTGTACACAAAATACATCACTACTTTGACAAACGAATAAATGAAGTGGTCAATGCATTCTATGACATGCATTGAGTTTGTGAATTTGTAGGTACACTGATGTGCTGGATGTAATCCAAACTATCACGGCTCATCCAGACCCCCTAGTTCACAGCCGAATAACAGTTGGTGCCATCTCAGCCTGTGTCAACCCACTCACGTCCTTCATTAAACACAGGCAAGAAAGTATTTCTACATGCCATTTTTCACACCTTCTTTCTAGAAGAACACTTGTAACTCAGATGGTAAATGCTGTAATTAGAATTATATGTAATTATGTGGCTGCATTATAATTATATAGTTACTAAAGTCTGTTAACATCCTGCTAATTTCCATCTTTTCTGATGTCACATCTGAAGCTCTCTTAAACTGCTCTTCACAGGCTTCTCTTCCCAAAACTACTGGAGCAGTGCAGTCATGGTGAGTTTCTGCCAACATGCCAAGATGGTGACATGGCACAGTGGTTTAAAATCTGGGCTGGTAACCAAAGGGTTATAGCTGCGAACCCCGAACAGGGTGATACATAAGATGCTTACACTAGGGGAGTTGCCCATGTAATATGCTACCAGTCAAAAGTTTGGACACACATGACTGAATGTATTTAATTAAAATGTACTTTGAAATGGATATGTTGCACCAGATAGAAAAGGAAAAGAATCCATCATGTGCTGAGCATACATAATACTTTCATTACAGTTTAAAAAGCATCTCAGGTAGCACCTAATGAGTTGGTTTAGAGAATGCCCAGTGTGCAGAGTTATTTAAGCAAAGGGAGGCTACTTTGAAGAAGCTCAAATATAAGATTTGATTTGAAGTTTAGATTTGTTTAACATATTGTGTGGTAATACCCATACATTCCCCCCAAACTTCACGTTATATTTTTGATGATCTTACTATTAGTCGAAAATTTTTAAAACAGTAATAATAAAAAATTAGTAGTCCAAGAAGTAGTGTCCAAACATTTGACTGGTAGTGTAAGTACACCACTAGTGGCTTTGGAGTAAAGCATCAGCTAAATAATAACTTAGATGAGTAACATGTTTCTCTTTTAGGAATTGTCAGCAATGTTGTCTTCACGGGTTTGACTACCGAGCAGAAGCACCCACTTCTGAAACACATGCAGCAGCTGGTCCGGGCAGCCAATCCCAGAACAGCATTTATCTTAGCAGAGAAAGGGGCTGTCAGAAGGTTTGAGCATTAATGGTTACTTAGAATTTGTCCTACACTCTCACACACCCCCTTGCAGTGTTACTTATAGATTTCTTTGTATTAAAGGACTGAAGACATGAGGCTTATCCTGAATGACAGCAGTTTCTCACAGTCTCATATGATCAATGCACGATACCTACTGTATCCTGGCTGGTAATATTCTCTCTCTCTCTCTCTCTCTCTCTCTCTCTCTCTCTCTCTCTCTCTCTCTCTCTCTCTCTCTCTCTCTCTCTCTCTCTCTCTCCTTCTGCGATTATGTGCGTATGCATGTATGTGTATAATTAGGACTTCATTGTGTACTTTCAGGTGGGAAGGCAGGTTTGTGTCTGGAAGTGGCTTTTTGTCTATGTCTCAGCACTGTATTGAGTTCAGTCGTCCATTGGAGAGAGCATTATTTCTGCAGAACTGCAAAGGTACATGTATGTGTAAATATCATAATTCATAATACATATTCAAGAGGGTTTAATTAGAAAAGAGAATGCTGGCAACGTGCAGAATGATGCTGTACAGCCATGTGCTAAAAAGGCCAAAAAAACACAATTCACTTTCTGTGCTCTCTTTCTGATTCCTTTCTCAGCTCTGAAATCCTCTCTCAAACCCAGCCCTTTCACAGGAAACATCTATCACATAAGTGGGAAAGTGCTGTTTTCAGGTAGGGCAGTCTGTCTCCACAATCTCATGCTAGATCTGCCTTCATATGAGTATTTTATGGGAAAACACACTCTGTTCTTAAAACTTAGTGAGATGCCCACTGTCTACATTGGCAGCTGCCATGTAAGGCAGCATCCTAATCATCATGGAACCTCATAAGTGACAGATTTGGAGCACCCTACTTAGGCAGCAACTCTCATAAATAGTGCTGTGCACAGGTGACTTGGCTCGCAATTCATTCCAGTAGAGTTAGACGTTAGCATGTTACTCTAATATGAAAAATATTTGGTGAAATAATTTTTTTTTAAATAGACTGAACTATTTTTATCAATACCCTAATGGAATATGAATATGTTTATTTATAATCTACACTGTTTTTTTACTGATACATGCAGTGTTGCCTTAGAATTTGGCAGCATTATTAAGTTACCAATATTTTGGAACAGCCTTTGCGTCTGAAGCACACTTATGGTGCATTAAAATGCTGCACTAGGTTTTGGAACAGAGAGATACAGTGACTTAGACAAGAATAACCTATAACTGTCTATGTAAATGTGTGCTGTTTGATTCCAGGATGTCTCTTGCTCTGATTTTGTCTGTGTAGTAAATGTATGATTTTCCTATGAGAGGTAGTAGGCAGGGTGCCTGTGGGGTAACACCACACGGTAGGACTCTCACCTCTGAATCCTCAAAGTGATGTGGCCTGCACACATCTGTTCTTCTCACTCATTTTTTCTCAGTTGTTTCCTTCTGTGGTCACCTTTTTTGGAGGGGTTTTTTTTTCCACTGTTTTTTCACTGTTTACTTTGAATCTTTGGTTTAGTTGCATGGTGAGAGTGGGCAGATTGTCAGAATGGATAGCTATGAGTGATTTAATAGTGCCTGAGTTACAGCACGCTAGGTAGTGTAGTTCATTTAGGACCCATACAGTCCAAACACCATCTGTGATGCATAGTTGTAACCATTAAACATTTGTGTTTTGCTATCAAGATCTTTAGATTTTTGCAGGGTTCCCACAGCTATGAAAAACTTGAAAATATCAGAGAATTTTAAAATGGTGTTCTCCAGGCCTGGAAAACTCTTGAAATTTCTATAGTGAATATACATTTTTCCAGTTGTGTTCTGTTTTAAAACGTTTCATCAGCTATGCATTGCTCTTGAGTGCGGTAAAGCTTTCTCTCAAACCATAGTGATGTCTGACTTGTAAGCAAAATAGTTTGTTTTTTTATGAGTCAGTTCTTTTTAATTAATCAGTTCACAAATTGGTCTGAATGATTCATTAGCAAATTGATGTGATTTTGAACTTTTACACATCTTTATTCAGTACTCACCAATAGCTAGTAAAGTCATGGAAATTAATTGGTCAAAAAGTGTGGGAACCCTGTTTTTGTTACCTGCGTTTCGATTTGGTGTGTTATTTGTTTTCAGATTCCAGTAAGATGCATTTTTGTAGCTTTTCTGTAAAATTCAGTGCATTTTGTTGAGTTCTTTTAAAGTTTGACTCCTTGCTTGTGTGTAGAGTGCTGATGAGTAGTAGTCCACGCTGCAAAGGAGTGTTTGATGGGATGGATGGCTGTTGGCACGCTGTGCTAGACATAGTTCCCTGTCTGATGACATGATTGATAAATGAGTGTTCAGCATGTTGGACTCTGTGATCTGTACGTGTGTGTGTGTGTGTGTGTGTGTGTGTGTGTCTTACTCTTACTGCAAGTGGTGTCTCTTTTCACTGTAGACAATGACAGACTGATGGTAGTTAACTGTAACTCTATCAGTGGGAATGTGACCATTGCCACTGATCAAGGGACTCAACATGTCTCATGGACAACAGAGAACTGTTACCTAATGTTTCATGGAGTGGGGCTCACCCAGGAGGCCCTGAAAGACTGGCTCCGGCATTCTGCCAAACAGGTAAATGCAGCATATAGAAAGGCCCAGATGGAATCTCCACACTTCACATAATTTTGGGAGGAAACTTGTGGAATTCTGTGGAATGGATTTAAACATGGTAAAATGTGTTAAATAGAGCTGAGAGTTCTGCACTCATATTGGTAGCTGAAAGCATTATCAATTTAGCTAAAATATTTAAAGCTTTAAAGTATGCAGATTCTGCACAACCATATTACACACATCAGCTTTAATAAACGAACTTGTCATATTTTGCGCATGCAGATTCTGTGTGAGCTTGCATATAGACCTACATGATTTAGACCTACGTGATTTTTATGAAATTATGGAAGTGTTATGACAGCGTTATATGTTTAACAGAAAGTGCCAAAGAAGTTAAAGAAGAACCACAGAACGCTGACCCCACAGGAGATCAAATACATTCATGTGAGTCTATATAAACACATGTATGCTCACATGGTCTACTCATCACTTTGGCATTCAACCAGATATTAATTTTTAAGCTTAAATACTTTCTTTTTTTGTGTCTGTAGGTGAAAAGGCACCTGGATCCTCTCCCTCCTGGTTACTTCTACAACGGTCATCACTTTGTCAGTTTCTATGGAGAGAAACAGAATTTCCATCCTCGTATCTTTCAATTCCAATATAACTTCTTGAACACAATGTTGAACAGACATTGTGGTGGAAAATTCTGGGTTACTATCAACCTAATGTCCGTGTTCTGCACCTGTAGCAAGCTGTTGATTACCATGGCTATAATTTTTACTTGTCCTATTGTGTTTTAACAATCAGGAATGCTTTACAGTAAACGTACTTTGAATGGAAGCAATCAGGGCACAGTGTCACTCACACAAACAGAAAACACCATAACAGTAACACACGTGACACTAAAATAACGCAATAAAGATTAACTAAACAACATAAAATGTAACATAAAACGCCACAATGTACATACTGTAACTTGTATCAAAAATGAGAAGAAACAACCGTTTTCATAAAATATAATATGTGATGAGTACATGTATTGTCTTGTTAAACATAATATAAATTTTCACTGTTTCACTGTTTTTAATTCAAATTTATTTTTTATTTTTTTACAATATTTGACCATAAAATGACGTGTTGTCTTCTTAAAATATAATTTTTCACCGTAAATGGTAATTCCCAGTTAATAACAGTTCCCTGTTTGTCACTCACTCGACGTTGTGTCGATGCAGTGACACAAGGGGTTCGATCTTGAGACCAATCACCTTTGCTTAAAATAGAAAAGGCCAATGAGAATTAGCGAGTGGAATTTGCATACAGGTATAAAAGGAGATGGCATGCACCACTCATTCAGATTTTTTCTTCGGAGCTGAATGCATGCTAGTGTTCGTCCTCTCACCTTTCGCTTACGCTGCTGGATTTAACGGCGCATATCAGTGGTCACCCTCGCACGGTCGAGTGTTGTGCTTCCCCTGGGTGCTTCGGCGGCTGAGTCCGCAGGTGCTAAAAGAGTATATTCAAAAGAGTATATTTCCTTCTAAAAGAGCTCACGCAAATGCTTGGCTTCTCTTTAAAGATGTCCTTCCGTGTTTGCACTACTGGATGTGGCTGTTATCTATCCCCTCCGGACAGCCATGAAATCTGTCTCGAGTGCTTGGGGCGTCAGCACGCTGGGCAACTTTCATGGAAGGGTTATGTTCTCATATGCCCATCAGAACATTGCGGTCGCGGCTCACTTCCTTCATGAAGCAAGGAGCCACCGCGGTTGCTCCCCAACCCACTCCGTCCTGGGCTGATGCTCAGCCGGCCAGGTCAGCAAGCACCGCGGGCGATCTGGATGTGGATATGGGAGCGTTTTCGCCGGCTCAACCCCCGTGGACCTCCCATCCCCCAGCACGCACGTTCTATCCGGAAGAGCTGTCGAGTGATACAGGCGGTACGCCTCAGGGCGGATTTAATATGTCAATCGCGGCTTGCGACGAGGATGAGCTTTCGGTCACAGCTGGCAATCCTAGCTCACTCGCGAGATTTATTGTATGCGCACAGGGACCTTGTGCTTCAGCACCTCGATGGACTCGGGCTTCAGGTCAACTGGGAGAAGAGCAAGCTCTTCCCTGTGCAGAGCATCTCTTCTGAAGACCTTCAAGCAGAAGGTAGCGGTGCCAGTGAAACAATTTCAGAGGCTCCTGGGTCATATGCCATCCTCAGCGGCGGTTCTCCCCCTCGGGTTGATGCATATGAGACTGCTTCAACAGTGGCTACAGACTCGAGACCCGAGGTGGGCATGGCGCCACAGCACCCAGCGTGTGACCATCATGCCACAGTGCCGTCAGACTTTCAGCCCTTGGTCGGACCTGGTGTTTCTACGGGCAGGTGTTCCCCTAGAGCAAGTCTCAAGGTGCGTCGTGGTCATGACAGATGCCTCGAACTCGGGCTGGGGCACCGTGTGCAAGAGGCAGGCTGTCTCGGGGCTCTGGACAGGGCTCCTTTGACAGAGGATCAACTGCTTAGAGTTGCTGGCGGTATTGCTGGCCCTGCGGTGGCTTCGGCTGTTGATTCAGGGCAAGCATGTGTTGGTCCAGACTGACAACACAGCGACCGTAGTGTACATAAACCGCCAAGGCGGCGTACGCTCGTGTCACATGTTGCAACTGGCCCGCCGCCTCCTCCTCTGGAGTCAGCAGACATTGAGGTAAACCATGCAGCGGACACGCTCTCATGGCAGGTAATGCTCCATGGGGAGTGGGGACTCCACCCCCATGTAGTCCAGCTGATTTGGGAGAGATTTGGGGAGGCGCAGGTAGACCTGTTTGCCTCCCAAACGTTCTCTCACTGCCCCCTTTGGTACTCCATGTCCGAGGCTCCCCTTGGCATGGGTGCCTTGGCGCACAGCTGGCCTTGGGGGCCACGTAAGTATACGTCTCCTCCAGTGAGCCTCATTGCACAGACTCTGTGCAAAGTCAGGGAGGACGAGCAGCAAGTCCTGTTTGTTGCGCCATACTGGCCCAACCGGACATGGTTCTCGGATCTGATGCTCCTGGTAGTAGCACCTCCCTGGCGCATTCCCCTGAGGCAGGACCTTCTCACTCAGGGGCAGGGCACACTCCAGCACCTCTGGAATCTCCACATCTGGCTCCTGGACCACGACCACTTAGGCCAGACCCCCCCTCTACGAGGTGGCTGTATGCCTTGAAGTGGCGTCTCTTCGCGAACTGGTGTTCTTCCCATGGGGAAGACCCACAAAGATGCGCCGTCAGGTCTGTGCTGTCTTTCCTTTAGGAAGGGCTGGAGAGACGGCTGTCTCCCTCTACCCTGAAAGTGTACGTGGCTGCCATAGCAGCTTACCATGACACACTGGACGGGAGGCACTCATGACAGCGTGACCTGATCAACAGGTTCCTCAAGGGCGCAAGGAGGTTGAATCCTCCTAGACCGTGCCTGATTTCCTCTTGGGATCTCTTTGTGGTCCTACCTGCCCTACAGAGAGCCCCCTTTGAGCCCCTGGAGCAGGCCGAGCTCAGTACTTTGTCTCTGAAGACGGCCCTCCTGGTGGTGCTCACTTCCATCAAAAGGTTGGGGGACCTGCAGGCGCTCCCTGTTACCAGCGAATGCCTGGAGTTCACACTCTCACATGATCTTGAGACCCTGGCCCGGTTACATGCCCAAAGTTCCCACCACTCCTTTTCGGGACCATGTGGTGAACCTGCAAGCGCTCACTTCAGAGGAGCTGTGTCCAGTTCATGCTCTGTGAATCTATCTGGACCGCACACAGAGCTTTAGTTGCTCTGAGCAGCTCTTTGTCTGTTTTGAAGGACAGCAGAAGGGGAAAGCTGTCTCCAAGCAGAAGCTAGCCCATTGGATTGTGGATGCCATTTCTCTTGCATACCAATCTCAGGATTGCCGTGCCCCTATTGTCTGGTTGCAAACCACTAGAGGTGTTACGTCCTCCTGGGCACTGGCAAGGGGGACCTCTCTAGCAGACATATGCAGAGCTGTGGGTTGGGCTACACCCAGTACCTTTGTGAGGTTTTATAACCTACGCATAGACCCGGTTTCTACCCGAGTGTTATGCGGTAACAGCAGGTAGACCGGGCGGCCGGTTGGGTGTACCGCTTGCATTGCACCTTTCCACTTTTTCAAAGGTGATAATGTGCGCCTTTTTGTCCACAACAGTTCCCCGTATCCGGTGAACCCCGGATGCCTCTTTAATTCTTAAGCACTGTTCAGTGACAAACTTGGCGGGGGAGTAACGACACCAGGCCCAGTACTCATGGTATGCCCCTTTTCAGGTGAGCCTGTGTGCTCGGGCTCAGTGCTCCATGCGTGGTGATTCCCCCTTGGTAATCCCGTATGATGAGTTTCCACTGTTCGGTTTCCCCTTAGGTGAACCCTGTGTTTCCCCTCGCCAGAGCTTTCTCTGCCTCAGCCACTGTGGCTGCGTACCCTCTCTGTAGATAGGGTCCTCCGGTGGTATCATTCCATATGTGAACTTCCCCGTTGGTAAGTCCATGTGAGGTATTCTCCACATGTTAACCTCCCTCTGGTAGGATGTGGTCTCCATAGTGGTTTTCTTTTCTGGAGAGGGAAGAGCACTTCCCAGCGCTATTCTAGAAAGTGCTCAGCTGGAAATTGCTTAACAGCAAATCAGGAAAGGCACCGCCGGTAGCCTACTTGGGTAAGTGCCTCCTCCCCCCTTAACAGGACTAGGGAGACGCCTTTCCTATCTCGCTGGAAGGTCACGACATGGTTGAGCGCTCGCTGCGAGGCACGCAGCAGCTTGCCTGTGTCCACTCTTCCATCCCTCGTGACACGGTTCAGTGTCTGCGCCGTTTCCTATAGGAACCCCTAGTGTCACTACATCGACACAACGTCGAGTGAGTGACAGACAGGGAACGTCTTGGTTACTGATGTAACCGCTGTTCCTTGATGGAGGGAACGAGATGTTGTGTCCCTCCTGCCACGGTGCTGAACCGGCCGCTGACATGGCTGGGACTCTCTATCGGCTCTGAATTATGCATGCCATCTCCTTTTATACCACTATGTCCGGGGGCGGAGAGTGGCATGCAAATTCTACTCGCCAATTCTCATTGGCCTTTTCTATTTTAAGCAAAGGTGATTGGGGCTCTCAAGATCGAAGCCCTAGTGTCACTACATCGACACAACGTCTCATTCCCTCTATCAGTGAACAGAGGTTACTTCAATAACCAAGACGTTTTTTATTTTATTTATTGTAGCAGTTTTACATTCTTTTACCATAAAAAAATGTATGTCTATGTTTCTAGGAACATAATTCCTGTTGGAGGAGTTTAATTACAGTTCTGCCTGCTTGCGAGCTAAGCTTTAAAGTGTACTAATTTAAAAGCATTTTCCATAGTTATACCAATATTTATACAAACTGAGAGATGAGTCCAAAAAATTATCTGTGGTAAACAACATCATTGAAAAAATTTTTCTAAAATTTAAAAATCTAAAAGTAAAATTTTCATATATTGATGTGTATGTGATTGTGGGTTGTCTAATTTGTGTATTGTCTACCACATGTGTTCATTCCTTACATGTGTGTGCCTTCAGTGATGGACCAGTTCATAGAGGAATACGTGCAGCAGGCCAATAAGGAGATTGAGTGCTTCAACAGAGAGGTGGACCTTCAGCCACATGCTGACCTCTTTGACCCTTAATCCCCTCATCTGACAAATTCACTTGCTGGGGGGGAAATATACATTTTCAGATCGAGGGAAGGGAAGGATTTAGCTCACAGCCATAAATGGAATAAAAAAAATCAAGGCCTGATGAGAGATAATTGCCCAATATGCCATGACTGTAAATAGTACCAATGAGAAAACTGAAATGTAATTCTGCAGCATAAAAACTGTAATGCAAGGCCTGTGTAAAGCCAAGAAATGTAATCTAATGTCTCATCACAGATGGGTCAGACATTCCACTAAATTCCACTAGTTTTCTGTCTTTATGACGAGATCAGTGATCAAGTCCACACATTCCTTAGATACAAAGGATCCCCCCAGATTGTGTGTCTTTGGCAGTGTACATATTGGTGATACTCCATTGTGATGAGTCCTCCCTGCAATGTTGCATATCGCCTTAAAATTAGCCTTGGTTGTCCCACTGTAATTCCAGTGCCTAGCAGACATATTGAGCTGAATTTTAATTAAGTTTGTGAGTGAGGCTGAATGTGATTAAACAGGCAGAGGGCTCATTTCCAGCCACGTGCATCTGGAAAGGCAGGTGCACTGCACCTGCCCTCAGTCAGCTTCTTTATATCTGTCCACTCCCGCTGCGAAGATCAAGGCTGAGGATCTCTCATCTGCTGCAGATCTTAAGTACACACTGTAGTTCTTTTTCCAGCCATTCTGAAACGATCAACTAACACTGCAGTACTTAAAGCACACAACCCCATTTTGGGAGAGGGGGTCAAGGGTATGGGTTTATCGGGGTATAATTCAAGAGGGTTGATGGAGGGTTATTAGGGGTACTAATTTGTTCTTAATCAGATTGAGTATTTGATGTTGGGTTGGTGTGTAGCACCAGAGATTGGTTTGGTGGGTTTGTGTTAAGCCTGTTCTTGCCGAGTCTTTATTGGTAATAAGGCATGGCTGTACTGAAGCCTGTACTGGCAGAAGCAGAGTTAGTGTGTGTTTATCTCACCTCCATAGAAGCTGATCTGTACTGTACTAGATCCGTACTGTTCAGTATTATGGTCATATTTTAGCTCTGTGCTGGGGTGTATGTCTTTCTATGCATGTTTACTAACTAATCACACACAGCAGGGGGGCAGCAGTGTCTGCACACACATATTTGACATTTTGTCTTTTAAGACAAGCCTTAAAAAAGCTCAAAGATGAAAATGTTGCTTTTTAAACTATTATTACGCTACTAAAGTGTACTAAAGGTCGTGAGGGTTGCACTTCCAAAGAACTTGGACACTGCTGGTCTCCTCTGTGCTGCAATATACAAGTGAATTTCTATACTAGTGTTAAAACACTACATAGTTTAGCAGTTCTCACTCACCAAGCCATATTCACAAGTTTGTCTGAGATTTATGAGCTACATAGTGGCAATGTCACTATGGACACTTATTTTTATTTTATTTTTTTACTTTTGCTATGGAGATTTACAATATAGTAAACCTGCCTTTGTCTCCTGAGACTTTGTCTCTTGACACTTATGTATCTTTTCAGTATGCAAGTGCAATTTTACTCAAGACTGCCCTGATATGAACAAACTCTGAAAGGATGTTGCTGAGAATGTAGATCTACTTTAAACCAATAAGCAATGAGAACTACTCACTAACAGGTGATATTAGTGAGTGCAGTTAGAGATTAGAAGGAAGCAGTCATTTTACTCTAGCTTTCAGACTGAACACATGCTAAAAAAAAACTTGACGCAGCGCATTGAATTGAATAGAACGCAGGTGTCTTTATGTGTTTTTAAATGTTGAAAACACTCGGTCTCGAAACACAGTTGGTTTGAATGGCCCTTTACAGTGGTGTTGCTTTCAGAGTTGGATTCTACACAGCAGCTTTCCTTAAAGGGTACAGGGCTACGTAACATTTACATAATATGTAGTTTAAAGTAGCAGCCATTTTTAGCACATACTATCTGCATGTGTTAAGATGTCTTGTCGAGTTCTATTTATGCTCACAGAAATGCCTTTCACCAAACTGGAACAACAAAGAAATCGCAAGAGTTTAATCTATTTTTCATATTGGAAAGAAACAGTTTATCTTAAGAGAAGTGCAAATTTTATTTTTCTAATGCTGTGAAATCAATTAAATTGGAGACAGGTGATAGTAATCCTGGGTGAGGCAGATGATCTCCTGAGAGAGAGAGATTTTGGCTGCCGCTGCAGAGTCTTGGCTGAGAGCAGGGGCATCCCTACACAGAGCTAAGCCCCAGTGTTGGTGAAAGGTTATGAGTTATTTGTCTATGTAAGTGTAATGGGCCAGTGGGATCTGCTGAGTAACAGAAAGGCACTGGAGGGCAACAGTAAAATTCAAAGACAAAGAAATAAATTATTGTCTCAGACTTGAGTTGATGGATTTAGAGGGTATGTTTTGGTGTTTGTTTATGAAGCTTTTTCTTCATAGTTGAATAGATGAACACCATGAATCTGGCTGTTGATCCTTATTGTAGAGGATTCTAGTGAGGCCCTCCAGAGGCAGTTCCTGGTATTACATGCTAAACCCCCCTCTGGACCACACAGCTGTAACTGTGGAGCTGAGGTTAGAGGAATAAAACAGAGTTTGGTGGAAAGAATTCGACATTTATATGTCAAGAATAATCTTAAATTAGAAGCTGCAATGCTATTCAGATTAGAAGGATACCTTTTTGTTGTTGTTGTTGTTGAACAAAACCCGGCCTGGGTTCAAAAAGGTAAAATTTTGAAATTGAGCACTTTGTTGAGACTGAAATCAGAATTCTGAGTCTCTACCTTGCTTTTGGTGGCATGCTATTATTATTACATAAATGTCCTGATTTTCTGTGGTCATTAAAGACTTGTTCCTGACCAAACTATTTTATCTTGTCCATTCTCCAGCCCCTAAAGCCTGCGGATCAATTCATTTTTTAACAACCATTTAGAGGCTGATTTTAGAGGCTGATTCTTCAGACAGTACGTGTCTTGTGTTCTCAGGTAATTAGTAGAGTTGGCAACACCAGCATAGAACTTTTATTTCTAACATCCATCACAACTGACCTAGATTGTGCATTGTGTTGTGGTTGTGACATGCAGTGTTTCTGGGGGCTGCAGTAAAATTAGGACAAGCTAAAGGGCTAAATGATTTAAATTGCAGCTGTCTGGCTGGGGACAAGCCTGAAAAATCCTTGTGAAGCCTGAAAATTGAAATAGCTACAAATATAGATGTAATTAGATATAAGCTATTTGCACAAAGCTAAACATGTACCCGAAAGGTCATGTATTAGCATTATGGTGAGCCATTGGACCTTTTTTTTTTTATTATAGATTCCCAAGACTTTACCTCAAAATCAGAATATCCAGTGCTAGGAATTCATGATGTCTTTGCTATCTTTATAACTGAAAAATATTTCAAATGGTTCTACTTGAAAAGTGGCAAAAGTTTTGAAATGGCTTTTTAAGGGGTTCAACAAAGATTTGTGAAATTCTAAATTTGAGTGTTGTTTGCACGGAACTACTGTAACTCCTGTTTTCTCCTGTGACTGATGCTTTTTTCTAATATATATGTTGTATTTATGACTAAACGCATTAAAATATTTATAAGCTACTTCCATTGATGTTTTTGTAGTCTGTTCAGTAATTCACAGTGTTGTATGAACCATATTCAGAGCAGCACCATACTTAATTTTTGACGAGAATGAAAGCAAGAATGCGAGGGATAGAAGTACAGCCTCTTCAATGGGTTGTACTCCTGTTTAAATTGGTATTCATCGTTCAGTTGATGAAACATTGGAGAAAAAAAAATCTTTCTTGCCATTCATTAGACTGTGCTTCTATCCATCACAGCCTCCTTTTCATTCATGTCAAAAATTAAATATGGCGCTGCTCTGAATAAGGTCTTTTTGGTGAAATAGGATGCCAACACAGTTCTTAATACATACAGTGCATCCGGAAAGTATTCACAGCGCTTCACTTTTTCCACATTTTGTTATGTTACAGCCTTATTCCAAAATGGATTAGATTCATTATTTTCCTCAAAATTCTATAAACAATACCCCATAATGACAACATGAAAGAAGTTTTTTTGAAATCTTTGCAAATTTATTAAAAATAAAAACGAAACAAAATCACATGTACATAAGTATTCATAGCCTTTGCCATGACACTCAAAATTGAGCTCAGGTGCATCCTGTTTCCAGTGATCATCCTTGAGGTGTTTCTACAACTTGATTGGAGTCCACCTGTGGTAAATTCAGTTGATTGGACATGATTTGGAAAGGCACACACCTGTCTATATAAGGTCCCATAGTTAACAGTGCATGTCAGAGCACAAACCAAGCCATGAAGTCCAAGGAATTGTCTGTAGACCTCCAGGACAGGATTGTATCGAGGCACAGATCTGGGGAAGGGTACAGAAACATTTCTGCCTCATTGAAGGTCCCAATGAGCACAGTGGCCTCCATCATCCATAAATGGAAGAAGTTTGGAACCACCAGGACTCTTCCTAGAGCTGGCCACCTGGCCAAACTGAGTGATCGGGGGAGAAAAGCCTTAGTCAGGGAGGTGACCAAGAACCCGATGGTCACTCTGACAGAGCTCCAGCATTTCTCTGTGGAGAGAGGAGAACCTTCCAGAAGAACAACCATCTCTGCAGCACTCCACCAATCAGGCCTGTATGGTAGAGTGGCCAAACAGAAGCCACTCCTCAGTAAAAGGCACATGACAGCCCGCCTGGCGTTTGCCAAAAGGCACCTGAAGGACTCTCAGACCATGAGAAACAAAGATTGAACTCTTTGGCCTGAATGGCAAGCATCATGTCTGGAGGAAACCAGGCACCGCTCATCACCTGGCCAATACCATCCCTACAGTGAAGCATGGTGGTGGCAGCATCATGCTGTGGGGATGTTGTTCAGCGGCAGGAACTGGGAGACTAGTCAGGATCGAGGGAAAGATGAATGCAGCAATGTACAGAGACATCCTTGATGAAAACCTGCTCCAGAGCACTCTGGACCTCAGACTGGGGTGACGGTTCATCTTCCAACAGGACAACGACCCTAAGCACACAGCCAAAATAACAAAGGAGTGGCTCCGGGACAACTCTGTGAATGTCCTTGAGTGGCCCAGCCAGAGCCCAGACTTGAACCTGATTGAACATCTCTGGAGAGATCTGAAAATGGCTGTGCACCGACACTCCCCATCCAACCTGATGGAGCTTGAGAGCTCCTGCAAAGAAGAATGGGAGAAACTGCCCAAAAATAAGTGTGCCAAGCTTGTAGCATCATACTCAAAAAGACTTGAGGCTGTAATTGGTGCCAAAGGTGCTTCAACAAAGTATTGAGCAAAGGCTGTGAATACTTATGTACATGTGATTTTTTTTTTTTTATATATATATATATATATTTTTTTTTAAATTTGCAAAGATTTCAAACAAACTTCTTTCACGTTGTCATTATGGGGTATTGTTTGTAGAATTGAGTAAAATAATGAATTTAATCCATTTTGGAATAAGGCTGTAACATAACAAAATGTGGAAAAAGTGAAGCGCTGTGAATACTTTCTGGATGCACTGTAAACTGCATGGTAGTGAAGTGTGTTTGTGTGCAAATGTAAGTTTATCAACTCACCTGGTGATAACATCTTTTAGGACACCAAGCCCAGTTTTAACACTAATCTTATGGGCCTGCAACAACAGAAGCTATTTATAACTTTATTACTCATGTAACCCTGGTTCTCTGATAACAGGAGTGAGGTATCTCACCATGGGAATTGCCTTGGACGTGACAAATCCTGTAAGCACCAATAACGCCATGTCTGTCAGTTTACAGACCAATCACAGCAGTGGTAAGGGAGTCCCAACTCCCTCATGTAAGTCACTGCCATAGGTCCCTCTCCGCATATTTTTTCTCCGTTCAACTGCAAGGAAGGAAGTGTTGTGAGATACCGCACTCCTGCTATCAGAGAACCTGGGTTATGTGAGTAACCTAAAGTTCTCTTTCTAACATTCGTTCAGTATGCCACTATGGGATCTAGCCAATTCCCATATTGCAGATACGCATTTTAAAGCAGACCTGTCAACCGACACGTAGTGTCCAATATACCAGAAACCGAATAAAAGTTTTTAAAGAATAGATGGGGGAAACAAAGAGCTTGTGCTTTCACTGTGTTTTATGTTTTTTCTGCAGATTGACCACCCACAACAAGGAATGAATGAGCTAATTATGGCTCTGTAACATCCAGCCTATAAAATCGGGCAAAAGTTTAAGGCGACATCCAACTCGTTGCCGCGCAAATGTCCACCTGGACTGAAACACTCATAAACAGCACCCCACAAGGTAGCCATGCTTCTGGTAGAATGGACTTTCAAGCTCTCCGGAGGTCGCAAGCTCAGGCTATTATAACTTAATTGTCTCCACAATGAGACAAGCGTTGTCATGATATGGGTCTGCCCTTACGAGAATCAGTCCACAAAATGAAAAGATGATTACTTGTCCTTAATGCCTTCGTTCTTTTCACGTACAAACGTTGAGTAAGAACTGAACAGAAACAGTGAAGCTGCTCGTCCTCAAACGAGGTAACAAGGTGGCAGGTGAAAAGCCAGCAACTGGGTTAAAAGCACATCAGGACAATGGACGGATCCCATGCGCATTGATGTCCTAATGTTCTGAATTCTCAAGTTTAGCCTTTCACAGGCCAGGCTCAAAGAGTTACTTAGTCTGGGCGGGGTGAAATATTACCTATGTTTGTGACAGAAGGTCCCTGCGTAGCGAGAGTTTCCAGGGCTGGACGCACAAGAGTTGTATTATCTCCATCAAGCACATTTTCCCTGGCCAGTTCAGGGCGATCAGTATGAATGCATTCTCTTACTCTTCTTAGAGTTGGAATGATTAGACTAGTGGGGCAAATGCATAAAGTAGCTTGTTTGGCCATGGTTATGCTCGTTAGTAGAGGCTCCATGAGCAGAATTGGTAGTATCAAATAAGGTAGATTTTCAAAATGTGCAGTGTTGGGGGTACTCCAGGACCAGGGTTGGGAACCACTGCGCTAAAGCATCCACACCCTTAGGAGCACAGTCTCTCATCAGAGAGAAAACAGAAGGCAATGAGTGTTTTTCGTGCAATGCAAATAGATCTACGGAAGCCTGCCCAAATCTCTACCACAGCTGACTCACCATCTGAGAGTAAAGTCTCCACTCTCCGTAGAGAGGGTTCCTTCTGGACAGCAGATCTGCCCCCGCATTCATTATTCCTGGAATGTATATTGCCTGTAATGAGAGAAAGCATGCACTGCTCCACACAATTAGTTTTTGTGCCAAGCTGTGTAGCCACTGTGAATGCGTGCCACCTTGCTGTTTATTTATGCCACTTTTGTCATGTTGTCCAATCTGACTAGAACATGTAAAAAAAACTTTACAAAGTGCTTCAATGCCAGAAACACTGTCAGTAACTCCAGAAAGTTTATGTACACATTTTGTAGAGATGGTGGCCAAACCCCATTCACTAATATGCCTTCACACACCACACCCCAGCCTGTGAGTGACATGTCTGTCTTCACCACTTTCCACAGAGAGACTGCCCCCAAAGGGATTCCCTGTGAAGGAAAGCAGAGATTCTCCAATGACAGAGAGCACGCATCCCCAAGGAGACTTTTTTGATCTAGTATCGACCATTTTTCTCCTGAAGTTGTTTGCACGCATGATTTTATAGCAACAAAATCAACAACACCGATGGATGACGCCAGGATCAGAGCGACACTTTTGTAAGGGCTGTTCTACTCAAATTGTATCTTCAGGTTACAGTCTTTACACTGGGCACGTGAGCCACATGGTGCTGCGTCCCTGAAGCCGCAGTGAAAGGAGAGATGAGGCGCTCGGCCTATTTTAACCATGCAGCACATGCTGAACTCATGTTTAAATTTTTTTTAAATTGCAATATAAACCTGTATATCAACACAATCTTTTACTATAAAGGCTTTTATGACTCACCCATTGAATTAAAAAAAGACATCTTGATCTAAGTTACCCACGCTGTAGCAGGCACGCAACACTTTCCTCATGTAAATTAGATTTATTGATGGTTAGGTTTATAACAGATTTCAATAACCCACTCTTGATAAACATCTTATTATTTATGTCCGTTATCCTGGGAAAAATGTAATGTAATAATCCAGAAATCGCATTATTTTCTGTATAGTCACACATGAAAACTTAAACCACGTCTCCCGTTGAAGTCACGATGCAGCTCTGCCCACCCCTCACACACACAAAACTTGTAAAACAGGCGATAATTTGTTGGTTTTATGTTATTTCTGTTAAGGGAATTGGGGGGGGGGGTCGCAATCCTCTGAGTAGCATACTAGCATCAACAAGTTGCCGACACTTCGCATTTCTTTGTGCATCATACATGTTTGACCAATGACTTCCGGCCATGTCGAGTACCTAAAGAGACATGCGTCTTGTGAGCTCCAACTATTTCCATTTTATTTTTACTTTGAATATAGCCATGAAACCACAAGATAAACTCTAAAGACTCAGTAGTAAACTCTTACATGATTAAGACCAGAAATGCCCACAAAAAACAAATCTAAATCAAGGAAAATTGAAATGGCATGCGACAACTCAGAAACTAGCTTGAACCAGAGGGTCACGTGACGCCATGCGAGAAGCAGACGTGTAAGCGACTAGCTCTGCGCACTTTGCTAGTTTTTAAATTATTTTCATGTTATAATCCGGTGAGATTCGATACACCCAGTTACATATTTGCTCTTTGAGGTAAACATGGCAAAGAAGTCAAAATCCTCAGACTCTGGAGACATTAAAAGATACTTACGTGCTCAAGCTGACACCTCTGAGCAGGCCGTGAGCCGAGGTCTCGATTTGGAAGGCATGTTGGGAGAAGAAATTCAGCGTCAATTGTCCAACATCTTGGTAATGCTGACGAAGGTTGTTGCTGAATTGGAGGATCTCGCTGTAAAACGTCGATCGATTACGGCGATGGAAACATAATTCTCTGAGTTGGTCACAAGAGTGGCAGATGTTGAGAAACGGATCGATTATCTGGAGTCATCGGAAAGGGAATTATCCGCTAATCCACCCACGTCCAAAACAAACTTAGAATACATTTTGGAAAAATTGGAAAATCTCGAAAATAGGAGTCGAAGGAACAATATACGGATTGTTGGAATTCCTGAGCATGAAGAGGGCAGGGATATGGTGAAATTCCTGGACGAGCTCTTCCCGAGTCTGCTCGACATAACAGGCCATAAGCTGGAAATTGGGCGAGCTCACAGAGTCCCTGCTCACAGATCTGCTGAGGGAGACAGTCCCCGATTAATTCTGGCCAAATTTCTGAGATCATCTGATAAAGATCTCGTGTTGCGCCAGGCGAGGAGCAAAGGAAAGCTTTCTTGGAAGAATCACAATATTTTCTTGTTTCCGGACTTTGCGAATTCGACAAGAGAGAAACGCGATCGGTTCAAGGAATGTAAGAAACTCTTACATCAATGGAAGATCGCTTTTGCACTGATGTTTCCGGCCAAACTGAGAACAGACACCAAAGACGGCCGCAAATTATTTTTATGCCCCAAACAGGCATTGGCTTGTATAGAAACTATGGGTGAGTAAACTATTGCGTGTTTCTCTTGTAAGTGGACTGACTCAATGTTCAGTGGACTGACTCAATGTTCAGTGACTCGACTGTCTAAGGAAGCTGGGCACCATTTTTGTTTCTTTTTGCGTTGGCTCCGCCTAGCGGCTGGAGATTGTTTTGTGGAATGTCACTTCCTTCAAGAAACTTTTGCATTGACGAAAGGTCACTTTTACACTGAAGTTCCCGGCCAGATAGAGAATGGACACTATAGATGACGGCAAAATATCCACATACCCACACAAAGGATGTCTTTTATAAAGTTGATGGACTGAGTAAGTCATGATGTATTTTTTTTTCGCAGCCTCCGAGTGAATTTGACTCTTGATCATCCGAGGAACCAGGATGCCTGTTTTTTTGTTTTTGTTTTGTGCTGGTTCCGCCTAGCAGCTGGAGCTTGTATTGTTGAATAACACTGCTTCGGTACAGTTGTGGATGGATCTGTTCGTTCCTTGTTCTTATGCCTCCTGTTGGCTGGAGTTTGTTATGAGAAGTATTTTTGTGGGACATTGGAATGATTACGTCATCTGCTGAACTCATAACAGCCGGCTCACTGAACAATTGTTTGTCTCTCCGAGGAAACTGAACGGCTTTATATCGGTTGTAATTTGTATTGTGGAGGAACACACCTTCGAGACAGTTCTGTGAATGTATCTACACATTCTTTGTGTTTATTCTGCCTGTTGGCTGGGGTTTGTCTCACAAAGTATTTTCTGTTATGTAATTTTGACTTGAGCAATCCGATGGCAAAGTTGTCATGGGGGCTCTCGTAGGCGTATATGGACCTTTTGAGTTTAGAGGGATTGATGACGGTTGGCGCTGTTGTGCGCGGGGTTAATGCGCACATTTTTCTTTTTTCTGTTTGTTTTGTTCGGGGTTCGAGTGTTGCACTAATGTTGAAATGTGGTCTGTACAATCTTATTTTTGACACACAATTTATTTTTTCTATTATATCAATATGTCAAATTTTAATATGAGTGGATTATCTCTCTCCACATGGAATGTGAATGGGTTGTGGCACCCCATAAAAAGATGGAAAGTTATTTCTTTTCTTAAACGTAAGAAATGTGATATAGTGTTTCTTCAAGAAACACATCTTTCCCTGCAGGAAGCTGAAAAATTTGGGAAGATATGGGGTGGACATGTTTTCTTTAGTGCTGGCTCAAGTAAGAGTAGGGGGGTCATTATATTGATAAATAAACATTTACAATTCAAATGTCTCAAACAGATTAAAGATAAATTAGGTAGAATCATTATTGTTTTAGCAGAAATTCAGGGGCAAAGTCTGATTTTGGCTAATATTTATGCACCTAACATTGATGATCAGGGCTTTTTTATTGATCTTGAAGGGATGTTGCAAGCAGCTGGCACCCCTCATGATATAATATTGGGAGGAGACTTTAATCTTTTGATGGACTCAGTCCTTGATCATAGTGAAGCAAAAGTGTGTAAGCTCCCTAGAACAACATTGATGCTTCACAAGATGTGTAAAAATCTTGGTCTTGCAGATATTTGGTGACTTTTGAACCCATCTGGTAGGGACTATACATTTTTTTCATCAGTCCATAAGATTTATTCTAGAATATATATATATATATATATATTGTATATGTCATGTGTATTCTGTTGATTCATGTCTTTTATTTTGAAATGTTTAGTTCTTGTTTCCCTTGTCATGTGATTCCTGTTTTCCCTCCATGTTCATGTGTCATGTTTTCATTTGTTTATTTAATTATCTTGTTATCAGTTCTGTTTGTTCATTGATTTATGTTCCCCCATGTTCATGTATTTAAGCCTCACGTTTTCCATTGTGTAGTTGTCTAGTATGTGATGGTATGTGTTTGATACGCTGTAGTCAAGCCATAGTCATAGCCATAGCCATAGCCATAGCCAAGTCAAGTCAAGTCAAGTCAAGTCAAGTCAAGTCAAGTCTAGTCCAGTCCAGTCCAGTCCAGCCCAGTCCAGTCCATGTTCATGTTTTGTTTTGTAGTCAGGGTTATTGGTTCTCACTTTGGAAATAAACTGCACTTGGGTTCTTCATCTTCACGTCATCTTCGTCATTGTCATCATTGTCAGCAGCCAACAACGTTACAGAATACTAGACCAACCTTGAACCCAGCAGTTTTACTTCTGCACCTACGTCAGGGGAATCGTCCCCTGGAGGACTATGTTGAGGACGGACTTCTGCGGTCTAGCCAGCCAGGTGGACTTTAATGAGGTTGCCCTCAAAGACTGTCACAAGTTCCACGTCACAGCAACGCCTCAGCCTGCTCCATGCCACGTCACAGCAACGCCTCAGCCTGCTCCATGCCATGTCACAGCAACGCCTCAGCCTGCTCCATGCCACGTCACCGCAACGCCTCAGCCTGCTTCATGCCAAGTCACAGCCACACCTGAGCAGTGGGACCTGGAGATGGTTCCCACCCTTATACCCACCCTTAGTTCTCCTGAGCAGGCAAGGGGAACTTTCGGCCCTCCGATCCCGCCTGGACCCTCTGAGCCCTGGACTTCGCCTTGGCCTGTCGGTCCCTCGACATTGCCTCAGCTCGGCGTTCCCTCGGCTCCACTACGGTCCTTCAGCCTGTCAGCTGTGCCGGGATCCCTCGTCCCTCCGGCTCCTCCTTGGTCTGTCGGTCACCTGGTTCCGCTTTGGCTCTCCGATCCTCTGGCTGCGCCTCGTCCCTCCGATCTGTCAGCTTCACCGGGGACCTCCTTCCCTATGGCTCCACCTTGGTCCTCAGTCCCACTGGCTCCACCTCAGTCTTCCGATCCCTCAGCTCCGCCTTGCTCCTCCGAGCCTCCAGCACCGCCTTGGTCCTCCCTGCCATCGGCTCCACCCTGGCCCTTCGAGTCTTCGGCTACTCTCCGGGCACCATGTTCCATGGCTCCGCCCCTTGAGCCTCTCACGGCTCCACCTTCCATGGCTCCGCCCCTCGAGCCTCTCATGGCTTCACCCCCCATGGACTTTGCCCTGGTCCCATGCCCCTCGCCCTTTCTCACCACGCCACGCCCCACGCCTCAAGACACCCCCCCCCCGCTTCCTACAGAACTTTGAATTTATGTCATGTTTTACGTGTTTTGTTTATGTGTTGGGGTGTCAGGAGCCACCCCTTAGTGGGGGGGATATGTCATGTGTATTCTGTTGATTCATGTCTTTTATTTTGAAATGTTTAGTTCTTGTTTCCCTTGTCATGTGATTCCTGTTTTCCCTCCATGTTCATGTGTCATGTTTTCATTGGTTTATTGTTTAATTATCTTGTTATCAGTTCTGTTTGTTCATTGGTTTATGTTCCCCCATGTCCATGTATTTAAGCCTCATGTTTTCCATTGTGTAGTTGTCTAGTATTGAATGTGATGGTATGTGTTTGGTACGCTGTAGTCTAGTCTAGTCTAGTCTAGTCCATGTTCATGTTTTGTTTTGTAGTCAGGGTTATTGGTTCTCATTTGGAAATAAACTGCACTTGGGTTCTTCATCTTCACGTCATCTTCGTCATTGTCATCATTGTCAGCAGCCAACATCGTTACAGTATAATATATTTAAAAAAATATATATTATTTTTTATAATTCATTTCATCTGTTGTTGATTGTTCAGCTGGAAACATTTTAGTCTCAGATCACACCCTGGTGAGTTTAGAGGTGTTGCCACATACGGAGAAAAAGAAATCATATAGTTGGCGCCTTAATGTATCCTGTTGCAAAATCCTGATTTCCAACAAATGTTAAAGACTGAAATCAGTGTTTATATGGAGACCAACTGGTCTTCAGTATCTTCTGTGGGCACGGTTTGGGAGGCACTTACGGTAGTTCTTAGGGGTCAGATCATACAGTATGCCTCATTCATCAAAAAATCCAAAGCACGAGAACTCGTGGAGTTGGAAGGAAATATTAAAAGTGCAGAGGCAGAGCTGAAGCGCCGAATATCATCTGATGGCCTCAGAGAATTGATCCGATTGAAATACAGATATAATACTATTTTGTCGCGGAAAGTGGAGTTTTGGCTATTTAGGGCAAGACAGTCATACTTTGAGTCAGGGGACAAAGCAGGGAAGCTTTTGGCTAGATATATAAAGCAGAGAGAGTCTTTTTCTACCATTCCCTCAGTGAAATCTACTGATGAAGATATTAGACATTTTGCAGAACCATTAGAACTCCCTAAATTGACGACGGTGCAAAATAAGGAGGAGCTTGACGAGGTATTTAAAGGAATAGTTCACCCAAAAATGAAAATTTGCTGATAATTTACTCACCCTCATGCGTGACTTTTCCAATGAGCTTATGTCATCCCTCTCATGAGGGCGTGTCACAGAGATGTACGGAAGCGAACATTTGTAGTTAAAAAGTATATAAGTATTGTTTTGTTTCTCAAAATAATCAGTCGTTTGCATTCAGAAGAATTTATTTGTCAACTGGAGTCGTGTGGATTATTTTGATGCACCCTATATATGCATTTTGGACTGTCAAAAAATGGAGTATATTCACTTGCATTGTTTAAAGGAGGAGGCCTGAGCCAGGTCTCCTAAGCAACCAAATTGGCCCGGTTGCTAGGGAGGGTAGAGTCACATGGGGTAACCTCCTCGTGGTCGCTATAATGTGGTTCGCTCTTGGTGGGGCGCATGGTAAGTTGAGCGCGGATGCCGCGGTGGATGGTGTGAAGCCTATACACGCGCTATGTCTCTGTGGCAACGCGCTCAACAAGCCACGTGATAAGATGCACGGTTTGATGGTCTCAGACGCGGAGGCAACTGGGATTCATCCTCCTCCACCCGGATTGAGGCGAATCACTACGCGACCACGAGGACTTAAAAAGTGCACTGGGAATTGGGCATTCCAAACTAGGTGAAAAAAAAAAGGAGGAGGCCTGAAATGAAATCCTAAAAGTCTTAAATTCTGTTTTGATGAAGAAAGAAACTCAGATACATCTTGGATGGCCTGAGGGTGAGTCAATTATCAGCAACTTTTCATTTTTGGGTGAACTATTCCTTTAAGTCCTTACCTACAGGCAAGGGGCCAGATGGTTTTGCTGCTGAATTTTTTAGATCTTATGTTACAGAATTGGCTCCACTTTTGTTAGAAGTTTATATGGAATCATTAAAGAATGGAAAGCTTCCCCCAACCATGACACAAGCCCGGATCAGTCTGATATTTAAAAAGGACAAAGATCCAAGCGAGTGTAAAAGTTACCATCCAATTTCCCTGATCCAGCTAGATGTAAAAATTTTGTCAAAAATTTTGGCTAATGGATTAAGTAAAGTTATGACATCTCTTATACATATAGATCAGTTGGGATTTATTTGGGGCCATAGCTCTTCTGATAACATCAGGCGTCTCATCAATATCATGTGGTCAGTGGCAAACGATCAGTCTCCGGTCGCTGCCATCTCACTTGACATCGAAAAGGCGTTTGATATGGTAGAATGGTATTATCTTTTTATGATTTTAGTAATGTATGGCTTCGGGAGTACATTTATTGGTTGGATTAAGTTACTTTATAGACACCTGGTAGCGGCGGTACAAACAAATGGATTAATTTTAGATAATTTTACTCTGAATAGGGGCACCCGGCAGGATTGCCCTCTTTCCCCATTTTTGTTCTGTCTTGCCCTGGAACCATGATATTTTATTATTTGACTCTGAGCCTACTAGATCTATGCCTTGCCTCCACAGAATTATTAATTATTTTTCCAAGTTCTCAGGATACAAAGTCAATTGGTCTAAATCCGAAGCTTTGGCTCTGACAGTGTACTGTCCTGTAACGGCTTTCCGGCCGGGCGCCTTCCAATGTCCCAAACAAGGCATTAAGTATTTGGCCATTTTATTCCCAGCAAATTTGTCTGATTTAGTTAGTGTTAATTTTGACCCTTTAATAGGTTTTCGAGCAATGTGGGCAGGTGGGCTTCATTACATTAAAATGAACTGTAATCCAAAATTTAACTACCTGCTACAATCTCTCCCTGTAGATGTCCCCCTCTCTTATTTCAAGCACTTTGATAGCATAGCGGAGTCCTTCATTTGGAATGGTAAGCGTCCCAGATTGCATTTCAATAAGTTACATAGGCCGATTGACAAAGATGGGCTAGCCCTACCCAAGATTTTGTTTTATTACTATGCGTTCAGTCTCAGACATTTGGCTCATTGGTCTCTTCCACCTGAGAGAGCCCCTCCCTGGTTTGGTATTGAACAGGAAGTTCTTGCCCCTATTTCACCATTGCAAAGCCTTTCTATTAAACTAACCAGAGAAGTTAAGTCACACCCCGTTATTTCGCATGTACATTCGGTATGGACAAAAGTATCCAGAATGTTTAAATCGGACATTTCTGCTGGTCAGAGTGGATTGGGAGGGGGCTACTACACTCGAAGATCTATATGAGAGTGGAGTGTTGAGATCGTTTGAAAATCTGGTTCAACATTTTGGGATCCCCAGATCTCAGTTTTATAGGTATTTACAACTGCGCCACCTGCTTTGTACTGTTTTTGGGAATGGCAAAAAGGCATCATGAGGCATCAGTGTATTACTCCCTGTTAATTCAGAGTTTGGGGGATGGAGCTTTAACCTCTCTTAAGAGAGTATGGGAGAAAGACTTCAACTTGGTATTGGAGGAGGGAGTGTGGGCTAGGATTCTTAAAACCGTTAAGTCTGCATCTAGAAATGCAAAGGTGCATCTTATGCAATTCAAAATTTTGCATAGATTCTATTGGACCCCCTCTAGATTGTATAGGCTTGGTCTTAAAGACACACCCACCTGCTGGTGATGCCAATCGGAGGATGGAGACATGGCCCATATATTTTGGTGGTGTGTTGAGATCCAGAAATTCTGGTTGAAGGTTCAGAATATTGTGTCTGACGTGGTAGGCACTCGGGTTTCGTTTTGCCCCAGATTTTGTGTTCTGGGCGATGGGGTGGTCATTGTCATATATTGGATAGTCATATAGAGAATTGGGTTCTGACCTGTGTGATGATCACCAGGCAGGTTATTTTGAGGGGTTGGAGGTCAGCTGGTGCGCCCCCATATCCGGAGTGGTAGTGTGTATGTATATATGTGTATGTGTGTATATATATATATATATATATAGCAGAAAGGCTTGATACGTTCCTCTGATCACACCAGGATTTGTTGATCATAAAACATACACCACCACCTCTGCTTTCGCTCTGTCCGCTCTGTCTGTTCTGTCTGTGCACGGAGAACCCCGCGGGTTCAATGGCTGAGTCTGGAATCTCCGCAGACATCCAAGTTTCCGTAAGGCAGATAATGCAGCAGTCCCTCATCTCTCGTTGGAAAGAGATCCGCGCTTTCAGCTCGCAGAGCTTGTTATCCAGAGACTGATCATTTGCCAGTAGAATACTGGTAGCGGGGGTCAATTTGCGCGGCGTCTTACTCTGATGAGAACGCCGGCTCTGTTTCTCCTTTTCCTTTTGCGTTTCCGCGGCTGTGCAGCACAGACAAAGGGGTCCGCTTGCGTGTTTGTAAACAGCGGGTCGGCATTGAGGAATTTGAAGTCCGGTTTACGGTGTGTAATTGCTGAACCAATGTCCAAAAGTGTTTGTCTGTCTAGACAATAAGGCAGACAACATCCAAGACAAAAAATAATTGAACTGTAAACAAAACAAACAAAACACTACCATGTTGTGTCGGAGCTCGCAACACAGCAGCTATATTCGGCGCCATCTTGAGTCCAAAATATATATATATATATATATATATATATATATATATATATATATGTTTTGCATTTTTTGTTATTGTATGATTTAATAAAAAATTTTAATTACAAAAAGAAACTAGCTTGAACCAGCTAGTACAGGTCAAGGAGGGCTGGACAGTTAATGATGATACACACCATACAGGTGCGGGAGAAATGTTGTCAGTAATCAGTGCCTTGAAAGATTTCTCATTACAATTTTGAGACGTTATCTTGTCAAATTAAGATATAAAAGAGGCAATTGAGTCAATCTCCGAAAGGCTAAGCACAGCCGAGTCCCGCATCAGTACAGCCGGAGATCAAATCTCGATGCTAAACAGTAAGACATCGGAAACGCAAAAGAAACTAACTGACCTTACCAAGTTGGTAGAAGATATGGAAAATATCCAGTGCAGATTAAACTTGAGACTGCTGGTTTTGCCAGAAAATACTGAAAATGGAGATGCAGTATTATTTCTTCAAAAGTGACTGCCTGAAGTCCTGGGCCCAGAAAATGTTCTGGACCCCATTGTCATTGATCAAGCTTATAGTCTTCCCCACGGTCGACCACAACGGCAGAACCAGAGCTCATACCCACTGATACTTATTGTGAGATTTCTTAGACATCAGGATTGAGATTGGGTTGTGAAAGCAGCATGGCAAAGAGGTAAAGTGAAGTTTGGTGAGTCACATCTTCTTCCCAGACTTATCCACGGAGATACAAAAACAATGGAAACTCTATGATCGAGTCAAAAAGCAGCTGCGAGATCATAACATCAACTTTGGTTTGCTATTCCCGGCTAAGATGAAAATGAACCACAATGGCAAGCAAAATATTTTCCAGTCTCCCGCCGAAGTGGAAACTTTCATCCGAGAATGACGACAGGATCAAGTACCAAGGGACTTTACATCATGAAAAGCGTGCCGATCATTCAGTGCAGTTTAAAACAAACAAACAAAAAAGTTAGTTTTAGGGGGTTTTGCTTACTGTCCGGGCTCGTGTGAGCGTTCTCGGACAAGTTATGCACTGCTCTTTTTCATAAGGCTCTGATTTCATTTCACAGATATTATTATTATAATACTGATACCTACTTTCAGATTAACCTGAATCAGACCTCGGCCTCAAGTAGGTGGGAAGGTTTCAAAGCCTTTATACGGGAACAAATGATACACAAGTAACAGGTCTAACAAATTTAAATTGTTAAAATTTGAAAAAGATATTAAGAATTGTGAAGACAAAATTGGTTTGAATGACACAGTTGAAAACAGACATAAACTTGCAGTCCTTTGAGTGGAATATAATGAATTGTCAGTTTATAAGGCCATTATTAGCTTAACAAGACTAAAGCAGATATATTATGATCAGGGTGATAAAGCTGCAGAAGGATAGGCTTGGCGTATTCAAACATTGCAAAATGAAAGATCTATTACAGCAAATGAAAATAATGAAGGGATAAAGATAAGAAATTTGCAAGAAATTAATCATCTTTTTCAAACTTATTATTGTCAATTATACACTTCAGAAAATCCTGTAATGACAGAAAACCCTAATACTTTTTTAGACCACTTAAATATTCCCGTCGTAGACAAAATTACTAAAGTTGAGCTTGAACATACGATTACTAAATTAGAGCTATCGGATGCCATCCTTCATATGAAATCAGGGAAATCCTCTGGCCCTGACGGCATCCCTATTGACATATATAAACATTTATATATAAACATATAGATAAGTTTGAAGAATCTGTTGAAACTGGTCAAATACCTCCCTCGCTGCGGGAGGCTCTCATTCTGTTTTTAAAACCAGGGAAGTCATCTACAAAGTGTGAATCATTCAGGCCTATTTCCTTAATTCAGATGAAAAAACTATTGCAAAGTTATTTGCAAGAAGGCTTAAAAATTATCTACCCTCTCTACTTGCCTTTGATCAAACTGGCTTCGTGAAAGGATGCCAAGGTTTTCACAATATAGAGTCTTGAATATCATTCATATAAAAAAGGATCTCCCTGATGCTGCAGTTATTTTCTCAATGCACAAAAATTGTTTGACAGAATTGAACACAGTTAACTTTTTGAAGTCTTACAACGTTTCAGATTTGGTAGCTATTTTTGTAATTGGATCAAAATATTATACAGAAATCCCATGGCTTCGGTATTAACTAATAACTTGATTTCTCAACCTTTCCATCTCTCAAGAGGCACAAGACAAGGCTGCCCCTTGTCACCGTTACTGTTTGTTTTAGCTATAGCAATTAGAGACAGTGAAAGTAGCAGGCATTACTATCATTGACTTTGAGAATAAAATTCCTAATTTATTGGACCTAATAAGAGCATATGGTACTTTTTCAGGCTATAAAATTAATGAGTCCAAATCTTTTATCCTCTTCCTTGAGCAGTCTGAAAGGTTAAATCCACATAGCATCATTAGGTTCAGAAATGTTCAAGATTACTTTACATATCTTGGTATTACATTTACAACAGATATAGAAAACTTAGTTTCCACTAATTATTCTGATATCTTCAGTAGTAAAATCTATTAACAGATGGACTGCCTTACCTATTTCTATGATCGGCCGTATTAACATTCTTAAAATGAACATACTTCCCAAGTTCCTCTACCTCTTTCAACCATTCCACTAGAACCTCCAAAAAATTTCTTTACCAGAATGAATATGTTGTTTTGTCATTATATTTGGAATAATAGACACTCAAGGCTTTGTTTAACCCTGCTATTACTGCCCTATGATATCTCCAATGGTATTACTGGGCAGCACAGCTCTGGACAGCCTGTTTTTGGTTCTCATCTGAACCACCTTTCCCTTGGCTGAGAATTGTGAACTTTAACACCACTCCATTACCACTGAAGTTATATTTATATTCTACAAATCCTGACAGTCTTAAAAAATCCACAACTAATCATTTTGTAAGAAACACTCTAGTAGTGTGGCATGAGGTATAAAAATTTCTATGTGACTCTCCTAAATTATCCCAGTTTTTTTTCCCTATATGGGGAAACTGCCCCTTTAGGCCAGGTGCTTAAGATATGGGCTTTAAGAGCTGAGCTGATAAAGGGGTTAGCAAAATAGTGGATTTATATAGTAATGAGAACCTTTTGTTTTTTGAAGACCTAAAGCAAAATTTTAATATACAATCAAAGCATTTCTTTAAGTATTTACAGATTAGGAGCTTAATATTTAAACACAAAAATCTATCCTCCAACCTGAACTTATCACTCTTGAAAAGAATGTTTAAAATATAATAATGGAGGAGATCTGATTTCCCAGTTATATCAAATTATTGTTGCAGGATCTCAGGAGTCTTCACACGATAAAATACAAGCTTGGTGTGAAGATATAAATGAGGAAATCACAGAGGATAAATGGAAGATCATTTGTCTAAAAGCTCAAATGAAAACAATTAACTCACATTTTAGATTACTCCAATATAAGTGGATAACGAGGATGTACATCACACCATCTTTATTACATAATTTCAATGCTAGTATACCTGATTTGTGTATTAAATGTGGGATACATAAAAGCTTTCTTTTTCACTGTCTATGGGCTTGCCCTATTGTAAAAGATTTCTGGAGGAAAGTAATGGATGTTTTGTCCGTTGCCTTCAATGTTAGGCTACAAATGTGTCCTAAGCTGTGTATTTTTGACTCTACACGGTAGATTGTGACTTCCATAAGACAGTTAAAAAAGTGATTACTTTTTCTTTACTGCAAGCCAGACATACACTAGCCAAGTTCTGGAAGTTATTTTATAGACCTAATGTTCAGTGTTGGATTGAATGTTTGTTGCTTTCTCTGGCTATGGAAAAGCTCACTTTTGTGAGAAAAGGGAAATATTCAGATTTTCAGATGATTTGGTGGTCGTTTATTGAATTTGTAGAGAGTATTGAATCATTTTGCTGAAGCCTTGGAGTGACCTACTTGTGAATTTTGTTTATTATTATTTTTTAATTATTTGTATCTGCTAATATATAACATAGCATTGCCTTTGTTCTATTTCATCTGAATGCTCTATGTGTGCCTTTGGATAAAGTTTTTGTAATTTATAATATTTTGTATTTTTTTTCTGTTAAAAGACTTGAAAATATCAATAAATACACTTGACAAAAAAAAAAAAGTAGTTTTGAGTAAGAGTACCTAAGATGGGCTCTAGTTCCTGCAGTGGGAAAGGGCCTAACTGGACTTGTTTCCCTCTCTGAAAAAGGGACAGACAAACACGAAATCGATCCAATGCGCTTCTCTGACAGAATCGCACAATACGGAGTTGAACTTGAGACCCATGTATATTATTTTCCGTGAGGGCACCAGACAGCTATTCATTTAATTTGAAACTCCGGCTCTCCGAGTGCAATTCTAGTGCTCTCGTATCTATCTCCACTTGCTGCCGTGACAGAGCAGAATATTACAGATCTGAATTAGATATTATTTTTCATTAAGTTTTCGTGTTTATTTTCACACATTGCATGCACTCAGACTACTACCTGGATACACAAAGAAGTTCTTTATTTTTTGTCACACATGCTTTTGTGCAAACCATCCTCCTCTCTCTTTTCTGACCCCGTAGGTGGAGAGGGGAGAGACAAACTGGCACTGTGGAAACTAGTCCAACACTCCCATTAAAATCCACTCTGTGCAGGAACTGTGTGGCACTAAACTTAGTATTTGACTCCCTGTCTGAGTCCTCTTGGCTGGAGGGGGTGGGGAACTCTCTTCTGGAGGAAGGGGTGCCACAGGGACTCCACAAGTGCTGTTTACCCACTCCATGTCCTGAACTGGACCACTGGTTAGGTAGTCCATCTTTTCTTGCTCCCTTGAGGGTTAGACGGGTGATGTTTGGCTGCCGCAAAAGAAGCCTTGCCTCTTGGCTGTGGCTGTTTTGGCTGTGCTCCACCCTGTACCAACTGCTGGAGAGAAGAGGCCTAGTTTGGGTTCTAAACCCAGACTGCCCACCTCTGAGATGGATTGGAAACCCAGAACACACTGGCTGAGGGGCTTGAACAGTGAACTTCCGGGGAAGGCAGGTTTCAAAAGCCTCCCCATCCTTTTATCTCAAGTCACACTGCTAGCGCATTGAGAACTGTAGCCTTGAAATGGGCTTTTGGCTCCACCAGGGCATTTAGGAAGTCTGTCTTCTCCCTCGTAGACAGGCAAGACAGACCCAGCCAAAGAACCCATTTTCCCACCACAGCGAGACCCATGCTGCGGCTGCAGCTCTGGACTGCCCCTCAAAGTGCGCAGGTTGATATCCACAATGGCGTAGGTCTCTTCCCACAATGCCATGTCTGGCGCCCCTGCATCAATTTGCCTCCCCATCTCCTTCATCAGGTCAGCTTGATATGCTTTGAGGAGCAAAGTGCCGTTAAGTGGGGGGTTGGGGTTGGACATTACCAGATCCTCCATATTGTGCACATCCAGCCTGGAGAAACCGTTGATAGGCACTCTATGTGAAAACGGCTTGTCCCAGAAGTGGCACATCTCCACCATGCACGCTGGGACAACTGGAATGAGCTGCTTCACTGGAGCAGCAGGAGACAGCAGTCGTTTACCGTCGTTCAAATCTCTCTCTGTACCCTGGCCCGTCAGCTGTGATGGCCAGTCAAATGAGAGCTTGTCCGCTGCCAATCTACACATTTTAAGAAGATCCAGTTTTCCCTGAATAGGAAAGGGGGACTCATCTAATGCGCTGTCCGGTTGGGAAGGAGGATTAGCTGGGAGAAGACGATCGTCATCATCCTCCTCCTCTCTTTCTCCAGCCGAAGGGGCTGATTCAAAGAGGGCAAGCGGATCACAAGAAACTTGATAATCAGATCGCCCCAGCTGCGGCATTCCTGAGGTTGGGGGACAGGCGATACCACTTGAAGAGCTCGCAGTTGCCATAAGAGAGACTCCAGGCACGTGCCGTGGGATTTGAGACTGAGCAAGCATCAAAGATTTTTAATACACATTACTAAACGCTGTGCCCAAAATACGTTATACGGGTGAGTTTAATGTCGCTGATATGTTATAGACGTAAATTGTTGCCTTAGAACCCACCAGTCAATGGAAACAATTGTCACAGTGGCGAACTTCATGACCAAAAATTAAAGATTGTCATATCTTGAGCCGAGCATGTTTATGTCCATTAAACCATACAATGAACCATAAGGTCAGAAGAGCTTGTTTTGACATACAGCAAAAAGAAAAAGAAAAGATTGCCAGTTACTAGTTTTCATAGGCCTCACACATTACTCTTCCGACAGTTCAGAACCACTGGAATGGACAGCGGCAATTAACTAATCTGACCACCAATGACAACAATCTTAACCTGAATGCACAAGGCAAATAACGTAGACAGCAGTCTACATTCGTTAGAACTATAAAACAGATATAACACAAGAAGGACATGATTGCCAGATTACCACTTCATATCCTCAGAATAATCAGAAACAATGACCTAGTATCTATAACCTAGCATCAATAACACAGATTTTTATAAATATATTTACCTTTACTTGAACACACAATCCATGTGTCTCTCCTTGCTAATGAACATCTCTGTCACTTTGTTGTAAAAGTCACCTGCTTGTTCAAGTTTTGATAGCCTCTCTTTTTCGATTTTTAATTCAAATTACCTTTGCCAAATTTGCATAGGTCTTCGATGTGTACACTGCGGATATCCATTTTGCCGCTTAATAACGCATTAGTTACGTGAACTTGAACGTATTGACACAACTAAAATCTCGCCAATCAGATAGCATGACTGAAGGAAGGAGCTTCTGATTGGCTTACTCATTTTGGTAAGCATGCTTACCTTGGCCATTTGTAGCGGGCATGCTTCCATTTGAATGAATGTACAGTGTTGAATGAAAGGGCGGTAAACATTGCTTTGAATCAGAGAAAGCATAACATAAAGTGCTTAAACCTGAGGGTGGCGCCAAAGCGAATAAATGAATAACTGTCTGTGCTGCTCAACTGAGATGAAAGATGACGAATTTGAACGAAAACAGTAGTTTATATTAACAATTATATTTAAATATTTCAGTGTCATTTTTCTTTTCACCCTTCTGTTAGGTAAGCACGTCCCTGAGAGACTCGAACTTAATACACTTATCAAGCTCACCATGTCGTGACAATTGGTTTAGTATTAATCTCCTAAAATGTTACTAGACAGGCCGATCCATCACACCACCACAATGTGTTGGAGAGTATAAATCTATGATGGCTTTATGTAACAAAAGGAACAGCAGAAGGAATATTCACCCTTACAAAAAATATGCTCTCAGAAGAACAGTCGCGTTCTGCGACGTACCTGATGGCTCTTCTAATGAACAGTTTAGCGACCACTCCCCTGCAAGCCCTACTGAGAAGCTTCCAATAAGCTTCACAGAGAACGACAATTAAGGGATCTATGGCAGTTACTTACATGAGAGAGGTGGGACTCCCTTATCACTGCTGTGATTGGTCTATCAACTGTAAGACGTGATGTTGTTGTGCGATTCCCATAGTGAGATACCAAATGAATATTAGAAAGAGTATTTAGTATGTGTTTCTCAAATATGTAATAGAATACTGTTTTGTGTGTCAAATTCAGGCCTACCATATACTTCCTTTTCCTGGCCTTCACTTTGGGTCCCTGCCCAGCCTACCTTAAAATTCATATCCAAAATTCTCTTATATTGGCCACTAAGAGTTTGTAAACTCACCACAGGCATCTTCTGTACACATGCTTGGCAAAACACATCCTCGGCCATTAATTCAACATGTACTTGGCTCCACCGTGGGTCCGAACACAATACACACCCTCTTGCAGATACGGATACAATACCCACATTTCTTTCAACTTACATCAAGCTCACTTTATCTCTCCCTGGAGATGCTACCCACCCTTTGCATACATAGCAGACACTGTTTCTCTCTGCCCAGTGGGACAAGTTTAAGGTTCCGTTTCTGATGCACTGGTTATGACTGCATCATGTAAACATTACACAGGCCTGCTAGTCCCCCACGGCTCCCCATGGTAGAGATTTTAACACAGGTTATGAGCAATTCCAGCCAGTCTGTTTTTGAAATGTCAGCAGAATGTATATCAAACCATCTCTCTAGGCTAGAGCAATAAATATATATAATTTGTCTTAAAAGCTATCATAGTATTTTGAAGAAATGTTCATGTGTAGTAAAGCTGCACAAGTTTTTGTATTTTAAAGTGGCAGTTGTTTTTTCCTCTCTGCCCGTTTGATCACTCAAGGGGACTGCTGTATAAAATGGACAATAATTGCCCCTGCTGTCAGACACATACAGGTCAGAGTGCCCTTTAATCTGGTAGTCACTTTAATCATGTCCCTAACACTTTCAGTGTCTAAGAGCAGGCAATGATATAGGCTCTTTGTGCCACTACACAAATTTCAAATTCACACTTTACATACACTGAGATTAATGTAATTAAAAAAACAGCATATTTCAAAAACATGAGTCAACACTATTACATCTAATGCTTTTATTAAATAATGCTTTAATAACTATTAAATAATGCTTTTGCTCTAGTTTACCCATTATTTTAGGCTACGTTCACACAGCATGTTCACATTTCCAATTTTCTACTCAAAAAAAAAAAAAAAAAAAAAAAAAAAAAATATATATATATATATATATATATATATATATATATATATATATATATATTTTTTTTTTTTTTTTTGTGTGAGGCTGTTCATATGACTTTTTAAATGTAGATGAAAAGAGATACCGGTCTTAATTGGCTTGCAAACATTAAACACCCTTCCCTGGCATGTTCATTATAACATCATCAGCAAACTTCATGATATCATGTTTTGTTATTATATGAAACTAGACCTCAAGTCTTGATAATAGAGCACAACAGCCTGGTTCTGGATTAGAACTCTGTTATGAAGGATTTTACGAAATCCCTATGGAATAAATTTACGGGAAAAAAAGAGGGCGGGCATAGTTGCACTCTATAGAAAATATTTGAGACATAATGTACATAAATATATATTTGAAACAAATATAGTTTTGCCCCTATATACACTGCCTGGCCAAAAAAAAAAAAACAAACAAAAAAATCACAGTTTGGATTTAAATAAGCAGATACTTAAGAGCCTAAGATTGGATCATTATTGCAGTGATTCATAGGTTTCAGCTGGCAACACTTCTTTGAACCCTAACTGATACAGTCTGTATCTTCTAATTTCTTAAACAACCATGTCGGAAGATGTATCCGGTGGTTGTAGAAAAGATGTTAGTGTGTTTTAGAAGGGGCGAATTATTGACCTGCATCAAGCAAAGAGATTTAGATCACTAAGGAGATTGCTGAAATCAATGGAACTGGGTTAAGAACTGTCCAACACATTATTAAAACCTGGAAGGATAGTGGTGAACTGTCAGCTTCGCAGAAAAAATGTGGTCAGAAAAAAATCTTGAATGATCGTGATTGGAGATCACTAAAATGCTTGAAGTCACATCGTAAAAAATCGACAGCAGGACTCACGGCAATGTTTAATAGTGAAAGTAAGAGCATTTCCACATGCACAATGTGATAAGAATTTACAGGATTGGGACTAAACAGCTGTGTGGCCACAAGAAAGCCACTTGTTAGTGAGGCTAATTGGAAAAAACTACTTCAGTTTGCTAGGGAGCATAAAGATTGGACTGTGAAGCGATGTAAAAAGGTAATGTGGTCTGAGTCCAGATTTACCCTATTCCAAAGCGATGGGCGCGTCAGGGTAAGAAGGGAAGCACATGAATCGATGCACCCATCATGCATAGTGTGCATTCTGGAGGTAGTGTTATGATCTGGGGTTGCTTCAGTTGGTCAGGTCTATGCTCAGCAACGTTACACGACAATAAAATAAAGTCAACTGACTACCTGAATGTATTGAATGACCAGGTTATCCCATCAATGGATTTTTTCTTCCCTGACGGCACAGGCATATTCCAGGATGACAAAGCCAAGATTCATCAGGCTCAAATTGTAAAAGAGTGGTTCATGGAGCATGAGGAATAATTTTCACACATGAATTGGCCAGAGTCCTGACCTTAACCCCATTGAAAGTCTTTGGGATGTGCTGGAGAAGCCTTTACAAAGTGGTTTGACTCTCCCGTCATCAATACAAGATCTCGGCCAAAAATGTATGCAACTCTGGATGGAAATAAATGATGTGACGTTGCATAAGTTTTTTTAAACAATGCCACAATGAATGCACGTCATAATCAAAGCTAAAGGAGGTCCAATGAAATATTAGAGTATGTGACTTGTTTTTCTTTTTTGGCCAGGCAGAGTAATACTAATGATATAGTTAGATTGTCAAAATAATTGCATTAATTACAACCTGACTGATCACACTGAATTCAAGTCAGATATGTATCTGACACATTTCCACTTACAGTATGAATGTGGTCCAGATCAGGATTGAAAATGTCAGATTAAATGCGATATTTGCAGTTCACACTGTCATCCAAAAGATCTGTGTCACATGTCAGCAAAAAAAAAAGAAAAAGAAAAAGAAAAAAAGATTTGGGCCACATTCAACTGCAGTATGAATGTAGACATTGTCCTCTTCACAGATGTCAATTCACAATTCATTCTTCAGGTTAATGACATCAAATATCATGAGAACATGCATATCATTGGTTTCTTTGGTGACAGTGGCAAGCTTAAGTTGCGTGGCGTTTCCAGTGAGAGCTTCACCTTCCCAAACTCTGCTCTTATTCATTTTTAGATCCGTTCGTTTCTCCCCAACAACACACACTCTTTGGGCACCTGGTACCCGGACACGGAAACTCACCATGCTTTGCGGAGCCAGCACACCTGAACGTGGCTCCAACAACACACACCCTTTTCCCCATGCTGAATACACAAAAGGGAATGGATCTTCAAGCCTATCACACACATTCCTGATAATGTAATCACACAGCAGCATATAGTCTTGTTGAGGTGATTTGCGTCCATAAAGACCAAGACGATAGACTCCGGCACTAGGTGTGCACACACTCACGGTTACCTTAGTGTCTGTAAATGTCAGAAGTACATATCGGGATAGAGGAAAATGGGCTTCCCTGTGCAGCTCAGCACCTGGATTCTCTGCATAGAGAGCTGCATGTATTTGCAGGTCTGGTGAGTCACAGTGGAAGGTGATGTTGCAGCGGCCCTGTGGTGCATTCACTATCGCCCCCGTATGGCTAAAGTGGGATAGTCCAGCTTCTTGAGTACGCATCCCGGGACCACACCACAGGCCCAGGTCAGCGGGATACAGTGCATTGGGATTTAACACTTGGGTCCGACAATGCAGCATATAGTTCCCGACATTTTGAAAAGTTCCACCTTCACTGTCGTAATCCCGCGCGAACATAGAAAGACGGTAAAATCCTTTGTATGGGCACATGACATTGCACACCAGCTGGTCTGCTGCTGTTTGCAATGCAAGGCAGCGCCTGGCCACAGCAGTGCTGAGCTCATGGTGAATGAGCTCACACACCATCATCAGAGGTCGTGATGTGAGTAGGATCACCTTGCACTCCCCACCGTCACCCACTTCCAAAGCTTCTTCTCCTTGGACACTGCAGCTCTTGATGCCTAGTGCCGATGTCCCGGCTACTAAGCCCCAGCTCTGGTAGGGGTTATCAGGCAGGGTCTGCCTCTGTTGGATGCTTGTACACTCTAGCTCCAGTGAACAAACCCACCGCAGAGCACCAGGTTCACTCTCTCGCTGGGCAAATAGCTTAATCTCGTAGGCTCCAGGTTCCGGGGGGAGTAATCGCAGCTTCATCCCATAACGTGTCACTGACAGGACACCACAGGAGCTGTCGAGCTCCTCCTGCTTTGGAGCCCCTGTCTGAGGATCCCGCTGCCTCATTTCGTATGAAAAGGTCAATGGTCTGGAGGAGCTCATGGACACAAGTGCCTCCCCGTTATCTGTGAAGAACAAATTGTGACACATTTACAAAATGTTACAGTGATATTGTGTCTGCATTAACATTGGCAACAAACACATTGCAACATTTTGGGAGTGACACACATTTAAAGATGCACTCAGTAATTTTTTAATGCATGTCGTCTTGGACTTACACTGACACCTAGTAGCATGGATGCAGCATCATTCAAACGCAATAGTTTGTGGGTTACCAATGCCATTGTAGTAGTTTCATATTCACAATCAGCCATGATTCATTTCATCCATGAGTGAAAATAGGGCTATGTATTGCCACCCATCCACAATAAAATCGCAATACATTTGTCATGATTTAATATATTGCAATACATGACAGTATTATAATTAAATTGAGATTGAAACTGCGCCTAACGCATGAGAGAGACCCAGCATGTCCGTAAGAGAAAGAGTGATTTGTGTAAGTTAAATTTCAGTCTCTCTGGTACCTCATAGAAGCATTTCTTACCGCACTAATAAATGCTGTTCTCAGAGTTTGCATTTATTTAGACAACCTGCTTCTTGTATTATTGAACTGTTGGCATAATATGAATACAGATATAGATTAATAAAAATATTGATGCAGGAATCTGAAATATCAATAAAATATTGTGAGAAAAAGCATTGCAATATATCAATATACAGTATGATTGTAATATACAGTGTGATTGTATCGTCACAGCACTAAGTGAAAGTGTCCAATAACAGAGTAGTTCCTGAGATTAAGTGACTGGTCATGTGGTTGGCTGGTCATGTGATACTAACATGGCAGCCCCCATGAGGGAACCCTTACCATGTAGAATACAGTAATACAGCTTTTATAAGGTTACTATTATGGCTGGAGTCTTCATCTCATGTGAGTGGTCACGATTTTATACATGTGTTTCAAAATTATGATTAATTTCTTTAGGAGTAGAACTTTAAATATGGTAGTGAATCTCATAAATTATTGTATCCGAGTCCCGAACAATGCTAGGAAGCCTATTGCATAGTTTAGGTGCCAAATAAGAAAATAATCTCCCTCCTTTTGTGGATTTTGATATTCTATATACAGTATTATTAAAGTTCTCACAATATTTATGTTAACGTTATCACGATATTCTCATGATATTTTATATAATATACAGGATTACAAGAGTTTTTTCCAAGATTGCAGTGGTTGACAGTTATAATCATAGCAACATTTTGGTGTCTTGTGGGTGTTAACAAGAAACATGGATGCTTAAACTGTGTGGTAATAGCTAGTTTTGATTAAAGAAATATTAGTAACTATAGCTGTATTAGCATCCAGCAAGTTTCACTAAGCTGTTGTGTGTGAATATGTGTGTGCACCTGTGGTTGTTTTGTACTGTGTGGGTTGTGTGAGGGTCAATCCAAACTGATAAAACGCTGAGGTCTTCAAGGGTCTCATTTCAAATTCTTCCATGGAGATGGGTGTGGTAAGTAGTTGCCAGGTCTGATCATCAGGAAAATGTGAGTTTATAAACTCACTAGGCTCAGTCAGGAAATAAAAGTCATCATACCTGAAACAAACCGACATTTATAATAAATCTTTTTGTCTTTAATGTGAGATTCACTGTTGGGCTATTACACATTTAACTCTGGGTTAGGCCACTTGTCACACCGGATTAAGCAACATTTCACACTTGTAATTTTAAAGGGAGTTAAGCAACATTTTACCCTGCATTTATAGCACTAGCCCTGAATTGCAGTGCTAAAGGAATGTAGTGTGAAACAATGCTAGAATGCTACAAACCAGTGTTTGCATCATTAAATATTCATGGGCTTTGTACAGTCGATGAAAAATTCACACACTCTTTACTTTCAGAGTCTGAGGGACATATTTGATATTTAATATTATTATTATTATTATTATTTTTTGTAGTATGTTTCAGAAGACTGAAGACAAAGTGAATTTACATTGAAGCATTTACACAGATAGACAAGCAGTTATTAAAACAGATACTGTTTTGTATTCATCAAATCAATCATCATTAATATGTACAAAAAATTTGAAATTTAACTAAGTGTGAAATCTCAAAAACTGACTACTAGGATTCATTACAAGTCACAGCATATACAAATACACAAATGTATGTAAATATTACTAACTGTGTATTTGTCTGTGTATATAGGTTTATTTGATACAGTGTGATAATTGACACTCTCAGAGGCCTGACCTCTTCATAAATGTTTGGGTTTCCATGTTGACAGTGCCAGCTCCCCAGCACGCATCAAGCAGCCACCACTGTCCCCCAACGAAGACGGCATTCCACTCATGATCGGAATGCTTCTCAGCTAAACTGAGCCCGGCCTGGTATCCAACACCTTTGCTGTACCCACTCACCTCCACACACTCAATGCCCACCTCCCTAGAGAAAGAGAGTTCAGAGGTGCATACTACTTGCATGCTGTTTGTGTGTGTGTAATGTATATATTTGTGGCAACTTGTTACCTGCACATTTCCACACAGAGGCAAGAGTATCCACTACATACACCCTTTCCCTTCCTGATAACCTCATCAGGAGAGCAAATCTTCTGAGAAAGACCAAGGTATCCCTCCAAATCATACTCTATACAGAAACACACAAACACAAAGGCTATGTTCGAAATAGCATACTGCATTTACTATTTTTGCAGTATATAGTATATATATTGTAGACAGTATCCATACGTGACGAGGGCCGGGCTGTGACTACACACGCCCGGTCCCCAATCGGGCTAATCAGCCGAGGAGAGGGATAAATGCAGCCTGAAGCGGCAGTTCGAGAGAGAGAGAGAGCCACATGCAGCTGCCGTGTGTGTGTTTATGTTTGTGTCTTTTTGTTTAAGTTCTTATTAAAATATTACTTTGACTGTTCAGCCGGTTCCCGCCTCCTCCTTTCCCATTTTTAACCCTGTTACACCATACTGTATAGAATACTGTATCTCACAATGCAATGCACTTCACTTGATCTTCCATTTCCAGTGTGATGAATGAACAGCAATGATTTTTAACATCTGTAATTTGTCTCATTATTTTATCAGACTGCCAAACTTTGACTTTTTTTTACTCAAAATTTCATTAAAAATGCAAAATAAGTTGGAAGACAATATTAAAAGTGCCGAGGCAGAGCTGAAGCGCCGAATGTCATCTGATGGCCTCAGAGAATTGCCCCGACAGAAATACAGATATAATACTATTTTGTCACGGAAGGTGGAGTTTTGGTTATTCAGGGCAAGACAGTCATACTTTGAGTCGTGGGACAAAGCAGGGAAGCTTTTGGCTAGATATATAAAGCAGAGAGTGTCTTTTTCTACCATTCCCTCAGTGAAATCTGCTGGTGGTGAAATTTTTACCTCAGCCATTGAGATTAATAATGCTTTTAAAGAATTATATCTTGATCTCTATAGTTCCACATCTTAGAAACTTTGTGGAACCATTAGAACTCCCTAAACTGACAACTGAGCAAAAAAATTATCTTGATTCTGAGATAACCTTGGAGGAGCTCGGCGAGGTAATTAAGGCCTTGCCTACAGGCAAGGCTCCGGGGCCAGATGGCTTTTTCCGCTGAGTTTTTTAAATCTTATGCTACAGAACTGACTCCACTTTTGCTAGAAGTTTAAACGGAATCATTAAAGAATGGAAAACTTCCCCCAACCATGACACAAGCCCGGATCAGACTGATTCTTAAAAAAGACAAAGAGTTATCGTCCATTTTCCCTGACAAGCTAGACATTAAAATATTGTCAAAAATTTTGGCTAACCGATTAATTAAAGTTATGACATCTCTTATACATATAGATCAGGTGGGGTTTATTCGGGGCCATAGCTCTTCTGATAACATTAGGCATTTTATCAATATTATGTGGTCAGAATCCGGTAGCGGCCATCTCACTTGATGCCGAAAAGGCGTATGATATGGTAGAATGGGATTATCTTTTTAAGATTTTGGAAATATACGGGTTCAGGAATACTTTTATTGGATGGATTAAGTTACTTTATAGACACCCGGTAGTGGTGGTACAAACAAATTTATTAATTTCAGATTATTTTACTCTGGATAGGGGCACCCGGCAGGGTTGCCCTCTTTCCACATTTTTGTTTTGTCTTGCCCTGGAACCATTTGCAGCCGCGATAAGAAGGGAAGATGATTTTCCAGGTGTGGTGGCAGGAGGTATGGCGCATACGTTTTTGCTTTACGCAAATTGTATTTTATTATTCGTCTCCGACCTTACTAGATCTATGCCTTGCCTCCATAGAATTATACATTCCTTTTCTAAGTTCTCGGGATACAGAGTCAATTGGTCTAAATCCGAAGCTTTGGCTCTGACAGTCGTACTGCCCAGTAACGGCTTTCCAGCCGGGCACCTTCCAGTGGCCCAAACATTACATATTTGGCCATTTTATTCCCAGCAAATCTGTCTGATTTAGTTAGAGTTAATTTGACCCCTTAATAAAAAGGTTTTTGAGCGATGTGGGCAGGTGGGCTTCATTACATTTATCTATGATTGGGAAGGTTAATGTTATTAAAATGAATTGTATTCCAAAATTCAACTACCTGCTACAATCTCTCCCTGTTGATGTCCCCCTCTCTTATTTTAAACAATTTGATAGCATAGCGAAGTCCTAAATTTGGAATGGTAAGCATCCTAGATTACATTTGAATAAGTTACATAGGCCGATTGACAAAGGTGGGCTAGGCCTACCCAAGATTTTGTTTTATTATTATGCATTCGGTCTCAGACATTTGGCTCATTGGATGCTTCCACCTGAAAGAGCCCCTCCCTGGTTTTGTATTGAACAGGAAGTTCTTGCCCCTATTTTGCCATTGCAAAGCCTTTTTATTAAATTAATCAGAGAAGTTAAATTACACCCCGTTATCTCGCATTTGCACTCGGTATGGACAAAAGTGTCCAAAAAACGTCAAGTCTGCATCTAGAGATGCAAGGGTGCACCTTATGCAATTCAAGATTTGACATAGATTTTATTGGACCCCCTCTAGATTATATAGGTTTGGTTTTAAAGACACACCCACCTGCTGGCGATGCCAATCAGAAGTTGGAGACACAACCCATGTCTTTTAGGGGTGTGTTAAGATCCAAGAATTTTGGTTAAAGGTTCAGAGTTGTTTGTGTGACGTTTTGGGCACTCAAATTTTACTTTGCCCCAGACTTTGCATTTTGGGTGATGAGGTGGTCATAAATTTGGGGGATGGACATATAGAGAATTGGGTTCTGACCAGTGTCATGATTGGCAGACAAATTATTTTAAGGGGTTGGAAGTCAGACGGAGCGACATCATTTCCGGAGTGGTGTGAGGAGATGGGGAGGGTGGTAGCTTTCGAGGAGGTAGCAAATAGAAGGCTGGGGTTTGGGGACTTGTTTGTCAGGAAATGAGACATTTTTTTAGTGTTTTTGGGGGACTCTCGGGGTGGGGATGGGAAGAGAGAAGTCTAGTTTAATCATGTATGTTTATTATATTTTTTTTTTTTAAAAAGATTTTTGTGTGTATTATTATAGGTGACCACAGCGGTATTCGTTGGGTTGGTGATTGTGGAGGGATATTAGTGGGGGTTAATGTTAAATGTTGATTCGATGTGTATGTGTTGTGTTTTTCTCTGTTAAAAATAAAATAAAATGCAAAATAAAAGTTCAGTCAGGAAACTACATGGCACAAGCTGATATGTCCCTTGAACATGTAATCTGTTAGCCAATCGGTTTGCGTTCTCTTTCTTTGTTTCACATTTAAATTGCCTCAGTTGTTTGCAAGTAAGACAGTTTCAGTGCAGCATGTTATGAGAGACTCTGTTCTCTCTGAAACTCTCTACTAGATCTGCTTCTCAGGAATTGTACAGTATGTACTGATGTACTGAGTATGTTTCGTGCAGCAGCAGCAGCATGTCCTACATACTTGATGCCACACATCTTATGGATGTTTAATTGTGCAGCAACGTGTCTTACATGATCAACTCAGCATGTCTGTGTTCTAGCAGCAGCAAGTTTTCGTATTTGCTCTGCAGCAGCAGAGTACCAGATCTAGTCCTCCAAGACCAAACCTACCAACTTATCATATCCACTGAAACACCTTATTCCGAGAGTTGTCATTACTGAATTGTATTTATTTCTAAAATGATCACTTGACGGCATTCACATGCAACATGATGAGGTCATGTGACAACAATGTAACATCCTGTTTGAAATGTTCATAGTTGACATACATGCTGTATACTGCCAATTTTTTAAACAGTAAATGAAAAAGTAAGTTAATATCCCATTCCAAGCATAGCCATACAATCACTGTATACAGATAATATTATGTTTTCTACCACAGTGCATAATTAGAAGAACAAGTCATGCCAACAGCATATCAGCTATTCATAGTCACTCTTTTAGCAATGTGATTGTGATTGCAGCTAGCCAAGTAACACTTCAGCAGTGATGATGTTAAGCCAACTTACGTCAGGATGTACAGTATATTCACAATTGTAATTTAAGTTCATGTATGAACGTCTGAATGTGCGTGTATAATTACCAATATTATGGCATAGCCAGATCCATATGGCCCTAAGTTTCTCCAGATCATTTCTGGCCCCCTCAGTGACTGCACGAGCAATATTTTGAGCAGAGAATACTTCCAGTTCCCTCAACTGAAATACACATATTCATGCATAAATTTATGTTTAATAAGAACACAAAAAGACATGTTTTTTGTGTGGGTTTTGTCTTTTACCTCCTTTCCTTTCTTGATACAGTATGTGTCTACTTTGTTGAAAATCTCAGTGCTGGAGAACAGGAGTTTCCTGGGTTTCCTCTTAGAGGAGCAGACTCCAGGTAAATAAGGTCTCCCAGGCTGTGTGCCAGGGCTGGCAAGTGAGCGGGGTTTCACAATCTCTTCTTGGCTCTTTATCACAGTGCTCCTCTTCCTTACACTTACAGACTTTGCTGCACTCTCCGCGGACAGTTGCCGCTTTGTGCTCGGCCGTTGTTCCTCACAAAACTTCCCTTGGTAATTCTCCAACAATAACTTATGTGAAACAACATCATCTTGTAATGGTACAATGGTTAAGTGCTTTGGATGATTTTGCTCCGCTAACTGTGAACCTCCTTGGTCATTCTTGGCTGGGCTGATGTTTTCAGTGTTCCCTCTGGTCTGCACTATTTGGCTTCCAGATGCATTTTGAATCTCGTATTTCTCCACACTGTTTTTGACTTTGAAGTCAAAGGTGTGTTTCTTTGTGTCATTGTTTGAATCTGTGGTTCCTGTTTGAATTGCAGATTCTTCTGTTTGGTTGCCTTTGTTGTTGATATCTGTTGTGATTTGTTGTTGATCAGTTTTAGGTTGATGCAAAAAAAAACTTCTCAGCCACTATTTCCATCATCCCGCTCGTTAAATCACTTTAAATCCAGAAACTAACATCCGATGAGATAGTAAACGTCCTTATGATACCTTTAAATGTCTCTTAAAGAACTTGCAGACTGCTTATCAATTTAGAACACACCAACACACATTTAAAATGCAATTAGATGGAAACACTTACCTTTTGTTATTGTGAAACTCATACCTCTGGCCTGTCTGTCACTGTCAGAAGGGTTTGTAGTGGAGATTCATCCAAGTTTTGTTTTCTGTTGTAGAGGTCTGTGCATATCTATTTTCGAACTCCCAGTGCCCACCCCTATGAAAGGATAGTAGGCTAAAAATACACATGGACTTTTTATGATGACCAATGAGCTCAAAGCTACAAGAGAGAGAGAGGGTGAGAGAGAAGGACATCAGATGTGGGCATGGAGGATTTCAAGGGTTCTGGGTGGTACAGATAAAAGTATTAGGTAACAAACATGTGTAAACAATGTCTATGTTGCCACCAAAAATGAAAATTCTGAAATGATTGACTCGCCCTCAAGTCATTTCAAAACCCATTTGACTTTCTATAGTATGACTTTAGAAGACTTGAAGTATAGTGCATGAGTTGTATGGACTATTTTATGGTACTTTTACTTTAAAGGTACTTCTATAGTATTATTTTTACTTGCTTTTATGTTGTTGTTTGTCCTTGTTGGAGCTTGTCAGCCCCTGGTCACGATGAACTGTTGTTGTGGCAAGAGCTGCTTACTGAATATTCAAAAATGTCTACTTTGCATAGAAAAAGTAACAACATAAGGGTTTGGAGCAACATGAGGACGAGTTAATAATGACAGAAATTTCATTTTGGGGTGAAATATCCCTTTCAAAACTTTATTAAAGCATTTGTATATATGTTTAGTCTGCCAAAGGTAAAGAATAGAAGCAACTGTACTGTAGCACAAAAGCACACACAATCATAAAAATAAAGTATTTCCTTCAGAGCCAGCCCTGGACTGGTTGAACCTTTTCTCCAGATTACTGTCCTTCTGTTAAAAAAAATAAAAATAAATCACTGATATGGAAATTGTAGCTGACCTTAATGGAGACTGTCACTATGTGCAGGGAAACAAAGCAGTTCTTATTGCCATACATAGAGACCCTTCCTCCCAAAACATCCTCATTGGCTCGGGCTCCGTGTCAGACAGCCTGTCGGGGGCCCTCAAGGGTTCTCTTACATACCCCCTCTAGCAGGCTGAATTAGCCCTGACCAATTACCCATTGGCAGCCTGCCAGAGTAGCAACAGCTACAGTTGTGTATTTATTTATGAAGTTCTCCTCTTCAGGTTCTGGAATAAAACTTCTCTCTGCATAGCATTTTCCTGTTTCTGGCTTGTATCAAGTCCATGCAGCCTTACTGTATAGATAACTCCAAACACAAGGACACGAAGTGATGTGGACATGGTCTTTCTCTTGCTCAGATGTGCAAAGACAAAAAAAAAAAAAAAGGGGGGGGGGGGGGGGGGGGTTTGAAGTGTGAAGCATTTACATGTTTCCATTGATCATGATATAAATATTGGGGGGGGGGGTTGTACTTGCTTGTTTTGATTACTGGGCACCTCCCCCCATCCCTCCTAGAATCTACACACTTGACTTCATACAAAGGTTTATGCTGCATAGTGTGTTCTATCTTCTATCTATTAATGTAGAAAGAACATATACAGCTGGTCCTGCACTGCACCTTCAGAATGTTTCCCTTATTAAACACCTTATTCAACTCATCAGTTCATTAGTGGAGTGCTCTATGAACTCAACTGGGTGTCAGATAAAGGAGGCATCCTCAATGTCTAGTGCTATGGTATGGGCCAGGATTAAATAACCACTGCACAGATAGTCAATTCTCTTCAAAAGTTATGCAAAACTACTCTGAACAAAACCATAAAAATTTGTATCATGTGGTAACATGAAAAATATTATTTAACATCACTGAATCAACCTTAATAAACTAGGTTTTAAGGATTATATTTGTTAGAAATTGCTCCAATATTAACAACATTTAGCAAGCAACTACTTTTTACAGTGTAAAAGCACCATCCAACACATATCAGATTCCTGAAAAAGAAATTCGTGAAGGAATCATCTATGAATAGCCACTTACAACTTAAAGAGAGAGAAAATGTCTTGTAGCACATCTCTACCGCTGCTGCAGGGCAGTTGGGCACTTGTGCTGCGTTCCCCTCGCGCTCTCTAGTGGGGGAAGCATTCCCGCGACTAGTTTTAACGGATGCTTGTCAGTTATCACTCCATTAATTTGATATATTCAAGAAGACAGTACCCAGGAAAAGCTATACTAATAATCAGTTTCCTTCCTATAATTTACTCAAGAATGTTACTGACTGACAGCAATGTCCATCCGCGTCGTCCAGTCTGTCTTTTCTGCAGCGTGATTGGTCCAGGTTCGCGAGTTATTTCTTGTCTTTCTTCCACGTGCGGCACTTTGAGCGCTCGTGTTGTCATGCACACCTGCGGAACACTCGCGTGCAGCATTAATATGTCTGCCTGTTTCACACTCCGGAGAAAATAAAAATTTGACTAGTTAGTTTGGATAGCAAGCTGAAATAAGTTTTTAAATAAACCTTTACCTGGATGTGATTTCTAACGTTAAAGGTGTACCAAACTGCAAGACATCACCATGAAAACGGATAAAGACGGAAAAGACATGACGGGAGTGACTGTAAATCGATTTGCTGAAGGTAAGATTTCTTCATGAGGAGAGAGAGAGAGAGAGAGAGAGAGAGAGAGAGAGAGAGAGAGAAATTGTATTTATGGAAATATACCTAGAAATTTGTTGTAAGCGTTTATGATGTTGACGATTTAAGTTTAAATGTTTTTGTAAAAGCTAGTGAATGTATTCTCCGAAAGTCTCACGTGAATATATGTGAATATACTTGACGAGACAATTAAATAAATAATTCTAATGATGTTTTTTTCAACTTCACAATTGATGCCAGATGTCATTTTCCGAAACCATTACAAAAATGTTCAATAGTAACCATAGTTTCCGAATACATACAATAGTTAAACTACTAAAGTTATTGTTACTGCTTTAAAACCATAATAAGTCTACTTTTATTTATTTATTTTTTATGACAATGATGGCTGTACAGTACAAAGTTACCATAGTGTTGTTGTAGTAAAAATGATTGTAGTAGCTACAGTAAGTCCATGGTTACTGTGGTAAATCAGTGTAAGGGTCTTGGCATTTTCCATTTAGCCATATCCCTTAGCCTTTAGTATCACTGTCTGCCATTGTCCCATTATCTAGAACATGTTATCCCAGACTAGCACAAGGCCAAATTTATAGTGTAGGAGTAATAACTACAGACACACTTAGGCCTAATTTTCCCTGATTTTTGTTTTCTTTGTATATACACTGGCGGCCAAAAGTTTGGAATAATGCACAGATTCTGCTCTTATGGAAAGAAATTGGTACTTTTATTCACCAAAGTTGCATTCAACTGATCACAAAGTATAGTCAGGACATTACTGATGTAAAAAACAGCACCAGCACTATTTGAAAAAAGTCATTTTTGATCAAATCTAGACAGGCCCCATTTCCAACAGCCATCACTCCAACACCTTATCCTTGAGTAATCATGCTAAATTGCTTATTTGGTACTAGAAAATTACTTGCCATTATATCAAACACAGTTGAAAGCTATTTGGTTTGTTAAATGAAGGTTAACGTTATCTTTGTTTGTTTTTGAGTTGCCACAGTATGCAATAGACTGGCATGTCTTAAGGTCAATATTAGGTCAGAAATGGCAAAAAAGAAACAGCTTTCTCTAGAAACTCATCAGTCAATCATTGTTTTGAGGAATGAAGTCTATACAATGCTTGAAATTGCCAAAAAACTGAAGATTTCATACAAAGGTGTACACTACAGTCTTCAAAGACAAAGGACAACTGGCTCTAACAAGGACAGAAAGAGATGTGGAAGGCCAGATGTACAACTAAACAAGAGGATAAGTACATCAGAGTCTCTAGTTTGAGAAATAGACACCTCACATGTCCTCAGCTAACAGCTTCATTGAATTCTACCCGCTCAACACCAGTTTCATGTACAACAGTAAAGAGAAGACTCAGGGGTGCAGGCCTTATGGGAAGAATTGCAAAGAAAGCCACTTTTGAAACAGAAAAACAAAAAGAAAAGTTTAGAGTGGGCAAAGAAACACAGACATTAGACAACAGATAATTGGAAAAGAGTGTAAAGGATTTTAACCCCATTGAGCTTTTGTGGGAGCAGCTAGACTGTAAGGTGCGTGAGGATTGTCCAACAAGACAGCCACATCTATGGCAAGTGCTACAGGAAGCGTGGGGTGAAATGTCACCTGAGTATCTGGACAAACTGACAGCCAGAATGCCAAGGATCTGCAAAGCTGTCATTGCTGCACATAGAGGACATTTTGATGAGAACTCAATGAAGTAGTTTAAGAAGTTCTGAACATTTCTTTTTTTTTTTTTTTTTAATTGTAATAGTAATTTTTCAGGTTAATAATGTCCTGACTATACATTGTGATCAGTTGAATGCCACTTTGGTGAATAAAAGTACCAATTTCTTTCCAAAAGAGCAAAATCTGTACATTATTCCAAATTTGTGGCCACAAGTGAATATCCTGCTTTGATTTTGTGGACATGCAGTGTTTTTAAGATTTGGACAGACACTGCAATAAGACTTTCCTAAAAAGTAATTTCACACAGTCAGAAACCTGTATCATGTCACCTGCTCGTTTTTAGAACTTGACATTCAAAATTTGATGAACATTTAGTCATAAAAAGTTATAAATAGGCTAAATTAACAAATTTAAATGATAAAATAGGTCATATCAATGTTAATAAAAGTCAGCATAATTACCTTCACCTATGTTTCTCTAATGATTAAGCCATATATTCTGTTCCCTATCGAGACTGACTCAACAAAGAATGGATGAGTGTCTCAATAGCTCACTATACAATAGATCTAAACATAAGCTGCCTCGGCTCATGCGCTTAGGGTAATGAGGAAAGGATGAACTGCTGGAGAAAGGCTTGTCTTTTTATTCTGCTGTCTCTCAGCTGTTAGTCAAAAGCTAAATGTCTGTCTGATCGATGAGGATATCCTTTTTATACACAACACATTTATTAAGCCTCTATTACCTCTTTTTAAGGCATCATGGCACACTCAGAAAGAGCACCATTTAAAATTCTCATTATCTAACAAGAATGGGAAAGTCCCCTTAGTAAACGTGTAGACATAACAGAGTGTTGTTCTCTTCCACGTAATCTCTTCTCTTGGCCTTGGAGCTCACACACTGAAAACCTTATAAGTTGACTTTACTCATTTAATCGAGTAAACTCGTTTCTTGAATTGAATTAAGTAATGGTGTCTCCAAACATGTAATTAAGTTAAATTAACTTGCTGTTCATATAGAATGAACTTAACTATTTAAGTTAATGTAATTAGATGCAAGTAGGCTTAACTGAGATGTGCTATTTAAATGTTGTTTGTAATGTTGTTAATATTTTTAATTCAACTGATTCAATTTTAGATCAAACAATAGCACAGCTCAAATAAATATAATAACTGATTTTAGGTCAGTCATTAAATAACCTTAATTCTCCACAGAAATACATATAGACCTGCACTTTAACTTCATATGCACAATAGCCGCTTTTCCACTGTCAGGCCAGTGCGAGCCAGGGCTATCAACTGGCTAGCTGGGGCCAAAAGCATCAGACCTCGAGCCATGAGATCAAAATCGATCTGCGTTCCCACCATCGGGCCTATAGACCTGCGCCGTTGCCCTAAAACCCCCACTTAATACACTGCACTGGTGCCAACGTCACAAACCCCGCCCATTCAATACACTCTCATGGTGAAATCGTCTGGATTTGTATGACTTTTCTAAATTTTGCTAATTAGTATGATATCGTGTGACTGCACTTGTTTGAATTCCTACGACTTTCACTACAGCTAGTGACGTTGCTGGACATCGTTTCCATCTAATACGTGACAATTACTTCCAATCATGTTTACACACTCTACTGATTGGTTAAGTTTAGATAAGAGGTTTGGTTTGGGCATAATATTAATAAGTATGTCCTTAATGCCTTGTGCACGGAACTCATGCTTACTTCCACATTAGGAATTTGCATGTGATGAAGTTGCATGAGTTTATGCGAACAACATCGTGCGAGACCATACGAAATAGCCAACTCGTGAATTATGTACGACTTTTCATGAGATCAGTTTGGCCCATTTCACAAGCAAGAGGGAAACTCAAGCTGAGATATCATTTTATCATGTTATCTCAAATATCAAGTTTATATCGTTTGTAAACATTAGTTGACAACACACTGACTGTAACTGCCAAGATGTACCGAGTGGCCTCTCCACTAACAGCGGAACGATGTCCCAGCACACCGTCCATGATCTCGAACCATGATTTTTGTGCACCGCTTTGTCCATTGTGCGTTTCAACAGATTTGTACTATACCTGCAGTTTTAAAATTTTTCCCAAACCTGTACTGTTTGATACATGACCTGGCAAGTTCAGTGAAACTCCACCTTTGACACTGACCCTGCCTCACTCTCCAGTTAGTCGTTTTGGCCCATGGGTAATCGGCGGGCCAAAGGCCAGCGGCCGTTGGCCCCGAGAAAGCCCTGAGGAGGCATGATGAAGCCCCGGAAGTGAAAGTGGGACGCCCTGACCCTTGCGCGCACTAGCATGCCCTCTGTTGGCCTGATAAACGTGGATAAAGTCAACTAAGGGTGTAACGATCCATCGATCTGGATTGATGCATCGATCCAATGACCAACAATCCAATGTTATCGCTACAACATGTAAATATCGATATAGAAATTTTTTTAAGATGTACCTTTATTTTAATACTCTCATGTCAGCCACGTACATATGCATTTCCGTCAGGTGATGAAGCAACCTTATTACATTCATTTCACTTTATGAGTGCTAAATATGCTTTTCATGTGGGACACGGATGAGCGCGGGGTCTTTGAAGCCAAATTGTGCTCTGCTATCCATGCGGCGTGCACACATGTCAACCGGGCATCCCGCGAAATGCGAGCTTCATTGACAGGATCCGTGCGAGCGCATCAATCTCGTGACAAATGCAGAGCGGCTCACATGTGCGATTAATTCGGGCTTCCATCGATATCGTTGCGCATACGACCCATTTTAATTTTACTTGAGAAGTTTCTGTTTTAAAGTACTATGGAGAAGTTCAACCATGTGAAACATCTTGACAAAGCAGACATTCCGAACAGCACTAACGAGAGAAAGAGAAACACCTGCTCAGCTCCAGCATCAGTTCTAAGACTTAACACATCTACACATCAACACCCTTACTAACATTTATCCCAGTTAACTGTAATAGAATTACAGCTGCATTACAACTGGAAGTTGTAGTCAAGAAAACCACGGATAGCACGGATAGTTGGGAACAAGTCATGGGTATGTAATATTCTGAATTAGACTAAACTGAAAAATCATCTGTCATCAAACGAGTGATGATCATTTGTGTGTGACTTTATTTTTTTATATTATTTATCTGTATCATTTTTTTCAACATCTGAAGTACCTTATTTTGTTGTGGATGTCCCAATGTGGATACAGTGAGCTGAATAAAATAATAAAATAATATTTTGGTTGCATTTGAGGGCAAAAAAAAAAATGTAATTGATTGTGTAAAATAGGCACATAATATCGGAATATCAATCCCAGGAATCGAATTGTTTAGCAGACTTTGAAGTATCGGCAAATATCGGATCGCATGCCAAGAGAATCTATGCAAGATCGTATCGTGATGAAATGTCTGATTTACACCCCTAAAGTCAACAGGGTCCATCTTGACCAAAGGGTGCACAGACAGCCCTAATGGTGACATCACACGAAACAACTGTTTGCAACAAAAAACATAAATAATACTACCAAAGAGCTAAAAACTCTATGAATTCTTAATAACAACTATTTAAATGCCTCCATAACTTTCCTTTGACCAAGGAAACATAAATAATTCACGGCATTATGGGTATTCAAAATATATCTACAAAGTACTCAAAATTTGAGTTATTAACACAGTCGACTTTTTTTTTTCTCCTGTTTTCTCCCCAATTTGGAATGCCCAATTCCCAGTGCGCTCTTATGTCCTCATGGTGGCATAGTGATTCACCTCAATCTGGGTGGCATAGGACGAATCTCAGTTGCCCCTGCGTCTGAGACCATCAATCCGTGCATCTTATCACGTGGCTTGTTGAGCACGTTACCACGGATACATAGTGCGTGTGGAGGCTTCACGCTATTCTCCGCAGCATCCACGCACAACTCACCACGTGCCCCACCGAGAGCGAACCACATTATAGTGACCACAAGGAGGTTACCCCATGTGACTGTACCCTCCCTAGCAACTGGGCCAATTTGGTTGCTTAGGAGACCTGGCTGGAGTCACTCAGCATGCCCTGGATTCGAACTTGCGACTCCAGGGGTGGTAGTCAGCATATTTACTTGCTGAGCAACGCAGGCCCCTTTGAAGTCGATTTTTAAGATAAATACATTCAATTAACTAAAATTTTTGCATTATAAGCCCAAAACCTGACATTTCAGTAAATACTTAAGACAGCATGATATTTCCAGTAATGATAGCTTTCGGATTTACAGTGTAAAAGCACTGCAAGTGTGATGTAACTCACAATTTTGTTTTACATTTTTGTATTGTAACATCTTAGGTTGTAAAATAATTAAATCGGAACTGAGGCTATAGTTGATCCTACAGTAAAGATCGCTCTATTGTAATAGATCTAATAATTTTGTTCTTTCAATTTTGAAAGTTATTATACAGAAATGAAATGTTTTCATCATCCCATATCTCACTGTAAATATGCACGTGCACGCTCCCTCGCAAGCATGTGCACGTGCGCGCACTCATATACTCTCAATGAAATATTACTTGTAGGTGAGAGTCCTGAGGAAGGAAACTCCACCCTTTGTTGTTTACTGAGTTTGACTGTTGGCTCTTCCTTGAGATACAATACAACTCTGTGAGTTTGTATGTGTGTGTGTGTGTGTGTGTGTGTGTGTGTATGTGTGTGTGTGAAGCAAACCCAAACATGGTTGGTGTTTGGGATCACTCATGAGTTATGCAAAAAGATGTTAAGCAACATTTTGGGGTCAGCTCATAACTTGCACTTCATGGTTTAAAGTGCTACTGTCAGCAGTCATTTCCCATTAATCCCCAATATCCATTGTTTGTCCAGAAAGACACCAAAACATTTCCTGTGAAGCTTATGATCTGACTATCACTGTCTAACACAGACAGGAAGTGAGGTCCGGGGCACACAAGTAACATGTATTCATCAAAATGTGTCCGTCTATGTGTGTGTGTGTGTGTGTGTGTGTGTGTTTATGAGACAGCTCAACAAAGAGTTATTGTGTAAGGTAGACATTTGAAATTACAAACCTTTGAAAAGTACATAGGGCACTAGGGGGCAGTGCGTCTCCCAGAACACTCTTTGCTTAGCTGTAGGGACCAATGCACATTGCATCCCTAATCTAGCCCAAATGTTTTGTTGTGCAGTATGTGTGTTTGTCTGGCACCTCCGGACAACTCTGCTGAACTCAAGGACAATAGCAAGGTCAGAGACTGACCTCACTCTGTGTACACTCTGTGTAGGGCATCCTGTGCACACATCAGGTTTTAACCCCTTACACTCCACATACTTTTACAGAGAGGCTGAATCAATCATAGACTATTATATATAGGTGTTTTTTTAAACTTCGGGCAATTTCATGTCCCATGGGTTGATTTTTGTTAAAATTAACAGATTTAAACTTTTTCTTTTTGCTATAACCAGATCACCTTAAAACGGACTTTGAGACAATAAATGAATGATAATTTACCCAAATGCTCAACAAACAAAAACATATTCGGGTCTTTAGAGACCCAGCACTTATATCTATCTATCAAAAATGGATGTACAAAATGCCCAGATAGTGTCACATTTTCAAAATATTTTAAAGATAATTAGAAAATAATTTAATAAAATATATTTTGATTTTAAATTTTTCATAAATTAAAGAGATAATGCAACAAATCAGGAAAAATCTAGTACAGGATTCATTATGTTCACACTGAAATTTCATAAGATGCAACTGGCTGTCAAAAACATATTGAGATACACATAACACATAATCTACACATAAGATACACATTAGCTACACATATGTATTTTCGCAGGCACTTATTGAGTCTAAATAGATAAACAACTTACATTATTTCAGTAGTAATTCCAAATGACAATAGTCATATCGTACTGTTCATGTGTTAAACTTGCTAAAGTTTACTTAAATGTTGTTTCTACATCAGCTAGCAATGTCAAATGTAAATCAAATCAATAACTGAAACATCAGTGCCACCTTGAGTAAGAAATAACAAGTGTAATATGTTTGTGTACACGCATATGGAATACTGATAAATCACCATTGTTGATAATTCATTGTTGCACAGAAAATCAACGAGATATAGTATTTATTTGTATGAATATAGTATTCATTTAACTTGTAATAAACAAAGAAATATCCTGTGATAGTAAATTTAAATAGAAATGAAATTATCATAAAAAACATAATTTATGGAAGTGCGGGAAAAAAAGACACTCTTACATACCTCGGGTCTCTAAAGACCCTATACACTTTTGGTACTTTAACCATTATAAAAAAATAAATAAAAATAATTTGTTACAATATTCCATCCCCTGTACCTCATCCATTTTTGGAGTTGTGCCCACACCTCTTTAGTATTCCTCAATCTATCTCTTATAAATAGTGTAACACAGAAACTTTCAATATTAAACAATAAAACAAAATCAATTATAAAAATACAAACTATTACATGTTTAAAACTATGATAACATGAACAAAGAGTGAAACGAACATTTCAAATGTATTATGCTTAAGTTAAATATCACTTGTGAGCTGAAAATGTTATTGGCCGTCATTTCCAATCAAGCTTTAATTTCTCCCAGTTATGCAAAAAATAAATACATAAATAAATAAATAAAATATATATACTGTAAATATATTATTAATTGTTTTTTAGGATGTTAGCTATTCAGTTAGCCTTAGTCAGACAAAGAGTCATTTCAAAAACTTTAAAAATGTCATTTCCATCACTTTCATTTCCACCATGGAATTCTTTTAAAACACAATACAAAATTTAAGATGTGCTCTGAAATGACAATGTGGTGGGAACTTCCATGACTTTCAGAAAATTGACATAAATCTCCTGTGGATATTGTTGGATATTGACATACACCACTGGACACTGTTGTTAGACAAATGAGGTAAACTACTGAGAGTGTGGAAAATTTTTTAATGGGATTTTACATTTTAGAAATTCACAGGACTAAAAGTGCCCAAAGTTGGAGAAACACCCATATATGTATAGACAAAGAGACAGGCAGATGTATGTCGACTGTCTGGTATATTTAGCATTGTGTTGATTTTTTTATTAATACTTTGGCATGTAGGTGGGTGAATCACGTGTTTTGCATGTGATACTGTGGAAGGGACCATTGTATTCCCAACTCATTCTCGCTAGAGTCATAACCAAATACTTTAAAGAACAGTCATCATAATACAGTTTAAGGTTTACACAAGAGCCATGTTCCACATGCCTCTGTGAACATTCCAGACCTGCACACACACATACAGTATTTACACACATGCATGCCTCTAAAAACTCTTTTACATGCTGCCAGCAGGTGTGTTTTGTGGAAAGAGCCTTTGAAGGCATCAAAATGGAGGGAGTGGAGAGGGGATCTACACTTTTTATAAGACTTATTGTGAGGGCCAAAATAAAAAACAGATCCCCCATACCCCCCACACCACTCTACAGAGAAATAAAACAAACAGCCCTGGAATGATGAGTCATTACAGTGCTTACAAGGCGAACACTGTTTTGGAATTCCTCAAACATTCTATTCTATTCATCTCTTTGTTCTTCTTCCTCTTCTTCTTTTTCTTCTTCTCCAGTTTCTGCTATTAATTTAGCCTGAACTGCCTAACGAAGAGTCTCTATTCAAACTTCTTTTTATAGATAATTTAGCCTAAGGTATGCTGTCTGTTTTGCGGTTTTGTAAACTTTATAGATTTTAATACATGTAAGATCAAAGTTTGACAATATTCTATTTATTTGCATTGATAAAATGTTTGCCATCCAAAATGTAACCTATAGCGATAACACCATCATGATATTTGCATACTGAATTGATTGGTCTCTTCTTTTTTTGCAACAATTTAAAGAGATAGCTCACCCCAAAATTAAAATTCTGTCATCATTTACTCACCCTCATGTTGTTCCAAACGCATATGACTTTCTTACATGGAACAAAAAAGAGGTGTTAGGTAGAACAACAGCCTCAGTTACCATTCACATTCATTGTACATAAAAAAAGATGCAATGAAATTGAATGGTGACTGAGGCTGTCAATTTGCCGAACATCTCCTTTTGGTTTAATAAGATTCAAGTGGGGGGCCTGGGTAGCTCATCGAGTATTGACGCTGACTACCACCCCTGGAGTCATGAGTTCGAATCCAGGGTGTGCTGAGTGACTCCAGCCAGGTCTCCTAAGCAACCAAATTGGCCCAGTTGCTAGGGAGGGTAGAGTCACATTGGGTAACCTCCTTGTGGTCACGATTATTGGTTCTCGCTCTCAGTGGGGCACGTGGTAAGTGGATCGCGAAGAGTAGCATGTGCCTCCTTATGCTGTGAGTCTCCGTGGTGTCATGCACAATGAGCCACATGATAAGATGCACGGATTGACTGTCTCAGAAGCAGAGGCAACTGAGACTTGTCCTCCGCCACCTGGATTGAGTTGAGTAACCACGCCACCACGAGGACCTACTTTGTAGTGGGAATTGGGCATTCCAAATTCGGGAGAAAAGAAAAAAAAAACATTCAAAGGCTCCACACCTCAAAACTGGGTGTGTATCTTCAGAATAATTCATGAAACTAATGCTACAATGAGATTATTATTATCCCTGATTTTAGTGTGAATAAAACAAAGGACATTACAGTGATCTCTACAGAAACCTACACTGTTTGAAACACACCAAATGTCGCATCATTTTAACACATCTGTCAGAATATGGTGAGTCATTTTATTGGCCACTGTTATCACACACAAACATGTGCAAAAGTAATTTGAAATGCCAGGAAGTGTTTGAAATTTGTCATGACTATTTATGACTGCAAGCATCAAGTGCGCAAAGTGAGATGGAGAAATGCAGGAAACCCAGGCTTTAGGACCCAGAATCTCAGCTCGGTGGAGGCAGGGGAAGGCTGACTCACTAAATATGTCTGAGGAATGAGAGAGAGAGAGAGAAAGATAGGTAGAGAGAGAGAGAGAGAGAGAGAGAGAGAGAGGTAGAAGTGGAGAAAGGAGGGGAGAGAGGAGATTGGAGCAGAGGTGATCTTGCCCTCATTAGTGTCAGGACTACAGGATGACTATGGGTTGAGAAGGGGATGATGGAAGCAAACAAAGTTCTTCATTTTGTGCCATCCGGTAAGAACCACATGCACTCTCAAACATACACTTGCATACACATGCACGCACATGCACACATATGCACATGCTCCTGCGCTGTCACGACTGAGCATCCGAGGGTTCCCTGAAATTTGAGACTGTGTGCTAAACATGCAGCAGAGAGGATGTATGTGTGTTTGAGTGTTTTTGTAAGTTTTTTTTCTGTTCCATGTCTATAGATTTTTTTTTTCTCGCAAGCCACTGCTGCTGCTGTTTTTTGGGGTGCATTATGCTGGAATGCAGATGGCTTTTTAGGGCTGGTTTTCTGGAATGCTTTTTAAACACGTTTTATTTTGTTAATCTTTGTCGAGTAAAAAGAAAAAAAACGATATCACACTTTCAGATAGCGTGCACTCATGTAAATATGCGTGCACACACACATAAATACAGATAGGTGAGAGGATGACAGGAAAATATACGGATGCAAAACAGATAAAAATCAAGTTCCTGTAGGGCAGCACTTGGAAGCAAACCTTAAATTCATGATCAGGCAATACTCAAGTGTGCGTGTGTGAGAGAAATTGAGTATGTGTAGTTGGTAGTCTTCTGGGAGAGTGGGTCTTATTTGTATGCAACGCTGCTGTTCAATTTGTTCCATTGTGAGAAGTCAGTCTAATATTGTATGCAACACACATGCGCTGTCGTACAGCACAAGTGCATCTCTCATGCTCTCCTTTTCATTTGTTGAGAGCTTGTGTATAAACACACTTGGTAACAGACGTGTAAAGGCACTCAATCTTTTGCTTGGTCTTCTCTCTGAAACACACACACTTACACACACTGTAATGAGACTGTGATTTGCATAGATCTGCCAGAGGGTCGAACTTCAAATCACTTGGATGTCTCTATTTTCTCTCCTTGCATGTGTGTTGTGACAAAAAAGTGTGCATTTTTTTTTTTTTTTCAAATTATATAACTTAGCAAATGGTAGGTCTGTTTAACTCTACTATAAATCTACTTTACATTTTACAGAATATATCTGGCACAAAGAAATTACTATCTCAATTAGAGTGGCATTACACAAAAAGGGTGGCAACATAAAATTGACCAAAGAAAAATCATTCTAAATAAAACTTGCAAAATTGAACAAATTAATTTATACTAAATACAACTAATAAAACACTTTAATATTAACTGAGTCGGAAACATAGCAACAGCTGCAATTCCATAAATATTCAGCATCAAAAAAGACTTCAGTGCATGAGCTCAAGTGAATAATTCATTTGAACTGGTTCATTTAGGTGAACATGACCAAACTGATTCACAAAAATGAATTGGACTTCCCAAAACTACATATTAGGGAATTGGTGAATCATCTGTTGTAGGGCTGACAAAAATATATCGAAATAAAATCGAAATCGCAATATGACCTTGTGAGATTATAAAACCATAGAGGGCTGATTTAATTAAATAAATAGTCTGCTCACGCTGCTCGCTTCAAAGTTATGCACACTGCTTTGTACTGTCTGTATTGTGTTAGTGTATTTTTAAAGTGTTTTTTAATTTTTCAAAGCGATTCTGTGCTCTACATCTTCATCTAATGCTCAGAGTAACAGATTCAGTTCAGTTCCATTTGCTTGCGTGCACTGAGCATGTCATATTTAAAGCGCTTCAGATTCAATTAATGTCAGAAATGCCACTTTTGTCAATGACAAAAATGTCAGCGTAATTCAAAATATGTTTGGCCTCTACAAGTTAATATACAAATAGTACACCCCATGGCATCGGTTATTAGTGGACAGAGGAGGAGATGTTAAAATGAGGAGCACGCAACTAGTTGACCCCAAGAAGCTGTTGTGAATGTGAATGTGAATGCTACACACAAACTCTTTATGCAGTGGTCACCAAAATAAAAGCTCTATGGTTTAGAACACATTGGTTTAATTGAACCAAATAGCAATGACCTGTGCAAGTTAATCAATATAATATTATAATATTATAATAGTATAATATTTAAATTGACTGGGTTCCAAAAATAATGATAATGAACAGTGGGCTGAGACCCAAAGTGGACAGGAGTAATGTGAATATGAAGAATTTACTGTTTCCCCCCCTTTGTTTCACTGAGTGGCCGAAGTGTAAGAACATGGGCAAAACATTACAAAGTTTGGTCAGAAAGAATCTCTTACTAGTTTTTTGTTTATCAAATTGCAGTATCTTTCCAAATAATTGCAATGTGGCTTTTTGTCCAAATCAAGCACCCCTAATCTTTTGTAACCTGTTCACTTATATGAACCATCCAAACAAACTGTTTTGACTTGGAGTTTTCATGGACGCCATGCGAGGAGTGGATGTGTAAACGACGAGCTCTGTGCACTTTGCTAGTTTTTAATTATTTTGTGTTATAATCCGGTGAAATTCGATACACCCTACTACATATTTGTTCTTTGAAGTCAATATGGCAAAGAAGTCAAAATCCTCGGGCTCTGGAGATATTAAAAGACACTTACGTGCTCAAGCTGAAACCTCTGACAGGCCTGTGGACCAGGGACTCGGTTTGGACAGTGCGGCGGGAGAAGTCCAACGTCAACTGGCGAGCATGTCTGTGATGCTGACAAAGGTTGTTGCAGACTTGGAGTATCTCACTGTAATACGTCAATCGATTACACCGATGGAAACAAAATTCCCTGAGTTGGTTACAAGAGTGTCAGACGTCGAGAGACGGATCGATTATCTGGAGTCATCGGAAAGGGAATTATCCGCTAATCCGCTAGTGACTAAGATAGACGTGGAAACTGTTTGGGAAAAGTTGGAAGATCCTGAGAATAGGAGCAGGCGGAATAACATCCGAATTGTTGGAATTCCTGAGCATGAGGAGGACAGAGATATGGTGAAATTCCTAGACGAGCTCTTTCCGAGTCTGCTCGACACAACAGGCCACAAGCTGGAAATCGAGCGAGCTCACAGAGCCAAATTCCTGAAATCATCTGATAAAGATCTTGTATTGCGCAAGGCAAGGAGTAAAGGAAAGTTTTCTTTGAAGAATAACAGCATTTTCTTGTTCCCAGACTTTGCGAATTTGACAAGAGAGAAACGTGATAGATTCAAGGAATGCAAGAAACTCTTACATCAATGGAAGATCGCTTTTGTTCTGATGTTTCCGGCCAAATTGAGAATAGATACTAAGGATGGCCACAAAGTATTTACATGCCCCAAGCAAGCACTGTCTTTCATAAAATCATTGGAATGAGTAAGCCATTTGAGTGGATTGACTCGCTGTACTTACTCTTGTTTGTCTGAGGAAGCTGGGCGCCATTTTTTGTTTCTTTTTGTGTTGGTTCCACCTAGTGGCTGGAGTATGTTTTGGGGAATAATACTCCTTCAAAAAATTTTGGCATTGACAGAAGATCGCTTTTACACTGAAGTTCCCGGCCAGATTGAGAATGGATACTAAGGATGGCCGCAAAATATCTACATGCCCACAACAAGCAATGTCTTTTATAAAGTTGATGGACTGAGGAAATCATGGTGTGTTTCTTATGTGGCCTCTGAGTGAACTTGATTCGCTCAATCCTTCGAGACAGTTCTGTGGATGAATCTGCTCGTTCTTTGTGCCTATGCCTCCTATTGGCTGGAGTTTGTTTTGTGGAGTATTTTTGCAGGACATTGGGAGGAATAAGTCAGCTGCTGCATTTATGAAACAGCTGGCTCACTGAACACTCCTTTGACTGTCCAAGGAAACTGATTTATTTATTTTATTATATTTTTTAAATTTTGTTATGTGCTGGTTCCACTAGCAGCTGGAGTTTGTTTTGTGGAGGAACACACATTTACATTTATGCATTTGGCAGACGCTTTTATCCAAAGCAACTTACAATGCCCTTATAACAGGGACAATCCCCCTGGAGCAACCTGGAGTCAAGTGCCTTGCTCAAGGACACAATGGTGGTGGTTGTGGGGATTGAACCAACAACCTTTTGCTTACCAGTTCAGTGCTTTAGTCCACTACGCCACCACCACTCCACCTTCGGGACAGTTCTGTGAATGAATATACATGTTCTTTGTGTTTATTCTGCCTACTGGCTGGAGTTTGTTTTACAAAGTATTTTCTGTTATGTAATTTTGCCTCATAAAATTTGTGCAGAAGCACCGGACTTGAGCAATCCGATGGCAGTGTTGTCACGGGGGCTCTGGTGTGCGTACATGGACTTTTTGAGTTTAGAGGGATGGACGGCGGTTGGCGCTGTCCTGTGTGAGGTTAATGTGCACATTTTTCTTTTTTCTGTTTGTTTTGTTCTGGGGAAAGTTCTGGGTTTGATTGTTGCACTAGTTTTGGACCATGGTCTTTATAATCTTATTTTTGACACACAATTAATTTTTTCTATTATATCAAAATGTCAAATGTTAATATGAGTGGATTATCTCTCTCCACGTGGACTGTGAATGGGTTGGGGCACCCCATAAAAAGAAGGAAGGTTATATGATATAGTGTTTCTTCAAGGAAGCTGAAAAATTTGGGAAGATAAGTAAGAGCAGGGGAGTCATTACATTGATAAGCAAACATCTACAATTCAAATGCCTCAAACAGATTAAAGATAAATTAGGAAGAGTCAGTATTGTTTTAGCTGAAATTCAGGGGCAAAGGTTGATTTTAGCTAATATTTACGCACCTAACGTTGATGATCAGAGCTTTTTTTATAGATCTTGAAAGGATGTTGCAAACCGTTGGCACCCCTCATGATATAAAATTGGGAGGAGACTTTAATCTTTTTATGGACTCAGTCCTTGATCATAGTGAAGCAAAAGTGTGCAAGCCCCCTAGAGCAACATTGACGCTTCACAGGATGTGTAAAAATCTTGGTCTTACAGATATTTGGAGACTTTTGAACCCATCTGGTAGGGACTATAATTTTTTTCATCAGTCCATAAAATTTATTCTAGAATAGATTTTTTAAAAATATCCCTCATTTCAACTGTTGTTGATTGCTCAAAAGAAAACATCTTAGTCTCAGATCACACCCTGGTGTGTTTAGAGGTGTTGCCACATACGGAGAAAAAGAAATCATATAGTTGGTGCTTTAATGTATCCCTTTTGTAAAATCCTGATTTCCAACAAATGTTAAAGGCTGAAATCAATGTCTATATGGAGACCAACTGGTCCTCAGTATCCTCTGTTGGTGTGGCTTGGGAGGCACTTAAGGTGGTTCTTAGGGGTGGGATCATTCAGTATGCCTCATTCATAAAAAAAATCCAAAGCACGAGAACTCGTGGAGTTGGAAGGGAATATTAAAAGTGTAGAGGCAGAGCTGAAGTGCCGAATGTCGTCTGATGGCCTCAGAGAATTGACCCGATTGAAATATAGATATAATACTATTTTGTCACGGAAGGTGGAGTTTTGGCTATTCAGGGCAAGACAGTCATACTTTGAGTTGGGGGACAAAGCAGGAAAACTTTTGGCTAGATATATAAAGCAGAGAGAGTCTTTTTCTACCATTCCATCAGTGAAATCTGGTGGTGGTGAAATATTGACCTCAGCCATTGATATTTATAATGCTTTCAAAGAGTTCTATCTTGATCTCTATAGTTGCACGTCTTCGTCTACTGATGAGGATATTAGAAACTTTGTGGAACCATTAGAACTCCCAAAATTGACGACTGAGCAAAAACATTCTCTTGATTCTGAGATAACCTTGGAGGAGCATTAAGGTAATTAAGGCCTTGTCTACATGCAAGACTCCGGGGCCAGATGGCTTTGCCGCTTAATTTTTTAGATCTTATGCTACAGAACTGGCTCCACTTTTGTTAGAAGTTTATACGGAATCATTAAAGAATGGAAAGCTTTCGCCAACCATGACACAAGCCCGGATCAGTCTGATTCTTAAAAAGGACAAAGATCCAAGCGAGTGTAAGAGTTACGGTCCAATTTTCCTGATCCAGCTAGATGTTAAAATATTGTCAAAAATTCTGGCTAACCGATTAAGTAAAGTTATGACACCTCTAATACATATAGATCAGGTGGGTTTTATTCGGGATCGTAGCTCTTCTGATAACATTAGGCGTTTCATCAGTATCATGTGGTAAGTGGCGAATGATCAGTCTCCGGTTGCTGCCATTTCACTTGACGTGGAAAAGGCATATGATATGGTAGAATGGGATTATCTTTTTAAGATTTTAGAAATATATGGGTTCGGGAATACTTTTATTGGATGGATTAATTTACTTTATAGACACCCGGTAGCGGTGGTACAAACGAATGGATTAATTTCAGATTATTTTACTCTGGATAGGGGCACCCGGCAGGGTTGCCCTCTTTCCCCATTATTGTTCTGTTTTGTCCTGGAACCATTAGCAGCCGCGATAAGAAAGGAAGACGATTTTCCAGGGGTGATGGCAGGAGGTCTGGCACATAAGCTTTTGCTTTACGCAGACTATATTTTATTATTCATCTCCGACCCCACTAGATCTATGTCTTGCCTCCACAGAATTATCAATTCCTTTTCTAAATTCTTGGGATACAGAGTTAATTGGTCTAAATCTGAAGCTTTGGCTCTGACAGCATACTGCCCGGTAACGGCTTTTCAGCTGGGTGCCTTTCAGTGGCCCAAACAGGGCATTAAGTATTTGGGTATTTTATTCCCAGCAAATTTACGTGATTTAGTCAGAGTTAATGTTATAAAAATTAATTGTATTCCAAAATGTCACTACCTTTTACAGTCTCTCCCAATGGAAGTTCCCCTCTTTTATTTTAAACAATTTTATAGTATAGCTAAATCCTTTATCTGGAATAGTAAATGTCCTCGAATGCATTCTAAAAAATTACACAGGCCAGTTGACAAAGGTGGGTTAGGCCTCCCCAAGATTTTGTTTTACTGTTATGCTTTTGGTCTCAAACATTTGGCGCATTGGTCGCTTCTGCCTGAAAGAGCTCCTCCCTGGCTCTTTATTGAACAGGAGGTCTTTGCCCCTATCTTGCCATTGCAATGTCTCTCTACCTCTCTGGGCAACTTGGTAAAGACATACCGTTATCTCACTTAGTGTGGACAAAATTTTCCAGCGTTCGGACATTTACCTGAACGTTGCCGCAAGTATTTGGGTAAACCCTAAATTGTGAATTAACAAGTCCCCTTTTTGCTGGACAGAATGGATTGAGAAGGGAGTTGCTACACTGGGTGACCTGTATGAAAATGGAGCATTGAGATCCTTTGAAAATATTATACAGCGGTTTGGGATTCCCAGATCTCAATTCTTCAGGTACTTATTGCTACGCCATCTACTTTGTACCACCTTTGGGTGTAGTACGTAGCCCCCTAAAGCTGCAGACACTCTTGAGATGGTACTTGCTGCTTTTGGAAGGGATCACGAGGCTTCAGCATACTATTCCTGGCTAATTCAGAGTCTAGGGGATGGGGTTTTGACATCTCTTAAGAAATTATGGGAGAGAGACTTGAATTTAGTACTGGAGGATGAAGAATTGGGTAGGATTTTTAAAAATGTCAAGTCTATGTCTAGGAATGCAAGGGTGCGCCTCATTCAATTTAAGATTCTGCATAATTTTTATTGGACTCCCTCTAGATTGCATAGGCTTGGTCTTAAAGACACACCCACCTGCTGGCGATGCCAATCAGAGGATGGGGACATAGCCCACGTTTTTGGTACTGTACTAAGATTCAAGAATTTTGGTCAAGGGTTCAGAGTTATGTCTGTGAGATCCTGAGCGCTCAGATTTCACTCTGCCCCAGACTGTGTATTTTAGGGGATGGGGTGGGTGTTAACGTAGGGAATAACAAATAAAAAACTGAGTCCTTACCAGTGTGATGATCGGCAGGAAAGTGATCCTTGGGGGATGGAAGTCGGCTGGTGCGCCCTCATTTCATGAGTGGTGCACCGAATTGGGAAGAATTGCAGCCTTTGAAAAGATGACGCATAGATGGCTGGGCAGCTTGATATTTTGATAAAAGTTGATTCTGTGTTTTCATGTGCTGTTTGTGTTGATTTGAGTTTGCAATCAATAAAAGTTGTTAGTGAAAAAAAATAAAATAATGTTTTGACTTCCCATGAGAGAGAGTGTTTCGATATTGTTTTGACATGCTACACTATTACTCATTGGACAAAAGTAGCTTATCACAGGAAAAGCTATGCTATGGTGAAAAAAGTAAACTACAGTACAGTCATGCTACTGTATAATGTCACTAAGAAAGTAGCTAGTTAGTTACTTCCCAACACTGATGCTCGACTCGTTGGGGTGCCCCAGAGAACATTGTTGCCCTAGGCAACTGCTTATATTGATTTTGCCCAGATCGGCCACTGGATGAATGGATGGATGTAAGCCTGTCGTGATTATTAAATAACCGTCTGATCGCGGTTATTTGAGACAGCCGCGATTATTGGGCATTCTAATTACAATCACATTTTAATGCCCAAATAAGGGAATTTTAAGCGAATATATTGTATAAATGCCATGAACGGCGCATTTGTCTGTCATTCAGTTGAAGTCCGAGTGTCACTGCACCGCGAATGTCAACCAGCTCCTGTCTGAAAGAGCGTGTGAAGAGCTTCTCAAGTGCTCTGAATCAGAAACACAAGCGGAAGTTTGGTGTGAGCTTCTGCTGACAGTGTGCAGGTCAGCAGTGGCATGCACCAAACTCCCATGAAAATATAAAGAAACAAATATAAACTATGATAGTGAATGCAGAGCGCTCCGGTTTCACTTTAAACAATTGTGTAATGGCAAATGTTCCTGGTTCATACATGCAGTGACAGAGGAGGAAACACACGTACTTTATTTCTGTATTTCTGTTATTTCTTTATTTCTAATTAATCGTGAAAACCCTTAAAGAGACTATTAATCGTCATAGCCCTAAAACAGTCAATTAATTGTCATAATCACAATTACTTGTTTGACAATTAATCCTCAGTAGGGCTGAAACGATAGTCGAGGTTATCGACAATAAGAAATTGTTGACAGAAATCTTCAATGTTGAATAGTCGTTTGATCTCATTTAACATAACATGAGAGCATATGAAACTCTAATGATGATGCGCGAGAGCAGCACTGCAGTTCGTACCTGACTGAGGAGTGGAAGAAAACACAGCTCATAATCCAGATGGACTCTAGACTTTCCAAACAGTTTCAGGTGATGTGGATCGCAAAGTATGAGGGATTTATACAAAAATAAAAAATAAGTAAATACAGAAGCACCCTCGTTGTGGAATAAGTGGAGCTAGAGCTGCCGCTCCGCTGAAGCAAAACTTGCGTGTCGAGCGACTTTAAATGAAACACCCCGGCATTACATCTTTAATGCAGTTATATTTAATGTGTTATAGCTTTATTAAATTTCAAATACTACGGAAGCAGGTCATGTAAATAACTACAAACTCTGAAAAACTTCTTAATGTGAAGAAAACTGGCAATATAAGAGAGAGTTTTTTTTTGTGAGTTAAAAATGGATTGAAGTGAACAGAAAGGTGAGAGAGGTAGTCTTCGCCCCATTATACACTGCAACGAAATACATTTTTGATTTGTTTTTGTTTTGGCTTGTTTTCCAATATAAATATCTAAAACTCCTTTAAAACAACATACATTTACTTTAGCAGCTATACTACAGAAGAAAAAAATGTTATCTGAGAATGTTGAATATAATATAAAAAAATACAAATATTTTAAAATATCTAAAAATCTTTGAAAAAAAAAAAGATGCATTCAGCTGAGAAGCAGCATATAAGATATTTAGACTTGCTTTTAGAGAATAGATCTTGAATATAAGTATATTTTGTCTTTACTGCACTCACAGAGGTATAACCAAGTGAAAAAATACACATACAAAATACACTCAAATTTGTCTCTTAAAGCAAGTGTAAATATCTTATATGTTGCTTCTCAAATAAATGTATTTCTAGACAATTTTAAATGGAAAACAAGACAAAAACAAGTAATAACAAGATGATTTTTTGCTGTGAAGGTTTTGCTGAATTAAACTTAATAAAAAGTATTTTTTTTCCTTTAATTCAGTGAATGTCATTTAGAGGTATTTTTAAAAGATGATTTTGTCCGTTTTATTGTTAGTAAGCATGTTTAATACAACTTTTTAAGTCGGAGCACAAGCTGAATAGTTGGTTAAGAGCTAATGATTAATTGTTGTACTAATCGCCCGAATAGTCGAATAATCATTCTAATAATAGTTAGATTAGTCGATTATCAGAATAATCGTTAGTTGCAGCCCTAATCATCAGCCAAATTTCATAATCGTGACAGCCCTAGATAGATGGATGGATGGATTTTTGTTCCAGAGAGGGAGGGTTGAAGAGCAGAATAAAATTAAAGTTGAGGCTAATGTAATAAGCAATGTCCTCTGTCTTTTTACGGCTGCCTCTCTCTCAATCGAGCAATGTGATTGCTTGCCCACCTTTCATTATACACACATAAAAGGTGGACATTTTGTCCATGGATTCCTTTATTTACGACCCCCCCATACGCTTATGTTGAGAACATCCCATTTGTGCTAGCAGATGGTGGGATAGGAATAGATGTCATTTTCTAGAGGGCCGATTTACTTTGTGTGTCTTAGTGTCCCCTTATTTGTCTGTGTTTGTGAGAGCACGTATATGTGTGTGTGTGTGTAATCATCCTCCAGGTCCCAACGAGGTTGATAATGCAGTTAGGCATCTATGACTTTTCTATTCCCCGTTCCATCCACCCTCTGTACATTACAGTCTGGAATGGAATACGAATCACACATTCCTCTGTTTATCTCCTCTGTTTACGGTACGCTGTAAATCGGCCATATGGGCATCTTCTCTCATACAAAGAGCAAGCGTCTGTGAGCACAGAAGGAGCAGCAGTCAAAGACATTCAGATGATGGAGAGCTTGATCTTCCCGACCCTCTTCTGATTTGCAGACATGGTTGTGAGATGTGTGTGTGGAGGGGATATTTTTAGATAGAAAGGGGTTAATGGCTCAATAATTTTAACTGCAAAACCAGTTTAAATATGGGTATAAATAAAGTTTCTATTCTTTTCTGTTGTATTGTATTGTCTTCTTCTCTATTCTATTCTGATGTTGGACATTAGAATTAAAAAAGTGCTGTATGTTGTTTGTAAGAGCATAGTTAATGGGGGGTGGGGGGTGGGAGGGATGTATTGGAATGTAGGGCTGAAACGATGAGTCAACGTTATCAACAGCATCGACAATAAAAAATTGTCGACAAACATTTTCATTGTCGAATAGTCATTTGTTGTCATTTAACGTAACATAAGATCATACGAAGCTCTAATGATGACGCATGAGAGCAGCACTGCGGCTCGCGCCTGACTGAGGTGAGGAAGAAAACACAGCTCACAGTCCAGATGCACTCTAAACTTTCCAATCAGCTTCAGGTGATGTAGATCGCAAAGTATGAGGGAATTATACAAAAATACCAAATAAATAAATACAAAAGCACTCTCGTTGTGGAATAAGTTGGGCTGGAGCTGCTTCTCCGCTGAAGCAAAACTTGCGTGTTGAATGTCTTTAAAAGAAACACCCCGGTGTTACATCTTTAATGCAGTTGTGTTATAGCTTTATTTAGTTATATTTAATGCGTTATAGCTTTATTAAAGTTCAAATAATTAGAAAGCAGGTAATGTAAATAACTACAAATTCTGAAACAAAAGCATTTCCCTGTGCGGTCAGCGCCTCTTCTATAAGTTGCGCGAAGTGTCCTGATCTAAAGGGGAGAGATTGAAACTGCACCCAGCTGATGCACGCTCTGGCGCGGGGATGCTCCCTCGAGTGTATGTGCTTGCTGCAGCTAGATTATAACGGCTCACAACTTACTGTATCATAATACAGTATATGTGTCACTGTGCATTTCTTATCGTGAAGAAAATTGGTAATACGCAGCTTTATTTTTATGTATTTTTTCTCCCCTTTTCTCCCCAATTTGGAATGCCCAATTCCCAATGCGCTCTAAGTCCTCGTGGTGTCGTAGTAACTCTTCTCAATCCGGATGGTGGAGGACGAATCTCAGTTTCCTCCACATCTGAGACCGTCAATCCGTGCATCTTATCACGTGGCTTGTTGAGTGCATTACCGCGAAGATGTAGCGCGAGTGGAGGCCAATGCTATTCTATGCGGCATCGACGCACAACTCACCACGCGCCCCACCGAGAGCGAGAACCACACATTATAGCGACCACGAGGAGGTTACCCCGCTTAGGAGACCTGGAATACGCAGCTTTATTAATAAGAGAGAGTTGGTTTTTTGTGAGTTAAAGATGGATTGAAGCGAACAGAAAGGTGAGAGAGGTAGTCTTCACCCCATTATACACTGCAACAAAATAATTTTTTGAATCTAAAACTCCTTTAAAACAACATTTACTTTAGCTGCTATACTGCAGAAGAATTTTTTTTTTTTTTTTATCTGAGAATGTTGAATATAATATTAAAAATACAATTTTCTTTAAATATCTAAAAATCCTTTAAAAAGATGCATTCACCTGAGAGGCAGCATATAAGATATTTAGACTTGCTTTTAGAGAATAGATCTTGAATATAAGTATATTTTGTCTTTACTGCACTCGCAGAAGTATAACCAAGTGAACAAATACACTTATATACAAAATACACTTATATTTGTCTCTTAAAGCAAGTCTAAATATCTTATATGCTGCTTCTCAGGTGAATGCACCTTTTTTAAAGGATTTTTAAATATTTAAAAAAAAATGTATTTTCTCAAGTAAATGTATTTTTAGACAATTTTAAATGGAAAACAAGACAAAAACACTTAATAACAATAGGATTTTTTGCAGTGAATTTTTTACTGAATTAAACTTAATAAAAAGTATTTTATTCCTTTAATTCAGTAAATGTCATTTAGAGATATTTTTAAAAGATGATTTTGTCCTCTTTATTGTTAGCAAGCATGTTTAATACAACCTTTTAAGTCGGGGCACAAGCTGAATAGTAGGTTAAGAGCTAATGATTAACCGTTGCAATAATCGCCTGAATAGTCGTATAATCGTTCTAATAATCATTAGATTAGTCGATTATCAAAATAATCGTTAGTTGCAGCCCTACTGGAATGTATCGGCACATATCAGATTGTGGATAGACATGCCTCTGCTTCTCCTTAATGGATTAAATATAGCTTGCGGGAAAATCAGCCCTCTGAAAGTTACAAATGCTCCGTCCTCACTTTCTGTTACTTAATGTCAGGAACCCCCTCTCACATTCACACACACACAAACACACGTTCAGGCAAACAGACGTAGCCCCCGCCCACCCCTGGAGTAAACCGTAGATTGCTTCAAGATGTCAGAGGATGCCTGTTGATGAATTCCGACCTTTGATTGTCAGGCTTCCCATGTGCCTTGGGAGAAACCTCACATCGGGAATACACACACAAATACACACACATGCCAACTTTCACTGGACCATTCATATGCCAAACAAACACATGCACATGCCACCTTTCTGATACACATGCATACACATATGCGTGCAATTAAACTCATGTTGTGCCAGGCTGGATGACAAACCCAATCATGCAGATCAAAAGGCGAATTCACTAAACAGTTGCGGCACTTTTGCTTGTGGTATTTGAGCGCAAAACAAACCCAAGTCTAGTTTAAGCAGATGCAGTAAGCGCTGAAATAGCTTTCCATCTTTATTACTTAAATTAAGTCATTGTCATTCCTTTCCGCACAAATATGCCAAATTTCTGTGCAAATTAGGCTCATTAAAGATTGCCATTCATTCACAAAACTCTGCTGTTTGTCTGGCACAATAAACATTGCACTATTACTGCCCTGTTACTGCCCTAGGAAAGAAGGCGGTAAACTGAATTTTATTAAAAAGAGGTGCTTGTGTGCATTTTGTATCGATCTTGGCAGAAGTAATTCTTTAAATAATGATCAATCGATGAGGAAGAGCAAAATAATCAGTCATATGCAGTATCCAGATGTACGGTGTAATGAAGATTCAGGTGTCTGGATCACAGTAGTGAAGTGATGCTATACAGTCCCAGCAGAGTGTGCCAGATCTTGGCAGTCTTCTGAATTCTCCACAATTTAGCGTGTCCCATACCTTGTTTGAACGTTAAGTTCCTTTTTCATTCGCTCTCTCTTTCTTTCTTGCTTGTGTTTTGTCTCTGGTTCTCTCTTCTCCTGTGCTAGTACTGTACTGAAGATTGTAAGGGGATTGGTGGCCTGGCTTTAATAGAGGAAGAAGGGAATGTGCAAGCAATTAGCAGGAATCCCCCAGCAGAGCACTCACGAAACCAGAGCAAAATAGAGGAGGTAGAGATGAGGGAAGGAGAATCTGTATTCCCCTGGTGTACATGACAATAGTGTCCTTACAAACACATTTAAGTTCTGAGGTCCATTGGTGCCGTATTATTAGACAACTGTCACTGTATCCTGAAGTCTACCTTTTGCTTTGTATCGCCCTGTCTGTCTGTCTGTCTCTCTCTAACTATCTCATTCTCCTATGCTCAAGAGGATGTTTTAGAGCTGAAATGGAATAAATGGGCTGAAGAGACCAAGATCTGATGTGATCTTGAAAATATTATCTAGAGATGCTGGTTTTCCTGTTACTATTTGGTGTGGTTTGCTTTTGCATGGCCGCTGCTCTGCGTATTTTCTCATAGAGAGAAAGAGAGGGGATGCTGGCTCATGTCTGTCTGTATAACATGTGCGATGTGTAGAGTTTGCATAGATCACTATCAGGGTCACCAAATGATTGCTCCCATCACAGAGAGAGAATGAGGTGAGACGGATATATCAGCTGAGCTATGCACTGCAGAAACATCCATACCGTATGAAATTAATCTAAAAACACCGGCACGAATGGCTGCTGCTTCAGGATTTCTCTACAAATTACCATGAAAGGTTATTTAATCTAAACATGTAAATAACATTATACACTGATTTACACCTTGTTCTGCGTTCAGGATGTAATACACCTACTGTATATTTAGAGCATTTTAACAAGTATATTCCAGATTGTTACAGTCTTCTGTTACAATCAACCTTGTCTCATGGCCATGGACAGCACAATCTGTTCACTGACTGTCTGATGCATATTGCACAAAAATAAGTCAACAGTTCCCATAGGACTGGCTCGTTTTGCGCAACTTCAGACAGGTGCTAATCAAATTCAGGATTTAACCATTTTTATTCTGCTTCCCCTTAACGATTCCAGTTCCTTAATGGTTCCATTAACAATTCTTTTGGTACTTTTGAAAAGGAAATATCGGGACATTTTAAATGGAATTCTTATTGTATTTACCACCCTCAGCAGCATGTTACCAAATGATGAGATGATTCAATATTTTAACAGAACAGATTATTGCTAAAGGCATCTATACATAGACTTTTTAATTAAATTTAAAATATTTGATTAATTATATTTTATAAAACACCTTTAATAACAACAAAATTAATACTTTTTATATTTAACTACACATTTTCATATCAACAGCCTTCCAGTCTCACAAACCTTAAAGCTGCACTACGGAACTTTGGTCTTTGGTGTTTCGGCACTGCTCTTCTGCGTGGATGAATCTATTGATTTGAGGTTACTTGCTTTGCCTGTAGTCACTCGGAGATCATAACGTGCCATTTTCATGTTGACATTATTTTATTCTTTAAACATTTTTAACCAAGATATTACTTGCCATGAGGAAGATAAACAACACTCTTACACATTTAAACATGATTATTCATCTACTACAAATTAATGTTTGGTTGTACTACACATATCAAGTTAAGAGGTGAAACAGTGTGATAAGACTGATTTAAGTCTAATTAAAGACATTATTTTTTTATTACAATCTACTACATCCTCAGTGGACAATGCAGGTGAACCGTAATACTACAATAGTAGGTCTATCCACTGCAAACAATAAGACTGTATTATAAAAAAAAAGAGGATTCAGTAATGATGGGGATGAAATATAGTTTATTAAACATTAAAATAATATGCAGAAACATGCAATGTAACAATTACAATAATAAACAGTTTCTTTAATCATTTATTTGAAGTAAAGTTATAATAGAGAGATGGTCACATGCTAAACAAATAAAATTGGACATTTCTGTGCTATGAAATCTGTAAATTATAAACAACTTGAGATGAGTATAAATTTATGGGGAACTGCCTTATACCTTACTGTAACGGGGTTCACAAGATGGGTGAGAAGGCGGGAACCGGCAGAACAGTCAACATAACTTTTAATGGTATAAGTAGTGTAACACAGTAGTGTGTCTCTCTCTCTCTCGAACTGGCCCCCCCGGCTCATCTTTATCCCCCTCCTGGCTGATTAGGACAATTCAGCACAGGGCGTGCGTCCTCATGGCCTGGCCACACCCTCCACCTCGTCACACTCCTCCACTGCCTGATTCAGGCCGGGGAAACCTCTGGTATGACATACTCCCCTCCCTTCCTGGAGAGAGAGTCCCCGGTCCCCGGACATGCCGTCGCCTGGTCCTCAGCCACTCCTCCACCCTCTGGCAGACGACAGCTGCTCCTCCCCTGGTGGATGGCAGCAAGTCCTCCGAGCCTCGTGGACGGTAACGGCTCCTCCCCTTCCTGGCGGACAGCAGTGGTTCCTCCGACTCCCGGCGAGGACTCCACAACAGCGCATCCCTCCTCCTTCCCGGGTTTCGGCACCAATGTAACGGGGTTCACAAGATGGGCAAGGAGGAGGCTGGAACTGGCAAAACAGTCAACATAACTTTAATGGTATAAATCAACTTAAAGAAACATAGACACACACACACAGCGGTTGCGTGTGTCTCTCTCTCGAACAGGCGTCCCTGGCTCGTCTTTATCCCCCTCCCTACTGATTAGGACAATTCAGCGCCGGGCGTGTGTCCTCACGGCCCAGCAACGCCCTCCTCCTTGTCACACTTACCTATAATAGCATTTAGATGAAATTTAAAAGGCTAAAAGGGCAATGGAAAGTGACAACAACTTAATAATAAGATAAAAATAAGAAAACAGCAATGCACACACTAATGGAATCGAAACAGCAGCAATGTTATAAAATACTCAAAAGTCATGAGTATTACACCATTTCCTAACCAAGCGCGACACAAGCACAACATTCGGTAGATGTGTGACACCCTCGGCCAAAATCAAGTTTTTGTGAACCAACTAGTGAGATGCCAGCTGTAATATACTGCATATACTGACCCATTTGGTGACTGTGCTGGCTGGTGCGACGTCGCAGAAATAGAAACTATTTCAAAAATAGAATGTCCTGTCACTGTCGCCCGTCATGTCGTGGCTAGTTAGGACGAAAACTCTGATTAACATGGAAAAGATACCTTTTATCTCGTGTCGGGGCGTCGCGTCGCGTCTGGTTAGGTCACGGTGTTAGTAAACATGTTACAGTAACTTCACAGGAAAACATAGCCTATTAAACACATGGCGATCATTAAACACATAAGTAATGTTCGATTCACTAAAGCATTATAACCAATGTAAGCTTCAATAACCCTACCAGAAAACATATCCTAGCATTATAGCAAGTAAACAACTTTGCCAAACAGTTAATAGTTAAACACCCATCCAGAGATTGATGTCTTGCTGCTGCTGTCCTGAACAGTGACTGACTGAACCGCCATAGCTTCGCCAGCCAAAACATACATCACATAGCCGGTCCTCCTTTTCTGAAGTTATGGACATAACCTTAACACTCAAAGAAAAATGACGCAAGCCTGTGATTTTGCACCAAATCCAACCTGACAGCACTAAAATCATCATTGTAGGCTTAAAATAGTGAATCAGGGTAAGACAAGGACAGAGTTTTGAACATGTTTTTAATGTACTCACTCAATAATGAACTTTCACGTTTCATGTTAATTGTAACCAAAACAACTAGTGCAGCAAGTACACATAACACAGTAACAGCCCTTGTTCATTTCGAGTTGGACATGACTGTGAGTTTGTGGGCAATGGAGGAGTCAGGAGACAGTGAACAGTTGAGGTGAGTATTTATTTTCTCTTTCTCACACACCAGGATAAATAAAACAGGCTCTCAGTAGCTGACTCAAATCATGGGCTTCCAGTATCCCAAAAGAACTTAAACAAATACAGACTCTTAATAAGTTGTGGCCACACTCAGACACCACTTCTGCCACTCTCTCCCCCACTCTGACGCTCTGGCGTGCTTTATCAGGTCTCCCTCTGCCATCACTATAATAAGAGACAAGTGTTAGAGTAATTACAACCCAGGTGATGAGTTTTACTGCTTTCCCTCTCCCGCAGACAGACACATGTCCACGCCCCCCATGACGCATACCCCCACCGCCGACTCAGGTCGGGGCAACATCCGGCCTGCCTCCCCCATTTCTGGAGAGAAAGTCAGCCACATCCACAACCATCTGTGAAAATCAGCCACAACCATCTGTGGATCACCTCGAATTTAAAGGGCTGAAGAGCTAGATACCAATGGGTGATCCACGCGTTAGTATCCTTCATGCGGTGGAGTCATTGCAGAGGAGCGTAATCGGAACAGAGGGTGAAGGCCCATCCCAGCAGGTAGTAGCGGAGAGTAAGAACAGCCCACTTAATCGCAAGACACTCCTTCTCGATGGTACTGTACTTTGTCTCCCTGAAGGAGACCTTGCGATTAATAAGCAGTACTGGCTGTTCCTCCCCTCCCACCTCCTGCGTGAGCACTGCCCCCAGCCCCCTGTCAGATGCATTCGTCTGCAAAATAAAGGGGAGAGAGAAGTCAGGAGAATGTAAAAGCGGCCCCCCACAAAGTGCAGACTTTACCTTAAGTCAATACCTGTCGGCATGACTCCATCCACTGGACCGGATTGGGGGCCCCATTTTTAGTATAGTCAGTCAGCATGCTGGTGACATCAGAATAACTAGGTAAAAACCTCTGGTAATAGCCGGTCAGCCCCAAAAACTGCCTTACCTCCTTTTTGGTCTTGGGCATCAGGCAGGCCACCCATCGCTGCAGTTTTGTTAACCTTTGGATGCACCTGCCTGTGACCCAAGTGGAACCCCAGATACCTAACTTCCACCCACCCAGCTGCACACTTCTTTGGGTTGGCCATGAGTCCCGCCTGTCGCAACGCTCTCAGGACATCCCTCAGATGTTGCATATGCCGCTGCCAGCCATTACTATAAATGATAAGATCGTCTAGATATGCAGCGGAATATGCCGTATGCGGTCTGAGGATCTTGTCCATGAGGCGCCGAAATGTGGCCAGGGCTCCGAACAAACCGAACGGAAGCGTCACGAATTGGTGTAATCCGAATGGTGTGGAAAAAGCCATTTTTTATTGGAGTTAAAGGGATCTGCCAATATCCCTTTGTTAAGTACAGTTTCGAGTAAAATTGAGCCATGCCCAACGGAGTAACTTGTCAATTCACGGCATTGGATAAACGTCAAATTTTGACACCGCGTTCACTTTCCGGTAGTCAAAACAGAGCCGGACTGAGCCATCGCTCTTCGGTACAAGAACTACCGGGCTGGCCCAATCGCTGTGCGACTCTTGTATTACGCCTATTTCCTGAACTACCTTTTTCTTGTGTTCAGGAAAATGATAGGTGCGGCTACGAACCACCACCCCTGGGGTGGTCTCAATATGGTGCTCTATAAGGTTTGTGCAGCCGGGAAAGGGTGAAAACACATCCGCAAAATCCACTTGCAACCGGGCAATGTCTGTAAGCTGCGATAGTGAGAGGTGGTCTCCACAAGGGACCGGGGTGAACGAATTTGGTTTGGGAGTCACCTCCGGCCTGAGCTCCGCCCTCTCCGAATCTATCGTTGCCAAGGCTACAGGCACCGTCTCCCTCCATGGTTTGATGAGGTTGAGGTGGTAGATTTGATGTGCCCCTCCCCTATCCATTCGCCTAACCTCATAATCGAGATCTCCAACTCGTCGTGTGACCTCAAAGTGTCCTTGCCACTTGGTGGGTAATTTGGAGCTCGAAGTGGGCAGCAATACAAGAACTGACGAAGAGTCATTCATTTGGGAATCAGACTAAGGTGGTTGCGCTGTGTGTTTCGCACTGCTGATTCAATAGACAGTGCCGCTGAATGGTTGCATGAAACACTGTCAGAGTTTTTAGCATGGTGTCCTGTCCACATTGGCAGAAGAATGCACATTCAAAAACCATTAATGGAAAGTTATAAAAATAATTTGGTTCCAGTATTTAAAAAAAAGTACATATTCAGAACTGGTTCTTGGTTCCCAACCTCGGTAGCAAGTAAAACAGATATCCACAATGAAAACTGTATATTTCGCATAGGTTTTTAATTATGTTGGTGAAATAATCTGTATTTATTAATTTTGGATGGACAGAAATTCTGACTGCAAACTCAACACACATTTCTGATGATTTCTTATGTGTTTTCTGTACAGCCAGTTGTCAACCGACACAACTTGAATGAGTATTTTTTCCATGCTGGTGACTGGTCTATCTATTGTTGAATTACTGTATCCACAATTGAGATAAACTCACCCCTAAATGGCATGAAAAAATTAAATGAACTATGATTCATAATTTTTTATGTTGTTCAGACTAGGGCTGCCCCCTAATAGTCGACCAAACATTATTGGATGAGAAGAGTCTTGGTCAACCAAGTTTTGATTGGTCGGTTGGTCACATTCATACCGATGAACTGCTATTACCGCTGGTTGGACGCTAGGCGGTACGATGGGGTAATTTTCGTTAAGCAGGGTTAGGGTTAAGCCTACACAATAAAGCAAGACAACTTGATTTCAGACTTTGAATTTTTTTTATTTATTTTAATTAAAAATTCAAATGAAACTGGAAAAAAAATTAAGTGCAATTCAAATGTGTGTTGTTCAATATTTTGAAAGATGACTTTTCAACAGTTGTGAAGGGCAACATCTCTCTGCAAAGAACCTACTTCATCCGTGCATTCTCTACCCGTCGGGTATTTCATTGTTCAGGAAAATACATCATATGTGTGATTAAATTAATTTTCACTTGGCGTTGTGTCGATGTAGTGACACTAGGGGTCCCTATACGAAACGCCACAACTAGCTGAACTGTGTTACGTGAACTGGCGGTGCGAGACGGCAAACCATTGCGTGCCTCATAGCCAGTGCACCTGGCCATCATGTAACCTCCCCCAACACTCCTAGGAGTGTCCTACGGTCCCCCACACCTCGGGAACAAGTCGACTGCCCAAAATGGGGACAGGCCAACCCAGCCGTGGCCTCCTCTCTTCTTTTTTCTCCCCAAAAAAGAATGGAAATCGTTCAGCTGGGGGCCATAAGTGTCCATGTCGGGGGGGTGTCCATTCCCAAGGGGAAGACACTGCGGAGACCACACCCTGCCCGAAGGTGAGGCAATTGTGTGGAAATACGTCACATGGTCTTACCGAGTCTTGTTGGCAGTGTCGCATGTGGAGCTCTACAAACACGGTGACAGAGGGGGACTCTGCCCAAGGAAGATGTGGGTTTACCAAAGGGGATACCTTCTTGCGGAAGATACATCACATGGGGTTACAAACAGGCAACCAGTTCATGTGGAGCACCTACCCCAGCACAGGGCCTAATAGCACACGTACTGGGCCGGCATCGAATTTCTCCGCCTGCCACAGGGCTAAGGAGGAAGGACATCCAGGGTCCACGACATCGTGAACACGGCTGGGGGGCAAAAAGAGCACGTCTCCCCCTCCAAGAGTGGAATGGCGCTGTACGCAAGCGGTACACCCGGCCAGTTGTCCCGCAAACTTACCTGTTCGTACCTGACAACACACGGGACGAAACCGGCTCAACCCGGAGATTGTAGAACCTCGCGAAAGTATTGGGTGTTGCCCAGCCCACTGCTCTGCAGATGTCTGCTAAAGAGGCGCCGTTGGTCAGGGCCCAGGAGGCCGCCACACTCCTGGTAGAGTGTGCTCTTAGCCCCAAGGGGGGCGGCACACACTGGGCATGATATACCAAAGCGATGCCGTCAATGACCCAGTGGGATATCCTCTGTTTGGAGACAGCGCTCCCTTTCCGCTGTCCTCCGAAGCAGACAAAGAGCTGCTCAGAGCGTCTAAAGCTCTGCGTGTGATCCAAATAGATGCGCTGGGTCTACCTCCACCTGGGAGCACTTGCAGGTTCACCACCTGATCCCGAAACGGGTTGTAGGAACTTTGGGCACATAGCCCGGTCAGGGTCTCAGGACCACGTGAGAGTATTCTGGACTGAACGGGCACATGTCGATGACAGAGTATGCTGGCAGGTCCCCTACCCTCTTGATGGACGTGAGTGCAGTCAGGAGGGCAGTCTTCAAAGAGACCGCCTTTAGCTCAACTGACTCCAGGGGCTCAAACGGGGCTCCCTGCAGGACCACGGAGAGATCCCATGAGGAAATGAGGCGCGGTCTGGGTGGATTCAACCTCCTTGCGCCTCTAAGGAACCTGATAATCAGATCGTGCTTCCCGAGAGACTTACTGTCAACTGCATCGTGGTGCGCCGCTATAGCGGGCACGTACACCTTCAAGGTGGAGGGGGACAGCCGCCCCTAGGCTCACTGGGGGAACGCATACTTGCGCAGACTGTGGGGCCAGCTGTGTGCCAATGCCTCTGTGCCAAGGGGAGCCTCGGTCAGGGCGTACCAGAGTGGGCAGTGGGAGGATCCCAGGAAGCGAACAGGTCAACCTGCGCTTGACCGAATCGATTTGACATCTCGCTGAACATAATCACTCGGCTCCGAAGAAAAAATCTGAATGAGTGGTTGCGAGCCAGCTCCTTTTATACCCATATGTCCGGGGGAGTGGCATGCAAATTCCACTTGCCAATTCCCATTGGCCTTTTCTCAAAGATCAGAGGTGTTTGGGGCTCCCAAGGGCGACCCCTAGTGTCACTACTTCGACACAATGTCAAGTGAGTGACAATATATATATATATATATATATATATATATATATATATATATATATATATATATATATATATATATCCAATTACATCGGCAACCGCCGTGCTGAGGGATCGGTGAATATTCTTGCTTTAGTGATTTTGCATTGAAAATTAATTTATTTAAAAAATGAAAAACTTAAATCAGATACATTTCTAAATTCAAATTGCACTCCAAACCAAACGAAAAAGCAATTAAAATAACGAAGTGATCAAAAAATAATATATAGATATACCCACCTTTCCATTTACCGCCAGGCAAGTCTCCGTCTAAACATGCAGGTGGAAAATTACTTACACAAATGAAGACATAATAACAATTAAAAATGTAAAAATAATAATTATAATGATGATAATAATCACTGATATAAATCACGGTTCGAGGTGAACGTGTTTTTGTATTATTTTATGTTTTAATCACAGATGTATAGGCTGCAGAGTTGTGGTCACAATGAACTGCTCTGTGGAAATAAAGCGAACTGAACTCAAAGCACCTCCTGAGCTGAGATGTCTGAGGTCATTTGCAGCACTCATAGATGATACTGTTCTTGCAAAAAATAAATAAATAAATAAATTCAGAAGACAGAAACAAAGAAAGAGTGAGAACCTTTTACATGCGCGTGTTCCAAGAGACTGCACCAGTCTGTGCAAACAGCGCGTCATACATGCACATAGACAGCTTTTCATCTGTTCTTAATAATATAATAAAGTGTGTTTTTCAAGCGCATGTGTGTGTGTCTAAGGGCAAATTATTTGTAATATCAATTTGATAATAATAATAGTCTAATAAATAATAATAATAATAATAATAATAATAATAATTTAATACATTAATGGGAAAACAAACCAAATATCGTCTTGACATCATTAAAGGCATCAGCTATTGGCGAACACTCTGACCATCGTCGATCCCCGAGATCATCGTCTGTCGGCACAACCCTAATGTGCATTTTTCTCTATAAATTAAAACAATTTTCAGACAGTCTGCTTGCTGGTTTTTCCGACACATTCAGAATCATTACCACTTTTGCCGGTGTCGCTGCGGCTCGCTTAGTGCGTGCGCTTGTAAAATGTATATTTTAAAAGGCTCATTATTACGGTTTAGTATTTCTCTGTAATGTAGAACAGTGTTAGCAATGTTACTTATAATATTCTTTCTCAGCCCTGGAACTCAAACCATTTTCTGATGCCCCCCCAAAAATATAGATTTAAGTAATTAAATTAATATCATAAATGTGCTACAACAAGTAGACTAATGGCATAAACTAACGACTACTAGTCGACCAGGAAAATCTTTGGTCGGGGGCAGCTCTAGTACAGACAGACCTGTCCATGCGTGCGATTCTTAGCCAGATAAGCTGCACACTGAACAAGACTTTCTGATGTTCAAAAGTCTGCCTATGCTAGACAATCAGAGAGGTCATCCAGCAGAGGAGAATATTGTGTGCTGAGGATTCACAACATTCTCATTTGCATGCAAAATCAGTCCTTTTGCTCATTCAACAATTATATGTTGTTTTTCCCTCTAATAATTCCACAACAACATGCATATTAATATTTCTTTGCATGGTTCATCTCTGAAGAGAATACATTGCCAACTGTTTGGTTTCTCTCCAAGAATCCTCCGAGCATCCTCTATGCATACAGACACAACTCTGTCTCTCTCTCTATCTTTTTCTCCCTTCCTCATCACACACTCACCTTATTCCCAAAAGAATCTGCTCTGTGATTGTGTCTGTGTGTATGTATGTGTGTCATTAGTGATCGTCAGAAGGAATTCCCTCTCTAAGCAGTCGGAAACTCAAGTGCCAAAAAGCCTGTTGGCATATTAAGTCTCTTTCTCTCTCTGGCTCTCTCGTAGATCAGGGCTCTAAGCAGAGGTGGGTAGAGTAGCCAAAAATATTACTCAAGTAGAATGAAAAGTAATAATGTTAAAAATTACTTGAGGAAAAGTAAGAAAGTATCCAATAAAAAGAATACTCAAGTAGTGAGTAACTAGTTACTTTAACATACAGTGTAATGGATGTTTACTCTCCTATATTCGAGTACATGATACACATTTAACATGCATTACAGAATGATTATTATTATTAATAATAATACTATTACTAATATTATTGTTAATGAAAATTGCCATCATTCACCACCATGTTGTTCCAAACCCATATGACTTTTGTGTGTGGGTGAGAAACAGATAAATCGATAGATCTAACAGATATAGATAAACAGAATAAACAGATAGATCTGTTTCTCACCCACACTTATTGTATCCATTCTGAAGACATAGTTGACAAATGTTGGTACCCATTCACTTGCATTCTATGAACCAACAGAGCTGAGATATTCTTCTAAAAATCTTTGTGTTCAGTAAAAGAAAAAAAAAAACCCCATACATATCTGGGTATGGGGGTGAGTAAATGATGTGAGAAAATTGGGGAAATTATTCCTATAAGGAGATGTTAGAGAGAATGCTAGCCTTAATCATCATTTACTATTTATTTCCCCTCCATATTTTAAAAGGGAATGGTGACTGAGACTGTCAGTCCCTATCATTCTGTCTAACATCTTTTGGGTTCCACAGATTACAGAAAGTTTCATGGGGTTGGAAGAACATGAGGGTGGGGAAATGATGATATAATATTAATTAAAGGCTGAACTATCACTTTAAGGATGCTTCTTAAATTTGGACGAATCTGTCAATTAGAAGAGAAGTTTGAAAAACATGAACAATGTCACAGTCCCAAATTATATATAATGTGTAATTATACACTGAAGCAAGATCATGTTTTATTCATGCATTCTGTCACTATTTCAAAGCTTTTTACGTCCTGCTGCAGTACCGCCTATATGCATATTACGTAGTCTGCATAGGGCACCAACTCCCTAGGTGGGCACTATCTTACCCTAGGGGGGCACCAGAAACTCCACTGACTGCCCTTACTCACATGTAATACATTATTCAAGGACCCGGTAGCAGTCGCGGAATACATTTGATCACCTCGCGCTTGCATTTTCTCACCGTGCCTTGTGCCAACCTTGCACATGCAGAAATGCTCACAATCGCGATAGGCAGGGCAAAACATTTGCACTTAACAAGGATGATTACAGGACACTGTGTTTTCTTAAGTTGGAGCTGCGATTTTAATCTTGAAATATATCCTTGTCTTGGTGTAAAATGAAGGCATTGTGTGGAGTGAAGAAATGTTTGTTTTGCGTGCTTGCTGCTGTAGTGTTTAACGCGACTCGAGTGACAGTGTGCAGCTGTGAAGTTCATCTGTCGTAAGAGTCCCATTCAAAAATCTTAATAAATTATGCATTTATTAGCATTTATTAAATTAAAACCAGTAATGTAACGACAGGAACGCTACCTATTGTAACCAAGTAAAAGTACACTTTTTTTTCAGAAATGTACTTAAGAGTGAAAAGTGCCCACCATAAAACATACTCATAAAAGTAAATTTTCCCTGACAAGTTACTCAAGTAAATGTAACAGAGTAAATGTAGTGCGTTATTACCCACCTCTGGCTCTAAGGGACATTAAAAAGTAGCAGAGAGCACCTTTAATCTGTCTCATACGTCTGCCTCTCTGGCTGTCTGTGTATTAGAAGTGTCTCTGTGTGCTAAAGAACCATCACTACACACTGCTATACAAGAGAAATACCAGAACAGCCTTTCTTTCTCTAACATCTTATCTCTCACTTAGCCAGAGTCATATCTGAGTCAAAATGTGGCCTACCCTTACAGGTATGGATTAATTTCAAAAGCCTAAGGTCTTTGAAAGAACAGCGAATAAATTCCCACATAGCTCTCTAAACCCGACCACATGCTTTCTGTATTCATGCATTCTCTTGTGAAATTACAGCTATAAATGGCTTATGTAAAGGTACATTCACATGTTTGATGTGATGTTATATTACAGGACATGTGCCCCATTTCTTACCACCAGCATTATAATGCACGTTGTCCATTTGTCAGGGTAGGGATTAATGTTTTTGGGCCACCAGAATGTGGTGCCATATGGCTGGACTGAACATAACAGCATAAAGAACTCAATTTACTAGATTTATTTTGTGATGTTACCCAAACATGTTGAGATGTGCCGTGAGAATGTCATGACAAACTAATTCATCTCTTGATGAAGCAGTTAAGAAAGCACAAAATGAAGCAATAAGGTCTGCGAGGCCATGCTATTTTGTAGCAGTATGTTTGTTAAAAAATACTCACTGAGCACTTTTTATTGTACACACACTTATTCATGCGATTGCAGCAGTGCAATGCATAAAATCATGTAGATACGGGTCAGGAGCTTCAGTTAATGTTCACATTAACAGTAGGGTGCTACCAGGATGACCTGCTCCTCATCCTCCCTGACCTTGCACAGTCTGTGCAAGTAGGCTCACTGGGGGAAACGCATATTTGCATAGGCCAGGAGGCCAGCTGTGAGCCAGCGCGTCTATGCCGAGAGGAGCCTCGGTCAGGGCGTACCAGAGTGGGCAGTGGGAGGATTCTTGGGAGGCAAACAGGTCTACCTGTGCCTGTTTGAATCGACTCCAGATCAGCTGGACCACCTGAGGGTGGAGTCTCCACTCTCCCCTGAGGGTAACCTACCGTAACAGCGCATCCGCTGTAGTGTTGAGGTCGCCCGGGATGTGAGTGTCTCGCAGCGACTTGAAGTGCTGCTGACTCCAGAGGAGGAGACGTTGGGCGAATTGTGACATACAACGAGAGCACAGACTGCCTTGGCGGTTGACATATGCTACCGTTGCCATGTTGCCTGTCCGAACTAACACGTGCTTGCCCTGGATCAACGGCCGGAACCTCCGCAGGGCGAGCAGAATTGCCAACAACTCGAGGCAGTTGATGTGCCAACGCAGTCGTGGGCCAGTCCATAAGCCGACGGCTGCGTGCCCATTGCAAACAGCACCCCAGCCCATTTTGGAGGCGTCTGTCATGACCACGACGTGTCTGGAGACCTGCTCTAGGGGAATACCCACCCATAGAAACGAGAGGTCGGTCCAAGGGCTGAAAAGATGGTGACAGACCGGTGTGAATAATCGCCCCCAGTGCTAGCCGGGCTGACTTCAAACCCGTAGGTAGAAGGACCGAGGCGGGGAGCCGCTGGGGTGGCTTGCTTTCTTATGAAAGCAATGTTGCCATGGTCATGTTCTCGCAGTGAGAACAGCGAGAACATGCGAGGACAGCGATCGTGACCGTCTGAAGTTGAGAGGTAACAACCGCAACCAGGAATAACACACAATCGGAAAGGCATCTTTAAAAAGACGCGTCTTTAAAAAGTCGTTCCGTGTGTGCCGCTCTTTTAGAGAAATATACTCTTTCAGAAAAATATACTCTCTTTTTTCTGCCGAAGCGCCCAGGGGCATTCTCTGCAGTGCACCAGTGCAGAGGAGGGAGAAGCAGCTGAATTGCGCCGTCAGATCCAGCAGAGGTGAATGAACAGTCGTGAGAATTCAACTCAATGAGCATGACCGTTCGGCTCCGAAGAGAAAATCTGAATGAGTGGTTGCATACCAGCTCCTTTTATACCCGTATGTCCGGGGGAGTGGCATGCAAATTCCATTCACCAATTTTCATTGGCCTTTTATCAAAGACCAGAGGCGTTTCAGGCTCCCAAGAGTGATCCCTATTATCACTACATCGACACAACGTCGAGTGAGTGACAGATAGGGAACCAAGTCTATACAATCTAGAGGGGGTCCAATAGAATCAATGTAAAATCTAAAATTGCATAAGGTGCACCTTTGCATTTCTAGATGTAGACTTGACGTTTTTTTAGAATCCTAGCCCACACTCCCTCCTCCAATACCAAGTTTAAATCTTTCTCCCATAATCTCTTGAGAGAAGCCGAAGCTCCATCCCACAGACTCTGAATTAGCAGGGAGTAATACACTGATGCCTCATGACCTTTTCCAAAAGCAGTAATCACCACTCTCAGAGTATCTGCCGCTCTAGTGGGGTGTGTGCTACTCCCAAAAATAGTACAAAGCAGGTGACGCAGCTGTAAATACCTGATGAATTGAGACCTGGGAATCCCAAAATGTTGAACCATATTTTCAAATAATCTCAACACTCCACTCTCATATAGGTCACCGAGCATATTAACCTCCTGCACAATCCACTCTGTCTAGCAGAAAGGGGACTTATTAATACATAATTTGGGGTTCAGCCATATGCTTGAAGCAACATTTAAATAAATGTTTGAATTAAACACTCTGGACACTTTTGTCCATATCGCATGCAAATGTGAGATAACTGGGTGTAACTTAACTTCTCTGGTTAGTTTGATAGAAAGGCTTTGCAATGGCGAAATAGGGGCAAGAAATTCCTGTTCAATACAGTACCAGGGAGGGGCTCTTTCAGGTGGAAGCGACCAATGTCTGAGACCGAGTACATAATAATGAAACAAAATTTTGGCCTAGCCCACCTTTGTCAATTGGCCTATGTAACTTATTGAAGTGTAATCTGGGATGTGTGCCATTCCAAATGAAAGACTTCACTATGCTATCAAATTGCTTGAAATAAGAGAGGGGACATCTATAAGGATAGACTGTAGCAGGTACATTCCATTTTGGAATACAATTCATTTTAATAACATTAATCTTCCCAGCCATAGATAAATGTAATTAAGCCCACCTGGTCATATCGCTCGATGTGATTTTTATTAAAGGGTCAAAATGAACTCTAACTAAATCAAACAAATTTGCTGGGAATAAAATACCCAAATACTTAATGCCCTGTTTGGGCCACTGGAAGGTGCCCAGCTGAAAAGTCGTTATTGGGCAGTATGCTGTCAGAGACAAAGCTTCGGATTTAGACTAATTCACTCTGTATTCTGAGAATTTTGAAAAGGAATTAATAATTCTGTGGAGGCAAGGCATAGATCTAGCAGGATCGGAGACAAATAATAAAATATAATCTGCATAAAGCAAAAGCTTATGTGCCACACCTCCCACCACTACACCTGGAAAATCATCCTCCTTTCTTATTGCATCTGCAAATGGTTCCAGGGCAAGACAGAACAATAAGGGGGAAAGAGGGCAACTCTGCCGGATGCCCCTATCCAGAGTAAAATAATCTGAAATTAATCCATTCGTTTGAACCGCCGCTACCGGGTGTCTATAAAGTAACTTAATCCACCCAATAAAAGTATTCCCAAACCCGTACATTTCCAAAATACATAAAAGATAATCCCATTCTACCATATCAAACACCTTTTTGGTGTCAAGCGAGATGGCAGCAACTGAAGTCTGGTCGTTCACCACTGCCCACATGACATTAATGAAATGCCTAATGTTATCAGAAGAGTATGGCCCTGAATATACCCCACCTGATCTATATGTATAAGAGATGTCATAACTTATTTTTACTATATTTTAACATCTAGCTGGATCAGGGAAATTGGACGGTAACTCTTACACTCACTTGGATCTTTGTCCTTTTTAAGAATTAGACTGATCTGGGGTTGTCATGGTTGACAGAAACTTTCCATTTTTTAATGAATCCGTATAAACTTCTAGCAAAAGTGGAGCCAATTCTGTTGCGTAAGATCTAAAAAATTCAATCTTGCCTGTAGGCAAGAGCTTAATTACCTCGCCAAGCTCCTCCAAGGTTATCTCAGAATCAAGAGAATTGTTTTGCTCAGTCGTCAGTTTAGGAAGTTCTAATGGTTCCACAAAGTTTCTAATATCCTCTTCAGTAGATTCAGTAGAGCTATAAAGATCAAGATAGAATTCTTTAAAAGCATTGTTAATAACAATGGTAAATATTTCACCACCAGCAGATTTCACTGAGGGAATGGTAGAAGAAGACTCTCTGTTTTATATACCTAGCCAGACGTTTTCCTGCCTTGTCCCCCGACTCAAAGTATGACTGTCTTGGCCCTGAATAGCCAAAACTCCACCTTCAGCGACAAAAGAGTATTATATCTGTATTTCAATCGGGTCAATTCTCTGAGGCCATAAGACGACATTCGGTGCTTCGGCTCTGCCTCGGCACCTTTAATATTCCCTTCCAATTCCACGAGTTCTTGTGCTTTGGATTTCTGGTGAATGCGGCATACTGTATGATCCGGCCCCTAAGAACCGCCTTAAGTGCCTCCCAAACCACGCTCACAGAGGATACTGAGGACCAGTTGGTCTCCATATAGACATTCATTTCAGACTTTAACATTTGTTGAAATTCAGGATTTTGCAAAAGTAATACATTAAAGCAGCAACTATATGATTTCCTTTTCTCTATATGTGGCAACACCTCTAAACACACCAGGGCGTGATCAGAGACTAAAATGTTTCCAATTTAGCAATCAGCAACTCATGAAATGAGGAACAACTGATGAAATGAGGGACTTAGATATAAAAAAAATCTATTCTAATGTAAATCTTATGGACTGATGAAACATTTTTATAGTCCCTCCCAGATGGGCTCAAAAGTCTCCATATACCTGTAAGACCAAGATTTTTACACATCCTGTGAAGCGTCAGTGTTGCTCTAGGGGGCTTGCACACTTTTGCTTCACTATGGTCAAGGACTGAGTCCATCAAAAGATTAATGTCTCCTTCCAATATTATATCATGAGGGGTGCTTGCAACATCCCTTCAAAATCTATAAAAAAGCCTGATCATCAACGTTAGGTGCATAAATATTAGCCAAAATAAGACTTTGCCCCTGAATTTCAGCTAAAACAATAATGACTCTTCCTAATTTATCTTTAATCTGTTTGAGACATTTGAAATGTAGATGTTTACTTATCAGTGTAATGACTCCCCTGCTCTTACTTGAGCCAGCACTAAAGAAAACATGCCCACCCCATATCCTCCCAAATTTTTCAGCTTCCTGCGGGGAAAAATGCATTTCTTGAAGAAACACTGTATCATATTTCTTACCCTTAAGAAGAGAAATAACCATCCTTCTTTTTATGGGGTTCCCCGACCCATTTACATTCCATGTGGAGAGAGACAGTTCACTCATATTAACATTTGACATTTTGACATATAAAAAAAATAGATTGTGTGTCAAAAACAAGATTATAAAGACCACATTCCAACATTAGTGCAGCCATCAAAACCCGAACTTCCCCCAGAACCCAACAAACAGAAAAAAGAAAAACATGCGCATTAACTCCATGCATCCTTCCAAACTCAAACAGTCCATTCACACCTACGAGAACCCCCGCAACAACTTTGCTGTTGGATTACTCAAGTCCGGTGTTTCTATTCAAATTTTGTGAGACAGAATTACACGACAAAAGAATCTATAAAACAGACTCCAGCCTATAGGCAGAATAAACACAAAGAGCATGTAGATTCATCCATAAAACTGTCCTGAAGGTGTGTTACTCTACAAAATAAACTCCAGCCACTAGGCGGAACCAGCACAAAAATAGCGTGCAGATTCGTTAAACAGTCAAACGAATGTTCAGTGAGCCGGTCCACTCGGCTGCAACATAAGTGCAAATAAATGACTTAAAGAGCACCTATTATGGTTTTACAAATATTGCCTTTCATGTAGTGTGTTATATAGCTGTTTGTGAATGTGAAAAAGTCTGCAAAGTTTCAAAAATCAGAGTGCACGACAAATGGAGTTATTGACTCCCAAAAGAAAGAACCGATTCTGAACATCTGAAATGAGTCGTTAGTAATTCCTGACTTACTTCCTGTACTGACCTACATAATTTGGTAACAAAAATCCCACCTCTGGTCTTCATTGGCTGCTCACAAACAGCTTTGACCCGCCCTCAAACACTACACTAAGTGGTAGACCAATCAAAACAGACTGGGACATCTGACCAATCAGAGCAGAGTAGGCTCTCTGAAAGGAGGAGTTTAGAATTAATCCTTTAGAACAGATCATTGAACGAGTCGTTTTTGACGCTGCGGAAAAAGGTAATGCTGCAATTTAAATTATGAGCAAATTAAAGGGTTTTTTGAACTTGGATGCATGTAAATCTATTGTATTAGACCTTTAAAACAAAATTAGGCACGTTTAAAAACCATAATAGGTGCTCTTTAATCACTGCAATGTCTTTGCAAGAAATACTCAACAAAACAAACTCCAGCCAATAGGAGGAATAAGCACAAAGAGCATGTAGATTCATCCAAAAAACTGTCCAGAAGGTGTGTTACTCTACAAAATAAACTCCAGCCGCTAGGCAGAACCAGCACAAAAAAAAAGCACAGGCAGTTTCCTCAAATAGTCAAGTGAATGTTCAGTGAGCCGGTCCACTCGGCTGCAACGTGAGTACCACAAGACTTATTCACTCCATTGAATTTATGAAGGACATCGCTTGCTGTGGGCATGTGAATGTTTTATGGCCATCCTTAGCATCTATTCTCAATTTGGCCGGGAATATCAGTGCAAATGCGACCTTCCATTGATGTAAAAGTTTCTTGCATTCCTTGAATCGATCACATTTCTCTCTTGTCGAAAATGCTGTGGTTTTTCCAAGAAAGCCTTCCTTTACTCCTCGCCTCGCGTAGCACAAGTTCTTTATTGGATGATCTCAGAAATTTGGCCAGAATTGATCGGGGCCTGCCTCGCTACATGGATTGCTGAGCTGGAACCCTGTGAGCTCGCTCGATTTCCAGATTATGGCCTGCTATGTCCAGCAGATTCGGAAGGAGCCTGTCCAGGAATTTCACCATATCCTGTCCCTCTTTGCCCTTGGGAATTCCAACGATAAGGACGTTATTCCGCCGGCTACAGTTCTCCATGTCCTCCAACTTCTCCCAGGCATGCTCCAAATCCACCTTGGTCACTAGCATATTAGCAGATAATTCCCTCTCCGATGACTCCAGATAATCTATCCGTTTCTCAACATCCCCCATTCTTGTAACCACATCAGTGAACTTTGCCTCAATGGCAGTGATCGATCGACGTATCACAGCAAGATCCTCCAAATTAGCAACGACCTTCGTCAGCATTGCTGACATGGTCAGCATCTCTCTGCATTTCCCTCACTTCCCCGACTAAATTGACTCCCACGCTCGCGGCCTGCTCGGGGGCGTCAGCTTGAGCATGTAAGTGTCTTTTAATGTCTCCAGAGCCCGAGGATTTTGAATTCTTTGATCTATTGTCTTCCTAGAACAGTTATGGAACAGAGTGTATCGAATCTCACCAGTTTATGACATTAAAAGTGTTAAAACTAGCAAAGTGCGCAGAGCTCGCCATTCACACGTCTGATCCTCACATGGCGTCATGTGACTCGGAAACGCCTTGTCGATGAGCGAGGTCAACGGAGAATGGTCAGACTGGTTTGAGCTGACAGAAAGGCTACGGTAACTCAAATAACCACTCTGTAAAATTGTAGTGAGCAGAATAGCATCTCAGAATGCACGACACGTTGAACCTTGAGGCGGATGGGCTACAACAGCAGAAGACCACGTCGGGCACTTTATTAGCACCATAGTGTTCCTAATAAAGTTCTAAGTGAGTGTATATAGCCATGGTTAAATATTTTTACAATATAGCACATCACCAAGTGCTTTATTGCTTTATTTATGTTACTACATAATAAAACTACTAAGTACACAGTTTCTTTCAAACATTATTAGGGATATGAATCCTTGGGTTGATAGCGAATCAATTTGATTCATGATTTACTGTTTTTCTTAATCGATTCAAAAGTGATTTTTGTAGATTCAGAGTGATTCAGTGCGATTTGATACACTATTCAATTCGATTCTATTTCATAATCAGTTGTTTTTTTGTTTTGTTTTTTTGTTTTATGAAGTTTTAGTTTTTAGTTTTTAAATACTTCCCCTAATGTAGCTTAGGCAATAAAAAGACAAGCTACTTCAGAATGTTTATTGCACCAAAAGTAACTTAAATGAAAACACAATACCTGTGAACTACCATGAACCATTAACTTGGAATACAACAAAGAGTGCAATACTTACAATGCGAGATGGTAGGGTTAGTAAAAAAAATAAAAATAAAATAAAGAATACATTAAGGTAACATAAACTGACTACTTTTTGTTACATTTGTGTAACCTCAAGATCACATATGAAAATAAAGAGAAGAGAAAAGAAATATGAATAGCCACTTTCACAATATCAAAATTGTTGGATTGCAATTAACGGGTAAATTGACCACATCTGCTATTCACACATGCTAGGGTCGTGCTGACAGACGAATATCCCGAGGATCGACAATGGTCAGAGTAATCACCAATAGCTGATGCCTTTGTCGATGTCAATACGATATTTGTCTCGTTTTCCCATTAATGTATGAAATTATTATTATTAGGCTATTATTATTATCAAATTAATATTAATATGAATAATTTGCCCCACGGTGCACAGACACGTGCTTGAAGAAACACACTTTATTATATTATTATGAACAGATGACAGAAAAGCCGTCTTTGCGCAGGTATGACATGTTGTTTGTACAGAGCCGTGCAGTCTCATGAAACACATGTAAAAGGTTCTCACTCTTTCTTTGTTTCTGTCTTCTGAATTTGTTTTTGCAAGAACAGTATCGGCTATGATCCTGTCCAATTTGATGACATTTTTTTTTACTCCAGTGTAACTGAATCATCTCCGTTTTATGACAGTGACTCCTGACCTCATGCATGCTCAAACCATTAATCTTATGACTCTTTTCACACATAGCATCAAAACTGAATTTTACATGTAATGTTACAACTGCTCATTCAGGGAAATAGCCAAAACTAAATTTACCCATATTTTCGAACGAGTCGTGTTTACACATGACCTATTAACTGAAAATTTTAGTTAATTTTCTGGAAAAGGCTGTATGTGTGAAAGCGACTAATGATGACTAGGTTGATAAATAGTTCACCCAAAAATGAAAATTCTGTCATCATTTACTCTCCCTCATGTTGTTTCACATCCATAGGACTTTCTTTTTTTTCTACGGAACACAAAAGACGTCTTAGTCACTATTCACTTTCATTGTATGGAAAAAAGATGCAATTAAATTAAATGGTGACCAAGATTAACTTATTAACATATTGCTTAACATCTCCTTCTGTGAAAGAAAGTCATATGGTTTTGGAACAACATCAGGGTGATTATGGTAACAGAATTTTCATTTTGGGTGAACTATATTCTTTTAAACTGCTAATATTTTTAAATGTAGTAATCTGAACTTCGTAAACTTTGCTGGAGCATGCAGTAATAATACCGCTAGGCTGGAAAATCGTACTGGGTAATGCGCTTATTAATGTATGAATAATCAGAACGTACATGTCAGACATATTATATGAACAGTTGTTATGCATCATAGCTGTTACTATTGTGTATTTCAGCAAGGTTAGAACACTGTATTGACCATCAGCATACAGAAACTATGTACATTTTTAAATGTTTTGCATAAAATGTAGTAATCAGTCCTAAAGATCTGTTTGCACCATGGTTGCAAAACTGGTTGCAGAACTTACCATATCGCATTAAGGCTGGTGTCGTGAAAGAAGTCGTGAGATCGAGCGCCTGCCTTGTGTGACCTAGCACCTCTGCAATGAGCTCATTTAACTGTGTTAGAGAAAGGACAGCTTTATTACACACTTTCACACAAGGCAAAACTACTTAAGCTACATCAGCTGCACATACTCACTCTTGCTCTGTTGTTCCATCTCCTCACTCTTTTATCTGCATATTTGCATTATTCACCAGAGAGTTCAACCATCCCATCTGTAATTTTCTAGCGTGTTCGGTCTTGTCTTAAAAACAAAACGAGTGAGAAAGACAGATAAAAATAAAGGGAAAAGAGGGAGAGACAGACACTGATATATTTGATGTGTTATGCTCTTCACATTTAGTATGGAGCCGAATAGATGCAGAGGCTGCTTGTGGTTTTGCTGCACACTAACCACATACATGAGTATTTCTTAACAACCAGACCACCAGGCTCTAAAGAGACACCCCTCTCACTGCTCACTGGCGCAGAGAGCCTGAAATTGCCTGTGTGTGTGTGTGTGTGTGTGTGTGTGTGTGTGTGTGTGTGTGTGGGGTAAAGGGATGGACTCGCTGGATACTAAGCCTCTGTATGTGACTCACACATTAGCTTATCTCTGTAGTTGAGCAGAATCTAGTTATGGTATTAAATGCACATGCAAAACCTGATCCGAACACACACACACCACACACAGACACACACACGTTTGTATGTACGGTTTATGATGACTCCATAGATCTAATGTTCCCTATCTGTCACTCACTCAACGTTGTGTCGATGTAGTGACACTAGGGGTCACTCTTGGGAGCCCCAAACACCTCTGATCTTTTTTTTTAAAAGGCCAGTGAGAATTGGCGAGTGGAATTTGCATGTCACTCCCCCGGACATATGGGTATGAAAGGAGCTGGTATGCAACCACTCATTCAGATTTTCTCTTCGGAGCCGAGTGGTTCTATTCATTGAGCTGAATTCATCCGCTGAGTTCATTCACCTCTCTCTGCTGGATCTTACGGCGCATTTCAGCAGCTTCTCCCCCTCTGCATCTGTGGTTTGCAGAGAACACCCCTGGGCGCTTCGGCAGGAAGTTTAAAAGAGTATATTCTAAAAGAGTATATTTTCTTTCTGAAAGAGTGGCACACACGGAACGTCTTTTTAAAGATGCGTCTTTTTAAAGATGCCTTTCCGTTTGTGTGTTATTCCTGGTTGCGGTCATTATCTCTCCGCTTCCGGCGGCCACGATCGCTGTCTTACGTGTCTGGGTGCTGCCCACGCGGAGACATTGTTCGTGGTTGGATCATGTCCTCATTGCGAGAACATGACCATGGCAGCATTGCGATCGTGGCTTGCATTCGTAAGAAATGGCTGGTCCGGACCAGTTGCTACAAGCCACTCACATCCCGAGCGACCTCAACACCGCAGCGGACGTGCTGTCACTTCAGGTTACCCTCAGGGGAGAGTGGAGACTCCACCCTCAGGTGGTCCAGCTGATTTGGAGTCGATTCGGTCGAGCACAGGTAGACTTGTTTGCTTCCCGGGAATCCTCCCACTGCCCGCTTTGGTACACCCTGACCGAGGCACCTCTCGGTATAGACGCATTGGCACACAGCTGGCCCCCTGGACTACACAAGTAGGCGTTTCCCCCAGTGAGCCTACTTGTACAGACCCTGTGCAAGGTCAGGGAGGACGGGGAGCAAGTCATCCTAGTAGCACCCTACTGGCCCACCCAGACATGGTTCTCGGATCTCATGCTCCTCGCGATAGCGCCCCCTGGCGAATTCCCCTGAGGAAGGACCTTCTTTCTCAGGGACGGGGCACCATTTGGCACCCACGACCAGACCTCTGGAATCTCCACGTCTGGTCCTTGGATGGGACGCGGAGGACTTAAGTGGCCTACCGCCCGCGGTGGTAGACACGATCACTCAGGCTAGGGCTCCCTCTACGAGGCACCTGTATGCCTTGAAGTGGCATCTGTTCGCTAAGTGGTGTTCTTCCCAATGCGAAGACCCCCAGAGATGCGCAGTCGGATCGGTGTTTTCCTTCCTGCAGGAGAGGTTGGAGGGGCGGCTGTCCCCTTCCACCTTGAAGGTGTATGTAGCCGCTATTTCGGCTCATCACGATGCGGTAGATGGTAAGTACTTGGGGAAGCACAACTTGATCATCAGGCTCCTGAGAGGCGCTAGGAGGTTGAACCCCTCTAGACCGGGCCTCGTCCCCCCGTGGGACCTCTCTGTAGTACTTCAGGGACTACAGGGAGCTCCCTTTGAGCCCTTGGAGTCAGCTGAGCTTAAGGCACTCTCTTTGAAGACTTCCCTCCTGACTGCGCTCACTTCCATCAAGAGGGTAGGGTACCTGCAGGCATTCTCTGTCAGCGAATCGTGCCTGGAGTTCGGTCTGGGTTACTCTCACGTGATCCTGAGACCCCAACCAGGCTATGTGCCCTAGATTCCCACAATCCCTTTTAGGGATGGTGAACCTGCACGCACTGCCCCAGGAGGAGGCAGACCCAGCCTTGGTGTTGCTGTGTCCGATGCGAGCTTTACGCATCTATTTGGATCGCATGCAGGGCTTTAGAAGCTCCGAGCAGCTCTTTGTCTGCTTTGGTGGACAGCGGAAAGGAAGCGCTGTCTCCAAACAGAGGATCGCCCACTGGGTCATTGACGCCATCACAATGGCATATCAGGCTCAGGACGTGCCACCCCCTGTGGGGTTACGAGCCCATTCTACCAGGAGAGTGGCGGCCTCCTGGGCCCTGGCCAGTGGTGCCTCTTTGGCAGACATCTGCAGAGCAGCGGGCTGGGCAACACCCAACACCTTTGTGAGGTTCTACAATGTTTGGGTTGAGCCGGTCTCGTCCCGAGTAGTGGCAGGCACAAGCAGGTAAGTTCCGGGACAACTGGCCTGGTGTACCGCTTGCGCATAGTGCCTTTCCCCTCCCTTGAGGGGAAGACATGCGCTCTTGACTCCCAGTAGTGTTCACGGACTGTGATCCCTGGATGACTTTCCTCCTTAGCCCTGTGGCAGTTGAATTTGCGGAGAAACTCGCTGCCGGCTCAGTAAGTGCGCTAATGAGGCCCTGTACTGAGGTTGGTGCTCCGCATGTGCTGGTTCCCCCGAAGGCAACCCCATGTGATATTTTGCGCAAAATCGCTTCCCTGTCGTTAAACTGCGTCTTCCTTGGGCATGGGCCCCTCTTCCTCCGGTCGCCATGCTTTGTAGAAACTCCACCCCCTTTGGGTAGGACCTACCATGGGACCTCTCCACATGACATACTTTCGACAAGGCTCAGTAAGACCATATGACGTATTTCCACTCAAAACACCCCCCCCCCCTTTTTTTGGGCGGGGTGTGGTCTCCGCGGTGTCTTCCCCTTGGGGTGACACCCCCCCCCCGACATAGACACTTAGGGCTCCCAGTCAGTTAACAAATTCCACTCTTTTTGGGGAGGAAAGAGAAGGAAAAGAGGCCTCGGCTGGGCTAGCCTGTCCACCTATTCGTTGGGCAGTCGACTTGTTCCTGAAGGACTGTTCGACACTCATAAAGAACATGGGGGGAGGTTACGTGATGACCTGGTGCGCTGGCTATGAGGCACACAGCAGTCTGCCCGTCACACACCACCACTTCACGTAACACAGTTCAGTTAGTTGTGACATTTTGTATAGGGACCCCTAGTGTCACAGCATCGACACAACGTCGAGTGAGTGACAGATAGGGAACATCATGGTTACTTTCGTAACCTCCGTTCCCTGATGGAGGGAATGAGACGTTGTGTCCCTCTTGCCACAACGCTGAACTACCTGCTGAAACGCCCGGGACCTTATCTCAGCTCCTCAGCACAAAACCTGAATGAGTGGTTGCATACCAGCTCCTTTTAAACCCGTATGTCCGGGGGAGTGGCATGCAAATTCCACTCGCCAATTCTCAATGGCCTTTTAAAAAAAAAGATCAGAGGTGTTTGGGGCTCCCAAGAGTGAACCCTGGTGTCACTACATCGATACTTGTCACTACATGTCTTGTTCCCTCCATCAGGGAACGACTGTAACCATGACGGTTTTTATACTGTACAAACTATATATTCTTTCCCCTAACCCTACTCCACCTCTAAACCTAACCAACACAGAAACCTTGTGGCATTTTTACATTAAAAAAAAAAAAAATTAGTATGTTTTTTAAGCCATTTGAATTACGAAGACACTAGAGGTGTCCTCATAAATCATGTTTATAGCATAATAATTAACAGCGTGTAACCTTAAAAAGTGTCCTCATAAACCATATATACAAAAACACACACACACACACACACACACACACACACACACACACACACACACACAGTAAAGCAGTGATTCCTACAGGATTCTCCCCCCATACATACAAAATTAGATACAAAACTATTATTAATAATAATAATTGTTAAAAGTGTTTTTGTTATTATTATAATTATTAGAATACAAAAATAATATATTTCTGTAATAAAATCCTAGAAAAGTGAAGGAAGTTTCTGGAGTTGACAACAGCTTTATAATGTGCTCCTCTTCTCTGTCCACAAATACTAGGTGTCATGCATGGAGTTACTTAAGTTTTCAATAATAACTTGTAGTAAATTTAGATTAAAGTTCTGTCTTCTCAGTGGGTAGGGGCAGTTTATTAGATGAGAATTGCCCCGCAAAGGCTTGCTTTAAGATTAGTGGTCGACCGATATGTCAACGAGGCCAATCAATTGGCAGATATTCTGAATTTTCTTTTTATTATTGGCATATTATCTCGTTTGGCCGATTCATTTTTCAAGCAACGATGGTGCCGAAAATCGCTTGCTTGCACATGAAGGAGCCGGCTGAGGAGTGTAAATGATAATTAACGGTTAACTGTCTTGTCTAATGATAAAAAGGCAAATATTAAAACAATTCTATCATATACCACCTGGATATCAAATGCGTTTAAACAGATTTTATTGACCTCACGCAACTTGTGCAAATCCGTTTTCTTCCTGTGGAACACTCATATATATTCCTCTTAAGCACATTTTATAATAGCCTGGATCAAAACTGTGTCTCTCTGACTTACGAATGTTGTGCTACGGTCAGTCCGTGACAGTCCAAGCAGGCGATCGGGGCTGTGTAAACTGGAAGCAGTCAAGAGATTGCTGCGCTTGCTGGATCCACATGAGAACAATACAGCAACTTCAAAGTAAAAGCGCATCATATGCGCTTTAAGTAAATGTCATATTCTCTGTGCAATGTATGTACAATTAGTTTGAAAATGCGATTGCTAATGCGGACATACTGTCTGTGCTTGTTGGACTACTATGTGCACTGTTTTTATTTTCTTTTTCCTAATGTATTACAATGTCATATGTGCAAAAATTACTAAAAAGGGAAGACTAAACAGAAATCAGGAGAAACTGCTACCTACCATCTAAAACACACAAAATCAAATTCTGTCTTTACGAAGTTAAAGTTTTGTGTGAAAGTTTGAGTAAATATAATGCTAAATTAAAAGTTTATTTTCATTCATTTTGTAGCCAATTTATTTATATGTCATTTTTCTATTATATTAAATTGTGTGATATATTGGCATTATATCGGCATATCAGCCACACTGCTCTCTGGATATTGGCATCGGCCATTAAAAAATCCATATTGGTCGACCTCTATTTAACCCATACAGGACAACATAAGAGAAAGTTGTGTGCTTTATTATTTCCCAGCACACAGTTTTTTCTAAAGTTGGACGGCAAGCGCACATCAGCAACTTTTTTTGCAGTGCCACTGCTTAACAGCCATGCAGGAAACACTGCAGTAAAGACCTGTTCTGCCAGCTTTTGCTTCCTGTTTGCCAAGACAACACTTCCTGTGTTAGCAGTGAGGATTAGATATTAGAGAGTAGTGCCACAGCTCCCCAGCCGGTGCCAGGTATAATCTGTTTGCTCCAGATTTAGGTTATCACCACTGTGTTGTTCATGTTTCCTTGCATTAGTGTGATTACCAGGAAAGGGTCAATGTTTTTCAACATCTATTCACCACTGAAGAGAATAGCTTTTGTTTAGTCTCGTTGTCCTCCCTCTTATCTCTCTTTCTCTCTCCAATCTGGCTTTGATCATGACTTGTCTCTAAGTAAAAAGTGTTACTTTTTTTTTCTCATGCAGAACATGTGATTAAAGACAAGACAGAAAGGAAAAATCCTGAACAGAAATGAAGCTAAATCCTTTCTACTTGAGTCTGACTGTGTTTTTAAAACATAAAAGAATAAAATAGCAATAGTGAATTAATTACGATATGTCTTGACCAACATGATCACACAGGAAGTCTACATAATAATTTTGAATGTTCATGTACCCTGAAATCGACCCCATACGGCCTAATTACTGACAAGCGGCATCCCCATCAAACAGTTTTTTCATCAATTTGAACGTGTTCATCTGTGACTCTACTGATAGCACGTTGTGTGCGCAATCTCAGAGACACAGGTTCTGATCCCTTGGAAACCAGGAAGTAATTGCGTTCACAATGGTGTGTGCAATCAGGAGGTTGCATTTTTCCTGTATGATTGTATTTTTAATTCACTGACGGTTAGGTTTAGGTTTGGTTTAGGGAGTAGGGTTAACAAAATATGCAGTCCTGTTGACTGTATAACACCATTTACTAGTATAAATACAAATCGCTTTTTGTGCCAGCCTGTGGACATTTCATCTCGGACCAATTTCAGCAGCAGAACTTTTGACCTTCTGTCACTGAATTCACTGTAGTTGGGTTTCAATCCAAGATGCAAATAAAATATCTAAAATGTATATGCTTGCTTGAGGTGAATAAATATTTTATTCGAAAAGAAGACTTGTGCATAAACTTAAATGGAAACATATTTAATGTATTTTTCTATATTACTGTAGTGTATTTACTGAATATTTACAATATATTCCTATATATTTTATATAGGAATGAATATATAAATCTTAAATGTTGCGCTGGTTATTCTGAAATGCTATCATCAACTATTAACTCCAAGAACTGTCTGATACACTTTCGCTCCCAGAGATAAGGCATCTGCCGCTGAACACTAGCAAACATTGTCTGCATGCTCTAAACCCCAAGGAATTCATTGCATTTAATAAAAGAGCCACAGGGTGGCCTGGGTAGCTCAGCGAGTAAATACATTGACTACCACCCCTGGAGTTGCGAGTTCAAATCCAGGGCATGCTGAGTGATTCCAGCCAGGTCTCCTAAGCAACCAAATTGGCCCGGTTGCTAGGGTGGGTAGAGTCACATGGGGTAACCTCCTCATGGTCACTATAATGTGTGGTTCTCACTCTCGGTGGGGCGCATGGTGAGTTGTGCATGGATGCTGCGGAGAAAATCGTGAAGCCTCCGCGGTAACGCGCTCAAGATGCGTGGATTGAGGCAAGTCACTACGCCACCACAAGGACTTAGAGTGCATTGGGAATTGGGCATTCCAAATTGGGGAGAAAAAGGGGAGTATAAATAAATAAAATAAAAGAGCCACAGTGGCTTCAAATTCCCAAATGTTCAGATTTTGCCCATCAATTAAATTCATAACTTGGATCATGTTGTTTTTGTAAGTCGGGCTGTATTGCATCTGTTTGCTTTTAACACGTCATGTCTGGGTGAGGATTTGAATGTACCTTGCCTTTGTTTGATCTGATGTGTAACAACAGCAGGTCTGTTCTGCAGGCATTCTTTAACTACAGTAACTCCTAAATAGGAAGTATAATGGCTGAAGTCATACCTATCCCTGGCCCTGAGTGATTTAAGGCTGAAAGAGCCACAGCGCTACTTCCTCTATCCGTTCTGCTCACTTCCTGTGCACATCTACAGTCAGTGTGTGAGACGCATCTGAGGTGAAAATAAGCATGCAGTAACATGGCATTAGAGAAATATCTTCAGATCAGGCTTTATGCCAGGGGTTGATAAAGGTTGGTAAAACCGACCCTTAGCTGGAGGCAGCAGAACTGAAGTACCAAGTGAAAGGTCAGAGCTGGGGTAAATAGCACAGCGACTGCGGTCCCCTCTGGAGAGCCTGTAGGCATGGCTGGGCTAAAGGTGTTTTGTGTCTGGGGACGGTCCTGACGAGAACACGCACAGACTACCAAACAGCAACTGTGTCGTCACTGACTTTGAATGGCAGGGAGGGAGAGAGTTGTTTTGCGCCTACCTCACCAGCCTACTCTTCTTTCAAATTTTGTTAGGACAGCTATGGCAGGAACTACCTGTTTGTTGGCTTAAAACATTTCTGGAATTGCTGGTTTGTGAAGCTAAAAAGATCAAGGTGGGTTGTAAGCATCATATGAAATCATGCTTTAACTTGTCACTACACACACATTTCCTTCATGAGAATTCTCATTCTGCTGGAGAGGGACCTTATACTGTGACCTTGGAGCTTTTATTTTCATCACAGACCTCAGTCAGAGAAGACGCCATTTTGTTTTATTTCAAATGAAAACAAGGCTGTTCAGTGTCATATTTTTGTGTACCTGTTGTGTGCCACTGAAAAATATAGAATCTTTCCACAAACAAATTTTGGGGCGTGAAAATTTGACGCGATACCGACTGCACATATATTGCTTGCAGCCTTGTTTTCGCCACCATTCAGAAGTAAGCCATAGAGGTTTGGAACAACATGAGGATGAGTAAATTATGACAGAATTTTCCTTTTGGGTGAACTACCCCTTTAAGTGACCTGCAAAAAAAGAAGGTGATTAAAAATGGTGAAAAAACATTTACAGTACTATTTTTCTGTCTTGCAAATTATGTTAAAAAACCCTCGTTTGACTTACCATTCTCAGCTGATTGGAATGTCATATCAGCTTTATATTCAGAGACAGACTGTTTCCTGCTCTGACACATTTAGCTTTTATACATCCTACAGAATATTACACCACAGCAGCATGTGTTTTTGTACTGTCACTGAAGAGAAATTCAAGGCAAGCTTTCTTGTCAGTATGTATGGCTGATGTAGCCTTTTCAGAATGACAGAACGAAGATATGTGCAAGTTGTGCATGTCTTTTCAGACGGTTTTATTGTGTGTTTATTATTTTCATGTCCTGAAATGAGTGCAGAGGTATACTTATGGATGCTCTCCGTAGGAATAGTGTTTCTCATTTGAGGGGGGTGGAGGGCTGTGGAAAGTGGGTAAAGAGAAACCTCAGTCACGGCTGACTTCACCTCATAAATATCCCCTTAAATGGCACCAAATGAATTTAGGCTACAGGTGTGGGAGTGTGTGTGTGCTGGCTCCATGTGCATGTGTGTTTGTATGTCTATGTTCTGGCTGTGCTATTAGAAATTAGTGCCCAGCTTAAGGGCATGACTTGTGTTTAAGGCAAATATGCAAATATGCATCATATTCACATGTGGATATGTAAATAAAACCTGTTAGGTAATTTACCTCCCATTCTGTAATAATCAGAAACACATACTTATCGTGTGTTATTTAACAAGCACATGCACATTTACACACTCACACACACTTTTTTATATCTCTTGTTAATCGTGGGTTAAATTTCTCTTCCAGAGGCTCCCTCCTCGGGGATGGCTAAGAATGGATACTTTTATCAAGAGATGGGTAAGTAAATGTTTGTAGGAGTTGGTTTGTGTGTGTTTTTTTATTTAGCACATAGCCGGGAGGAGAGGTGCGAAGGTCGAACCGTGAGTTAAACAGAGGAAGTAGGAAACTCCTTCCTGTAATATTTAAAGTGTGTCTTCATCTCAGACTTGCATGACAATTCAGATTGTATTATTGCTTAGGGCTGGGGAAAATATAGATTTTCTGATTACTCGCAGTCCTGATATCGATTCTTAAAATCAAAAGATCGATCTTTTACTGTGCTCATTATGTCGACAACCAGTCTGACAACCACTGGTTGATCTCGTTGACAGGCCAAAAGGAAAAGAAAGCAGAGAGAAATACTTTACAAATAATGAGAATCTTAAAGATCACTTTTTATTTCCTCAATTCGGTACCCGCGCGCTGTTTGAGTGATTGAAAAACGGTGCGGTAAAATGGTAAAAATACATGTAAACATTCTGTGAAAATTGGTGAGATATTCATGTAAACACAGTCAGTCATGTTTTAAGAACATAAACAGCAGATTTGTATCCAAAGCAGTTTTGCATCACTCTTGAAGTATAAATGCAGCTTAATAGACGTGTTGCTGTCTAGTATGTTGTTTATATTAATCAAACAAGAAAGAAAAAAAAGAAAGAGAGAAAACCACTCACTGCTCTTGGATGCATAACGTTAGAAGCATTAAAAAGTATTAATGTATTATAATTATTCAGTGAAGAGCAGTAATATAAGTAGTTGTATGTTACTTTCCATTACTATTTTCAATTACTTAATGCTTAATTAAATACTTGAAACTGCTGTAAAAAAAAAAAAAAAAAAAACTTTAAGTTTTGTTTTCTTAATTTGTATCATTAGACGCCAAGCATTGAACTTTCTGTAGCACCTACTGTATCTGTTTTTAGACAAAGAACTCCAGACAACATGAGTTTTGGAAAATTACATGTGATCTAGGAGCTTTTTAATAGCTTAATACAGTGCATGTCATTGAAGAGATGGCAGTCTATCCCTCACAGCCTTGTTTTTTAGTCCCGTCTAGAATTCAAAGAAGGCGCTACTGTTAATAAGGTCTATTATTTTGTTTTTTTCGCAAACTCTATAGCGCCACCACCAGTTCAAAAAAGCACTTTTCTTTTGTGCATATCTTTTGAACTGTTTGTCCTAGAGACAATTTTTTTTTCTTATTTCTCTCCTCCTGAAGATTCTAATAAAGCCCCTTACATGAAAACTCTGGCCAAACAATGTCTCAAAATAGTCTCCAGGCCGAGCCGCAAAAATAAATAAGGGATTTTTCTCCCCAATAGGAGTTTAAGGCACCACTATTAACCATACATAGGAAAATTATGAAATTAGGCACACTGATACAGGTGGATATGAATAGCCCCCCAGAGCAGATTTGGGGTCTCCAGGCCAAACTTTATAGCTCTACCACCAGCTCAAAAAATCACATTTCTTTTGATTCTAACTTTCGAACTGTTTAGTCTAGAAACAAAATCCTTACTTTTTTTTAATTCTTCCCATGGTGATTTTAATGCACCACTTACATTGGAACTCCACCTATTACAGTGGCAGCCATATTGGATTGTGAATTTTTTTTGCTACTCCTCTTGTAAAAAAAAATGTCTCGTATGATCTTCTGTCTGAGCCACACAAAAATACTGAACAGAATTTAGATTTTTTTTATGAATTTTTTTATTTGAATTGTTTTATTTTGACCTTTGTTAAAAAGTTACGCCAGTACAAAGCTGACAGTGGCAACCACTCTGGCTGTGTTGATTCTCTGATTGGTATGTCTCTTTGGCGGCTGTTTACCTTGTGGCAGCGTGGTGCAGTGGCTTGTGGGCTGAACTGTGGAACGGAAAGGCATAAGTTCGATCCTGTCCTGGGGTGACATAAGTTGTGTGGGTTTGCTTTGTACATCATATCCACTCTATCCTTTGTTTCATGCTTACAACGGTGCAGCTGGTGCCATTTCGGTGCTTAGCCCTGCATTGCTGTTTGAAGCATTTTGGTTGTTTTTGTTTGTTCTGTTGCTTGCAATTTGTTTCTTTGTACTTACTTTTTTAATGACTGTTTACATTTCTTGAATAATTACTTGAGAACTTAAAACAATGTTTAATCAAATTACTTATTGTTTAGTTGTGATATCAAAAGAGATGTAATTTCTGCTTTAAATTTTGCTGCATTAGGCTTCAATGCAGCAGAATTTGAGACACAAAATGTGTCTCTCTTGTGCCTGTAAACAGTCTATAAAATAAAATGATCATTTACCAGTGAAAGTAAAGCTTGTGGCATGTTGAGAATTCTCAAGTGTTCTCCTATCATGTCATCATGCCATTTCGAAAATCACTGTTTATGTCATCTATGTTTCTCGGCTCAATTAAAAGGGGCTCCTGTTTATAAGTTTGTAATTATAACAAAGTATGGGGGGATTTTCAATAAATTAGTTCATTTGTTCATGAAAAGGCTCTTAGAGAATCAAGCACTTATGAATACGATCAACTATGGTGCTTTGAGCTTGAAAAAGCAAATGAGTAAATGAAAAAAAAGGGAGCGCCGTCATAAGGAAGAGGAAAATCTTCTCACCTGCTGACTGTAGGTCCAGGGCTGGTGGAGTCAATGAGCACACACGTGGATTAACAGCCCTCTCTCCTCTCCAGCTTTACACAGAGAATAATAGAGGAAAGGATTAGTGAATAACTGAATAGATGAGGAGAAAGATATGGAACCGATAGCCACTCACATGCCACATTCAGCTCGAGAATGGAGAACAATAATGAGCTGCCATGTGTGAATAAATTCAGCCACACTCTGGCTACACAGTCACATCTGTGGAGTATTAAGCCCCTAGAACACTTCTTATTTAATAGAAAAATAGATAAATTAATGAAGCCTTGTTGGATTTAAATTGAGAAAACTTTATTTCTGTGGGAAAAAAAAAGAGGCAAAAAAGCAATTAATTTAAATGAATGGATTAGATGTTTATTAAATGTGTAAATTAGGCTAATTGTGGGTAGATGAGAGGACAGTGTAGGTATGTAAGAGGACCTAAACAAATAGGTCTAAATATACAATACCAAACATACAAAATGTGACATTTTAAAATGTTTATATTTGTATCAGTGAAGGTGTATATTTTGTTTATTCTAAATGCTGTGATCGGTTACCAGCATTTTTAATCAACTATGGCTTTTGTTGAGTTTGCTTAAATAGTCTTGTGGTGTCAAGTCAAGTTTTATTTTTATTCTGCATTATAAAGGTGACTGTGGCAAGGAAAATAACTAAGAACATAAAGGTGCAATATGTAACAATTTTCATGTAATATTCGCCTTTTTTTTAAAATAAGCCCTTCCTGGACTTCCTAGGTTGCCTATTAAAGCCTGTAGACTGATTTTCATGCGAAGGGAGCGGGTCGGTTTTGTTGGGAAAATCTAAAGGATGTGACATTTATGTGCACACCCGAGAGCCTTGCCTCAATGCTTCTCTTCCGCTATTCAACAGCGACAACAAACTGCAACACTAGGTAATCTTAGAGATGGAATCCAACAAACGGCTGGCTCCCAGCACTCCTACACAAACTCAGAGTAAACCGATCTTCTCTTTATACTAAAAGTCAGGTATACAGGATAAATTTAAGCAAATACACTTTTTTCTTGATCATAGTACAACATATGACATACAAAACATAAAATAGTGCAAAATAACAGTGCAGTGCAACAGTAAACTGTCTGGTATAGTTCGGTAGTATGTAGCTGTATGTGTGTAGCAGTATGCTATGTTAGCTGATAAGTAGTTTTAGTTTAGTGTCAAAGTTTTTAGTAAAACAATCATAATTGTGTAATTTTAATTATGCTACCTCATCTGTCAGCATGATGCCGGTGGATCACGTTCAGTCTCTTTGTATGTTACGTCATTGTTTTGGCTGATGCACGCTCGCTCGCTTCCCTATGGAGTGTGTAGGAGCACGAGTAACAGGTAGCTGGCTGCAGTTCACTTAACGGCCACAGGTGTCATTAATAACAAGGGTTTCTGAATCTTACATACTGCACCTTTAAGATGTTTTGGGAGAATTGTGGAAATACAAATATTACAAATTAGTGTTATAAATAGCAAGTTTCATCACAATATGATCTTATATCAAATCTCTTAGGCAGTGATCCAGTGTTTGCCGACACCTCAAAGTCTGCTGTTATGCGATTTTGATTCAATTTGATTCAGGGGATTCAGATATGAAAATATTTTATGTGCCTATTTTACACAATCAGTTACAAATGTATATAAGGTACTTCAGTTATTGAAAAAATTATACAGAAAAAAATAAATAATTAAATATATGTCACATACATGTAATCATCAATCGTTTAATGGACCTTATTCATGAAACACGAGCAGAAAACATTATGTAAATCATTCGTAAAGCCGTTCTGACATACATTTTTGGATCAAAACTTTGAATATAGTCGGTATGAAGAAAATTTAAACCTGCTCCCGACCATGTGTAAATCGTGCGTAAGACAACAGAACTTGACGTGTTCTTTCAGACAAATTGCCATGACTATATTTTGATAGAAGGGAAATTAAATAATGAAAAAAATTACTAATAATTAAATGAGTGAAATAAACCATAATTTGTTTTTTCATAAATTAGTAAAAAAAATAAATGAAAAAAAAATGAAAAAAAGCTTTGTTTTGTTTTTAAACCATAACCTATATTTATTTAGAAACATTTCTTTGCTGCTTGCATTTATTTTTTCAAAGTATAGTTTTTTCCCAACTCGTTTTTACAGCAGAAGTGCTGACATGCGGTGAAAAGTTCATGGAAAGACGCAGTTTGCGTTTGATTTTCTCAAAAAAATTAATGTCCACTAACATGACTGGTTGGGCAGTTTTTTTTAATTATTTGATATGAGCTCTGTAATTTAGGTTTTATAATTTAGTACAGGCGTTGGTAAATCGTTTTCAGTTGACAACTTATGGTCAATGCTAATGCTGTTAAACCCACAAATAAACACATCGCAGGTAGGTGCGTACACAATACCATGTTGAAAAAATAGATATCTTTTCAGTCAAAGATCTTCTTCAGGCATTCTGTTAATTTCTCTGAAGATTCTTCCAACTGCAAGTATCACTGTTACCATCATGATTTACCCAAAATGTTTCACAGATGATGCTGCCGTTGCACTTTGAACTGAACCAGAGAAGATTAGTATGTTGGACATCCTCCTCCGGCGTGAACTGAACATTTTTTACACTAATGTCAAACCATTTTTATTGACTTCTTGGAAGGTTTGATTCACAAAAGAGCCTCCGCTGATAGCAAAAACATGCGATGACAGTAAGTCCTCACTTTCTTTGAGATACTGATGTGCTTGCTAAATCAAAATGTTACGATGTGAATGCATTTCATTCATAAAAACTATTTAATTACTGTTATACATAGATGTTAAAAGCATTTACTTGTGAGTCTGATGCCTTCCTTATATGGCATTTTCATTTTCCTTATTATGGCAAGTACTTGTACTCATGATCGTAAAAATGCTCTGATACCATCTGACATACGACTGTCATTCCGTAAACATTCAGTGCACAAATTCACGTTATCTACTAGAGTGATTATTAAACCACAAAGAATGAGATAAATGTATATTTATTCTTACGAGCTCCTTGGCTCACACTCGCGCTCTCTGTTTGTAGCAGATGACTGCGAGCAGAGTGCTAATTCACTTCATAGTCATACAGACTATATATTTATTTTATTAAATAACAGCTGTTTGCATTTTAATAATCACTTTGAGTCACGTAGCGACCAGCTTTTTCGGACGTGAAAACTTACGTTAAAACATACAAAAACGGAAAAGGCTTCAAAATAAAAACTCCATTTAAATGGAAAAAAGTACCACAGAAATATATAATTACTGTATAGTTTAGTAATATTCACTGTAATACTACTACTACTACTACTACTACTACTACTACTAATAAATCAATAGTAATTGTATAATATTTAAACAATATCTCACACCTGTGATCCTCTGTTATACAGCACTTTATTTGACAAAAATAACTCCAATATTGTATTTTGGATTGTGCTGTGAGGTTCTGAATAAAACCACCTCATTTGATAAAAATAATACAATATTATGTTGAAAATGAATTGTTCTATTTTCATTTGATTAAAGTTTTAATTATATTAAATTATTTAGACTAAATTTTGATTATAAAATTTAAATAAACTGTTGATATGGATTTCAGAAAAAACAAAAAACCAACATGAATCAGTATTGGCGAGTACTAAAAAAGTATCGGAACTCGTTTTCCAAAAAAATGGTATGAGGACATCCCTAGTTAGCAGTAAATCTATGAGCCGGCTCTTTTTAGTGAATCAAAAAGACTTAGGAATCAGTTGGAGCTGTGTGAATTAATTGACTTACTCCAAATAAACCAAGAACTGTTACTGTGTTATGTGTACTTAAGGCGCATGAGACGCATGAGAGTTACTTACTGGTCGTTCATATGAAAACATGTAGTTTGAAATACAAATTTAGTTTTGTTGTAATAAGTGAATAATCTGAAAAATAATTCTAAATGGAAAATCTGGCAATTAAATATTTCATAAATAATAAAACAATTCAATTATTTAAAAAAGCAGTTCATTTTTAAACATGCTTACAGTATTGTTTATTTTTCTATCATGTCTGTAAAATCCACTTGTAAAATGCAATAAAATAAAATATAATGGCCGGTAAGAAATTTGACCGGCTGGTAAATTTTTTCACCTTGGCTGGAAGGCTAAAAATTTAATTTCAGACCCTGGCCATGTGTGTCATCATAAATGGTTCTTGAACAAGATTCTCTTCTGTGCTTGTCTACTCTATAGCCTCCATTTGTATGTTAATAATAATAATAATAATGATAAAATTATATAATATACATTTTATTTATTTTGTTTTATCCCCTTTTCTCCCCAATTTGGAATGCCCAATTCCCACTACTTTGTTCGTCCTCGTGGTGGCGCGGTTACTCACCTCAATCCGGGTGGCAGAGGAGAAGTCTCAGTTTCCTCCACTTCTGAGACAGTCAATCCGCGCATCTTATCACGTGGCTTGTGCATGACACCGCGGAGACTCACAGCATGTGGAGGCTCATGCTACTCTCCACGATCCACGCACCACACGTGCCCCATTGAGAGTGAGAACCACTACTCATGACCACGAGGATGTTACCCCATGTGACTCTACCCTCCCTAGCAACCGGGCCAATTTGGTTGCTTAGGAGACCTGGCTGGAGTCACTCAGCACACCCTGGATTCAAACTCGTGACTCCAGGGGTGGTAGTCAGCGTCAATACTCACTGAGTTATCCAGGCCCCATTATATTATATAATTAAAATGCTAATTATTAATCATTATAATAATAATAATAGCCTGTGGTGTTATGTTATATTGTTATATGTTATATTCTAAAATAATCTATGTATATGTAAAGGGGTTATAAGGGAAAGGAGGAGGCGAGAACCGGCTTGACAATATAAATAAAGTTTAATGATATACTTAAACAAATACACACAAACATAAACACATACAGGACAGCTGCCTGTAGTTCTCTCTCTCTCGAGAACTGCAGTCTCCAGTCGCCTTAATCCCTCGCTCGCCTCATCAGGCTGATTGGGGTCCGGGCGTGCGTCATTCTGGCCCCTCCCCGCCCTCCTCCACGCTACAGTATAATTGTGATATATATAATATCATAGTGGCTGGTTAAATTGGGCATTCACCCGACACTGTGGCTGGTGTGCAAAAAAGTTAATTTCATACCCTGCCCCCTTTTTACTAATGTTAGGAATTCACTAACATACACACGTTTTACTAACAAATCTGTGGAGTATGAAGCATTTGTGAATCCGGCAGAAAGTTTTCGGGAAGGTCCATTTTATGCGCAAATGACTTTGAATATACTGATTTATGAAAGTTTCATGAATTAGGCTCATTGACAGCTCATTGCCTTTTGGAATGAGGGAAACACTACAGTGACAATTTGTCATCTCTACAACAGTCAAGCAAGTCTTTCAATCCAAAATACGTACATACCCACAACCTGTTTCCGACAGGAGAGTATGTGCTATCCATGTTTTTCCTTGGCTGCAACTTTCACAGTTGTATTGAAAATTTCTGTTAAAGTTTACTGTGATAAATTTTAGGAAGGGTGTTGATGTAAAGATGTGAAAAGTCTTGTAATTGATGTGCAGGTGCTCTTCTCTTTACATTGTCAGTTGTGTCCAGAATGACATGGTTGAATTGCTCCATAGCACTTCAATTCAAATCTGTCGCATGCGCCACAATATCGAGGTGAGCACAATTTAATCGCACATGTGAGCCGCTCTGCGCTAACCTGTGTCACTTGAGCTCGCATTTCGAAGGAAGCCAGGTTGACGCGCTTGCACAGATAAAGCAGAGTGCAACTTCAGGCTTCAATCACACTGCGCACATCCGTGTCCCACATGAGAAGCATATTTAGTGAATATAAAGCGAGATGAATGCGTACAGACATGGCTGGCATTAGAGTGTCAATATAATGGTGCATATTAAAAAAATATAGATCGATGTTTACTCATTGTATCGATGACATCACATCGTTGGTTATTTAATCAATGCATCAATCCAGATCATTGGATTGTTACACCCCTATTACAAAAACAAATACTTTACAATGAAATGTTATGATATAATTATATAATAATTAGATAATTATATAATAGTAAAAAAATAATGACATTAAAACAGCATTTATAATAAATAGAGCAGTCAGAATTAATACGTTAATGCATGCGGTTAATTTGAAAAAATTTAACGTGTTAATATTTCTTAATATTGATTAACGCGTTTACCGTTAATACAGCATAAACACTGGTGTGAAGGGCAGAACCTTTGTAATGTTTCCACCTGGAGTCATTACACTGACGCACACGCCACAAACGGACACACACAATAGTGCCAGAGTCCTTCTACAAAGATGAGCTTACAAACTTAGCATAAAATAGCATAACATGGTGGTCCCATAGACATTCTATGGGCGGTACTGTCATAACACACTAGTTGACTGTTACGCTCTCTCCTATGATAGAGCAGCGGAAGTTGTTATCTCAGTAAATAAAATAATCTCTGACAGTGCTTCTTTGTCACTGTTAAAAAAAAACAAAAACAAGCCCATGTAAGGCGCATTTTAATTACCATAGAAGCAAACCAAATTTTAACTATCAGCAAAACGTGGTATGAGACATTTTTGTCTGCAAGCACTTTTCATGGTGAGTTCAAAGCGATGCACAAATCGTGAACACAGCTTCACGATTGCTGTAACAAAGCGGAGAACCACAGTCTACCAGCAGATTGTGGAGGATTTGAGTTTAAGAGATTTAATGCCGTTGCAATGAATATGCAACCTATGTGGGAAATAGTTATTCAATTAGTCAAACTCCCACTTAGACTTTGGGAAACTTTTAGTGCATGTCTATCTTTATACTGTGGAAGGCTTTGTTTGGAAAATGTTAATAAATTTTTTTAATAATTATGCGAGTAATTGCAATTAAAAAATTTAATCGACTGACAGCGCTAATGATAATTATAGAAGAATTAGAAACATGTTTTAAATGAAGTGTAGCATGTCACACTGCAGAACACTTATGTCAGCTACATATATTTGTATATATTGAAAAGTATGTGTAGATTGAGACTGTTTGTGTGTTTGTTTCTCCTCTTAGAGCAGAGGGAGCAAGAGGAACAGGATGAGGGGAGCGAGGAGCGAGAGGAGGGCCAGGACTCTCCCATCCCATTAGGAGATGACATACATCTCTACGGCAACCAGACACACCAAGGAGGAGCAGGTCAGTGAAAGTGTGTGTTGTGTGAGCGAGTTCTGGGTGGGATGGCAGTTAGACCCAGAGCTGTTGATTAGTTCTGGAGATGCTCAGGTTAGCAGGTCAGTTGTTGCCAAGGCAACAGTCTCAGGTGTGCTGTGATTATGTCTTTGCCCCCCCTACCAACCCACACACAGTGACAGGTCACATGTTGTCACTCAAAAAACACACAAAGTCCTCCACTTTGTGTCTTCAGTCTCTGCAAGAAAATGTAATCCAAGGTGACAATTGGAAAAAAGTGAAAACCTTAAACATCTCCATTTTAATTTACTCTGCTGTACGAAATGCATTCAAAGGGGCAAATAAGCCTGAGTTGCTTTTGAAACCACTGAGAAACATTCTCTAAAGTCTGTATGTAGGTTAAGGTAGTGGTGTTAATGGCCTTTGATTGAGGCTACATATCATGGAAAACTCATTTAAAGGTGCACTCAGTAACTTTTGCCTTTGTGTCATCTTTGACTTTCAATGACACCTAGCGGCTTGGATGCAGCATCATTTAAAATCAATAGTTTTCAGTTTCAGATGCCATTGTAGGAATGTAGTATTCACAGTCATGATTATTTAATCAATGAGTGAAAGTGTCAAATAACAGGATGGTTACTGAGATTAAGCGAGTAGTATTGTGATGGTCATGTGATTCTAACATGGCAGCCCCCATGAGGAGACCCTCTCCAAGTAGAATAAGACAGCTTTTATAAGGTTAATTATATGACTGATTTCCTACATACTATATTGCAAAATTACAATTCATGTCTTTAGGACGTACTAAAATGACTGAGTGCACCTTTACAGTAGAGTTGTATGTATTAAGTAAAAATATTTGTCACCACAGATGCAAAAACAATTCATTCACACATCTTTGTGTTATGTGGCCACTACCATTAATAAGGAATTCAGTTAACAGTGATTCTGCTTAATTCTGGTTCCGCTAATGATTCTTATACTAATTTTGAGGAAGAATGAATAGACAATGTTTTTGCATCTAAACCATTCTTACTGCATTCACTATCCTTTTTAAGGTATGAGGTTATTTTAGATTTCAACAGAACATGGTAACAAGTTAGATATATATTATATACAATTCTTGAAAAACAAAACAAAACTTTGTTATCTTTGTTATCTCACCTAAACCCATACTTTGGATTTAGGCCATGCCACACTTATCTATTTTCAATTAGGGTTACATTTAACTTATTATGAACTCATCAAAAACATTTGAATAATTTTTTTAAATAATTTTGTCATATTGTGATAATTTCAAAACAAAACCTTCCTTTTAAGGCATAAAAAATGGGCTTCCCTCAAAATCGCGGCACAGGCCACAAGACTTACCTATGTGACCTGTTTGAATTTGACTGAGAATTATCTACTTTAAAACAGCCCTGACATTCTAAACACCACTGACGAGAAAAAGAGACAACACTGTGCCATGCGCCAACATAAATTAGTACAAGGATTTTTAAACTACACATTACCACTTACTAAAATTTATTAGGGATGCACGATACATCGATGACAGATATATTATTGGCCCATAACAGGAAAATCGAAATATTATTATCGCGTCGATAATGGAATTATTGCCAATATTTTTTATGATAATTTGTTACCTTGACTGCCTGTGGCTTTTTTCCTTCAGACATGGACTCAGGCAACTGCAAGCGACAGTGCGCGTGCGCACACACAACGTGTCTGTGTGAGTGAGAGCCAAGCTCATGTCGCTATGTGGTGGCTATTTTAACATCCTGCACCTTGTTATGATGTTTTGTGCTTTTTTAAGTCATCTGCTGTAATTAAAGACCAGAGCATGTGAGCGAAGCGGATCGGTGTGACACTCTGCTCAATAACCCGCTTCATGCACGTGCGCTCTGCTCAACCGCTCACAGCCCAAGCGACTGCTCTGCTCAAGTACTGCTCACGCTCACCGGTAAAACAAGTTTGCTCAAATCCCGCTTTTGGCTAAAAAATTGTTCAGTTCTAATTACCTTTATTTACTTTAATCAAGTCATCAAACACGCCTCTACAAGTGATAAAACATATGTGCGGTGGCGTAGAAACTCGCATATGTGCAAATTTGCGCTTTCCAGATTAAACTGGATCTGAGTGACACAACCGACCCAGAAAAATAAAAAATGTTCAACTTTAAAGTTTATTCGAGTCGTTTATGGCAATAATGAAAACACGGACTGGCATCAGGAAATACAGGTAAAAGCGAAATTCATAATTGTTCTTCAGTCGTCTCCACGGAATGATTGTTGCTGTAGATTTCATACATTAATAGTTTATTGATTTAATGCTATCAGACTTTAGGTCTGTAAATTAAAATGAGCAATTTCTCATCCTGATTTTGTTTTTAGTTTTAAAGGGCGTAATACTTTATCCAGAAAAGGGCATTGAATGTTTTTCTCTTTTTCAGTATTGTTGCTTGATTAATATTCCCTACAATTTTAAATGTACAAATTGTATGCAGTCTAAAGGACTGTGGTTATTTATATAATAATTATTATATTAGTAAATACCATGTGCCCCCTTTGTTTTTCCTTGATATTGTTAAAGCAGCTTAAAGTGAATCTAGACTTTAAATACGTTAAAAGATCAGGTGTTGTGCATGCGCTCTTTATGTGTACAGCAGCGTTAAACCGTGGGTTTAACAAATACAAAATATATCTTGCATAAAGTGAGATTTTGTCCAATATACTGTATATATTAAATTAAATCATGTGTAATGATCCCAAAACAAATACAAATTATTTAATTCATGAATTACACTGCCTTCGTTTAATAACTTTTTTTTTTCTAATGTACAATCATTTATAACTTTATTCTCTGTGCATGAATGCAGCAAGCGATGTCGGAAGATGTTATCCACAACCACTAATCTAGAGTCAGTTTTTTACATTTCACTTATTGTTAAGGTGTGGATTTGGCTGTGGGAAACTGACCAGCAGTTATGTGCACTTTATCCTGGGCAGAAATCGAAAGCAACAGGTGGTAGATTAAGTGAGATAGTTCTTCTATGAAATTCTCTATGCGAGAGCGGAAATATTTACCAATCAAATGCTCAGTTATACAATGAAATCATGAAAGCAGAATGCTCTGACTGCAAATTAGGACACGCTGATCTGCAAGATCATACATGTGTATTAGTTTTGATGCGAGATTTTTATGAAGGCAATATGCTTTGCCAATATACAGCTGACGTTCGCAACCCCGCAGAACCGGACCTGCATCTAGCTGGTAGCTGCACTGACATGATCGAAAACAACAAGGTTCCTTACTGTCTACTTATCTATTAATGCTTGTGCGACCTTCTGGACATTTTTGTCTTTTTCATTTTTATTTTTTCGATCATTTTGGCTGTGCTAATCAACGGCATAAATTTTGCCAAAGGTGTATATTTTTGGGGGAATTTTGATATTTCAACCTCAGTTCCTACAATACATCTATAATACACTGTGTACACAAAATAGTTACACTCAGGACCTTCAGGACAAAAATTTCCCCATTTAAACCCATTAAAACTGCTATATTTGATCCCAGTGTCATTAAAGCATAAAATTATGAATTCTATGATATTATGCTTTCATTCTGAGCCCTGGCTTCAAAAGTTTATTTTTAATATTTTCCACCAGATGGTGACATTTTTCTCATGTTTAGCCTATGGAGCAAATACATGCTTTTTTCCTATTTTCTGTTTGCTGTATTATAGAGCACGCTGCAGGCCAATTGAATAAATGATACAGCTAAAATTGTGTGGGTGTGTTGGTATGGATGTCAGAGTGTGTTTTGTATGTGTGTATTGAGAAATGTGTGTGTGTGTGCGTGTGTGCGTGTGTGCGTGTGTGTGTGTGTAAAAAACAACAGTGGCATTATATAAGCTTTCCTCATTCTTTTTTCAATTAACATTTTTTATTGATTCATGGACATATAACAAAGAAAAAACACAACATATAAACACTGAATAACATTTAACATTTAACCCCCACTATTACCCCTCCCCAGTCACCAGCCCGACCCTGACCCCAACGAACACCCCTGTGGTCACAAATAAGAATACACACACACACACACACACACACATACAAAAAAAAGAAAACAAAGAAAACAAAAAAGAAAATATAATGATCATGTATAATTAAAACTAAACTACTCTCTCCACAGCCCCTCCCCGAGAGTCCCCCAAAAACACTAAGCACTTGCCCCATTTCCTATCAAACAAATTCTGATTGGCATCGCCAGCAGGTGGGTGTGTCTTTAAGACCAAGCCTGTATAATCTAGAGGGGGTCCAATAGAATCTATGTATGATCTTGAATTAAGGCGCACCCTTGCATCTCTAGATGCAGACTTGATATTTTTTAGAATCCTAGCACACACTTCCTCCTCCAATACCAAGTTTAAATCTTTCTCTAGAAAGGCTTTGCAATGGCAAAATAGGGGCAAGAACTTCCTGTTCAATACAAAACCAGAAAGGGGCTCTCTCAGGTGGAAGCAACCAATGAGCCAGATGTCTGAGACTGAATGCATAATAATAAAACAAAATCTTGTGTAGGCCTTGCCCACCTTTGTCAATCGGCCTATGTAATTTATTAAAATGTAATCTAGGGCGCTTACCATTCCAAATGTAGGACTTCGCTATGCTATCAAATTGCTTGAAATAAGAGAGGGGGACATCTACAGGGAGAGATTGTAGCAGGTAGTTACATTTTGGAATACAATTCATTTTAATAACATTAACCTCCCCAATCATAGATAATTGTAATGAAGCCCACCTGCCTACATCGCTCGAAAACCTTTTTATTAAGGGGTCAAATTAACTCTAACTAAATCAGACAAATTTGCTGGGAATAAAATGCCCAAATACTTAATGCTCTGTTTGGAAGGCCGTTACTGGGCAGTATGCTGTCAGAGCCAAAGCTTCAAAATTAGACCAACTGACTCTGTATCCTGAGAACTTAGAAAAGGAATTAATAATTCTATGGAGGCAAGGCATAGATCTAATGGGTTCGGAGACAAATAATAAAATATCATCTGCATAAAGAAAAAGCTTATATGCCACACCTCCCGCCACCACCCCTTGAAAATCATCTTCCCTACTTATCGTGGCTGCTAATGGTTACAGGGCAAGACAGGACAATAATGGGGAAATAGGGCAATCCTGCTGGGTGCCCCTATCCAGAGTAAAATAATATGAAATTAATCCATTTGTTTGTACCGCCGCTACCGGGTGTCTATAAAGTAACTTAATCCATCCAATAAAAGTATTCCCGAACCCGTATATTTCCAGAATCTTAAAAAAGATAATCCCATTCTACCATATCAAACACCTTTTCGGTGTCAAGTAAGATGGCCGCGACCGGAGTCTGATCATTCGTAACTTTGTTATGTCATAACTTTACTGAATCGGTTAGACAGAATTTTTGACAATATTTTTACGTCTAGCTGGATCAGGGAAATTGGATGGTAACTCTTACACTCGCTTGGATCTTTGTCCTTTTGAAGAATCAGGCTGGTCCGGGCTTGAGTCATGGTTGGCGGAAGCTTTCCATTCTTTAATGATTCCGTATAAATTTCTAACAAAAGTGGAGCCAATTCTGTAGCATAAGATCTAAAAAATTCAGTGGCAAAGCCATCTGGCCCCGGAGCCTTGCCTGTAGGCAAGGCCTTAATTACCTCGCCAAGCTCCTCCTAGGTTATCTCAGAATCAAGATAATTTTTTTGCTCAGTCGTCAGTTTAGGGAGTTCTAATGGTTCCACAAAGTTTATAATGTCTTCATCAGTAGACGAAGACATGGAACTATAGAGATCAAGATAGAATTCTTTAAAAGCATTATTAATATCAATGGCTGAGGTAAATATTTCATCACCAGCAGATTTCAGGGAATAGTAGAAAAAGACTCTCTCTGCTTTATATATCTAGCCAAAAGCTTCCCTGCTTTGTCCCCCCCCCCCCTTGACTGTCTTTGACTGTCAAAGCTCCACCTTCCGTGACAAAATAGTATTATATCTGTATTTCAATTGGGTGAGTTCTCTGAGGCCATCAGATGACATTCGGTGCTTCAGCTCTGCCTCGGCACTTTTAATATTCCCTTCCAACTCCACGAGTTCTTGTGCTTTGGATTTTTTGGTGAATGAGGCATACTGTATGATCAGACCCTTAAGAACCGCCTTAAGTGCCTCACAAGCCACGCCCACAGAGGATACTGAGGACCAGTTGGTCTCCATATAGACATTGATTTCATCCTTTAGCATTTGTTGGAATTCAGGATTTTGAAAAAGGGATACATTAAAGAGCCAGCTGTATGATTTCTTTTCCTCCGTATGTGGCAACACCTCTAAACTCACCAGGGCATGATCTGAGACTAAAATGTTTCCAATTGAACAATCAACAACAGATGAAATGAGGGACTTAGATATAAAAAAAATTATCTATTCTAGAATAAATCTTATGGACTGATGAAAAAAATGTATAGTCCCTACCAGATGGGTTCAAAAGTCTCCAAATATCTGTAAGACCAAGATTTTTACACATCCTGTGAAGCGTCACTGTTGCTCTAGGGGGCTTACACACTTTTGCTTCACTATGATCAAGGACTGAGTCCATCAAAAGATTAAATTCTCCTCCCAATATTATATCATGAGGGGTGCCAGCGGCTTGCAACATCCCTATAAGAGCTATAAAAAAGCCCTGATCATCAGCGTTAAGTGCGTAAATATTAGCCAAAATCAACCTTTGCCCCTGAATTTCTGCTAAAACAATAATGACTCTTCCTAATTTATCTTTAATCTGTTTGAGACATTTGAATTGTAGATGATTACTTATCAATGTAATGACTCCCCTGCTTTTACTTGAGCCAGCACTAAGGAAAACATGTCCACCCCATATCTTCCCAAATTTTTCAGCTTCCTGCGGGGAAAGATGTGTTTCTTGAAGAAACACTATATAATTTTTCTTACGTTTAAGTAAAGAAATAACCTTCCTTCTTTTTATGGCGTGCCCCAACCCATTCACATTCCACGTGGAGAGAGACAATCCACTCATATTAACATTTGACATTTTGACATATTAGAAAAAAATAGATTGTGTGTCAAAAATAAACCAGCACAAAAAGAAACAAAGAAGGCGCTCAGTTTCCTCGGACAGTCAAGTGAATGTTCAGTGAGTCAGGCCCACTCGGCTGCATAGAGAGTATCACACAATGACCTACTCATTCCATTGACTTTATGAAGGACATCGCTTGCTGTAGGCATGTAAATATTTTGCAGCCACCCTTAGTATCTATTCTCATTTTGGCCGGGAACATCAGTGCAAAAGTGACCTTCCATTAATGTAAGAGTTTCTTGCATTCCTCGAATCGATCACGTTTCTCTCTTGTCGAATTCGCAAAGTCTGGGAACAAGAAAATGTTGTGGTTCTTCCAAGAAAGCCTTCCTTTACTCCTCGCCTTGCGTAACACAAGATCTTTCGGATGATCTCCGAAATTTGGCCAGAATTGATTGGGGCCTGTCTCGCTCCATGGATCTCCGAGCCGGAACTCTGTGAGCTCGCTCGATTTCCAGCTTATGGCCTGTTATGTCGAGCAGACTTGGGAAGAGCCCGTCTAGGAATTTTACCATATCTCGGCCTTCTTGGTCCTCAGGAATTCCAACAATTCTGAAGTTGTTTTGCCGGTTATGATTCTCAAGGTCTTCCAACTTTTCCTAGTTACGTTCCAAGTCTGTCTTGGTCGCTAGCAGATTAGCAGCTAATTCCCTCTCCGATGACTCCAGATAATCGATCCGTTTCTCCAAGTCAGCAACGACCTTCGCCAGCATTGCCGACATGTTCAATAGTTGACGCTGAATCTCTTCACCGCACTGTCCAAATTGAGTCCCAGGTTTTCGGCCTGTTGCTCAGGGGCTTCAGCTTGAGCACATAAGTGTCTTTTAATGTCTCCAGAGCCGAGGATTTTGAATTCTTTGATATATTGTCTTCCTAGAACAGTCAAGAATCAGAGTGTATCGAAAACTAGCAAAGTGTGCAGAGCATGCCGTTCACACGTCTGAACCTTGCATGGCGCCACGTGACTTGATTTCCTCATTCTTAACTTTGATATATACTTTGCATTTATTTAGGCAAAGAGAGAGTACGCAAGTTGATAGGCTACCAGATTACACAATTACACAAGCATGCGGATGTGCTGCTGCACGGTTAGAAAAAACACAAGACATACTGCACAATAAACATAAAAACAATCCTCCAACCAAGCAGATCTACCGCATGTGCAACGAGTGTATGCTTGTTAGGTGTTCTCGGACTGCTTGTCCGAATGGCATAACCCTAAAAAACGATGTAAATCTCTATGTGTGCCTAGGCCTGTTTGGCCAAAAGGCTTAAACGGCTAGTCACCTGACTCATAATGTGAATCTGGACCAGGAAAGCCCAGAGTTTATTTAACTTGTGACTTAACCTAGCTATGTGTGGATTTATTTAAACTATGATAGCTATGTGTGCCAGTGCTTGATTTGGCTATGGCATACCTTGATAAAGACGCACTTCTATGTGTCATGGCAAAAAGCAGGCCTTACTGTGCAAACTGATAGAAGAAAAACCCCAGCAACCACATGAGCAAATAGCATTTTCAGAGAAAACTCTCGCAGCACTCTACAGTGAAACTAGCTTACTTGAAAACTGAGCAAATTTAAATGTTAGGCAAAGAGAGAAAAACAGGTGATGTGACAGATCTGCTGTTACTAGGGTTGCTTGCTGTAAGTGCTTCTGTTGAAAGTGAAAACAGCTTCAGTAATACCAGTTGACAGGTGGCCCACAAGCAGAAAAGGAAAGGTTCTCTTTCGGTTTACTCACATACAGTTAGTTCTCTTTTAAAATTCTCTTTTCTGCATGAGTGACTCCTGCTGTGCATTTGGTGAGTTCATATTAGGATGAGTGGGGTTTGTTCACACGTTGTCTCATCCGGTCTGATTTTCTGTCATCCTCAGTGCACAAGCCGTCAGCACTTGTCTAGATTAAAACCAAATTCTACTCTTCTGACATACTGCTGGGAATCTGAACTGTGTAGGATGTGTGTGTGTGTGTTTGTGAATATGTATAAACCAAAGCCTACAAACATTTCGTTTTATGTAATAATTCCCTTGATTTCTGCAGTTTGCCTGACCAAACACCCAGCCACATCATTTAGGAGGCTGCTAGGCATTTAATGGAGTTGCAAACAAAGATTGTGGAGTAGCCTGCTAATTTGATAAATTAAGCCAGAATATGTAAGCACAGTGTACATCTCTGTCAGTGCTCTTTGCTTCTGGATTTTCTCTGTTATATGTATATGTTTTACCTTTATTCTGATATTAGTTCTCCTTCATTCAGTAGGATTAGATGGTGAACTTGTGAAGTGCTGGTTGATTGCTGGAGGTGAGACTGGGATGTGTGTTCTCCAAGGAGGCAAGGGATGCAGTAATTCTTCAAAACATTTATGATGAGAAAATAATCAACACTTCAAATTAAAAAACAAAACAATTATGGGTAAAACAGACTGCAGCTGCCACGGGAGGAGAAGGGATTGGCTTGGGGCGTATATGGAAAACAGCGCTCGTTCCCATCTGACAGGGATATATCGTTCACAAGGTGGAAACATTTGCGGAACGACGATTTGAAAAAGACGTCGCAAACGGCTCTTTTATGTTCTTTATGTATTGTACACAATAAAACACAAACACAAAGCTATAGCATTACAGATGCGCAAGTGATAAAGGATACTCAATTTGTCCGAGCACAAGCAGGGAGGTAGAAATAATCCACTCACTGTAAAGTTGTGTAAACACACACATGCTACACATGTACACACACAAACAGACAGACATGTATGATGCAACACACAAGCAAACCTGTATATTCACACCGAAAAGAAACAACAAGCATTCAGATACACAATGGTTTTACTATCGAAGCTGTTTGCAAATGTGTTTTCAGGAATGTTTCTAGTTCATTAGTATTCTTTTTCTGTCTTTCACACCAACACAAACACAGGAAAACAAGCATACTGTACACATACATGCCACACACAGCTAAGAAAGTTATAGTTAGCAGACACACACGCACACACACACATACCTGAAGATACTACTACAGCATATTTGAGATAAGAAAGTTAAGTTGCATTTTTAGAAATGCATTGGATCTCTTTAGCCAAGTTGCTGTCTTTGTCATATTGCTGTAATTCTTTTATCATTTACAGTCAATATTAAAGTACTAAAAGAGCTATTAGTGTCACATTTGTTTTTTTCACAGGTTTGATTGGTTTTAGAAAGTAACTTCAAAGTAAGTTGATTTATAATCTGATTACTTTCCCCATGAAGTAATTGTTAAAGTAATCTGAATACAATTATATAGAAGTAATTAGTAGTGAATTACTTTTTGAAAGTAACTTGCCTACACATACCTAAAAGTGTAACAAAAATGTGTGGAGGGTTACTGCAAAATACAGGCAAAGGTAAGATGAGAGGGGGCAGTGCCTCAACCTTATGATGGGATGTTTACTGTCAAATAAGGCTGGTCGATTTTTTTGATTATATCGATTAATTCGAATTTACGTTTTCACACTTTATTTTTGTATTTTTTTTTATTGAGGAATCGAGGAATGTGATTTCAATCTTAATTTAATCAATTGTGCAGCCTTATTGGATACCCTACCAATGTCTTAGAGGTCAAAGTCCACAGGTTTCACAGCGTTTTATTTTTTCCTTTTTCCATATCCATATTTTGTCCGTAACACAAGTTCATTTCCCGTTCTAAACTGGAAAGATACTTGTCAGATTTCTGAACTCTATCTGCTAGGTTTATGATTATACTTGTAAATTGTTTAATATCAAAGAGTACTTTCTAGATAAACTTGTTAATCTCTAGATATTGAGTTCATGATAACTTTCATGATAACTTGGTTTAGATTAAAATTAATACCTACATACTCAAAATACAATGGCTATTGTTCATCCCCACATTGTATTACAGGCATAATTTTGGTCTCTTTTGAAAGGAGATAATTGGAGGTTTGTTTTTAAAAAGTAAAAATCAATAAAAGTCATGCAAACTTTTTTTTAGAAAAGCACACAATTATTGTAAAATGATCTTTTTTTTTTTCTTCATAAATATTTATATTAAATAATATATGACACTGACCTTGTTGATGCATGGAAACATAATGGAGCGAAGCCACAAGTCTGATAATGTTCTATTTCAAATTTGAGGATGATAACTTTAAAACTCTTAGTTATATGCATCATTTCCAAGACCATGTCTTGTGATTCTGGCCACAAATAGCTTTAGCCCTGAGCATTAGCGCCTAAATACAGAATAGTAAACATTATAAATTAAACGTTATATTGTGCATATATTTTACTTCCAATCATAATCGAGTTGTTATAGTAGTGTGTTTTAATAATCTCATGTGGATTCTAATCATATGATGAGGCAGAAAGCAGATAATTGTCAGGTGAAGGTGATAGCAGGTGTACAGCTCTTCTGCAATTACAGCAACAGAACTGTCAATAATCATATACAAATACCAGAGACTGCATGGAAATAATAGACAAACCATACATTTTTGTAATCTTCTATTTATTTACAATAAGTATCAGCAGTCAACTGATTTGTTTTATGCTTGATATGTAATTTATCCTACTATGGTATGGGATGGGGAAGTCCCTGTCATGTAGGCACTGAGGTATGCATGATGTCATAACTTCCTCTTTATCTTGATTATATTTGGACAGAGAAATGAACTTGTGCGCCTTCTAGCTTCGTGGATGTTTGGAAATCAACTTATGAAAGAATTACAGCATGTCAGTGGATCATATTGCATAATTTAGTGGAAAATGGACATAAATAATCATTCTTTATGAAGTAAATATGAGAATATATCAAAATTTCTGTAAATGTGCACACTGTTGGACTAAATGTTCTATTGGATGTTCTCTGAAGCCTGCTAAGGACAACTTATATGGAGATTACATCATTGTATAGGTACATGCGTCTTTATAACGTTTCATTTTCATATCTCTCGCATTTTGATATGTTGACATAAATTAAGAAATTATTCAGGCAGTAACATTTCTATTATGTAACACTGGCTAAATATCAAAGCTGAAGTATTAAACCTTTCTTATGATGTGTAGTTTGTCACAATTAAATAAGAATCGTAAGATCGAATGAAGGAAATAAATCAATTTTAGGTTCAATGTGAACTTGTTTAGGTTCAGTGTGAACTTGTTTAGGTTGTATACACATGCATAGGTTATAAAGTGAACCTGCAGAGTTGCGTTCACAATGCATGTTAAGCGCAAACTGCTACGTTGAAATAAAGTGAACTAAACTTCAAGCACCTCCTGAGATTGTCTGAAGTCATTTGCAGCATTCTCAGACTACACTATTATTGCAAACATTTTTCAGATGACTGAAACAGAAAAGAAAGAGAACTCTTTAAATGCGCATGTTTACACGCTCCAGCTGCATGCCTCTGAAAAAGCAGAGCATTAAAAATGCTCATCAATGACTTTTGTTTTCTCCTTTCTTCAAGTGTGTCTAACAGCATTTCTGATCATGCGTCACTCCGAGACGACTTACAGTTAGCCCGCCACAGTGCCGGGTAGATGAGCAAAATTACCCGCCATGCGCAAGATATAGGCTACCTGCATTTGGCGGATGCTAATTTCATACCCGGTGCTACTATTTGTGAGGGAGGAGGCTCAGGCAAAGGGTTAGGGTCCATGAGCAGAGTTTTAATGAAGGGAAAATCCAAACACAAGGTAAGTTGAACAGGCAGGGTCAAAACCGTAGAGGCAACAATGCAGTCAAACAAACCCAAAACAGTAAGCAAGGCGAGTAATCCTGAGAAACAGGCAAAAAGACAAACTAACCGGAGAGACTAGAAGATAGAGCGCTCAGAATTGCAATACAGAGATTAACAAGACTTCACAAGGAGCACTGAGCATGTTTGCTGAATATATACACAGCACAAATTAGGCACAGGTGCAGCCCATCTGTGCCTAATTCAGTCCATTTCACAATTCAGGTGATGGAGGCTTCTGTTGAGTGGCGGAATTGATAGGGGAAGATGTGGTCTGAGTGGGCATGACACTATTTAATATATTTGGCGACTTACCAACTCCATGGTTTTGTAATTTCCAAATATTGTCGACCATCGTCTGTCAATGAGTGTCGCAATCTGCATCTGGATATTTGTCAGATATCGGGGATATCCGATTACATCGTCCTATCGCCCAGCTTTAACTTACATTGGCTAAGAAGTATTTTGCAGTTTTCTTAATTCATACTATTATTTCTGAACATTTGGGATATTTAAAATAAATTAAATTAAATTAATTTTACATTACATTATGTTGACAACTTCCTGTGTGGTGCACTTAGATTTGTTTGTTTTTTTTGTGCGTTTTTCTTTCACACCTATGTTTTCTATAATGAATAGAACTTTGATTTCTGTAACCAGGTTGCCTTGCATTCTAATAAAAAAACATGTTATTTGAATCATGTTGAAGTTACTTATTATTTGACTACATGTAAAAGGTAAAAAAAAATTTGTTATATCGGCCTGATTGGCTTGAACTAGGGTTGCTCCAATACCAAAATTTTGGCTTCGGTATGATACCAGCCCTGGTACATCGGTATTGATACTAAATCGATATTATAATCAACAAATAAAAAGCCTCAGATTTTTTATGAAATTACACAGAAAAGTACTTAATTAAAAGAACTGCATAAAGTCTTACAGATACAAATTGTGTGTTTTCTGTAAAAAAAATTCTGGATTCCATGTTAAATGTTTTAATTAAATGTTATGATCAAATGGTGTTTAATAAAATTGATACATACAGTTTTAATCAAATATAAATATAATCTCTTTTTTTTTTTTTTTTTTTTACACAAAATTGCAATTTTATTTTTGGTAAAATAAAATGTTGCACAACAGAGCTTCACAGTATTAACGAAAAAATATGATTACCTGTGGCACAAAGCTGCTTGCATTTGTGATATTGCTTACAGATAATAATACTAATAATACAACCATTTAATACTGCATAATTGTTATTATGAGTATTAATGCTACTTTTTGAATATTGCATTTTTATACAGTAGAAACTATTTTTCCGTCTTCAGTTTTACGCATCCATTTGAATAGAGCTTTCATGTTGGCGGGACTTTTATTTTGACATACCTTTGAGTTCTTCCTGTTTTTATGGGTTAGTTATATGAAGCTTCCCATTAATGCTGGGATACTCCCATCACGAAATCTCTGAGCTGCACCCGAGGAGTTCATGTGTTAACAGCTGTTTATACTCTAAACACACTACATAAAAATTAAGCACCAGCAGTGTGTGTTGAGTTTGCGTGTGTGTGCACATGCTTGTGCCTGTGTGTGTGTGTGTGTGTGTGTGTGTGTGTGTGTGTGTGTGTGTGTGTGTGTGTGTATGTGTGTGAATCGTATGACAGAGCAGAGCTGAACTGAATGGATTGCTTGAAAAAGCTCGGAAATGGATAGACTAATTACAGATTAAACAACTCGCCCACTTGGACATCAATACTCTTACAGTCTTGTCCAAAATGACTTGAAACAGGAATTGGTCTGTGAGTGAGATGGTTTTTAATGACCATTTAACTTTGTTAAACAAAACCTAGCGCACACTACACGACTCAAGCTTGTCTGAGTTGGCGTCTGGTCTACGATTAGAAATCCCAGATCGCATGACTGATGGTTGTGTAGTGTGTGCACTCTTGTTACAACGGATATCAAACCTGTTTGAAATCTGGCCAATGAGTCATCTGGTGTGCGCACTGTCCTACTGAATGAGAGACAGACAGTGAGCAACAGGCAATTAAATATAGAGAGAGCGCACAAAGGAGAGCAAGGCATTGAGAATCAAGAGAGACATTTAAAAAAAAAAACTCAAATATAACTTCACCCACATCTTCCGAACCAATGTGTCATCATTATTTTCAGCTGTTTTTTCTGTTCTGTGCAAATCAGTGAATAATGGGCACAAGCCCTTCTTTTATGTTGTTAGTGGGCATGTTATCACAAATTAACCATCCTGATGCTATGTATGTGAGTTTGTGAATACATTTGGGGATTGTAGTTTCAGTCGGGGATGAATGGTCTTGTAGATCAGGGTTTCTCTAACTTTTTTGAACCAAGGACCCCTTTCATAACCCCAAATTCTTCGTGGACCCCTGACCCCACGTAACATCACAACAAATATGATATTATTTACTAAAAGTATAAAAATGACCTCAGTAATGAGTTCCAATAAGTTTTAATACATATGAAGCTTGCAGAACGGCCAAGCACTGCTGTCCTGATGTGTAATGCTTCTGTGTGCAAAGTGTTTCAATGACATAACATTTACATTTTAGCACCATACTGTTCTGAAGAAAAAAACGAAACAGTTGAGGATTGATTAATTTGTTTTTATTCATATAAACTATAATCACAGCACAATATTCCTAATTAAACAGTAATAACACAATAAAAATGTAATCATTATTCTTTTTGTCAAATTATTGTTTCGATGTTAACTACCACTTTTTGATTTTAGGCAAATAAAAGGAAGAAAAGGAGAATAAAAATTATCACTAGGATTTCTACATTATAAAGGCTCTCCCTTCTGATCAGAAGTGAACGGGACATGATTTATATTTATATAAATGACAGTTATACTGAAGTGGAAAATAATATATACTATATAAATACAATAAAATGAATTAATATTGAACACCACTATTTGACAGATGGTATGTTTAAAGTAAGGGTCACTGTTATTGGAAATATATTATTGCATTTGACGTGAAGCTGGATCATCAATTATTATTATTCTAACTTATAATATGACAGTAGCATTCTTTATCTAGTATAAGTGTATACACTCAGAAACAGGGACCTTGCTAATCCAGTGCTGGTCAGCTGTGGCTTGTGAATATTCACGCATATTGTGGTCGATACAACTTGGAATACACATCGTTAAACCCCTTCTCTTTTTGACTGGATGAAGTAACAGCTCCGTGTCTCAATGTATGATGGATATTGTCCAATGTCATCCACAGAAACTCCTGTAGATAACACGTGTAAAAAGAGTCATCTTGAAGTGAGATTCATTCACCAATAAGAGAAATCGCTGCGGCTGTTACCATGGAAATAAGTGGATTTCCTTTCTTATGATGTGTAGTTTGTCACAATTAAATAAGAATCGTAAGATCGAATGAAGGAGATAAATCAATTTTAGGTTCAATGTGAACTTGTTTAGGTTCAGTGTGAACTTGTTTAGGTTGTATACACATGCATAGGCTATAAAGTGAACCTGCAGAGTTGCGTTCACAATGCATGTTAAGCGCAAACTGCTACGTTGAAATAAAGTGAACTAAACTTCAAGCACCTCCTGAGATTGTCTGAAGTCATTTGCAGCATTCTCAGACTACACTATTATTGCAAACAGTTTTCAGATGACTGAAACAGAAAAGAAAGAGAACTCTTTAAATGCGCATGTTTACACGCTCCAGCTGCATGCCTCTGAAAAAGCAGAGCATTAAAAATGCTCATCAATGACTTTTGTTTTCTCCTTTCGGATTTCCTCAATTTGCGTTCCAGAATCAAAAACTTTTAAATATAGGCTGTTTGAATAAATTGTTCTTAACTTCTGTTATGTTGTATTTTTATACTAGTCAATAGCTTTAGATTGAGTAGTTTTTTATTGCGTTTTGATTACAAATCAGGGATTTCCCACGGACCCCCTGGCTATTTGAAAAGGACCCCCGGGGGTCCACGGACCTCAGTTTGAGAAACGCTGTTGTAGATGATACACCCAGTCTGCGATCAGTTGTGTAGTGTGCGCACCAACAGGACAGACAATAAAAGACTGCAAGTCATTTGCGCTTGGCTTGAGAGGGGCACCTCCATGCCTGCATTGTTCATTATACCTGTGGTAGGTGTGGGCAATATAAAAAACATTTTTGCTTGATATTTCACGATATACACATTTTCATGAAGCGTGATTCATACATTTCAGAGTAAAAATTATAAACTGATTTAAAGATGTCAGAAATAATGGTAAGCCTGTCATGTCCATTGCAATGAAACAACTTTATTTATAAATAACTAATTATTAAAAATAATATTTTATATACTCAAAATAGTTTTTCATGCAAAAATAAGGCTTCTCTATTTTTAGGTGTACATAAGCATTTGTTTGGTTCTAAAGCAAACACTTCCATCACAAATGTATTTAGCCTTCCATTGGATAATGGAAATCTTGTTTGCAATTATATATACATTACTGTGCAAAAGTCTTAGACACATGAGATTTAAAAAAAAACATTTGTCTTAAAATAGTTGTTTATGTCTTCAGCTTTAGTGTGTCATTAGGAAATATAAATTTTAAACTCCCAAATATTCCTGCAACAGATGGCAGAGCCACCCCACCGAACATCGAGTCAGTCTGGGATTACATGAGGAGACCGAAGCAATTGAGACAGCCTAAATAGATAGAAGAACTATGGCGAATTCTCCAAGAAGCTTGGAACATCCTATCTGCCAACAACCAAGAAAAACTGTGTCCAGGTGACCTAGGAGAATTGGTGCTGTTTTAAAGGCAAAGTTGGTCACACCAAATATTAATTTAGCTTTTTTATGTTTACTGGATTTGTATGACATTAATTGATAAATGAAAACTATTTATGGCATTAGTTTTGAAGACATCCTTACTATGCAACATTTTTCACAAGTGCCTAAAACTTTTGCACAGTACTGTAAATGCACAGTTGACAAAGATATTATTTAATAATTCCTGAGGTAATTTACTCTAAAAGTTGTAATAGAATGATAGCCTCTGATTGGAATGCATATTCCCTTCGTCGTGGTGGCATTTTGCATAACCATGATAGAAATGATACTCAAAAAATTCTACCGGTTGATGGATTTTTACTGGTAGTTCGAATTAACCGGTATATAACGTCCACCCTGTGGTGTTTACAATTTTTAACTAATGGTCTGAAAAGAAGGTGACTAATAATGATAATAGATAGTTAGTAGTAAAAAAACAAACAAACAAACAAAAAAAAAAAACATAAAGACAAGATTCACAAAACATTCTTGTTATTGTATTATTGTAGTTATTATTTTAAAAGCAATACTTAATGAGACTTTGATGTGACTTGGTTTTAATAAATAGTATGGTAGGATAAACATATACAAATTTTATATTATAAATTGCTAGTTGATAATTCCAAGTGTAAGATTACTGGGTAAACTGTGTAAACATCAAATGGAACATGAATTTACATTAAAATGATAACCCAGACGCAGAGAGGGGGATTTGCGTCTTCATTTCAGAAGTCGACCACACACTGGGGTGAGAAAATGTCAGAGTATTTCTAGCCTCCGGCAAATCATTGATGCTCGTTTGATTGGATGTGTTTTTGATAACTGGCTAATTGATAAATTCCCTTTGGATTAGGGTTCGTATTATTGTAGTTAGAGTTCAGATATTGCAGTCATTTACAATATCTTGTGATAATACAGTGGCTTTGAGTTTCATACCCAGTGACTCACAGAGCTTAAATTAGATGGTTAAATGTTTTCAACATGATTTGACCTCTCATAGCATTAAAAATATATTGTGTGTTTGAATAAATTGTAAACATTTCTAAATGTAAATGACAAAGAGAGATGTAATGTGACAGAAAGACTTTATAAAAGCATCAGTTTCAAATGGGGACTAAGCCATTAAAAGGTTTGAGAGGTTATGTAAACTTATTAATTGAACACATAGTCTTACCTCTCATTAAAACTCAACGTTGTGCTTTTAAAGTGCAGCTTTTATTCTCAGTTTTCCTCTTTTAATCCCAAACGCATCCGAGGGGCTGTTTAATCTTGGAGCAAAGGCAGTGGAGGAGTCAGCCGCAGGTTGTGGTAATCCTGCCTGAATATCTCTTTCCAGGAGCAGGACTTCTTTCGGGACACGTGCACAGGACTGAGGGATCTCTATTTGATAAAGGCTGTCTGCTTTAGATAATCTCTATATGGAGGACAACTTAGCATGCAGCCATCATGTGAGGGGTTCAACCTGAGGACAATGCTAAACATAAATTACACAAATAGAGGACAAACAGGGACACAGCAACACATGTGCACACATGTGCTGCTTCTGCTCCTCAGAGTTTGGACGCTGCTTGCCATTCATGAAGTATGTTGTGCTGTATTTGGTGGTTAGTCATAAACACTTGTGTTGTGGGGGTGATACTTTGTTTTGTTTTCAGGGACTGAACTAATTTCATTGTAGATATTTAAGAGAACCTGTTATGTTGCTTAGAAGGTGACTGTAGGGGCTCTCTGATGCAGGTGGCTTTGATGTTCACTGTTAGAGTCTTTTTTTTTCCAAACACTTTCACAAAATCAGAGCGTTCTCACAGAAACTATGTGTTCTCTTCTTAAAAACTCTAAAAGCTGGTTTATGATGCTTGTTGTTTTGGCACACAGTGGTATTCACTCCCTCAGGCATTTCTCTCTCTCTCTCTTTCCTACAGAATCCGATGTCCATGGCTCTGTTCTGCTTAACACGTCTCGAAAGGTGAGAATTTTTTATTACATCCACATGCCAAACAGTTATTCTAAAATCAGATATTAGAAAATGTATAGTTCTCTACAATCTGATTACATGAGCCAAGTCGGGAAATAGCCAATAAATGCACACCTGTGACCGCACCGCCATTGAATTCTGTGTTGATTCATCAAGTCCTCATATGTACAATATCACATACACTACCAGTCAAAGGTTTGGACACACTTGACTGAATTTATGTTTGACATGACTTTAAAAGACTTTTTGTCTAAAGACTTATGTATAAATTATTAGGCCTAATTTGTCATTGTAATTATTATTATTTTTATTTTTTTAAATGGATGAGTTGGATCATATAATGAAGGAAAAGCAGCCAAAAAGTTCCCACTTGTTTAATATTGATTAAAAAGCATCCCAGGTGACACCTCTTGAAGTTTGTTGAGAGCATTTTTAAATTGTATTTATTTATTTATTCATTCATTTATATTGAGTTTTTAGTTGTTTAAAATTTCATTTGTGTTATTTCATGGTTTTGAGAATTGTATTATTATTTTAAAAGTGAAAAATAGTAGTAATAATGAATTAATAGGTGTCCAAATTTTGACTAGTTGTGTACAGTAGCTGGGTTTCCATCCAACAATTTTTATGCGCATTTTCAAATTGTGCATAAGAAATCCTGAATGGAACCGCTTGATATGCGAATAAACTCTAAAAAACTTGCATAAAATTTTGTGCGCTAGGAGAAAATAGATTTTCTAGAGTTTCGCATGACTTAAAATGCGCATTAAGGTGATGGAAACAGTTCATTTGCATAACGATGATGGGTTTTGACCATTCGTGCATGTGTTATGAATGTGTGATTAACTTTTTTTTTAATTATTATTGTTTGGATTTTATCCCCTTTTCTCCCAAATGTGGCTTGCCTAATTCCCAATGTGCTCTGATTCCTCGTGGTTGCTCAGTGAATCGATCCGGGTGGTGGAGGACGAATCTAAGTCACCACAGCTTCTGAGACAGTTAGCCCACGCATCTTGTCACGTGGCTTGCTAAGCATGTTAACGCCGACACCTAGAGCTTGTGGAGGCTCACGCTGTTCACCGCGGCGTCCACGCACAACTCCCCACGTGCCCCACCGAGAGCGAGAACCACCTTATAGCGACCACGAGGAAGGTAACTCACGTGACTCTTCCCACCCTAGTAACCGGGCCAATTGGTTGCTTTGGAAGCCTGGCTGGAGTCACTCAGCACACCTGGGTTGGAACTCGCGATTCCAGGGGTGGTAGTCAGCGTCTTTGCTTGCTGAGCTACCCAGGCCCCCCTAGTGTGCGAAAGCTTGATGTGAACGAAAGGTCCCACCTTGGCACACAATTCTTTGTGCATAGCCCTTGGCATTCGGAAGTGTTTAACCCATAGCTGTTCTTTAAAGTGGGTCCTCACATTCTGCCAGAACAGTTTTGAGCGCAGGCGCTCACATGTATGTGGAGGCTGGCAGTGTATAGGCATCGAATCCATTTCATCCCTCATTATATCAGATATTACACTTATTCTGTGGTATATCCTGGCAGCATTTAATAAAACGAGGTACAATTGCTTCAATCCTGCAAATAAAACTCTCCATGAAACAAGGAGGTCATTCATCTGCTCCATCAAAACGTAGTGGATGGAAATGCGCAACGATTCGTAATTTCTTTAGTCTAATTTTTAGAAATGTGCTTAAAAATGCAAAGCATTTAAATGGAAACCCAGCTAATAAGGCTTTGCATAGAGCCTTAAAGGGATAGTTCACCCAAAAATGAAAATTATCTCATAATTTAACCCTACTTTCTTTCTTCTGCTAAACACAATTGATGATTTTTAGGAAAATGTCTCTGCTCTGTTGGTCATTTCAATGCAAGTGAATGGTGGCCAGAAATCAGAAGGCCCAAAAAGCATATAAAAGCAGCAGAAAAGTAATGCGTTTGACTCCAGTGGTTTAATCCATGTCTTCAGAAGCTATATGATAAGTGTGGGTGAGAAACAGAATATTTAAGTCCTTTTTTACTATAAATCTCCACTTTTACATCTAAAAGTCACATGTGGTGCCTGTTTAGTTTCACTTTCACATCTGAAAGTGAAAGTGGAGATTTATACTAAAAAGGACTTATATTGATCAGTTCCTTAACCACACATATATCGCTGTATGAATTAATTTACTGCTGCTTTTATCTACTCTTTGGACCTTCAGATTTCTGGCCACAGAGCTGAGATATTCTTATATAAATCTTCATTTGTGTTCAACAGAAGAAAGAAAGTCATACACATGATGGCATGAGGGTGAGTAAATGATGAGAGAATTTTCATTTTTGGGGGAACTAAAGGGATAGTTTGCCCAAAAATAAACATTCTGTCATCAAGATATAAAGTCATACTGGTTTGGAACAACCTACGGTTGAGTAAATGATAACCAAATTTTCATTTGTGGGTGAACTATCTTTTTAATCTCTGTAAAATCACTGTAATGCTTATCTACCTGTGTTTTTTCTCTCAGTATGTGAAACTGATGAACTTCGAGGAAGAGGTGCGAGCTCACAGGGATCTGGACGGGTTTCTGGAGAGGGCCAGTATTCTGCTACATGAGGACGAGGCATCACTGGACGATGTGTTGAAGACAATGCTCCGCCACGTCTCTCAGGACCCACACACCGCCGAGCCCGCCTGCAACTTTGAGGAAATCATGAGCTCGTTATTCACAGACGCCGGGTCACAAGAGGTCAATGGTGAGTGTGCATGTTACTCTTTGTGTGTGCATGGGGTTTTTCTTTAAGAATGCCTATGAAAGGTTGCTCAATACCTCAGAGAAATTGAGTGACTGACACATCAAAGGATATGAACCCAGCAGTTTGACGCAAGTCTAATGTTATTTTAATTTATAATGCTTTAGAATTTATAATACAAATTTTACATTAAAAAGGTAAGAAGTATGAGTAGCAGAGGGAACTGGGTAGAGATGGAGAGAGAGAATTTGTAGCATTTAATTAAATAAAATGAATTAAGCAAAATGAAAAAAATGAATATCAGAACTCCAATGAGGGAGCCATTTAGCAGTGTTTCAACAATAATAAAGTCTATTTCCATCCATGTTGATGCCGCTGCTTTGAAATACAGTGTAGGATGTGTCAGAGAGTGGATTTGCTCTAACTGACCCCATAAAAGCAAGTCAGGTGATAATAATGCTCTGCTGTCCAGTCATTCACACATTAGAGTCACTGGAATGGTTGAACCTTCCCAGATGATGTGCAAGAGCTCAGGCACTCTCAGTAGCACTAACTCTTTTCCTCTCAGGAAGACTGACCGGCATGCTCTTAGCATATTGACAAGAGATGATATAAAGCCAACTGAGATACAGATTAGAGGCAGCTATTTCAATGTATGCTCTTTTTTGATAAAACTATTAAGTTGAAAAATAAGCAAATGAGTGTTTTTGGCAAGATGGTGTCAAGTAGAGGTGTCTCATTTACTTAATTTTTTAAATCTTAGTATTTACAGTCAGTATTGAAATTAAGCACCTCATTTAACTATTTCTCACAACTGAAAGCGACGGGTCAGTTGAGTATATATACTGGCCATATGTATTTCTCACCGTGCATGAAACTGTACTGTGTATGATAAAAAAAATTAAATAAATAAAAATCTGATATTTCTCACCACTCTACACATAATAATTTTATGTCCTGATGATTCAATTTGCACTTGTTGCTCACACATTCCTGTGATACATAGTCCTTTTTGAGTATCGCATGCATTACAATTCATTCTAATAAATAAAATTTTCATGAACACTTGGTCATTTCGTTTTGACCTTTTCACAAGTCGGGCAGCACAAGCCTTTTCTGGATCATATTGATTGTTTCCAGCTCACCAGTAATCTTTCTGGTTCTTACCATTGTTGCCACATTCATGCTGAGTAAGCTCAAAACATCATTAGCTGGTATGCTTGGCACCAGTTAAGCCTAGACTGGACTGAACTGTACCTTCAGTCCTTTTGGGCACCAAATCTGTGCCTGAATGTCTTTGTTTTGTGAATTGATTATCGTTAGTTGATCACAAAGTGATTTGGGGTTTTTAAAGTCTGGGGATGATACATCCTACCTCATCCCTGTTGCTAGGATACATAGCTCACATGTGAAGAAGAATCATATTAATGATATGAGCCTGGGAACTTTCATTGGGTTATGAAATGTGAATGTCATGAATATGATAATATATGATCATTCGGTTTGTGAGATGTTTACACATACAGTACACACACACACGTACACACTTACAAAACCCAAAGTCCTATCAGTCTGAAGATCAAATTAGAATGAATTGGGAATGAAGATCTCGTTCTGCTAATACGCAGGCACAATGAAAGATGAAGAAGAATCACATAGAGACCTGAGCATCTGCCTGACAACCCAGCCCCAATTAGTGAGAGAGGGAGGTTTCGTGTGTCTGTGTGGGTGGGTGGGTTATCTGAATTTGTGTCTGAGAGAGATGTTTCACTGCCTACCATGCATTTGGGGTTCACAACATAGGTTTCTAAACACAGCCTAACTTTTAACTCTTTCCTTTCCAAGCTGAACTCAGTTTCAGTGTGTGTGTGTGTTTGTATGCTTGTGTGTGTGTGTGTGCCTGTGTGTGTGCGTCCATGTGTCTTCAATTCTCTCGCACAGACAGGTCGGCAAATTTCATTTTCTATGACAACGGTAAGGACGATATGATCAGATCTGGGATATTACCCACACTTCATCTGTGTTTCTCCCTGAGTGCCGCTGTTTTCACTGGATGTGATTGACATGTACCATTAGTCTAAAAGACACATGCATCTCTGTTTTTGTATTTAGATCCATCAATTTACTGCATTCTCCACTTGATGCAGTGACACAATCCAATTTGATATCAATATCCACACATTTGGAATGACAAGATTTGGGGTTGTTTTGAAAGAGTCAGTCCTGAATACTGAGTGATTCCATTCCTTGTTGTGTTGCGTTGGATTGGGCTTTATCATCTCCTCTCTCATTCCTGTCTCATTGCAGTTTGGTTGATTGGCTGTGCATGTATTTCGCTGTTGTGATTGAAAAAGGCCACTGTCATTTGGATGTCTTTTTCTGGTTAATATTTATGCAGCACACACACATACAGTGCACTCACAAGGAGTGAGCAGACTTTTAATATCTTGAGGAAATGTCTTTAGTGTGTGTGTGTGAATAAAAGCATCTCATTCCATCCTGATGTCCAGGCCTCTGGCTGTTATCAGAGGAGGTGAGGTGGGGTTGGCCTAGTTGATTACCTGAATGTAAATGTGTGTGTATTGGGCGATATTACTAAATAACATTATACACTGATATTTTTCAGCATTTTGACAATATTTTATACACATCTTGATATTTATGTATTTGTTCTGAAAGCTAGTTTTTGTTGTGGTTGCAGAGTAGATTTAGAATGTTTAGCAAGTAGTAAAATACAGTACAAATCAAGTAAATAGTCAAAATCAAGGCATATTTTTCTCACTGTTACTCACTACATTAACTCGAGAGAATGACAATTTTTTTAAATAATTAAATAATTTGTGTTTATATATGAACCTTTAAAACAATACTTAGTAATAAGCAGTAATATTAACCTACAAAATCTATGTATATATATATATATATATATATATATATATATATATATATATATATATATATATATATATATATATATCAGTGTTTCCTGCTTCACTGCTACTGAATCTCCAGCGCCACAGCAAAAGAATGATACCTAAGTTGTAAGCTGTCTCAATTGAATGTGATGAGATAGAAAAGAGCGTGTGTCGTGAAATAATGCAAAAACAACATGTCTTTCTATTGCATTGTGTAGGGCTAAACGATTCATCGAAATAAAATCAAAATCAATATATGACCTTATGTAAATATTAAACCACAAAGGGCTGTCAATCCGTCTGCATGCGCTGATCGGGCGCAGCTCTGTTCGGAGCACACATGAGGCGGTTCTTTGCTCCCTCCACAAATTTCATCTAGTGCACAGAATAACAGATATGTTGCATTCAATACGGTTTGCTATGGTGCGCTGAGCATGTTAAATGTGCCCTTCAAGTGGAGTCAGAAATATTGTAATTACGAGTTCCGAGCACATGAATGACCAAGCAAAGTAGTATTAGTAGTAGGTTGGAAGGGGCATGGCGACATGAAAAGACAGTGAAGCAATGATTTTGCAAAGTGATTTCAATTTCTGTGCTTTTTTTCCCAATAATATTAATAAATATGACAGTCAACTAATGACTCACCCTTCGCGGTTTGTTTTAAGCAAGTTAATTAGATGCCTGCATTAACAAGTCATATAGGTTGTGTAAAAGTGATGCAGGTATATTCAGTTATGCTTATTCACTGCTACAACAGAAAATAGCTTTTGTGTATTTGTTTAAGTTTGGCTTCTTCCATATTTTGTTTCCCACTTGAATGCTTGACAAGTGGTAGTAACAAATTTACAACGCTCCAAATGAACTTTAATTGGCCACTACAAGTTACTACACAAATAAAACAAAAAACAAAAACGTCACCAGGTGGACAGAAGAGGAGATCCCATAGCAATGCCACATACAAGTTAAGAAATTATTAGAAAAATATTACTTGTATAATAATAATAATAATAATATAGTTATATATATGTATATATAAATTCTTAATGTAGTAATAATACCTATTATTATTATTATTATTCAGTATTAAACTACAATGATATAATATTAAAATTAACTGGGTTCCAAAAAATAATGTTGGAAAAGTGGGCCCCATCACAAAGTGCACAGTCTGATAAATCCTTGATTGAATGAACTCATTAAGTCAGTGTTGTTCAATGTTCATACAGTATGACAACATATAGCTAGATACAGATAAACCTTTGCAATACATTTTTTGCTATTACAGTTGTGCTCAGAAGTTTGCATACCTTTGGAGAACTGGTCATATATGTACCATTTTTAAAGAAAACATGAGTTAGCAGGCAAAACACATTTATTTTATTTCTCATGGGAATCAGATTCAACTGTAGGTTATAACAGCATGGCACAATCATAAAACAAAACATGGCAACAATTAAAAAAATTAAATGACCCCTGTTTAAAAGTCTGCATACCCTTAGTTCTTAATACTGTGTATTGCCCCCTTTAGCATCAATGACAGTGTGCAGTCTTTTGTAATAGTTGTCTATGAGGCCCCAAATTCTTGCAGGTGGTATAGCTGCCCATTCGTCTTGGCAAAATGCCTCCAGGTCATGCAAGGTCTTTAGTCGTCTTGCATGAACTGCACGTTTGAGATCTCCCTAGAGTGGCTCGATGATATTAAGGTCAGAAGACTGTGATGGCCACTCCAGAACCTTCACCTTTTTCTGCTGTAACCACTGGAGGGTCAACTTGGCCTTGTGCTTAGGGTCATTGTCATGCTGGAAAGTCCAAGAGCGTCCCATGCACCGTTTTCGTGCAGAAGAATGCAAATTGTCTGCCACTATTTCTGATAACATGCTGCATTCATCTTGCCATCAATTTTCACAAGATTCCCTGTGCCTTTAGAGCTCACACACTCCCAAAACATCAGTGAGCCACCACCATGCTTCACAGTCGGGATTGTATTCTTTTCACTATAGGCCTTGTTGACCCCTCTCCAAACATAGCGCTTATGGTTGTGACCATAAAGCTCTATTTTGGTCTCGTCACTCCAAATTACAGTGTGCCAGAAGCAGTGAGGCATGTCAAGGTGTTGTCGGGCATATTGTAACCGGGCTTTTTTGTGGCATTGGCGCAGTAAAGGCCTCTTTCTGGCAACTCGACCATGCAGCTCATTTTTGTTCAAGTATTGTTGTATTGTGCTCCTTGAAACAACCACACCGTCTTTTTCCAGAGCAGCCTGTATTTCTCCTGAGGTTACCTGTGGGTTTTTCTTTGTATCCTGAAAAATTCTTCTGGCAGTTGTGGCTGAAATCTTTCTTGGTCTACCTGACCTTGGCTTGGTATCAAGAGATCCCTGAATTTTCCACTTCTTAATAAGTGATTGAACAGTACTGACTGGCATTTTCAAGGCTTTGGATATCTTTTTATATCCTTTTATATCTTTATAAAGTCCCATTACCTTGTTACGCAGGTCTTTTGACAGTTCTTTTCTGCTCCCCATGGCTCAGTATCTAGCCTGCTCAGTGCATCCACGTGAGAGCTAACAAACTCATTGACTATTTATACACAGAGACTAATTGCAATTTAAAAAGCCACAGGTGTGGGAAATTAACCTTTAATTGCCATTTAAACGTGTGTGTCACCTTGTGTGTCTGTAACAAGGCCAAACATTCAAGGGTATGTAAACTTTTGATCAGGGCCATTTGGGTGATTTCTGTTATCATTATGATTTAAAAAGGAGCCAAACAACTGTGTGATGATAAATGGCTTCATATGATCACTATCCTTAAATAAAAGACATTTTTTGCATGATCAGTCATATTTTCAAAATCAATACCAAAATTTCACAATTTCTGCCAGGGTATGCAAACTTTTGAACACAACTGTAAATAAATGTAAACATGAAAATGTGACTTGTATATAATATAAATATAATAAATAATAAACTAAATAAATGATATAAAATAGTTACCAATTTTCTATAAAAAATATATCATTATTAGTGTGGACGTGGCCTTAGTGTGTATGTGAATGTGTGTCTTTATGCCCAAGTGTACATGCACATATGGCTGTGCACAGCATGCCACTTTGTACTTATGATTTTCAGACATATTGTGGGAAAAGATGTTTGGTTGTACACAGCACTCTCAGCTGTTTATCCTCCTGCCATTTCAACATGATCTTTATATTGCCATATAATGCTCCATTGATACATTCCCTCTCTTTTGCCCTCCTTCTTATTCTTTCTTTCTTCCTGTCCATATCTCGATGGTGCTGAGTGTGTTGTCATGGTGATACCCATCTGTTCAGGGTGTGAGTGTGTGATGTCTTATTGATGAGACAGTGTGACTGTGTGCCAGAGACATCCATCCTGCCTGCTAAACAACTCACACACACACACACACAAACACACTCAAACTTGTTTTTATATCATAGTGGGGACTCTCCATAGACTTCCATACATTTTATGGATTTTATACAGATCTAACGATAATTTCTATCCCCTAACCATACCCCGAAACCTAACCCTCACAGAAACCTTTTTGCATGTTTACATTTTCAAAAAAACATAGTTTAGTATGTTTAATAAGCCATTTCCCTTGTGGGGACCACTGGCTGGGCCCCACAAGGTAGGTGATCTCAGGTTTTACTATCCTTGTGGGGATATTTGGTCCCCACAATGTAGTATAAACGTACACACACACACACACACACACATGTTGGTGCAGCTATCATTATGAGGACTCTCCATAGACAATGATTTTTATACTGTACAAACTATAGATTCTATCCCCTAACCCTAGCACTAAACCTAACCCTCACAAAAACTTTCTGAATTTTTACATTTTCAATAAAACATCATTTAGTATGTTTTTTAAGCGATTTTAATTATGGGGACACTAGAAATGTCCTCATAAACCACATTTATAACATAATTCCCTTGTAATTACCAATTTGTAACCTAAAAATAAGTCCTCGTAAACCACTTAAACCTGCCCACACACACACACACACAAACATATTGTTTTTGCTGTTCATACTGAACAACTCACACCTGTCACCTCTGCAGGACAGAGGATACACACACACACACACACACACACACACACAAAGACACACACATGCCATCACACTGCTTGTTGTTAATATGCTTGACAGCTCACAACTACACAAGACAGAGTGCAGGGCACACACACACACACACACACACACACAGATTGATTAATTTGAATTAAACATTTGGTGGTGTTCTTGTAAAGGTCTTTATTGTCACTCACGCTGGCTGCAGTGATGTGTATTGTCCTCTGCTGAGCTGCTGCTTCTGTTCTACCTTGATATGCATTAGCCTTTTCATAAAGATGAGAGGACTTTGATTTAATTACCAGCCCCTTCATTTCACATCCTTTTGTGTGTGTGTGTGTGTGTGTGTGTGTGTGTGTGTCATCATGTACAGTTAAAGTCAGTTGACTTAATCTCGGTGTCAAACTCGTGAGCAGTCCCACTATTCTCATGTTCCGTTCACTCTTGATTTGCAGTTCTTTCAGAGTGGCACCTAGATTGTAGTTAACTTAGATTGATTTTTCAATTCTTTCTCCATGCATGGTCACCCATTATCCTTAGTGCACAGCCACTCATGATTAACCCCTGCCTTCTTTCCTCACAGTGCATCTGTTGTCAGAGACGCTGCAGTGTGTGACAGCCACAGCCACAGGGATACAGTACCAGCAGTCCTGGCTTTGCATACTGTGAGTACCTGGACTTCTTTTACACCTGTATTACAGACCCTTGAATTGTTCTAGAGCAGGGGTGTCAACAAAATGGTTCGGGCCCATGGAGATATATTAAGATGCAATACTGTTCAAAAGTTTAGAATTTTATTTCTTATGTTTTTGAAAGACTAGGTTAAAAGACCAAGGTTGGATTAAACTGATCAAAAATTACAGTAAAACCATTTATGTTACAGTCCAAAATGAAAAGTGTGAAATGCAAGCCATTGTTCAGTAACATTTTGAAGAAGAGTGTACAAATTATAGTCAGTTATTGTTATTTTATCTGATGAAATAATCTGAGCTAATTAAATCAATGAGATCTACATAATCATCTATGAAAAGCCACTGAAACAAAATGTAATTATTTTTTTTTGTTATTGTTTTTTTGAGAGGTTTCACTAAGAGACTGTGAACTGTATGGTATTGTGAGGAATACAGTGTACTGTATGTAACAGCACAGTTCACAGATTCACTAGTATTCAAGGGAAAAACAGCTGCTAAATAATTTCTAGGAAGGGAATAATGCAAAAGTGCCCTGTTTCAAGCCCTGTAAAAATATTTACATCCAGCCTATTTTCTACATTTTTCTGTCATTTTTAGGTGTGCAATCCTCAAAGTATCCTCCAGGCAAAGCAATGACACCTTTGCAGATTTTAGGCATTCTAGCTTTTAGTTTAAGATGTACAGGTGAAGTTTCATCACATGCTTTCTATAGCACTTCCCATAACAAGTGATAAAATGCAAGTGTAATAGAAGGTCAGTCAGGGGTTAACCGGCTCAAAATGTGCATTTTGAAAAGCCAGTATTACTTTGTCACTGAGTTCTGTGCCAAGAAGGAATAGAATCCTTGAACAAGGAAACGTCAATTAAAAGACAAATCGAAGTCATTTACTGCCTTCTCTGGTGTCGAAGCTTCTTTGTGCTGTTGATGCACTGTCAACTGTCAATGAGGAATGTCTTGAGCAGACAAGAATCACAACATTAGCCTTGTCATTAACCAACCCAAGAGGGCCCACCCCCTAAGTCTCACTCCACTGGATACGTGTCGCTACCCACATGGCTTGCCCTGGCTGTTGGGCTATAGCCCCAATTTTTTTTGAAGCCCCAGGTCTTATTTTCTTCTTTTTGTTCTTCTTTTTAAATTTTTTTATTTTATTTTATCCCCTTTTCTCCCAATTTTGAATGCCCAATTCCCACTACTTAGTAGGTCCTCGTGGTGGCGCGGTTACTCACCGCAATCCAGGTGGCGCAGGACAAGTCTCAGTTGCCTCTGCTTCTGAGACAGAACACATCTTATCACGTGGCTCACTGTGCATGACACCGTGGAGACTCACAGCATCTGGAGGCTCATGCTACTCTCCGCGATCCACGCACAACTTACAACACGCCCCATTGAGAGTGAGAACCCCTAATCGCGACCACGAGGAGGTTACCCCATGTGACTCTACCCTCCCTAGCAACCGGGCCAATTTGGTTGCTTATGAGACCTGGCTGGAGTCACTCATTACACCCTGGATTAGAACTATTCCTAAGGATAGTAAAAGCAGCTCTCCCAGGCAGTGACTTACATGTTGTTTTAGACGAATGAGTCAGCTAACGATCAAGGCAGTAAAATAAAAAAAATAGAAGAAATGGGAATGTAAAGTATAAACTACTGTTCTATGTGTTTCTATGTTAACAAGCATGCTGGTCTTTGCTGGTTATGCTAGTTAATGCTGGCTTGGTGCTGGTCTAGCTGGTGGACTAAAAAGGTGGACTAAAAAGCTTGAAAGAGAAAAGAGAACCTTTTTCCAATCGGCCCACGACCATATATTACTTTGACACCCCTGTTTAAGAGCTTTCTGTAATCCCATTAGACCTCAACCAATGGATTTGTTAATGTTTTTGCTTTACTCCTGTTACATATTACATTAATCTGATACTGTGCTAGGTACATTAAGGCACTGTGTAAATCTTTAAGAGGATTTATGAAGATTTATAAACTCATTATGACAGCTGTAATGTGAAGAACCTGCAGAGGCGGCACGTGTGTATCTCTCGCCTGGATCGTCCACAGAACTGGGGGGAAAATTGTGCAGAAGTCCGCTATGTTATCCTCATTTTGGCACCTTCTAAAATGGTAATATAATCACACATAAATACATACACAGACATCCATACACTGATGTGCTTCATGTGGTAACATCTAAACTTACTGGTTTCATTCAAGTCAAAAATATTATAACATGTCTGAATCAACCTGATTATATTAGTTTACACCACCAAAACTACTTTTAAGGGTTAGATCAGTTAGAAATAGCTTCTTAAGGTAACAATTGCAGGTTTTGGGGTTATTTGGGTTGTTGTTAGAAAACAGTGCCATTTGTGCCTGAAAATTTCAGGATTATTATTTTTTTTTTTTTCATAAATTAAATATTTTAAGTGTAAAACTAACATCTGACAGATTTTTACCAATAACAGGGTTGAACTATTAAGCTTTATGAGGCCAATATAAGTGTAAACAAAGTGAAAATCCCTGTAAAGACTGTAAAAGAAACTTCTGTTTCTTCTATGTGCTCAAAAATATTTTATGATGTCATTCCCCAATTCCTGATGATACAAACAAGTCTTGACCTGCCTATTTTCTAGCTGAATATCCATATAATTTTATGGAAATAAAAAAGGTTGTGAATGCCATTACATCCATCCATCTATCTTCTAAAGCCGCTTATCCTATATAGGGTTGCAGGTAGTGCTAGAGCCTATCCCAGCTGTCTCGGGCTGAAGGCAGGGAAACACCCTGGACAGATGGCCAGTCTATCACAGGGCTTACACACACAGACATACACATTCACACTCTCACCTAGGGGCAATTTAGAGTTTGCAATTCACTTGACCTGCATGTTTTTGGACTGTGGGGAAAAAACAGAGCACCCGAAGGAAACATATGTGAACATGGGGAGAACATGCAAACTCCATGCATAAAGGCCCTGGGTGAGCTGTGACTTGAACCAGCGACCTTCTTGCTGTGAGGCTTCCCACTGAGCCACCATGCCATTACATGTTGACTTTAAAAATGATGTGAGAAAGATCATGAAAAAACTATTCATACAATGACAGCATTATATTTAGATTAAAGCTAAATGTTGGTGGAATTTGCTGTAATGTTATATAACCCATTAAAATGTAATGGTGATGAATGAGGACATGCAAACTGGCTGATATTCTGAAAAAGTAAACTTTTAAATATTTATTTTGCACTATACATTAAACAGTCAAATCTATTAAAAATATGATTAAGTTCAGTATCCTGTTAATTATATCAGTATTAAGTCATAACTTAAATTGAACACAAAAGGCATTGTTTCTTGAGAAGGACCCATTTACACGACACATACAAGTCCTAAGTCTAAAAGACTTTGTGTTTCCTTCTAAGTCTCCCTTCGGGGGCTTTGGGGCCTCTCTCTCCCATAAAGACTCAACTTCTTTTTGTGTCTGTTTACATCATTCATCTGTGTGTTTTGTTTATATATGTTTACATCTGTTGCCATAATTATTCTCTGTCATTCTCACTCTTTGTTCCTGATTATGCATGCACCCATCTCTTTGTCTTCTTTGTATTTCACCAGGCGATAGAGCAAACTTTTTTGCTTCATAATCCTGTGCTTATCTCACAAGCAGTAAAAACACACACACACACACACAAACACACATCTTCTCATTACTTTAAAAGCAGGATTGTCATGCTGGCATGTGTAGAATACATCCACTTTCCATGTTGTGCGTTAAAACAATGGAGCAAAGAAAATAAATGTTATGTAACTTAAATACCAAATGGACTCAGTCCATGAGATGATAAAGCAAAAATCATGTGTATAATGTGCACGGATGTCTGTATTAGCAGAGTAAGAGCATTTTGCTAAAAAGTTAAAGTGTCTCTAAATCTGATTTAGCCTTAATCACCAGATGTAAGGTACACACATTTGATTTCTGTATTTGCCATGTCCTGTCCTGACCTCTCACAGAAAAGCACTAAGACGGCAATGGAGCTGGGCAGGACGTTCGCCAGCATGTTCTCGGACATCTCCTTTAGACAGAAGCTGCTAGAGAGTAAGACTCAGGAGGAGTTTAAAGAGGCGCTGGTCATCCAGAGGTACCACCTGACGGCTGCCAAACGTAAAACCACAGCAGTGGAGGGTGAAGAGACTGACCCACACAGCCAAAAACCACTGAAGGTGTGTGCCTCTGTATGTGCGCATTAATGTTTAAGGTTCAAACTTAAATGTACAACTTTAAAGGGATAGTTCACCCAGAGATGAAAATTATGTCATCATTTACTCACCCTCATGTGTTCCAAACCCATCTGACTTTCTTTCCTCTGTGGAAACACAAAAGGAGATATTAGGCAGAATGTTAGTCACCATTCACTTTCATTGTAAGGAAAGTTTTCTCCTTTTGTATTTCATGAGAGATTTTATGAGAGAAAGTCACACAGGTTTAGAACAACATGAGGCTGAGTAAATGATGACAGAATTTTTATTTTTGGGTGAACTATCCTTTTAGTGCAGTTGTCTTCATCTGTTTTCTCTGCAGCTCTCACTCCTCTGTCTGTATCTTTATCTGTCTCTCTCTTCCGCCTTCTGCTGTTTGACTTACACTCCAGTGATTGAGTTCTACAGAGCATGTTGCAGCTAATGAGAATTTATCTTGTTTGTTACTCTGGTTTGAAGCACACACATGCTTACACGCACACACATACACACAAACTCACATGTGAGCATTAGACCACCCTGTCTGAGGTTACCCGCCTGTAAAAATCCTCTTTCTTCTTCTCCGTAAAGACACCAGCGGAGGCCCAAATAGTTGTTTTTGTTTTCTTAGTTTTTCACTCCATCACACATTTGAGGAATGGTAACCAGGTGGAGAGGATCATTACTTTGCGTGTGTGTGCACGCGTATGCACACTAAAAGGTATTCATCAATGGCAAATGACCAGGAAAGGTCTCTCTCTCTCTCTCTCTCTCTCTCTCTCTCACTCTGAACTCTCTGTCTGTATTTCAATCTACTACAGACACACACACTGTCATGGTGAATGAATGTAGCTCAGTAGTGAACAGTTAAACTGTACTGTTTGGCTTATTTAAACATATCCTGAGACAGGTTCCCTCTAACTGACAGGAAAGTAGTTCGTCTGCAAAAAGAGGCTAATATACTGTAGGTCATTAATGTGAGACAGTGAAACTGTTAAGCTGCCAAATCCTGACCTGTAAAGCCTTTTAAAATTAGATTAATTCATCTTCACTTTCTGTGTTTGCCATCTGGGCACACACATAAGCATACGCATCATAGTTTCCTACAAATTATTTTTTGCAGCTGTGCACTTCTATTGGTCCTAATTGCATAATAAACAAAATAACTTTAGACAACTCTTTTGTGAATAAATGGGTGTTTCTACAACTTTAGGCACTTATAACTCTCTGGACTTCAAGAAAGTAAAGTCTTGTTAAAACATTTTTTACACTTTCACTAGTTTATTTAATTTGTCTACTAACAATAACCATCAGTGGATGTAAACAGGAGATTTGTATAATTTTAGGTTTTTTTTTTTTTTTTCCTGAAATTACACAGTGCAATTTCCACCACACCTCAAATTCTGTATTGTATTTAATAGAATTCTGCGGTAGAAATGACGGTGATTGAAATTACATTTCTATTTTTTTATTTTTTTTTAATAAAGATGCCGATCTTTTTGATTTACTAAGCCTAATTTCATATCTAACATTTAATGTATCCTAAATTAACACATTTAAATAGTATTTTCACACTTTTTGCATAAAATGACAAGCTTACAGGTTGAAAATGACACCCAATAAAAATATTCTGCTCACAATTGATATTTACTTTGAATTTCTTTGTTTTCACATTACATTCAGACTGCAAACTGACAACTCTGACAGAATATAATTTATTTTGCCATGGCACTGTAGTTCCCTATCTGTCACTCACTTGACGTTGTGTCGATGTAGTGACACTAGGGGTCACTCTTGGGAGCCCGAAACACCTCTGGTCTTTGAAAAAAGGGCAATGGAAATTGGCGAGTGGTATTTGCATTCCACTCCCCCGAACATACGGGTATAAAAGGAGCTGGTATACAACCACTCATTCAGATTTTCTCTTCGGAGCCGAACGGTCGATGTTCACTGAGCTGAATTCCCTCTGCTGGATCTGATGGTGCATTTCAGCGGCTTCTCCCCCTCTGCACTGGTGCACTGTAGAGAACGCCCCTGGGCGCTTCGGCAGAAATAAAAGAGTATATTCTAAAAAAGAGTATATTTCTCTAAAAGAGCAGCACACATACCCGGTGCGCACAGCTGTCATCATGACCACCGTCCACCATTCCATTTCGGCAGGTTTGGCGCTCCAGTGGCGGTCTCCCCGCCCCTGCGCACCCAGCTGTGGCACAAATCCGCCCCCGATGTGACGGTATCCACGGGTCATGAGGACAAGCCTCATCCTCCCCCGTGCCAGGCTGTTCCGGGGTGGTCACAAGGAGCCAGGTAAGTACTTCAATGTCCCTGAACTCAGCACGGCCACAGCACGACGTGGCACCTCAGGCTCCACCCCACCGCGAGGCCCCACCCGCCGGTACGCCCGATGAGATTGTCCCCTTGGTCCCCCTCGCCCAGAGCTTGGACGCGTGGCTTGTGCTTTCCAACCCGTCGCGATGGCTGGTCCGGACCATCCGACTCGGCTATGCGATTCAGTTCACCAGGCATCTGCCCAGGTTCAGCAGCGTCCACTTCACCTCGGTGAAGGGCGAGAATGCCGCTACCTTTCGCGCGGAAATCGCTACCCTCCTATGGAAGGGCGCGATAGAGCCTGGCCCTCCGGCCGAGATGAAGAAAGGGTTTTACAGCCCCTACTTCATTGTACCGAAGAAAGGCGGTGGGTTGCGGCCAATCTTGGACCTGCGAGTACTGAACCGGGCTTTACACAGTCTCCCGTTCAAGATGCTGACGCAAAAACGCATTCTAGCGAGCGTCCGTTATCAAGATTGGTTCACGGCGGTAGACATGAAGGACGCATACTTCCACGTCTCGATTCTACCTCAACACAGACCCTTCCTGCGGTTTGTATTCGAGGGTCAGGTGTATCAGTACAAGGTCCTCCCTTTCGGCCTGTCCTTGTCCCCTCGCGTCTTCACGAAGGTCGCAGAGGCAGCCCTTGCCCCGTTAAGGGAAGTGGGCATTCGCATCCTCAACTATCTCAATGACTGGCTAATCCTAGCTCACTCTCGGGATGTGTTGTGTGCGCACAGGGACCTGGTGCTCTCGCACCTCGGCCGACTAGGGCTTCGGGTCAACTGGGAAAAGAGCAAGCTCCTCCCGGTTCAGAGCTTGTCTTTTCTCGGCTTGGAGTTGGACTCAGTCTCGATGACGGCGCACCTCACGAACTAGTGTGCACAGTCGGTGCTGACCTGTTTGAAGGCGTTCAGACAGAAGACAGCGGTTCCACTGAAACTATTTCAAAGGCTCCTGGGGCATATGGAATCCTCAGCGGTGGCCACTCCATCGGGTTGATGCATATGAGACTGCTTCAGCACTGGCTCCAGACTTGAGTCTGAGATGGGCATGGGCACGTGGACACATCGCGTGGCCATCACGCCAGTCTGTCACCGCCTCTTCAGCCCTTGGACCGGCCTCACATTTCTATGGGCAGGCGTTCCCCTAGAGCAGGTCTCCAGGTGCGTTTCGGCCGTTGATCCAGGGCAAGCATGTGTTAGTTCGGACAGACAACACGACAACAGTGGCATACATCAACCGTCAAGGCGGTTTATGCTCCTGTTGTATGTCACAACTCGCCCGCCGTCTCCTCCTCTGGAGTCAGCAGCACCTCAAGTCGCTGCGAGCCACTCACATCCTGGGCGACCTCAACACTGCAGCAAACGTGCTGTCATGACAGGTTACCCTCAGGGGAGAGTGGAGCTTTCACCCTCAGGTGGTCCAGCTGATTTGGAGTCGATTCGGGCAGGCACAGGTAGACCTGTTCGCTTCCCGAGAAAATTCTCCCACTGCCTGCTCTGGTACGCCCTGACCGAGGCACCTCTCGGTATAGATGCACTGGCACACAGCTGGCCCTCTGGACTATGCAAATATGCATTTCCCCCAGTGAGCCTACTTGCACAGACCCTGTGCAAGGTCAGGGAGGAGCAGGTCGTCCTGGTAGCACCCTACTGGCCTACCCAGACGTGATTCTCGGACCTCATGCTCCTCGTGACAGCCCCCCCCCCCGGCATCTTTCTCAGGGACGGGGCACCATCTGGCACCTGCGACCAGACCTCTGGAATCTGCATGTCTGGCCCCTGGACGGGACGTGGAATACTTAAGTGGTACCCGCGGTGGTAGACACGATCACTCAGGCTAGTGCTCCCTCTATGAGGCACCTGTATGCCTTGAAGTGGCATCTGTTCGCTAAGAGGTGTTCTTCCTGACGCGAAGACCCCCAGAGATGCGCAGCCAGGTCGGTGCTTTCCTTCCTGCAGGAGAGGTTGGAGGGGCGGCTGTCCCCCTCCACCTTGAAGGTGTACGTAGCTGCTATAGCGGCACACCACGACACAATGGACGGTAAGTCCTTAGGGAAGCATGACCTGATCATCATTTTCCTGAGAGGCGCCAGGAGGTTGAATCCCTCCAGACCGTGCCTCATTCCCTCATGGGACCTCTCTGTAGTTCTTCAGGGTCTACGGGGAGCCACCTTTGAGCCCCTGGAGTCAGCTGAGCTTAAAGTACTCTCTTTAAAGACTGCCCTCCTGACTGCACTCACTTCCATCAAGAGGGTAGGAGACCTAAAAGCGTTCTCTGTCAGCGAAACATGCCTGGATTTCGGTCCGGGTTACTCTCACATGATCCTGAGACCCCAACCGGGCTATGTGCCCAAGGTTCCCACGACCCCATTTAGGGATCAGGTGGTGAACCTGCAAGCACTGCCCCAGGAGGAGGCAGACCCAGCCCTGACGTTGCTGTGTCCAGTGCACACTTTACGCATTTATTTGGATCGCACGCAGGGCTTTAGAGTCTCTGAGCAGCTCCTTGTCTGCTTTGGTGGACAGCGGAAAGGAAGCACTGTCTCCAAGCAGAGGATCGCTCACTGGGTCATTGACGCCATAGCAATGGCATGTCACGCTCAGGACGTGCCGCCTCCTGCAGGGCTATGAGCCCATTCTACCAGGAGTGTGGCGGCCTCCTGGGCCTTGACCAGTGGCACCTCTCTAACAGACATTTGCAGAGCAGCGGGCTGGGCAACACCCAACACATTTGCGAGGTTCTACAATCTCCGGGTTGAGCCGGTTTCGTCTCGTGTAGTGGCAGGCACAAGTAGGTAAGTCCGGGACAGCTGGCCGGGTGTATCGCTTGCGCATAGCGCCTTTCACCGCCCCTGCGCTGAAGACGTGCGCTGTTGACTCCCAGTAGTGTTCACAAAGTGTGTTCACTGGATGACTTCCTCCGAACCCTGTGGCAGACGAGTTTGCAGAGAAACTCGCTGCCGGCTCAGTACATGTGCTAACTAAGCCCTGTACTGGGGTAGGGGCTCCGCATGTGTTGGTTCCCCATAGGTGACCCTATGTGACGTATATCTTCCACTAATTCGTTTCCCTGTTGGTAAACTGTATCTTCGTTGAGCAGAGGCCCCTCTGCCTGAGTCACCATGTTTGTAGAAACTCCTCCCCCGTTGGGTAGGACCTACCATGGGACTTCTCCACATGACATACTTCTGACAAGGCTCGGCAAGACCATGTGACGTATTTCCACTCAAAATACCCCCCCCCACCCACCCCCGGGCGGGGTGTGGTCTCCACGGTGTCTTCCCCTTGGGAGTGACACCCCCCCAACGTAGACACTGGTGGCCCCAGTCGGTTAACAAATTTCACTCTTTTTTTTTAGGAAACAAGAGGATAAGAGGCCACTACTGGGCTAGCCTGTCCCTATCTTTTGGGCAGTCGACTTGTCCCCGAAGGGCCGTTCGACGCTCATAACAGCGTTGGGGGAGGTTACATGTCGGCCTGGTGTGCTGGCTACGAGGCACACAGTGGTCTGCCAGTCTCACACCGCCAGTTCACGTAACACAGTTCAGCTGGTTGTGGCGTTTCGTATAGGGACCCCTAGTGTCACTACATCGACACAACGTTGAGTAAGTGAGAGATAGGGAACGTCCTGGTTAGTTTCGTAACCTCCTTTCCCTGATGGAGGGAACGAGACTTTGTGTCCCTCCTGCCACAATGCTGAACTACCTGCTGAAATGGCCGGGACCTTGTCTTGGCTCCTCAGCACAGAACCTGAATGAGTGGTTGCATATCAGCTCCTTTTATACCTGTATGTTCGAGGGAGTGGTATGCAAATACCACTCGCCAATTTCCATTGGCTTTTTTCAAAGACCAGAGGTGTTTTGGGCTCCCAAGAGTGACCCCTAGTGTCACTACATCGACACAACGTCTCGTTCCCTCCATCAGGAAACGGAGGTTACAAAAGTAACCAGAACGATTTGCTGTAGTGATGGAAAAACTGAAACACAAACACTCATAAAACCACGATTACACAAAGTGTACACCTTTTCCTGTGGGCATTTTATTTACTAAAATTGCTTAAGCCTGTTTAATTCATGTCAGATATTTTAGGTTTTTACTGATTCTACATTAATCAATATTTACAGTAGTGAAAGGTGTCTTTACTGTGCTTTGCGGATGTAGTTGTAAAGCTTTTGCATTGTAGTAATGCTGTTCTAACACTGAGCTGTCTCTCTCTCTAGTCTGCAGAATCTGTGTTCTCTCATCTTGTGTCTCTCTCTCTGCTGTGCAGGGGGCCCTGTGTGAGTGCGATTACACTGAGCTTCTGTGTGTGTGTGCGAGAGAGAGTTTAAGAGAGTGGTGTTCGTCTGCTTTAACACTCTTTCCTTGCAGTGTAATATGTTGTGTGTATTTGCTTTTGAGTGTGTCTTTGCTGTGAGTCTGCAGGATTTGGTGTTTGTGTGTAATATGTTTGATTAATGTACGTGTGTGTGTTTTAATCCTGTGCTTCTCCTTCTGCAGTATTTCAGTAAATGTATTTCAGTGTTTTCACTTTTATATATGTAGATGTCGGTTCTTGTGAGTGAGTAATCATCAATCTTTCTCTCTGTATCTGTGTAGTGTAGAGATTTTTTCAGAGTGGGCAGAGGAATCTATGAGGATCTGTGTCGTCGTTTGCCTCTCTACCCGTCTGACTTCACTGATGGTGTGTGTCACACACGTTTACAATCAAAAATGTATTAAAATGTCTACTTAAATTGCCATTGTTTTGCAAATTAAAGATAAAAAAAAATCAAAGTGAATACATGACCCTCCATTGGTCTTCTCATTAATGTTAGTAGCATCCAGTGTTGGGGAGTAACTAAAGTAGTGATGCTACTATTTTAAATACATGTTTCAGGTGTGTGACAGTAGCTCAGCTGTTTTTAACGCCACATACACACGAATAGGTTTTTTTTTTTTTTTTTTTGGAAAATGCATTAAAGGTGCACTCAGTAATATTTTAAATATGTCATCTAGACTTACACTGACACCTACAGTAGGGGTGTGGATGCAGCATCATTCAAACATAATTTTTTATAGTTACTGTTGCAGTCATAAAAATTCACTATTTACAGTTCACTATTCACTATTTTATATATATATATATATATATATATACACACACACTACCGGTCAAAATTTTTGAAACACTTGACCGAAATGTTTCCCATGATCTTAAAAATATTTTGATCTGAAGGCATATGATTAAATGTTTGAAATTAGTTTTGTAGTCAAAAATATATTTGTGCCACCATATTAATTTATTTCATTATAAATCTAAAATTTAATTAAAAAAAAAAAAGTTTTTGAAATTGATGACTTGGACAAAATAATAAAGAAAAGCAGCCAATAAGTGCCCAGCATATAGATGGGAACTCCTTCAATACTGTTTAAAAAGCATCCCAGGGTGATACCTCAAGAAGTTGGTTGAGAAAATGTCAAGAATACATTTCTGAAAATTCTAGGCAAAGGGTGACTAATTTGAAGATGCTAAAATATAACACAGTTTTGATTTATTTTGGATTTTGTTTAGTCACAACGTAATTCCCATAGTTCCATTTATGTTATTCCATAGTTTTAATGACTTTACTATTATTCTAAAATGTGAAAAAAAAATTATAACAATGAATGAGTAAGTGTTCATCAAAGTGGCATTCAATTGATCACAATGTATAGTCAGGACATTAATAATGTGAAACATTTCTATTACAATTTGAAAAAAAAATTCAGAACTTCTTAAACTACTTCAAAGTGTTCTCATCAAAAAATCCTCCATGTGCAGCAATGACAGCTTTGCAGATCCTTGGCATTCTAGCTGTCAGTTTGTCCAGACATTCTGGTGACATTTAACCTCCTGTAACACTTGCCATAGATGTGTCTGTCTTGTCGGGCACTTCTCACACACCTTTTGATATAATGGCAAGTGATTTTCTAGTACCAAATTAGCAATTTAGCATGATTACTCAAGGATAAGGTGTTGGAGTGATGGCTGTTGGAAATTGGGCCTGTCTAGATTTGATCAAATATGACTTTTTTCAAATAGTGATGGTGCTGTATTTTACGTCAGTAATGTGCTGACTATACTTTGTGATCAGTTGAATGCCACTTTGGTGAATTAAAGTACCAATTTCCTTCTGAAACAGCAAAATCTGTACATTATTCCAAACTTTTGGCTGCCAGTGTATATGTAAACACCTATGGTGGTGATCTTATTCCAAGCAATCTGTAGTAATCAGACAGAATAGAAAAATATATAAAATAAATACAAATATTTTAATTGTAATAACAACATATTAAATTAATATCATCATTTAACATGTTAATTTACTTTGGCTGCCCTAGTATTTATATAAATATACTTGTGTTTGAATAAATGTGTGTGTTTCAGGATTAGTGGGCAATAACAAAGCCCTGGTGAAGTTCATGACGACGTCCATCTTCCTCTACATTGCTGTGCTGCTTCCTGCCATCGCTTTTGGCTCACTCAATGATGAGAGCACTCGGGGAGAGATAGGTGATCACTCACAAACAAACACACACTCTTCACAGAGTTACACAATGTTTAAGCACACACACACACACACACTCACACACACACACACACACACACACACACACACACACACACACACACACACACTTACTGAGCTCTTCTCTGTCTCTTGATTAGATGTTCAGAAGACGATCATTGGTCAGAGTATAGGTGGAATCATCTACTCGTTATGTGCTGGATCACCTCTGGTCATTCCACTGACCACAGCACCCATCGCTATTTTCATTAGTGGTATGTACACGTACATCCAAATGCCTCCTTAAACATGCAGTAATTGCTCATAGATGCTTATTCACATACACAATTGCCTTTGCTCTAATCCCCCATTTGGGGTCTGGTCCTGAAGTATGTTTTTTCTGTATGTTTAGATGAGCACTCGTTGTTTGTTGAATACTGTGACTGGGTAATGATGTTAAGTGTTTAGAGAACTTGGCTAACCACTATAAGAGATGGAACAAGACTGTTAATCTCACAAAATGCAGGATGGGAGTCTGACAAGGCCACAATTTATGTAGGTGAAGTTTTATGTTTGCCCTGGCTGAGACAAAATTTTCCCCTAAAGCTCATTCCTCATCGTCTGCAATCGCACACTGTCACCAGGGCAGGAGTTGCCCTGAATAATGGTTTTGCTGCAGTTAAATGAAATTCTGTTTGGATAACATTTGCCGATCAAGATAGAACCACCATCAGAATGTAAATCCATCCGTAATAATGGTCCTTTCCAATCAACGATCCTGCCTTGTGGTCACTTACGATCAAATCATGGGAATAACGGCAGTAATTCTTTAGCTGTTTTTTTATGTTTGGGAGCAGTTCTTTAAAGATCAAATGAGCAAAATTTACTGATTGTTTTAATCATATATCATTATGTGATTTAAGGGGATTCTGTTCTTTTGTATATTTGTGTTTCTGTTCATTTGGAGGACCGCTAATGACCTCAATCTTGTGTTTTTGCTTCTGTGTGTTTTGTCTGTTTGTGGGTACAGTGATTAGGGGGGTCTGTGATGATTATGAGCTGGACTTTGCAGCATTTTATGCATGTATCGGTCTGTGGAACAGCCTCTTCCTCATCATGGGTGGCGTTTTCAACCTCAGCCTGCTTGTTAAGCTCTTCAAGAGGTCAGATACACACGCACACTTCCAAATATACATACTCATGCAAACTCCACTGCTGGAAGACTGATATGTTTTTTTGTTTGTTTTTTTTTAATGATGTTTTTGACCCACAGGTCGATAGAGGAGGTGATAGCTTTGTTCATATCCATTGCTTTTGTAGCAGACGCAGTAAAAGGCACTGTCAAAAGTGAGTGTAGATACACACATATATGCACAGTTGAACTCTATGGAATTATCTGGATTTCTGCATGTATTATTCTTAGATTACAACCTAATCTTCCTGATAAATACAGGAGATGCAGGTTCAAGTTGTCACACTTTTTACTGCAGTGAATATTTCTCAGGGTATGTTTGTTTTTTAAAAGTCAGTTTCTATAAAGGCACATAGCTGACTTGGATACAAAGTAATGAACTAATGAACATTTTCAAAGCTATTGCCTAGGGAAAAATACAGTTAATTTAACACAGATTAACCTTTTGTGACAACATGTTTACATGTTGTATACATGCTCCCATACTGTATGTGTACTTTTTCTCACACTACATGTTATATAAGTTGTTACAATGGGAACATGCTGTTTATTGACACTGATTTGAAAAAAAAAAAAATATCCTTATATATAACATACAGTGCATCCGGAAAGTATTCACAGCGCTTCACTTTTTCCACATTTTGTTATGTTACAGCCTTATTCCAAAATTGATTAAATTCATTATTTTCCTCAAAATTCTACAAACTATACCCCATAATGACAACATGAAAGAAGTTTGTTTGAAATCTTTGGAAATGTATTAAAAATAAAGAATGAAAAAAAATCACATGTACATAAGTATTCACAGCCTTTGCCATGACACTCAAAATTGAGCTCAGGTGCATCCTGTTTCCACTGATCATCCTTGAGATGTTTCTACAACTTGATTGGAGTCCACATATGGTAAATTCAGTTGATTGGACATGATTTGGAAAGGCACACACCTGTCTATATAAGGTCTCACAGTTCAAAGTGCATGTCAGAGCACAAACCAAGCCATGAAGTCCAAGGAATTGTCTGTAGACCTCAGAGACAGGATTGTATCGAGGCTCAGATCTGGGGAAGGGTACAGAAAAATTTCTGCAGCATTGAAGGTCCCAATGAGCACAGTGGCCTCCATCATCCATAAATGGAAGAAGTTTGGAACCACCAGGACTCTTCCTAGAGCTGGCCACCTGGCCAAACTGTGCGATCGGGGGAGAAGGGCCTTAGTCAGGGAGGTGACCAAGAACCCGATGGTCACTCTGACAGAGCTCCAGCATTTCTCTGTGGAGAGGAGAGAAATTTCCAGAAGAACAACCATCTCTGCAGCACTCCATCAATCAGGCCTATATGGTAGAGTGGCCAGACGGAAGCCACTCCTCAGTAAAAGGCACATGACAGCCCCCCTGGAGTTTGCCAAAAGGCACCTGAAGGACTCTCAGACCATGAGAAACAAAGATTGAACTCTTTGGCCTGAATGGCAAGCGTCATGTCTGGAGGAAACCAGGCACCGCTCATCACCTGGCCAATACCATCCCTACAGTGAAGCATGGTGGTGGCAGCATCATGCTGTGGGGATGTTTTTCAGCGGCAGGAACTGGGAGACTAGTCAGGATCAAGGGAAAGATGAATGCAGCAATGTACAGAGACATCCTTGATGAAAACCTTCTCCAGAGCGCTCTGGACCTCAGACTGGGGTGATGGTTCATCTTCCAACAGGACAACGACCCTAAGCACACAGCCAAGATAACAAAGGAGTGGCTCCGGCACAACTCTGTGAATGTCCTTGAGTGGCCCAGCCAGAGCCCAGACTTGAACCCAATTGAACATCTCTGGAGAGATCTGAAAATGGCTGTGCACCGACGCTCCCCATCCAACCTGATGGAGCTTGAGAGGTCCTGCAAAGAAGAATGGGAGAAACTGCCCAAAAATAGGTGTGCCAAGCTTGTAGCATCATACTCAAAAAGACTTGAGGCTGTAATTGGTGCCAAAGGTGCTTCAACAAAGTATTGGGCAAAGGCTGTGAATACTTATGTACATGTGATTTTTTTTCGTTTTTTTACTTTTAATAAATTTGCAAAGATTTCAAACAAACTTCTTTCACATTGTCATTATGGGGTATTGTTTGTAGAATTTTGAGGAAAATAATGAATTTAATCCATTTTGGAATAAGGCTGTAACATAACAAAATGTGGAAAAAGTGAAGCGCTGTGAATACTTTCCGGATGCGCTGTATCTGTATTTAAAATGTACTATAGGCTATTTAATGACTTTTCAACATTATTTTAATAGTAAAATATTTATGAAACACAAAATAACAACAAAAATCATGAAACTGCAAAAATATTAAATGTAACAGGACAAAAAAAACAAAACAAATTAATTAATTGTATAACATTTTATAAAAACACGTGATAACTTGCCCTTACAGTATATAAATGGGACAACCTGCTATTTATGAAAAAATACCCGTGTCCTAGGAACACAGTTCAACCTTTTGGTGAAAATCTGTGTTTATTTTATAGTTGACCCTTGTCTTAATGTATTGCAGTGTGGTTTTATTGTGTTCACTTGCTTACCTAGGAGCTATTACAAAAATATAATGATGTTCAAATTTTAGCTTGAAGGCAGGCCAGCTGCGATAATTAAATACTGATCGTGGTTATTTGATCTAACCACGGTTATTTGAGATAACCGCGATTATTGTGCTCTTCAAATTCCAATCACATTTTAATGCCCAAATAAGGGAATTTTAAGCAACTATATACAGTAAATGCAATTAATGGCGCATTTGTGTGTTATTCAGTTCAACTCCGAGCATCACTGAGCAGCACTGTGGACGTGAACCAGATCAGCTCCTGTCTAGAAGAGCGCGTGAAGCGCTTCTCAAGCGCTCTGATGCGCGTGCCGTCAGCAGAGGTTTCAAAATTCACGTTCCGAATTCTTTTATGGGTTTTTGGACTACAAGCTGAACAACTCTATAAATGAACAAATATAAACTTTGTTATTGAATGCAAAGAGCTCTGGTTTCACTTTAATTTAACGATCGTGTAATGGCAAATATTCCTGGCCAGTGCGGGTTTATACACACAGTTAAGGACACACAGTGACGCAGAGGATGAGACGCACGCTTACTCTATTTCTGTGGAGAGATAAAATGATGAACCGAAATCTCAAAAGTCTTGCTTCATGAGAAATAAGGACTGTGGGTTTAATCAAAGTGCATTAAAATAATGTATGAACGTGAAGAAATTACGTCAGAAATTTTTTACTATTGCATAATATAATATAATATAATATAATATAACATATTAATAGAATAAAAATATATTATATATTTGTAAAAAATAAAAAAAAATAATAATGTTTTTAAATAAGTTCCACACACAACAGTGTAAATGTAAAAATGACCAAAACTAAAGTTAACCAAAAAGAGAGACATATTTTTAGTATTTGGAAATATTTTGATATTCAAAACTTTATATGTACAACATTATCAAACATACAAACCCACTGCTAGAGAAAACAAGCATTTGTGCATTTGGACTTTTGACTCAAAACCTCATTGTTACTGAGATATAGCCCATGTGTCAATTTCCCAGTGTGACAACTAGCCCAGATCATAAATGCTTCCTATTTATTAAGTCCTATTTAGAAATTCACACACTCACCCATGCAAACCATTTTACAATGCCATATCTTTACTGAACAAATGTGTTAATTAAGATAATAAGTAGCTGTTAAAAACCCAGCTGTGGGTTTGACCTGCTGTATAGAAAAACAGCATGGTTAAATGTTCTTAACATAACAATTCTGTTCAAGTGCAATCTAGCCTGATCAAAAGTGACTTCAAAAAACCTAAGAGCTCATAAAAAATGTTTACAAGGGATTGTAAAAAGATTTGGTCCTGCCGAGCAGCACCATAAGTTCAGAACCATTGTTGCTCTTCCTAGATAAAGCCAGTCGGATTAGTTGGTGAAACAGCTTCAACAAATGGAAAACAAATGTTACTTGTCTAGATAAAAACATTCAATCCATAAGAGTTGCCGTCCTACAAAGATCAGTGGCAAGCAGACAGGATGGATTCTTCAAAGAAAAGACACAGAACCCAAAGATGGCCTAAGTGTTCATTAGTCTACCATAAGAAAAACACAGTCTAAAAGTGCCTTTCATTGGAGGAAATCATCATCACTCATCAATAAGCAATGCTGCAATAGACCATCTGGATGTTTCAAATCTTGACTAGGACAACATTCTGTGGATAGATAAGACAAAAGTTGAACATTTTCAAAAAATTTTGAGCAAGAACATGAAATTCTGCATACCACTGCCAAAACCTCATTGCGATTGTGAAGGATTGTGGGGGGAAGTATAATGATATGGGGCTGTTTTGCTGCCTCAGGGTCTGGACGGATTGGAGTCATTGAAGGACCAACAAATTCCAAGTTATATTAGGAGCAGAATGTCACGCTGTCTGTTTGTGATCTGAAACTCCAAAGAAGTTGGGTCATGAAACATGACAATGATCTAAAACACAGGAGAAAATCAACAACAGTGCTCTGAGCAAAATAAATGCTGTATTTTCAAATGGCCAATCTATAGTTCTGACCCCACTTCCTTTTAAATACTCTAGCATGATGTGAAACAGGCTGTTCAAGAAAGACATTCCAAAAATGTCCATGAACCGAAACAATGTGCATGTGTTATCAGCAGAAGGCATTAGTTGATGTTATTGGCAATAAATGAGATTCCACTAAAATAAGTGCTCACATGCTTTTTCCATTAATAATCTTGATCGTTTAAACCAATTATTGAATAAAGATGTGGCACAGAAAAAATGCTATGCTTTGGGAGCCATTTGTGGTAACAATTCCAAGACACAATACGCGCAACAAAAAATTTAAATGTACATACATTTTGACCAGGTTTAGATGGGCTGGTAAGATAAAGGCTTTTATCACATTTTCTGCATTGTTATAGAGTGTAACAGTCTGATTCCCGAAATAAAAATTCCAATTCATAGGCAAATTTTTAATGATGACTTAAATAAAGAATTAAAAAAAATGTCATGGTTATTGGTGTAACCTCCGTTCCCTGATGGAGGGAACGAGACGTTGGTGTCGATGTAGTGACACTAGGGGTCACTCTTGGGAGCCCGAGACACCTCTGGTCTTTGATAAAAGGCCAATGAAAATTGGCGAGTGGTATTTGCATGCCACTCCCCCGGACATACGGGTATAAAAGGAGCTGGTATGCAACTACTCATTCAGGTTTTATGCTGAGGAGCCGATATAAGGTCCGGCCATTTCAGCGGGTAGTTCAGCGTTGTGGCAGGAGGGACACAAAGTCTCGTTCCCTCCATCAGGGAATGGAGGTTACACCAGTAACCATGACGTTACCTATCTGTCACTCACTTGATGTTGGTGTCGATGTAGTGACACTAGGCGTCCCTATACAAAATGCCACAAGGCTGAACTGTGTTACGTGAACTAGCGGTATGTGGTGGGCAGACTTGCTGTGTGCCTCATAGCCAGCACACCAGGTCGACACGTAACCTCCCCAACATAGTTATGAGTGTCGAACGGCCCTTTTTTGGGGACAAGTCGACTACCCAAAGATAAAGACAGGCTTAACCCAGTCGTGGCCTCTTTTCCCCTTCTCTTTTTCCACTCCCTAAAAAAGAAGGGGGATTATCCGACTGGACCGCCAGGTCTAGTTGGGGGGTGTCCCTCCCAAGGGGAAGACACCGCGGAGACCACACCTCGCCCAAAGAGGGGGGGGGGTATTTAAGTGGAAGAATACGTCACATGGTCTTTCCAACCATGTGGAGAGCCTTCAAGGTAGATCCTGCCCAATGGGGGAGGAGTTACAACAAACATGGAGACTGGGGCAGAGGGGCTCTGCCCAAGGAAGACGCAGTTTGCCAGCAGGGAAACGAACTAGCGGAAGATATAGATCGCATGGGGTTAGCCTTACAGGGAACCGCCACATGCGGAGCACCTACCCCAGAACAGGGCTCTTAGTTAGCGCGTGTACTGGGCCGGCAGCGAGTCTCTCCGAAAACTCGACTGCCACAGGGCTTGGAGGAAGTCAACCAGGGAACAAAGTTTGTGAACACTACTGGGAATTAATGGTGCACGTCTTCAGCTCCAAGGGAGGTGGAAGGCGCTATGTGCAAGCAATACACCCGGCCAGCTATCCCGGGCTTATCCGCTTGTGTTGCGTGCCACTACCTGGGACAAAACCGCTCCACCCGGAGGTTGTAAAACCTTGCACAGGTGTTGGGTGTTGCCCAGCCCGCTGCTCTGCAAATGTCTGTTAGAGAGGCACCCCTGGCCAGGGCCCAGGGAGCCATTACACCCCTGATAGAATGGGCTGGTAGCCCTACCGGGGGCAGCATGTCCTAGGCGACATATGCCATAGTTATGGCGTCAATGAGCCAGGGGGCGATCCTCTGCTCGGAGACAGTGCTTCCTTTCCGCTGTGCAACAAAGCAGACAAAGAGCTGCTCGGAGATTCTAAAGCTCTGCGTGCGATCCAAATAGATGCGTAAAGCGCGCACCGGACACAGTGACGACAGGGCTGGGTCTGCCTCCTCCTGGGGCAGCACTTGCAGATTCACCACCTGGTCCCTAAAGGGGTGGTGGGAACCTTGGGCACATAGCCTGGTCAGGGTCTCAGGATCACGTTAGAGTATCCTGGACCAAACTCCAGGCATGTTTCGCTGACAGAGAACGCTAGCAGGTCACCTACCCTGTTGATGGAAGTGAGTGCAGTCAGGAGGGCAGTCTTCAAGGAGAGTGCCTTAAGCTCGGCTGACTGCAAAGGCTCAAAGGGGGCTCTCTGTAGACCCTGAAGAACTACAGAGGTCTGATGAGGGAACGAGGCGCGGTCTGGAGGGATTCAGCCTCCTGGCGCCTCTTAGGAACCTGATGATCAGGTCGTGCTTCCCTAAGGACTTACTGTCGACTGCGTCGTGGTGTGCTGCTATGGCAGCAACATACACCTTCAAGGTGGAAGGGGACAGCCTCCCTTCCAACCTCTCTTGCAGGAAGGAAAGCACTGATCCGACTGTGCATCTCTGGGGGTCTTCTCGACGGGAAGAACACCACTTAGCGAACAGACGCCACTTAAAAGGCATACAGGCGCCTCGTAGAGGGAGCCCTAGCCTGAGTGATCGTGTCTACCACCGCAGCTTAGGTCTTCCGCGTCCCGTCCAGGGGCCAGACATGGAGATTCCAGAGGTCTGGGCGCGGGTGCCAGATGGTACCCCTTCCCTGAGAAAGAAGGTCCTTCCTCAGGGGAATTCGCCAGGGGGGAGCTGTCGCGAGGAGCGTGAGGTCCGAGCACCACGTCTGGGCGGGCCAGTAGGGTGCTACCAGGACGACCTGCTCCTCGTCCTCCCTGACCTTGCACATGGTCCGTGCAAGCAGGCTCACTGGGGGAAACGCATATTTGCGCATGCCAGGGGGCCAGCTGTGTGCCAGCGCGTCTGTGCCGAGGGGGGCCTCGGTCAGGGCGTATCAGAGCGGGCAGTGGGGAGGATTTTTTGGAGGCGAACAGGTGCACCTCTGGGTGTCGAATCGACTCCAAATCAGCTGGACCACCTGAAGGTGGAGTCTCCACTCTCCCCTGAGGGTAACCTGTTGTGACAGCGCGTCCGTTGTAGTGTTGAGGTTGCCCGGGATGTGAGTGGCTTGCAGCAGCTTGAAGTGCTGCTGACTCCAGAGGAGGAGACGGCGGGCGAGTTGTGACATACAACGAGAGTGCAAACCACCTTGGCGGTTGACATATGCTACCGTTGTCGTGTTGTCTGTCTGAACTAACACGTGCTTGCCCTGGATCAACGGCCGAAACCTCCGCAGGGCGAGCAGAATTGCCAACAACTTGAGGCAGTTGATGTGCCAATGCAGTCGCGGACCTGTCCAGAGGCCGGCGGCTGCGGGCCCGTTGCAAACAGCACCCCAGCCCGTTTTGGAGGCGTCTGTCGTGACCACGACGTGCCTGGGTACCAGTTCTAGAGGAACACCTGCTGGTAGGAATGAGAGGTCGGTCCAAGGGCTGAAAAGACGGTGACAAAACGATGTAATGGCCACGCGGTGTGTCCCGTGGCGCCATGCCCGTCTCGGGACTCGAGTCTGGAGCCAGTGCTGAAGTGGCCTCATATGTATCAACCCGAGCGGGGTGGCCACCGCCGAGGATGCCATATGCCCCAGGAGCCTCTGAAAAAGTTTCAGTGGAACCGCTGTTCCCTTGTTGAACGCCTTCAAACAGGCCAGCACCGACTGGTCACCGACTGGAGGGACAGGTTCTATCGCGCCCTTCCATAGGAGGGTAGTGATCTCCGTGCTAGGTAGCAGCGTTTTTGTCTTTCACCAAGGTGAAGTGGACGCCACTGAACCTGGGCGGATGCCCGGCGAAGTGAATCGCGCAGCCGAGTCGGACGGTCTGGACCAGCCCTCGTGACAGATTGGAAAGCGCAAGCCATGCGTCCAAGTTCCACGCAAGGGGGACCAAAGGGACAACGTCATCGGACATACCAGCAGGTGGGGCCTCGCGGCGGGGCAGAGCTCGAGGTGCCACACCACATCGTGGCCGTGCTGAGTCTAAGGACATCGAAGCACTTACCTGGCTCCTTGTGACCACCCCCAGAACAGCCTGGAATGGGAGAGGAAGAGGCCTGTTCTCGTGACCCGTGGAGACTGTCACACTGGGGGCGGATTTGTGCCACAGCTGGGCACTCAGGGACGGGAGACCGCCACTGGAGACGGCCGTACACACCGGATACGTGACCCAGGGAACAAGGAAACCGCTCTTGCTGAGCTCTTGAGTACTGCAGCCACTTGGGCATGCAGCGCAATTAATGCAAGAAGGTAACAAAAAGATGGAGATCTGCTTACCAGCTCCAGAGCAGTGGGTTTCGTTGTCCCTGGGTCACCCGTCTCAAGGGCTCTTTGAAGCCTTTAATGGGTTCTGGGTGGCCGCGAGGCGGGTGGCGTCTGCTTCCTGCGGTGGGCTCCACGCCAGGGCCGGGCCGAAGGGGCGGGCTGCGGCGGAGCCGGTGCAGTCACCGCAGGGGGACACCCTTGGCGATGATTAGACGGGGTGTGGGATCTTGAGCCGCGCCGGGGCAGGATATGCCGGCTAGCATCCATCTACTGCTCTACCATCGAAAACTGCTGGGCAAAGTCCTCGACGGTGTCGCCGAATAGGCCCACCTGGGCAATGGGGGCAGCAAGGAATTGTGTCTTGTCGGCCTCACCCATCTCGACCAGGTTAAGCCAAAGGTGGCACTCCTGGACCACTAGTGTGGCCATCGTCTGCCCGAGAGACCGTGCCATGACCTCCATCGCTCGGAGAGTGAGGTCAGTCACCAAGTGCAGTTCCTGCATCAATTCCGGGGCGGAACTACCCTCGTGCAGTTCCTTTAGCGCCTTGGCGGACTTGCAGGAGAGCCATGGCGTGCAGGGCGGAGGCGGCTAGTTCAGCGGCACCATAGGCCTTGGCCGTCAGAGACGACATAAACCTACAGGCCTTGGACGGGGGCTTTGGGCACCCACGCCAGGTGGCGGTGCTCTGCGGGCATAGGTGCACCGCGAGTGCCTTTATCCACCGGGGGATTGCCGAATAGCCCTTGGCCGCCCCACCATCGAGGGTAGAGAGGGCGGGGAAGCTGAAAAGATCGGGACCGGGCAGTAAAAAGTGCCTCCCACGACCTTGTCAGCTCTTCATGCACTTCCGGGAAGAAAGGAACGGGGGCATGGCATGGCTTTGAGCGGCGCCGCGAGCCCAGGAACCAATCACCAAGCCGCGAGGGTTCAGGGAAGAGCAGTGAGATCCACTCTAGCCAACGCTCGCGGCTGCCAAGGAAAGCATGTCGTCATCTCCGCTTCAGCCTGTGATTGGGCAGTTGACCCCGAAGGGAGGAGCCCAGCTGAGGCTTCCGACTGGATGAGCCCGCTCTCCGATGCTGCGCTCGAGAGCTCATCACTTTCGCGGGCTCCGAATAAGAGGTCGAACTCGCCGTGAGACGAGTCGGCGGACTCACCCGGAAGCCCGATCAGGGCAGACGAGCATGCTGGGGAATGGGAGGTCCGCAGGGGGATACCCGGCGGAGGCAGTCCCATTGAGGTCCCCAAATCGCCCCCAGTCGGTCCCCAAATCGCCTTCTTTTACCTTATACCCGTGGGTAAAATGAACGAGGCGGGAGCCTCTGGGGTGGCTCGCTTTCTTACTAAGGCGAGCCGCGACCGCAACGTTGCCATTGTCATATTCTCTCAATGAGAACATGACCATCCACGAACGCTGTCTCCGCGTGAGCAGTGCCCAGACACGAAAGACAGTGATCGTGATTGTGACCGTCAGAAGGCGAGAGATAACGAGCGCAACCAGGAATAACACACAATTGGAAAAGCATCTTTAAAAAGACGCGTCTTGAAAAAGACATTCCGTGTGTGCGCTCTTTTAGAGAAATATATACTCTTTTAGAGGGGAAAAATGCTCTTTCAGAAAATATACTCTCTAGTTTTTCTGCCGAAGCGCCCAGGGGCGTTCTCTGCAGTGCACCAGTGCAGAGGACGGAGAAGCCGCTGAAATGCGCCGTCAGATCCAGTAGAATTCAGCTCAATGAGCATGACCATTCGGCTCCGAAGAGAAAATCTGAATGAGTAGTTGCATACCAGCTCCTTTTATACCCGTATGTCCGGGGGAGTGGCATGCAAATACCACTCGCCAATTTTCATTGGCCTTTTATCAAAGACCAGAGGTGTCTCGGACTCCCAAGAGTGACCCCTAGTGTCACTACATCGACACCAACGTCGAGTGAGTGACAGATAGGGAACTTAAAATACAGACCTACTGTGAATACCGCAGTTCTTTATCGATGGTATATGCTTCTGCTAAGCCATCAGTCTACATTATTTCCACTTCATTTTTTTTAAATTGTGTTTAATAGTGCAAATCTTGGTCAACAACTACACCATCCATGTTACTGAAGAGCAAAAATTGACCAATCAGAGATTGTGGCAAACAAACACAGCAAAACCGCAGTGCGAATGACACAATCTCCCTATACTCTCGAACAACTTATATATTTGTATATATATGAATATTTTAAAATAAAATAAAAATGTTTTTTCCTATACTTAATCTAGAGCAGTTCATTACCTCATGAAAGACATAAAGTACACAGTCTAGTACCTTTCGTATTTTTGTCCAGTTTTCAATTACTTCTCTACTTCAGATCAAAGTTTTTAATGTTGTAATGCACTGTCGCACTCTGTTGGTGGATAAATCTGCAGAATTCTGCGGAATGGATTTAAACATGGTCAAATGCATTTTCTCGACCAATGGTGAGAGTTTGGGGCGGACCATGTGTTTATACAACCAATGAAGAAAGGGGGTAGTTTTATAGAATCACTTTGAAAACATGAATTATTTATACAATTCCATTTGGTGTTGCTAGTGTCACAGAAATAACATTCTTTAGCTTTAATAAACAAGTATGCAAGGGTCAGAGGATGTGTAGAATATTGTGAATGACTAGCATTTGCTGTCTGTGGAGTTATGTGTACACAGATTCCATGTGAGCCTGATTTTGCCTGTCATTATATAAAAAGTGATTTAATGATAGCACACTTTTCAGTGCCTGTCTTGGTATCTCTTTTACAGTCTTTCATGAGTACTACCATGCTCCCACCCTGGCCAATGGGAGTGCAGCAGAGTTGAGTCGTATCAGCGGAAGTGTACATTTAGGAGAACTTAACCTGACAGAAGTGGTGCCCGTTTCCATCCCAGAATCCTTCATTCTGTGCACACGGGAACGGCCACTTCTCTTTCTCCTCCTCATGCTGGGTACACTGTGGGTAGGATACACACTCTACCAGTTCAGGAGAAGGTGAGGATCTCTCCCTGCCACACACAGGCACACACCTGCTCACACACTGCTGGATATTTTGAAAGTGATAGAAGACTATTTTGACCCCCATCTTTCCATTTCTCCTGACAGTCCATTTCTGCATGTGAAGATGAGAGAGATTCTGTCTGACTGTGCTCTGCCTATCTCAGTGCTTGTCTTCTCTTATGTGGGATCATATGTCTTCAACGACATTGCCTGTGAGACATGTGACAGTTTGTTTGCATTGCACACACACTGATATACAGTATATACATGTCACTGGCAAACATTAAAGCTCCTCAATACATTTTCACATCACACATCCCTAAACAGTGTTTTCTACTAGATACTATATGTTAGTTTGCTCATTTATATCCACAGCTTTTGATCAATACAGTATATACCAATGAGGTTTGATGTTATCGACGTAGCTTCCATATTGGATTATTAGTGCCACTCTTATTTACTTTAGGAAAAGTAAAAGTTGTTTTACACTTATCTTCACTTTTGAGCTCTAGTCGTGCCTTGGTATTTGCAAGCAGAAATTCTGTTTTTGCAATCGCTTGTCTGAAAATTCGCAGTGAAACTTTATTTCTGTATTTGTGTCTTAATCATGATGAAGACATTTAAGACATGGAAAAGTAACAAGAGAAAATCTGAAACATTCATAATGAAATAATTGCTTTGTGTTCATTTTAATCAAATTGAGGGATTATCTTTAACATGGCAAATGCGACACAGAGCTGAAAGTTTAAAATGACATGCAAATAGCTAGGAATATTCAGTACTGAGAATCTGTTCAAATTTGGCTTAGTTTGTGTCCAGGAAAGAATGCCAAAACATACGCCCCTACCAACACTTTCAGATACATACACACACTGCCTGTGCTCTCTTTTTCTTACTGCCAGCATATTACAGCAAAGCCACTCACACCAGCATAACACTACATTATGCCACCAACTCCTCCGTCATCATTTTGGTGTGGGAGTATAACTTTGTTATCAGAGTCAAACTGTACTTCTCATCTCAGGCTTTTAGAATGTTCACTCAGCACTTCAATGCTGCAGTGAGGAGGCTGATATTCAAAATAAGATAAAATCCCAATCTCTCAAAAGATTGGTCTGGTTTCGCAGGGAAAGGGCAGAGACTTGTTGAATTTGCACACTTTGCAAAACTATTATTGAGTGGTTGGATTAGCCTTGACTTTTGCTGAATCACACTTTCCTGGAGGATTTGTGCTCTAGTATGGTTTAAGAGCTGAGGCTGAACGTGTAATGTGCTCTTTTTCAGTGCCGGTGTTTAACTTCCATCAAGGTCCAGTGTTTCAAGTTGCTCCATTGGATAAGCTGTCTGGAGCGAGTGTTCTGAGCGCAATGGGTCTGGGCTTCCTCCTGTTTCTCCTCATCTTTATCGACCAGAACATTGTGGTGTCACTTACAAATGCACCTGAGAACAGGTTCATGTCATATGAAATCTGCATACAATGGCAATGGCATATTACATTGGCAGGACATCTGAGAAACTGTTTTATCAATTTCATCCCACAATTCCATATAAAATGTATTTGTTTCATCTGGACTTATGAAGTTTAAAGATATCTCACTACTCATACAAGTGGCTTCAGCTTGATATTATAAAACCATATAAATTGTAACAACTGAATATTTCCTTGATGCATACACCTTCTAACCTTAGACCTCCTTGTGTCCTAAAATGGCATAATGAGAAAAAGCGACAAACGTTCTCTGCACTTTCACACTAACAGCAATGTGCAGCGACAAAGCGACCTGAAGTCATTCATTTTCAATGAGAGTTGGCGATTTTCGGCAACATAAAGAACAGCAGCCATTAAGACTCGTCACATTTACCATTGCACACCAAAATACTGCGGATGAAATACAGTCATCTCAATGGGAAACGATCAGGGATTTCGAGTGATCGACTTCTGGTGGTGAAGAAATTTCCCCACGCAAATTTTATGTGGGGTTTAAGTTTTTGAACTTTGATATGCAAATTTGAAGTGCTGACCAATAGGAAATTCCTTGGTTTGGCATTGACCGCTGTGTGGGCGGTGCTTCATACACTGCCAAACTGAATATTCGCAAAGAACTAGGAAATAATTTTAGCCATGAGTTTCTTTATAACTTCACTCTCTTAAGGCCTATTGACACCAAATTCGTGATGAATTTGCGAGACAAACTGCAGATGAAAGGGCTATTCACACAGAGATCGAAGCGAATAAACATAGTAACTACATTACACAGTAATGTATTGCATGAAAAGAATGCTTTTTTTGCCACATTTTTAAAAGCTCGTTCGGAACAAACATTCACACCGAAAATAGCAAGTAGTTTTTGCGGGTTTTACACTCACTGCACACCCGCCCACGGCTTCTTCGCCTGCGGAATTTCAGCGTGCAAAGTTAAATGTAACCAAGCCTTTAGCGATGTGGTAAATTGAGCATAGTTCAACATTATGCAAATGAGCAGCAGCACTATGAAGTGATTACCAATGGGAGGCTGGACAGTGGTGCGTCGTCTGATACAGTAGGATACTGCAGCTGAGTAGGAACCCCTACTAGCAGCCAACAGCGAAAAGTTTATTCACTATCATTGTGAATGCCACTTTAATTTGAGTTTTTGTCCCAACCAGCTATGACAAGTGACAAGACATTTTATTGGCCATTTGTTTGCTGTCTCTGTCGTGCCGGGTAGCTCCACCCACAGTCAAAACTCATTGTTCCATCTCTACCTGTAAATTGATTGTCAAATATGTTCTGATTGGCAGTGTCGCTTTGTGCAGCATTTCGCATTCAGCGTGGATTGAAAAATTGCTTTTTGCTGTAAACTTGTCACTTCGCATCTGGAAAGGAGACTAGGTTAGATTGTGTGTAATGGTCTTGAATTGGGGCAACACTGTAAGTGATTCTTAGTCGTGCCTTTGTGTGTTTGTGCCATAGGTTACTGAAGGGCACAGCATATCACTGGGACCTGACTCTGTCTGGCTTGATTAATATTTTGATGTCTGTGCTGGGCATGCCGTGGATGCATGCTGCATTCCCTCACTCCACTCTGCACGTCAGACAGCTGGCCATAGTGGAAGAGCGGGTGGAGGGAGGACACCTTTATGAAACGTGAGCACACACCACATCACACATCAACAACCCAGATGCTCACAAACAATTACAATCACAATCAATCTGTGAATTACAGACGTCCTTATAGAAGGTATTGGCACAGTGCGGATGGTTTTAAATTATGTCGCTGTGTGTTTGTGTGTGTGTGTGTGTGTGTGTTTGTAGTATAGTGAGTGTGAAGGAGACGCGGGTGACCTCGCTCGTGGCTAACATCCTCATAGGTGTGAGTGTGTTTCTGCTGCCAGTCCCGCTGCAGTGGATTCCTAAGCCTGTGCTCTATGGGCTCTTCCTCTACATCGCTCTCACTTCCATTGACGGCAATCAAATGTGTGACCGCATGGCTCTGCTACTCAAAGAACAAGTGAGTGTGTGTGCTTTTGAACAAAGCAAAGGCAAATAAAAGTCATAGTTGTTTTACAAATGAAGATACAAAGGAGAGATCAGTGCACTGACTGCGCAAATAATGCAACAGAGCACCCTCTTCCGTTCATGGACAGAAGAGTCCAGTGGAGCATTTTGTCTGGGACAAGGTTAATTTATAGTTTTAAAATTGTGATTGGAAATGAATGAAATTTTAAAAAGCCATGAACATTTTGATATTGAGTATAATTTTATTTGCTATGCTCAGCTGTAAAATATTTAATCAGCTTGAAATTGCACTGTGTGAGTGCAATATTAACAGCCCATATTCACATTTCTTGGTTTGGAATGTGAAAGTTAACTATAGCAGGGTAAACTTCTATAGCAGTGAATGCGAGACCACTGCAAATACTGTATTATTTTTGTGTTCTCATTTGCTCCAACAGCAAAAGAAAAAAAAAAAAAAAAAACGTTTCCATGACCTTCTAAAAGAAGAAACAGTTGACAGAGGTGTATTACGGCAGTCGGAAAAAATAAAGATGGCAAATTTACTGTCACTCCCTCAGCAGCTGTATTAGAAACCCCAGTGCAGAATTGTTGATTGTTTTGTTTTTGTTTTTTTTTATAAATTCCGGGGTAATATAACACAAAGAATAATTTTATAAATGTACATTAAATAATTTAAATATTGAGAAAAAAAAAAACTTTTATTAGATCATAATCACAGTCTGTGAAAATGGGCCATTAAATGTTTTGTTTTTGTTTTTTTAAATCCTTATCCAGTAATCACCAATGACTAGAAAAGTAATGAAAATGAAATTCATGGAAATGCATTGGTCAGAAGATGTGGGAATCCTGTTAGCATATCCATGTGCTCGGCTGCTCTAATTTATACAGTTTTGTTAGTCTGCGTTATGATGGAAGTTCTGAGACTGAAAATGAAAAAAAAAAAAAAAAAAAAAAAAAATATATATATATATATATATATATATATATATATATATATATATATATATTCTCTTATTTTTAAGGCTACTCTTTGTTTGCCCCTCTTCTTGCTTAATCTCCCTCTCACTCTTTGTCAGACTTCCTACCCTCCCACTCACTACATCCGTAAGGTACCGCAGAGAAAGATCCATTACTTCACTTTCCTTCAGATGGTGCAGCTGCTTTTCCTGTGCACGTTTGGGATGTACCCTCTCCCATATATGAAGATGATCTTTCCTCTGCTTATGTTTATCCTCATACCCATCAGGTAAGTACTGAAATGCATCCAAAGTCATGAGTACTTGGCGGTCGTGTTATGTGCCCTGTATATTGCTGCACATGTGCATGTAATTAGCAATTTGAACAAACCCCCTAACCCTAAGTATCAAATTCTGGGGTGCAACTCATCCTGCACCTTTTGTGCTATGGACATCATGAGGCTTGTTGAGGAGAGCTGTGTTATTATTTTTTTTTTTAACCAATTAGTTAATTCTTGCCTGGTGGGTAATAATATGTCTGAAAAACTTCCATAGACTTATATTGGAGAAGGGACAGCTTTCTGTCCTTTATACAGTTTTCTACCATTCACATATCAGCATTAAAATGCTGTCATTTGCCAGAAGTTACCTTTAAAATGTCAAGCTGTTAAGCTGATCACCTTGCTTTTGGTCCTGTGTATAACTTGTTTCTGTTTAGATAAAAAGAAGCGCTTTAGTTTCACTATCTGTCCAATTTGGCTCAATTGTTTGACTCCAGAGTCACAGGCGTTAAACGGCACGGAGTAATTGCGTCATCTCCGTCAAGACTTTGTGACTGGCCCAAAGCAGACTTCTTACGTCAGCGCATCCTGACCTCGGATGAACTCAAACCATTAATTTTACGGCTTTGTTCACACATGGCATTAAAACAGAATGTTACAACTTCTCATTCCAGGAAATCGACAAAGCTGATTTACTGGTATTTCCCAATGTGTCCTGTTCACACATGACCTCTTAAAGGTAAAATGGTGTTAACTTTCTGGAAAAGACTTTGTGAAATTAACTTATGATAGAGACTTGGGGCTGTGCATTTTTGACATGGCCCATTTAGCAACCACCTAGCAACCACCTAGACCACCAAAGCAACTACCTAGGAATGCCCTAGCAACCACCCAGAACACCTTAAAGCCTGTTTATACTCAACGCAGCCTTTTTGCGAGGGTTTGCGCGCACAAAGTGATATCATCGCGGCTGTCGTGAGGCTCTATTTCGGGCAGTCATGCAGGTGCCGATTTTTTTTACCTTTTCGTGCGGTGCGCACGCAGTGTGCCTGTGCTTTTGATGCAGAGTAAATCTAGTGCAAATAATTTTAATATGATACAAAAGTTTTCACAGTGATATTACCTGTTGGGGCTCATCAGTTCTTGTTTAGACAGACAAGTAAACCTATTTATCCACTACTTCTGTACACTGAATAAAAAGATCTAAACAAAACACTAGAGTTTGATTTTATTAATATATAATTGGACGGCTCTTGTTACTTTAGACTTTGTAAAATAAAAGCATTTTTATTAACGTGTGTTTAAATGTAATTCGAGTTAATACAGTTATTTTACATTTAGAATTTATTATCTGGCTATGAAAAATAAATCACTAGTATCTTAACTGTCTTAACCGCATGACGCGCTGCGGTGCCAGGTGAAAGTATAAACAAAGCTTTAGCAACCCAACTGCAATATCATGACCACTTCCCTCAACATAAGCATTGTCTCGTCAAGTTTTGCATGGACAAGCACCTTATATTTTTTTGTCAGAAAATGTATATGTTTGTTTAATTTAACAATGCACAAGATTTCACAGTTTAATTATATAATTCTGATTGTGTCTTTTTCTCAGGAACTGTGTACTGCCCAGGATTATTGAGGCAAAGTACCTGGACATTATGGATGCACAGCGCATGTAACTGCATGCACACTGAGCCTCTGAGCAAAGGACTCTGGGAATTGTATTTCTGAAATGCAAAACTCTGGGAGGAAAGAAAACTGATTCTAGTGTTTAACAGCAGGCGTTCTGGTGAAGCACTGAACAAGTGAGAGAGAGAGAGAGATTAGAAAAGAGGGATATTTTATAAAAAGAGCAAGAGAGAGAGAGAGATTCATGTTCACTGAGTAGAAAGACAGACTGCTGTGTGACTGTTGACGTTGGTCAGTCACTGCTTCTCTCATGATCTGAATCCTACAAAGCCCCCCTCTCTCTCTCTCTAGTCTATTCTGATGTATCCATGCACCACAATATGGATAAAACACTTGATTTATGAGACGTAGGAAACCATCACATGCACTCTCAAAAATTGTGCCATAACAAAAGTACATCTTTGATCATAGTGTTCCTGACACAAATACAGCTAATTTTTGAAGACACAGTGAAGTGTACCTTTAGAGAATGAATCTATCTGTAGCAATACCTCTTAATGCTGAATATTAACACACATTCAGTGTGTCTCAAAGTCATAGCCTCTCATACATTGAGTAAAAAAGCTGTTTATTATAGATTTTTCCAGTGTGTTTTGGTACATATCAGTGACAGTAATTAATAATGAAGTGAGCATGAACCAAAAGTACACACTCACCTTATTAAGATAACTGTCTCATAGCAATACAGCAGATTGATTATTAGAGGATATCAATATTTTAGAGTTTTCTAAAGAGAGTTTTCTTTTGAGGTAATAGACTTCTAGTTTGGATACCCACTGATGTGTTGAGAATGTAACATATAAGCGCTGGTGATTCAGGGATAGGCATTTTTGTGGACATTGCTCACTGCTGAATGGACTCTGACATTTAAGCTTTGCACATCACAGGACAACACAACTGTGTACCTTCCCAAATGACACACACACATACACAGAGGCATGGCTATAAACAACGCACACGCGCTATCACGTCTGTCCATTACACAATATATTTAAAACAGAGAAGGCATGCCTTTTAGAAGACAACTTTTTGATTTGTATAACTATCATATCATTTGTTTTGTTTTTAATAGCAACTAGAAATAATGGTCAAACTAAGGTGTTGTACCATATCCCTACATTAGAGTTCAATCTTGTGGAATAAAACTCTCTCAGCAAACATGTTTAGCACTGAGAGACCCCAAGATACTGGAATCTGAGATGATTCTGACCCATCAACCAAGTTACATTCCCAGAGAGAGTGTGAAAAGAGAGGAGGAAATGATGAATAGAGATTAATTTAGGCGCACAAATGGAGAGAGACATGGTTTGATTAATCATGGGCAAAACGTTTGAGCACCTGTGCACTTAATCATAGGCAAGATGAGAGTAGAGAAAGCTAAAATAAGGCTAGATTGATATTTGTCATGGTAAGCTTTAAGCTTGAGAGTGAGAGACATCAAATGTGAGTTCATTTTCTCTTGAACATCTTGCACCACTTGCATAATCATCATTCCCCATTTCTCTCTCTGTATTCCCTGTAACAGTATAATAGTTATTCTCCTTGAATCCTGACCTCTTGTGTAAAAACAACCTACCTTAAATAACCCTGTTTTTCATTGGACATCTCTCAGTATTTACTGTAATATTGAAGTATTCGACTTTTAATTTGTGATTGCTCACACCTGGGTGGGACATGTTGACAAGTTATGTTCTGTGCTGTTTAAATATTGTTTTTTATTTTTTATTGTTTTTTATCATGAATGTATAATGTGTAAATTTTTATATAACACATAAAAGATTCATTGTCAAGTTGATTTTGTCAAACAGATAAGCTAAATTTGTAAACTGCAATATGTAAAAACTAAAGTAAATAAGAGACATGTTTATTAGAATGATGGTGTGGGTTTAATAGGGGTATGATATACACTGAAATCTAGGTCATTTCAAGCTGATTGCCAAATAAAGAGGTACATTGATACCCATCTGTTTCATATATCTGTTTTATATTTATGTACAGTTACAGTTTATCTTTTGACCAAATTATTGCAAGTTATCCCTCGATGTCTGGACCTTATATTGTTTTATATTCTCTTGAATTAATAGTCCTAATGCCACCTCTGTATGTATTCCACAAAGTTATACATAGAAGTGAGGTAACTACAGCATTTTGGAAAATGTAAGGCATACAAAGTCCAGAAGTGAGAATCTACTTCAATTCTAATACAAATATGATTTGACAAACGAGGTTCCCTATCTGTCTCTCACTCGACGTTGTGTCGATGTAGTGACACTAGGAGTCACTTTTGGGAGCCCCAAACACCTCTGCTTTTTGGAAAAAGATCAATGGGAATTGGCGAGTGGAATTTGCATGCCACTCCCCCGGACATACGGGTATAAAAGGAGCTGGTATGCCACCAATCATTCAGATTTTCTCTTCGGAGCCGAGCGGTTGTGTTCAGCGAGCTGAATTACTCTGCCGATCCATTCACCTCGAAAAGCTGTTGGATTTATGGCGCATTACAGCGGCTTCTCCCCCTCTTGCACTGGTGAAGTGCAGAGAACGCCCCTGGGCCCCTCTCCGTTTGTGTGTATTTCCTGGCTGCGGTCGTTACCTCTCCGCTTCCGATGGCCATGATCGCGGTCTTACGTGCTTGGGCGCTGCCCACGCAGAGACAGCGTTCGTGGACGGGTCATGTTCTCACTGCGAGAGCGTGACCATGGCAACGTTGCGGTCCCGGTTTTTCCGTCGTTAGAGGGAAAGACCACCCCAGCGGCTCCCCGCCTCGGTCCTTCTACCTACAGGTTTGAGGCCGCGTCAGTTAGCACTGGGGGTGATTTGGGGACCCCAGTGGGAGCCACCGGGTAACTCCCCACGGACCTCCCATTCCCCTGTTCACTCGTTTGCCCCACTGGGATGAGACCGCCGGCTCGTCTTAGGGCAAGTTTGCGATCTCATTCGCGAGCTCGCGAAGTGGATGAGCTCTCGATTGCAGCATTGGAGAGCGGGCTGTCCAGTCTGAGGACTCGACTGGGCTCCCACCTTCGGGTGCGGTCGCCCAGTCGCAGCCTGACGCGCAGCTGGCAGCCATGCTTGCCCGGGCGGCTGCGTATGTCGGGTTGGAGTGGAAACCTCCACCCCCCCTGAACCCTCGCTGCCTGACGATTAGTTCCTGGGCCCGGAGCGCCGCCCATGGCCGCGCCCCGCCCCAGTCCCTTTCTTCCCGGAGGGGCATGAGGAGCCCACGAGGTTGCGGCGGGCACCTTTCACTGCCCGGACCCAGTCTCTGAGCTTCTCTGCTCTCACTACCCTTGATGGTGAGGCTTCCAGGGGGTCCTCGGCGATTCCCCAGAAGGATAAGACGGTTGCGGTGCACCTGTGCCCGCAAAACGCCAGCACCTGGCGGGGCCGCCTGAGACCCCCGTCCAGCACCTGTAGGGTTACATCGTTTCTGATGACTAAGGCCTGCGGTGCCACTGGACAGGCCGCCTCCACCCTGCATGCCATGGCTCTCCTGCAGGTACACCAAGCAAGGGCGCTAAAAGAGCTGCACGAGGGTAGTTCTGACACAGGATTGATGCAGGAAATGTGCTTGGCGACCGACCTCGCTCTCTGGGCGACGAAGGTCATGGCGCGGTCTCTCGGGCAGGTGATGTCCACTCTGGTGGTCCAGGAACGCCACCTTTGGCTCAACCTGGTCGACATGAGAGAGGCTGACAAGGCACGGTTCCTTGATGCCCCCATCTCCCAGGTTGGCCTGTTAGGCGACACCGTCGAGGGCTTTGCCCAGCAGTTCTCAGCGGTGAAGCAGCAGACGGAGGCTATTCAACTCATCCTGCCCCGGCACGGCTCAAGACCCCGCAACCCGTCTGCTCGTCGCCAAGGTCATCCTCCTGCAGCAACAGCGCCGGCTCCACCACAGCCCGCCCCCACAGCCCGGCGTGGAGCCCACCACAGGAAGCAGATGTCCACCCAGACATGGTTCTCGGACCTCACGCTCCTCGTGACAGCCCCCCCCCCCCCCCCCGGCGAATTCCCCTGTGGAAGGTTCTTCTTTCTCAGGGACGGGGCACCATCTGGCACCCGCGACCAGACCTTTGGATCTCCACGTCTGGCCCTTGGACGGGACGCAGAAAACCTAAGTAGCCTACCACCTGCGGTGATAGATACGATCACTTAGGCTAGGGCTCGCTCTACGAGGCGCCTGTATGCTTTGAAGTGGCGTCTGTTCGCTAAGTGTTGTTCTTCCTGACCCCCAGAGATACGCAGTCGGATCGGTGCTTTCCTTCCTGCAGGAGAGACTGGAGCAGCGGCTGTCCCCCTCCACCTTGAAGGTGTATGTAGCCACTATAGCGGCACACCACGACACAGTGGACGGTAAGTCCTTAGGGAAGCACGACCTGATCATCAGGTTCCTGAGAGGCGCTAGGAGGTTGAATCCCTCCAGACCGCATCTCATCCCCTCATGGGACCTCTCTGTAGTCCTTCGGGCTCTACGGGGAGCCCCCTTCGAGCCCCTGGAGTCAGCTGACCTTAAAACACTCTCTTTGAAGACTGCCCTCCTGACTGCACTCACTTCCATCAAGAGGGTAGGGGACATGCATGTGTTCTCTGTCAGCGAAACGTGCCTGGAGTTTGGTCCGGGCTACTCTCATGTGATCCTGAGACCCCGACCGGGCTATGTGCACAAGGTTCCGAAGACCCCGTTTAGGGATCAGGTGGTGAACCTGCAAGCACTGCCCCAGGAGGAGGCAGGCCCAGCTTTGGCGTTGCTGTGCCTGGTGTGTGCTTTACGCATCTATATGAATCACACACAGAGCTTTAGAAGCTCCGAGCAGCTCTTTGTCTGTTTTGGTGGACAGCAGAAAGGAAGCTGTTTTCTCCAAACAGAGGATCGCCCACTGGGTCATTGACGCCATCGTGATGGCATGTCATGCTCAGGACATGCCGCCCCCGTGGCACTACGAGCCCACTCTACTAGGAGTATAGCGGCCTCCTGAGCCCTGACCAGTGGCGTCTCTTTGGCAAATATTTGCAGAGCAGCGGGCTGGGCGACACCCAACACCTTTGTGAGGTTCTATAATCTCCGAGTTGAGCCGGTTTCATCCCGTGTGTTGTCAGGTCCGAACAGGTAAGTTTCGGGACAGCTGTACCGCTTGCATATAGCGCCTTTCCCCTCCCATGAGGTGAAGATGTGCGCCTTTGACTCCCAGTTGTGTTCACAAGTTGTGATCCCTGGATGACTTTCCTCCTTAGCCCTGTGGCAGATGAGTTTGCGGAGAAACTCGCTGCCGGCCCAGTACATGTTCTAACTGCTCCACATTTGCTTGTTCCCCGTAGGTGACCCCATGTGATATCTTCCGCTAAATCATTTCCCTGTCGGTAAACTGCGTCTTCCTTGGGCAGAGGCCCCTCTGCCCCCGGTCACCATGTTTGTAGAAACTCCTCCCCCCTCAGGTAGGACCTACCATGCGACTTCTCCAAATGACATACTTCTGACAAGACTCGGTAAGACCATGTGATGTATTTCCACTCAAAATACCCCACCTTCTCTGGGCGGGGTGTGCTCTCCGTGGTGTCTTCCCCTTGGGAGTGACACCCCTCTGACGTAGACATTTATGGCCCCCAGTCGGTTAACAAATTCCATTCTTTTTGGGGAGAACAAAAGAGGAAAAGAGGCCATGGCTGAGCTAGCCTGTCCCTATTTTTTGGGCAGTCGACTTGTTCCTGAAGGACTGTTCGACGCTCATAAGAGCGTTGGGGGAGGTTATGTGACGGCCTGGTGCGCTGGCTACGAGGCAAACAGCGGTCTGCCCGTCTCGCACCGCCAGTCCACATAACACAGTTCAGCTAGTTGTGGCATTTTGTATAGGGACCCCTAGTGTCACTACATCCACACAACGTCGAGTGAGTGACAGATAGGGAACCTCCTGGTTACTTTCATAACCTCAGTTCCCTGATAGAGGGAACGAGACGTTGTGTCCCTCTTGCCACATCACTGAACTACCCGCTGGAATGGCTGGGACCTTGTCTCGGCTCCTCAGCACAAAACCTGAATGAGTGGTTGCATAACAGCTCCTTTTATACCCGTATGTCCGGGAGAGTGGCATGCAAATTCCACTCGCCAATTCCCATTGGCCTTTTTTCAAAAAGCAGAGGTGTTTGGGGCTCCCAAGAGTGACCCCTAGTGTCACTACATCGACACAACGTCTCGTTCCCTCCATCAGGGAACGGAGGTTACGAAAGTAACCAGGACGTTGTCTGAGATTACAAAACTGAGAAATCTTTTAAAAATCTAGTTTAAAACACTTCAAGTTTGTAGAAATGTTATCTTTGTATCCAAGTTGGTTTCATAAATTTTTTTTTAAAACATTTATAGCATATTTTACATAAAAAGACTGACGTTGAGTAACTATCAAATAAAAGGTATAAAAATGCTTTCCTTACACCTTGAATACACATGAGACTAAAAAACGTAATCATTTTTTAAAACAATTTTGTATATATATATATATATATATATATATATATATATATATATATATATATATATATATTATTGTTTTGGTCACATGACAACAAAATAGCTACATGTAACCTGCATGTTTGTTACACCACCTGATTTGGTGGACAAAATTTATTTTTTTTATTTTTTTATCATAATAATAATAATAATAATTGATTATTCCAAACTACTTTATTTAAAGGTTTCAGCTTTTTAATTAGACTTTTTTTTCTTTTTTTTTTTTTTTATCAAAATAACTTTGAACTCAGAAATAAAAAAATCATCATAGTAGAGGTGTATTAAATTGTTTTGTGTTGCATTGATCTAACCATGGTAATTATAGTCAACCATGGCTTTACCAGTGACTACAGTGATTAGTGTATTCAAAAACTACGGTACATTTTAAAGAGGTTAAAGTGTAGGCATTTACTGCACTCTAGTGGTCATGCTGAGTATAATCCCGGAACTCCGCCCATAGCTCTTCAACACAACACACTTACAACACAAGCCTGTTATGAATACACTTGTACTTTGCTGACAAGTACTATTTTAAGCATACCTTAATATTTCGCTTATTATCCGGGTTGTTTTATGATCTACAATGTAAATCTGCACATGCGGTTTAAAGTACGCATTTGTCCTCCTGATCGTCAGCCTGTTGTCTGGTGATGAGGCCGCAGAGGTGGGTTGAGTTTGTGGCCTTTAGCAGCAGATCTCTCCTCCTCTCTCTGCAGTGGAAACACGTGTGTGACAGCAGCAGGCGGTACCACGGCACTCTCATGGCTGAAGAGGCAAAGAAGCTCGCAGCCTATGCTGCTGTTGACAACCACATACAGGTACGATTGTGTTTCGTTTATGTAACTAGGTCTTATTGTAAACATCAGTAACATAAGTTTTAACTGAGAAAGAGACGTGTTACGTGCTGAATATCGGTCGGACCTGCAGCTCTGGTGACCCAATTTAGTTTTCCCTGATTAACTACTTTGATAGTTATGCAGTACAGTGAATATTTGCTGTGACACTTTAGCTTTTATGATGCAAGTTAGATATCTAGATAAAGTTGCTACACGATAAATTGAACCAAATCAAACCAGCCCGCCTGGCACCAAAGATCATCCATGCGATTATTTAATCAGCCAGTGGCAGCAGTGCAGTGTACAAAATCAGGCAGATACGGGTCAGGAACTTCAGTTAATGTTCACATCAACCATCAGAATGGGGAAAAATGTGATCTCAGTGATTTGGACCATGGCACGATTGTTGGTGCCAGACGGTCTGGTTTGAGTATTTCTGTAACTGCTGATCTTCTGGGATTTTCACGCACAACAGTATCTAGAGTTTACTCAGAATGGTGCCAAAAACAAAAAACATCCAGTGAGCGGTGGTTCTGTGGATGGAAACACCTTGTTGATAAGAGAGGTCAACAGAGAATGGCCAGACTGGTTCGAACTGACAGAAAGGCTACACTGGTGCTACATTTGACATTGGTGTGTATAAATGGGTATAGTTTATAGTTTATGTGCTTTTCCCACTGTATTCCCAGAAATGTAAAGTTTTTTTTTTTTCTGCTATGTTGACTTATTGATATGATGTATGGCTCCATCCTATGATGTTTATTATGCGGTCTGTTCACATACATGCGCACTCTTCAAAAACCTGTTAGAACGCTGCTAATGTGCTTAAATGACCACATTAAGCCGCATACACTGGGAGAAACCTTGGTGCTAAACCACTTTCTCTTAATCCCTTAAATGGCATAAGGAAATTGGCATTCTTGTTTACATGACATTTCAGAACACCGTTTACTGCAAAAACCCTGGAATAAACCATTTTCTTAAAGGCATGTAAATGTGGTTAATGGTTAAACCACTGGAGTCATGTGGATTAGTTTTATGCTGCCTTTATGTGCTTTTTGGAGCTTCAAAGTTCTGGCCACCATTCACTTGCATTGTAAGTACCTACAGAGCTGAAATATTCTTCTAAAAATCTTCAATTGTGTTCAGCAGAAGAAAGAAAGTCATACACATCTGGGATGGCATGAGGGTGAGTAAATGATGAGAGAATTTTCATTTTTTGAGTGAACAATCCATTTAAGCATGTTCTCTGTTACTCGTTTTTAACTGAAATGCACAATCAAATTAAAATCGTGATATGTCCTAGTCTGATTATTAAACCGTGAAAGGCGGCAATCTTAATAATAGGCTGATTAATAAATAATAATAAAAATTAAGTAAACTACACTCACTGAGCACTTTATTAGGAACACTATGGTCCTAATAAAGAGCCTGATGTGGTCTTCTGTTGTTGTAGAACATCCGCCTCAAGGTTCAATGTGTTGTGCATTCTGAGATGCTATTCTGCTCACTACAATTGTACAGCATGGTTACCTGAGTTACCATAGCCTTTCTGTCAGTTAAAACCAGTCTGACCATTCTCTATTGACCTCTCTCATCAACAAGGCGTTTCCGTCCACAGAACTTTCGCTGACTGGATGTTTTTTGTTTTTTGGTTTTTACCATTCTGAGTCGATTCTAGAGACTGTTGTGAGTGAAAATCCCAGGAGATCAGCAGTTACAAAAATACTCAAATCAGCCCGTCTGGCACCAACAATCATGCCATCGTCGAAATCACTGAGATCAAATTTCCCCCCCTATTCTGATGGTTGATGTGAACGTTAACTGAAGCTCCTGACCCGTATCTGCATGATTTTATGCGTTGCACTGCTGCCACTGGCTGATTAGATAATCACATGGATAAGTAGGTGTTCCTAATTAAGTGCTCAGTGAGTGTATCACAAGCAAGAATGCTGTTTTACTGAAAAGTTTGTTAAAAAAAAATGCAATGATATTTTGAAAAGTAATTGTTCTGTTTTTCACTTATAAAAGTTTTTAAGGCACCATTTTGATGATGGAATTAAACTTGAAAAAAATTAAGTCTGGAATAATTCATAAAAAAGGATTTGGGAAAAAATAAAACAGATTTAATGCAGGGCCCTACTTAAAAAAAAAAAATAAAAATAAAAAAAAAAACTTATTTAAGAAACACTTGAAGGGTTCTGCAAAACCTCACCTGAGGCTTTCTTTTTGTCTTCATTTCTTTCTCACTCATCATATACAGAACAATCAGGTAGTTGGGGTGGGCAGTGGCTCAACTATTGTCTATGCTGTAGACAGGCTGGGTAAGACATATAATGATCTAATATTATGCACTTATGCACAACCACTGTATTGCTCTTGCCTATGATAATTACTGAAGGACGACTTTTCTCTTCTAGCTGAGAGGGTCAGACAAGAGAAGCTGAACATTGTGTGTGTTCCCACCTCTTTCCAGGTCAGTTTAAACCTTATATAGCTATAAAACATAATAAAAAAATATTACATTCTCACTACAAATTTGTATAAGGCAAATTCATAAAGCAGAATTCTTCTGCTAGAAGATATAGTCACTGACATGTAAACAATAATTGAGTGTTATTCTGTGGGTGCTGCACAGTTATATATAAACAAGCTGAGTAAACAGGTATTTGGTGACAGATGTTACCATATTATGTATTTTAGCATGCTGTAGTGACCAATCAGTATCAAGGATCTGTTTTATAGCAGTGCATATTTGAACCTCAACTAACTTATTTCAGTTGTGTTTAGGCTCGTCAGCTGATTCTGCAGCATGGTCTCCCTTTGTCCGATTTAGACAGACATCCTGAGGTGGGTTAGGGAAATGATATAAACAAGTCAACCCAATGCAGCCTAATTGGCCCTGAAAAAATTGTAGGGAATAGATTGCATACAGTATTTTATGGCATTGCACACTTTTTACTTTGTTGTCAGATTATTTTAAATCCCAAATAAATGCTTTGTTTTGAAGTGTTGTCATGATGATTATTGCACATCAGAAATACTCGTTTGATAAAATATTAATTGCTGATAAAACAGTACATGTTTTTGTTTGAAATAATTATATTTGTCTTTTTTTTTTTTTTTGGTGTATATTTATATATATAATTTTTTAATGTTTCGAAGCTGGATGTAGCAATTGATGGAGCTGATGAGGTTGATGCTGCTCTGACTCTAATAAAGGGAGGAGGGTGAGTTTGGAAAACCCGTTTACTACAATTCTCTCATCTACATTTGTGTGACACTCCTGAGGTGTCATGTCAATTCTTAGTCTTTCATAAAGGACATTTTCTGTTTGAAATGTAATTTGCCTTTTCTCATCTTTTCTTTCCCTTCTTCAAAATAGGGGATGCTTGACCCAGGAGAAGATTGTGGCTGGTTGTGCCAAACACTTCATTGTCATTGCAGACTATAGGTGTGTGAGTGGTCGTTTGGTCTATTGGTTATAGATGGTAACCAAAAGGTTGTTTCTTTGAACATTGCTAAATAATTGCTTGCTTACTCTGTTGTCATATTCTGCATTTTGATGCTAGTTGTTCTAAATATTAGTATGCATTTAAAATTATCAGATTAACTCTCAGCTCAAGCAATTGCCAAAGTGGTTATTAGTTCCCCCATTCCCCCCATTGGTCCTTCTCAATCATGGACTCCTAATAATCGCCATCGATTCATTGGCTCTATAACTCTACTCTCTCCACCAATAGCTGGTGTGTGGTGGGCGTTCTGGCGCACTATGGCTGCCGTCGCATCATCCAGGTGGATGCTGCACACTGGTGGTGGTTGAGGAGATATCCCCTATACTATGTAAAGCGCTTTGAGTGCCTAGAAAAGCGCTATATAAATGTAAGGAATTATTATAGTTACAGTCCTACTGTACGGTATATATGTTGCTTCCCATGTTAGGATTGCCATTAAACTCTTCACAATTTATAGTTCTTCCTCAGTACAAATCTAGGGGTTATCTTTCATTATAACTCGGGCTGTGATTACTTTAATTACATCAGCGAGTCTTCCACTAGATGAACACATTTTAACCTCTAGTCTGTACATGCAGGCATGTTTTATCATGTCACTTGTTCTGTGGGCAGAAAGGACTCAAAGGCCCTGGGGAAGCAGTGGAAAAAAGGTGTGCCAGTGGAGGTCATCCCCATGGCGTATGTGCCAGTGTCCAAAGCCATTGCTCGGCGGTTTGGAGGAGAGGCCGTGCTAAGGATGGCAGTCAGTAAAGCGGTATGAGTCTTTCATTTACAATTCTGTTCTAGGATGTTGGTGGTTTCTTCTGTTCTTTGTGTGTCATGTTAATATGTCTTAGTGCAGCTTAAGGCCTCAAACTATGTGAAACAGTGTGATTTGCAAAGGTTTTGCCACTGGCCTTGAGTTCATTTGCAAATATTTGAAATTCTCCCTGTCTAGAATTGTCTTTTTTAAGCCTTATCTTGGCCTTTGCTGAAATGAGCAGTGTGTTCCTGTATGCACTGTATGTAGCACTCACTATGCTTGGAAAAAGTAGGTGGTCCAGTCAGCAGCAATAAAGACCATCTTCCTCTACAATATCTAATCGTAGGGTCCGGTGGTTACTGATAACAGTAACTTTATCCTGGATTGGAAGTTTGAGCATGCCCAGAACTGGAAAGAGGTCAACACAGCCATCAAGATGATCCCAGGTCAGTTCAGATGAACAGAACTGCAATCTATGTGTACAGTGAGCCCAAAAAATATTTAGACATCTAGGCATACTTAAAGAAATGGTTCACCCAAAGATTATTCCATCATTTACTCACCCTCATGCCATCCCAGATGTGTATGACTTACTTTCCTCTGCAGAACACAAACTAAGATTTTTAGAAGAATATCTCAGCTCTGTAGGTCCATACAATGCAAGTGAATGGTGGCCAAATCTTTGAAGCTCCAAAAAGCACATATAGAAAGCATAAAAGTCATCCATATGACTCCAGTAGTTTAATGCCTTCAAAAGTCTTCTGAAGCAATCCAGTTGGTTTTGGGTCTTTCTCACCTAAAACCGATCATATAGCTTCTGAAGACATGGATTAAACCACTGGAGTCATATGGATGACTTTTATGCTGCCTTCATGTGCTTTTTGGAGATTTTAAAGTTCTGGCCACCATTCACTTGCATTGTATGGACCTACAGAGCTGAGATATTCTTATAAAAATCTTCATTTGTGTTCAGCAGAAGAAAGAAAGAAAATCATTCACATCTGGGATGGCATGAGGGTGAGTAAATGATGAGAGAATATTTTCCTTGAGAGAACTATTTCTTTAAAAATGTATCAACGTCTTTGCATTATAAAACAATATATCAAACCAAGTGGCATTTATTTACTTAGAAAGATCTAATGCAATGAAAGTGTGGCTTTTTTGGGCCACTGTACGTTCCTCACCACATGTTGAATAAATCTCTCTTTCTTTGTAGGTGTAGTTGAGACGGGCTTGTTTGTGGAGATGGCTGAGAGGGTATACTTTGGAATGGAGGATGGAAGTGTTAAGACTAGAGACCCTCCTGTCAACTAAGAAGAAACTTTCTCTCACGTACAGTAATAGACCAGCCTGCACACCTCAAGTGCAATTATAATACACTGATTCTGGCAGCTCTTTCCCTGCAGTTTCTCAGCTTTGTGGTACAGAAACCACCAGTGTCCTGTGAGAAGCATGTGATCTGGACATTTCCCGGAATCCTGTGGTGGTGTGTACACGAAATGTGAAATATTACGCACCAATGCAACACAGGGCACTTAGATACACCTGTTTTCCCCTTTTACTCTCCATATGCTAAGCTATGTTCCACACATTTACAGTGTATGTTTGCCTTCTGTGCTGCTTTACATGGCCATGCTCTACCATGAACCTTGTAATGCATGGATAGGCTAAACTGAAATCCAGCAGGCCTTATTTCTGTACTTTATTGTTCTTTCTGTTCTGACTCTCTTACCAGCGAATGTTTTGCTGCCCGATTTTTACTGTGACATTATATTAAGTTTTCAAGTGTTGTTCTATGAAAATTAATATTAAAATCGGACCAAGCAATTACGAAACATCTTTTCGTTCTTTAGGCTCTTAATTTTTACTGAATTAGTATGGTTAGTGGTTACGTGGGTTAACTAAATACTTTGACGCTCCACAAGAGGGAGCCATATGCATTGTACATTCGGTCAACCATAAGTGCTACTGCAATGTAATGTTGTCAGTTGTTGCGGTTAAGTTTATTGAACTGACAGTACTTTTAAATTTACTACGATTATTATAATTTAATTACAACCAGATTAGTGTAATACAACCAGAAACTGTACTCGGTAGCTACGTTTAGAGAATGTTTTGCAAAGTATGAGAACTGAACTCGGTTCGCTTCTTAGTACACAAGCCCGGAAATGGAAATATCGCCGTGATCCGCTGTTTTTCTTCCAACAAACGGCCACGTCGTTATTTCCATGCTTGTACTTTTTACCCTATCAGATTCACGAAGAGGCGTTATATGCCCCTTTTAGAAATCACAATAAGAGATCATGAGTGACAGAGTGCCAGACCAGTGGGTAGACCAATTCTTTTTTGCGGCTTCCGTAAACATACCAATGAAACAACTTAAAGTTAATACTACTATTTGATTGGTTAAAGTTCTACGCTGTAGCCAATAATATTCTTTGGAAGGCGGGACGTATCCGCCTTGCTTCTGCTGGAGCTTTGATTTTGTTCCCGCCTCTTTCTCTGAGTGACAAGGAAAGAGTCCAATGGTATGAAGTGCATAGAGGGCTGACCACGTCAACAGACTGCTCTGTCAAAAACCAATCATAATCTGCTTAGTAGACGGGCTGTGAAGACTGACAAGCATTGGCACCTATCAGCACACAACGCTGGGATTTTCACGCGAGGTCTGGTCATGCGCAGCCAATAGGCGTTTGGAAAGGGGGCGGGTCTTAAGGTTACCACGGCACGGTCAACGTCAAGTATAAAGGGAATAACATGGTGCAGCTGAGTGCATGTTTACGTTAAGAGAGGACAACAGAAAGGTATTAAAAAGCCTTCGAGTTTACTTGTACGGCGCCTTTTAATAGACTAGTTTTTAAAATTCACCCTGCCATTTGGTATGTGATTGCCTAACTCCTCATGTGCCACTTGTCCCAATGGAAAGGGGCTTTCAGTTTGGAAACGTGTGCATATCTCTGGTGCTGCTGCTTGTTTTGAGAACGTTAACGGGTACTTTGCAGAGTCAGTCTCTTTCGGAGAACCTCGAAGCGGTGCCGAAGCCAAAAACTGAGGCGGCAGAAGATGCTACCGTCATGGAGCGGGCACTTGACAACGTTGGCGGAGCCCCGGGCATTGGAGAAGTGACCGTGGAGGACGACGAGTACGACTCGACCGGAGAAAGCGAAGAACCGTCTGGAGACAGCGACGCAAAGTTTCATCAGCACAAAAGGTAGGCTCGAAATAAACCGAAGCATAAGTGTCTTTTTTCTGGGTTGTGGACGCGTAAGTTGGGTTGTTACGGTACTTTCAGATGGATTGTTGAACTTCAGTGAAGTTTGTGTGCAGCTGAGCTGGAGTTCGTGATGGGCGGATGTTTCCCTCTCTGGGCCACAAAATAGAGGTTAAATATGTGCGAAACATTTACGAAATCAAGGTAAATCAGTGAGATCGTTGTATCGGATGAAGTCCAATACTGATCACATCATTGACTCAACGAGAGTAACACATGACAGTTCATGTCCGCTGAGAGACTTATTAACATGGATGTCAAAACAGACATAACTCCGTTTCTGGACTTTAAAACTTGTTTTACTGCTATTGCAGCCCAGGGGGCCGATTCTGTTTGTGTGCAAACTGCCGCAGTGTTTTGAGTGTGGGCGTGGGATGCGAAACAGTCTTTGAGAATGACACTGATATTATTAGTAAACACACTTTTTAGTAAAAAGTTGCAGTCATGCAAGCTAACACTAAAACAGAACTGCTAAAATTATCGCTTTTATTAAGTGTAATTTTATCGGTCTATAGACGTATTATTTTTTCAGACTTTAACTGTCTATTTATACTGCAGTTATTACGAATAAAGCCGGTGTTTATGTCTGTACGCACTTCGCAGAGGACAGAAGCGCTGATTAGAGACGCGCATCAACTTTCCTGTTGTTTTGTTTGTGGCGGAAATGAGTCGTTCTGCTCCGTTGACTGTGATGTTCTTACCGCATCCGAACACTCTGACCCGCCTTAAAAAGTATCAGTGCTGATGGGGAGGTCGGTCCAGTGATACAGTGATTAATTAAGACAGCAGAGGTCTTTAAGCAAAAATCAGAAAAACAACGTTTTAGAGTTAGAGTTCCTTTATTTTTAACCCAGCATTCTCACTCCTATTATTTATATTTTATTATTTTTATCATATTATTATTGTATTTAAATATTTTTATTTAATTATTTATTTGTGACCCAATATTCTGACACTTCCCCTGTGTTAATTGTCCTTTTTTTTTTTTTTTTTTATCTCGTCTATAGATGTTGTTGTGTTTTTTTATTTATTTATTTATTTTTTATTCATGTAGAACTTGGATTTACATATATGTCAATGGACCTGATAAGGTCATGGTAAACACATGTTCTGGTCCACTGCAGTAAAATCTGTCACACATTGTACTTTTTACCATCGTAATGATGGATAACCCACATTGGCAGGTAACACACCAATTTTTTTGTTTCAGTCATTGAGGATTTTCCTTAACAAGCACAAGTTGGGATTCCCATAATCTCGCTTAATTACAGACTTGTCAATTAGCCAATATTTGACCACTTTGAGTGTATCGGCATTCCCAAACTCTGCTGACAGCATTTTTAATGGATAATGCACATGTTCTGTTTAGTTATTTTGGGGTTAATTTTAAGTGTAAAAGGTCTTTATTTTAATTTTTATTATATACCTACTGTATATTGGTCATCAGCCACTCTGCTTTCTAGATCAGCATCTAGACCACTAATTTGACAACTCATATCTGTTGACCACTAATTTTGCAATTTACAGGCTTTAGAAAAGCTCAATGTAAAATAGTGAAGCAACAATATGAAGTACCAAAAACAGACTGCAGCCTATAGTGTCGGGTAAGATGAGAGGAAGCAAAAAAACCCTCCACATGATGGCTCGGCAGCAGCAAGGAATTTCAGAGTGTAGACAGTTCTCCAGCACTCTGATCAGAATGCTTCTAAAACAGTCTGAGGAATCCTGAGGAGAATCATGCTGTCAAATCTGAAAAAACAAAAAACTGCACATTAGATTTGGTTCATTTAGGGGTATCGCTTTCTAGAAGTGAAACAAATGGCTTAAAAGAGCTTCTTTTATGGGGCCACTTAATTGGTTACATTAATTATTATATATACAGGTTTAAAATATTGTATGTATGATTTATATATATATATATATTAGTAAAATAATTTTCTTATTATTTTACCCATATTTTATTTATGAAACGCTTATGTTTTTTTTATTTATTTTTACGAATCTTTTGAAATCAGAAGCTAAGCTTGTAATTCCTGTGCAAAATATGATTGAGTGACTCTTTCTGTTTATTATACACCCAACTGGCACTTTAGACTGACCACCTCATCAAAGCTCAGTGGTTGTTATATTAAATGGAGTGTCTGTGCTGTAAAATTACAGGTTTATTGCTTAAAAGGGGGTGGTCACACTAGGCTTTGAACACGCAAATTTCTTTCGGACAACGCAATGGACCAGGATATGATATCATGTGGGAGAACGTCTGGTTTTAGTAAATAGTCCTAAAACTTCACAAATTACAAACATTTTTATAATATAAATGTTCAAATATACTGTCTACTCACTTTCCAGCAACAATAAAAATACACAGCTTTGAAATATCCTTTTAATTGAGCTAAGAGTTCAGTATGTGATGTTTCGATCTTCTATTGGTCACATGTTCTCTCGTCATACTGCTTCACAGTTCAGAGTTCACCAAACTTGAACTTTGGTATGCAGCATTGTTCAAAATTTCTTCGCATGGGCTTGTGTTTCTGATCTCCCACACTAGGATACATTTCAATGGGAGTGAATGGAACGTAAAGTGTAGTGTGAAAAAAAAAAAATTCACTCATCATTTGCTCACCCTCATGCCATCCCAGATGTGTACGACTTTCTTTCCTCTGCAGAAGACAAATTAAGATTTTAATAAGAATATCTCAGCTCTGTAGGTCCTCACAAAGCAAGTGAATTGATGCCAAAATTTTGACACTCCAAAAAGCACATAAATGCAGCATAAAAGTAATCCATATGACTCCAGTGGTTTAATCCATGTCTTCAGAAGTGATATGAAAGGTGTGGGTGAAAAACAGATCAACATTTAATTTCATTTTCTTTAGAAATTCTTCTCCCTGCCCAGTAGGGGGCGTATGCATGAAGAATTTGAATCACCAAAAACACAAAAAGAAGAATATGAAAGTTAAAGTGGAGATTGACTGAGCAGGGATGAGAATTTATAGCAAATTGGTAATTTGAACTTGAATATTGATCTGTTTCTCACCCACATCATATCGCTTCTGAAGACATTGATTTAACCACTGGAGTCTTATAAATCAGCATAAAAGTAATCCATATGATTTTCGGAGCCTCAAAATTTTGACACCCATTCACTTGATTTGTATGGACCAAAAGAGCTGAGATATTATTCTAAAAATCTTCGTTTGTGTACTGCTAAAGAAAGAAAGTCAAACACATCCAGGATGGCACAAGGGTGAGTAAATTATGAGAGAATTTTCTTTTTTGGGTGAACTATTCCTTTAAGGAGGAACCTCATAATTTGTAGTAAATGCAGGAAATAGCTGAACGTAACATGCAAGATTTTTGCAACCTCCTCTTTCTTTTTTAAACTACAAAAATCTAGTTGGGTTGAAATGAACAGTCTTCCTGCACTGCATGATGTATTGCAAATGTACAGTTGTCAATGCAGTGATCCCTTGAATTTGCCGGATATAAATCGGCTGTGAATAGCCTGCTGAAAATCCACCTGGAAACACCAGCCACACTACTTTAGCAATTGTGTTTTTATGTGAAGTTGTTGGGACTTAGTTTTGACAGTAGTCATATATCACCTGAAGGAGGGGCTGGTCTTTGTTTCTGGTGGCATAGTTATATGTGTCATGCACACACAAGGGAATAGTGTGTAGTGTGTTTAACACTGCATTGGTTAGGTATCTCTACTGGGGGGAGAGTAGCAGCTGCCTTCACACCTGCTGCCAAGATAAAACACACACACACCTCAGTGTTCCCCCATGATCCTCCATATAAAATGTCCTCATGCATTTATGTGCAGTGTTTAATCAACCATTAAGAGCATTTACATTCCCCCTATAAATTGTTTACACCAAACATGCACTTATATTGTTAATGCATGAATGCAATGAAAACATCCACTTTTCTCTCCAAACTTTGCACCTATATTGTGCTCACAGTGCACAGGAACCAGATCTTTGTGCTCACTTCTCAGTAACAGTGATGCTAATCAACACCCTCAGGCCTTCTCTATGACATGGAACAGCTTTACTAGGGATGGTGTTCTCCTGGGACAGTTTTACGTGTTGCACAGCATGGTCGACTGGCAAATGGGAGCCTAACCCAGGAGAGATCTACTCACAACAAAAGCAGCGACTGTGGGGGGAACACTTTCTGATTAAAGACTCAATCAAAAACTCACTCTATATTGTTCGGTCCATGAAGTTTATTGACTGAGAAGTTGATTACTTGATGTTTAAGAAGACAACAAAAAATACAAGACAAAATGAAGATTTTGCAGACAAAACCAACCAAACACCAGGTACCAGTACACAGGTGTTGGACTGCTGTTGTTAGGGCAAAGACAGGCAACAGAGTCACCCTATACTCCTTAAAGGAATGTTCCGAGTTCAATACAAGTTAAGCTCAATTGACCGTATTAGTGGTATAATGTTGATTATTAATTAAAGTAATATAGACTTGTTGACTACTTAAACAAAAAAAAAATAAAAAAAATAAAAAATAAAAATGGAAGTGAATGGGGCCAATCCATAAATGTTAAAATACTCACTGTTTCAAAACTATAGCCACAAGACATTAATATGAAGTGTGTGAAAATCACTTACTAACCTTTTCTGTGTAAAGTTGTATCTGACTGTATAACTTCGTTGCCATGACAACATAATGCCATAAACTCTAAACCTTAAAATGACAAATTTAACAACTTTACAGCTCAAATAATACACAAGTTTTAACAGAGGAATGAATATAAGTGCTTTAACAAAATTACAAGCTTCACATTTCTGCCTTTTAAACCTTAAAAACAATTGGCCATTGCAAGTACCTCACTCACTTTTTTTGTTTTTTAAAGAAAATGTGGTACGAGTCTATTATTGTGGTAATCAACATTATGCCAAAAATGCTGCCAATTGACCTTAACTTGTGTTGAACTCGGAACATTCCTTTAATGGAAATAAATAAATAAATGTACAATAATTTGGCTTATCCCTCGTTTATTAAAAAAAAAAAAAAAAATCACGGTTACAGTAAAACACTTACTATGGAAGTGAATGGGGCCAGTCCATTTATACGTTAAATTGCACAGTTTCAAAAGTATAGCCACAAGGCGTAAATATGTGTTGACATGATTTTAGGCCACCTCCACATTTTTTTGTTTTTGTTTTTGCGTATCTTGTTCTCTACGTTTTGGCCTTCCGTCCACACTGAGATGGTGTTTTTGACAGTGAAAATGGAGCTTTTCAAAAATGCTCTATGAAGTGGATTAATTTGAGAAAGTGTCTTTGCGTTGCTGTGTGGACAGGGTAAATGGAGATATCTGAAAACGATTACGTATTTGTTGTCATGTGACGCAGTCATTTTATCCATTCGACCCAAATCATTCAAGATGGCGGCCCATGTTTTAGCGGCGTTGTTGTACCTGTTATTCACTTTGATAGCATTGCTAAAGATAAATGTTACTTTGTACAGCCTTCACATTGCATTCCTTCAAAGGTGACGGGAAGTTTTTTTTTGCTGTCCTGCGACGGAACACAAGGACAATTGTGTTTCAGACCGTATATGGAACAGCGATTTTTATTTTTTTGTGCATGTGCTGAAAATGCAGAATTTTCATGCATTTAAGTGTGGATGAGCAACTTTTGGAAAACGCTTGAAAATGGCAGTGTGGACAGAGTGTTTCGAAAACAAAAATGCAGTTTTCAAATGTATCCGGTTTAGGGCTGCAATTAGTGATTATTTTGATAATAGACTAATCTAACATTTACTAGAACGATTATTCAACTATTCGGCAATTGTTGCAATGATTAATCATTAGCTCTTAACCGACTATTCAGCTCTAGCCCCCGACTTAAACGGTTGTATTAAATGTGCTTACTAACAATAAAGAGGACAAAATCATCTTTGAAAAATACCGCTAAATGACATTCACTGAATTAAAGGGAAAAAATACTTTAAATTTAATTCAGTAAAAAAATCACTGCAAAAAAATCCTATTGTTATCAAGTGTTTTTGTCTTATTTTCTATTAAAAAATTGTCTAGAAATACATTTACTTGAGAAGCAACATATAAGATGTTTAGACTTGCTTTAAGAGAATGTATCTTAAATATAAGTGTATTTTGTATATAAGTGTATTTTTTCACTTGCTTATACTTCTGCAAGTGCAGTAAAGACAAAATATACTTGTATTCAAGATCTATTCTCTAATAAGCAAGTCTAAATATCTTATATGCTGCTTCTCAGGTGAATGCATCTTTTATATATATATATATATATATATAAGGATTTTAGATATTTTAAAATATTTATTTGTTATATTATATTCAACATTCTCAAATAATTTTTTTTTCTTCTGTAGTATAGCTGCTAAAGAAAATGTACCTTGTTTTAAAGGAGTTTTAGATATTTATATTGGAAAACAAGCCAAAACAAAAAACATATTTTGTTGCAGTGTATAATGGGGTGAAGACTACCTCTCTCACCTTTCTGTTCACTTCAATACATCTTTAATTCACAAAAAAACGAACTCTCTCTTATTAATAAAGCTGCGTATTGCCAATTTCTTCACAATAAGAAATACACAGTTGCATATATTATGATTCAATAAATCACGAGCCATCACGTTATAATCTAGCTGCATTAAGCGCGCGCACTCGTGGGATGAGTGTCTCCGTGACAGAGTGTGCATCAGCCGGGTGCAGTTTCAATCTCTCCCCCTTAGATTGTGGACATTCGCGCAACTCATAGAAGAGGCGCTGACCGCACAGAGAAATGCCAGTTTCAGAGTTTGTATTTATTTACATGATCTGCTTCCATATTATTTGAACTTTAATAAAGCTATAACGCATTAAATATAACAAAATAAAGCTATACCACAACTGTAATAAAGATGTAATGCCGGGGTGTTTCATTTAAAGACGCTTGACACGCAAGTTTTGCTTTAGTGGAGCGGCAGCTCCAGCTCCACTTATTCCACAACAAGAGTGCTTCTGTATTTACTTATTTAGTATTTTTGCATTATAATTCCCTCGTACTTTGTGATCTACATCACCTGAAGCTGTTTGGAAAGTTTAGAGTGCATCTGGACTGTGAGCTGTGTTTTCTTCTTCTCCTCAGTCAGGCGTGAACTGCAGTGCTGCTCTCATGCGTCATCATTAGAGCTTCTCATGTTACATTAAATGACATCAAATGACTATTTGACAATGGAAATTTTTGTTAATTTTTTTATTGTCGATAATGTCGACTAATCTTTTCAGCCCTAATCCGGATTAATGTGGACGTAGCCTTGGTGTGATGAAATCAGAGATTTACCGGGGGTGTATTCAGAAAGCTGTTTTGAAAACGATGTTTATTTTTGCAGTTCTCTCCAGTGGCGCTAGTGCCACAGAAATTACACACTTCAGCTTTAACATGTATAATGTTTAGGCTTAATCTTCTAAAACTTTACTTTTAAAACAGTGTGTATTTTGAAGTGCCTTACTGTAACCACTTTATATATATAAAAAGGGAGTCAAAAGGTTTTTTGTATTAATCAACATTATGCCACAAATGCTGTAAATTGACAGAATTTTACATATTTAGTTTTACATTTTTAAGTTTACATTTACATTTGTTTGCCATGTGAAGTAGTTGTAGGTATGAATCAGTTTGTTGTTCACTGTGCCTAACATTATCCAGGTATGGTTAATAGACCAAGCTTTACCTCCTTGTGTGTATTTTTGGACTGATGGTGATTCCTGAGGGATGTTTTGGAAGTAACACTTCGCTTGAGGTGTCCTCACTATTACACACACTCGCACATACACGCAGAGACACACCACTCGCGGTAATGCCGCTCTCTACTGCCTGGTGCAGACTCTGCCAGACGTCTAGCTCCTACTGCCTACTGCTTAGCAACAGCCAATCAGAAGAGCTGAGCTGGCAAACTTGTCGGCCAATTAGAGGAGCAGAAAGAAAAAGTGCTCAGAATTTGAGTTAGGAGCAGAGGGATAGAGAGAGAGAGAGAGAGAGAGAGAGAGAGAGAGAGAGAGAACAGGAGGGAAGGAAAGAGTATAGTTCTTGTGCTTGGGGTTTTTCTTTTTTCTTTTTTTTTTTTGTCTTTTTTTTTTTGTCTACTTGATGGTTAGATAACTTGGCAGAATGTGTCTGTTTCATTTTACATGATCTCAAATAAAATCCATCACTCCGAGATGAAAGTTAGCAGCTCACAATCCCCTGTTACCATGCATATTTCTGTCAAACCTAAACTCTGCATGTTCTCTTGCAGTTTTTAATGGAGACTGTTGCACTTAAAAAGTCTGTTTTTAGACTGACATTGAGCACTTTTTAAAAATTCACTGCAAACTTGTCAAATTTAAGCATTTTTAAGTATCTGTTTGGCAATAACTTGGTTATTAAAGTTTCAAAACTATAAATATAGGACTCTTTTTATTCACAGCTCATTGTTATAGATGTTCAATCACAGTTGTTATTCTAAGCCTTGAATAAGAACAGCTGATTGATTTTTGCTCTGTTTACAGTTTCATTCTTTTTGGCTGTTACTTCATTCATTGCAGAGGACACACCTTACTGCACTGCAGCAATGGGTGGGAAGAGGACAGAGGTGTGACAGAGAGGAAAAGAGGGGGAGATTGGGGAGACGAGAAGGAGAAAGTACGGGGGAGCATCAAGACAGATAACTGATGGCTCTAGGACCCAGTAACTTGAACACTAGCTTTCCTGTAGTTTGGTTCCTCACTGCTTAGCAACAACAAATCAGCCACCTAGATCAAGGCCAGGGCTCATCCAATAGGAAGAGCACAGCTCCATGTGACAGAGTTTTGATTTCTCCACACCACACATGTTAGAGAGAGAGAAACCGGAGTAAGCTGATGGGGAGTGAAATGACAATGACATGTTAATGATGACATTTGAAATGTAGTTCTAATGATAGTGTATGTAAGTTTGAATATTATTATTGTTTGTGTGTTGTATTTATATTTTCCATGTGAGTGGTGCAGCTTGTTTCAAATCATACAGGTGTGCATCGGTGTGTTTAGTTTTTTTCATTTTACTTTGAAAAGAATAAAATAATACTGCCTAATCCTTGAGATGCTATGTTGTGAAAGTGCAGGGTGAGTTTGGGTGAGATGGACAGAGTTTTGCAAGGTCAACTGAAATGGAATGGGGGCTTATAGTTCTGCATGGTGATAGTAGCTTGGGCGTGTCAGGATGTGACATGGAGTCAGAGGACAGATTAAGCATTCACACAGACACTGGGCAAATGCTTTAATCAATACTTGGAGACTGCATGATGAAGGAGACTGCCATCAGCCCAAACAACATAAAAAAGAATGCAACTTTTATTATTGGGTTACATTACACTTAGAGATAGTCCACCCAAAAATGAACATTTTGTCATCATTTACTCAGCCTCTTGTTGTTCTATGACTATTTTCTTCTTCAATGGGACACTAAGGAGATGTTAGAAAGTAAATGGGGACTGAGACTACAATTCTGCCTAGTGTCTCCTTTTTCACTGAATACAATTTTTTAATGGGTTTGGAACAACGCTAGATTGAGTAAATTATGACATAATTTTCATTTGACTGAACTATCCCTTTAAAAGTTGGTATCTGTTCATTGTTTATACCCAAAGAGTATTGAGTATAGTATTCTGTTTCTCTTTTGCATAAGCATAAAGGTACACGTAGACTTATTGCCATGCAATAATTACAATTTTGTGCTCCACCCCTTTGTACAACAAGTAATCACACATTTTTCTTTCCCTCTTAAAGAGGGTGTGTGCACACGTGTGTATATATTGAATGTGCGAGTGCATCTGTTTCTCCCCTCTGTCAATGAGAAATATGGACATTCTGTGGATTGCGGATGTTGCCTGGGGAAGATGTTACCTTGAAATGCATTACAGAGTGCTCTTGAGTAACACTTCATACCAAGCTACTGCAGTGCTATATTTTATTGTGTGCTCACTTAAGCAGAAAATCCTTTGCACTTTGCAAATTGAGTGGATTCTGTCTTTGTCATTCTTTAAGAAATCATCTTGACATCTTCCTAGGTGTTTTTGTACAATTCTCTTCAACAGTACCTGCACGTATGCAGTTGGCAGAATATCATTCAGTTGCCTTTTACATTAAAGGAATTGTCTGCCCCAAAATTAACATGATGTCCCCATTTCTATTGTTTGTAAAAGAGCAGTGTGAACATTCTTCAAAACATCTCCTTTTTTTGTTCCACAGAAGAAATTAAGTAGTGTGAGTTTGGAACAACATCAAGGAGAATAAATAATGATAGAATTTCTGAATTTTGGAAAGAATGTAAATGCTTAAAGGGATGGTTTACCAATTTTTTTTACTTCTGTGATCAGTTGGACGTTTTTGTTTTCAAAACTTGCCAAAGTGCTCCCTATGCCCCTATATGTTCTCTCTCTCTCTCTCTCTCTCTCTCTCTCTCTGTGTGTGTGTGTGGTTTACGAGGACTTTTTTTTAGGTTACAAACTGGTAATTACAAGGGTATTTTGCTATAAATGTGGTTTATGAGGACATTTCTAGTGTCCCCATAATTCATATCACTTAAACATACTAAATGATGTTTTATTGAAAATGTAAAAATGCATAAAGTTTTTATTTATTTATTTATTTATTTTTTTATGAGGGTTAGTGGATAGAATCTATAGTTTGTACAGTATAAAATCATTGTCTATGGAGTGTCCTCATAAGGAAAGCCGCACCAACGTGTGTGTGTGTGTGTGTGTGTGTGTGTTTATTTTGAAGTTGTATTTCCAAACTCACACTTGGCTGATAAGAGCTGCTTGCTATGTAGCATGGTTACAGTGGGCTTTTTACGTCCATTGGCTGGTATTTTTTCTGAAGGAGTGGTTTCTGAGTGAAAAGTGCAGCATCACATCTAAGCTCTGATAGGCTGAAGGAAGAGGAAAGCCTCCTGTGATTGGACCAAACTCCTCAGATACCCTAGTTTTTTTTTATTTATTTTTTTTATATACCCGTATCATGCGGTCTGTTTACATGAGGTCTTGAGTTGAGGTCCTCTTGAGAGAGAGAGAGAGAGAGAGTAAATGAGAGGTAGGGATCAGAGGTGTATTTTAGAGATGTACATGCGCACTAAAGCATTTGTTTGTGTGGAAAGTGCAAAGTATGCTGAACAGCATGACTGGAATAATACAGAGAGAAGCAAAAGCATGAACATTTGTGTTCAGGCACACTTAAAGGCTGTAAGGTTTTCAGAAACGCTCAGTGAAGTGCAACCAATTTTGGCTTTTTAAACAGTTTATAATTAATCATAATACCATTTATATTTGAAAATATTGTTCGATCTTTAAATGTACATATCGGTGTAATGTGTAAATCTTTTTCTTTCTTTCTTTTTCTTTCTTTCTTTCTTGTTATATGAAAGAAAGAAATAATTACAATATGAAAGTACCTATAGAATAGAAATGGACAATATAGAAAAAAAAAAGTTAAGTAAATAAGAAAAAGTTGAGTGACTCCAGCCAGGTCCCCTAAGCAACCAAATTGGCCCGGTTGCTAGGGAGGGTAGAGTCACATTAGTTGTGATTAGGGGTTCTCGCTCTCAATGGGACACGTGGTAAATTGTGCGTGGATCACGGAGAGTAGCATGAGCCTCCCGTGCTGTGAGTCTTCGCGGTGTCACGCACAACGAGCCACGTGATAAGATGCGTGGATTGACTGTCTCAGACGCGGAGGCAACTGAAACTTGTCCTCCGCCACCCGGATTGAGGTGAGCACCACCACGAGGACCTACTAAGTAGTGGGAATTGGGCATTCCAAATTGGGAGAAAAAGGGGATAATTATTTATTTTATTTTTTTTAAGGGGAAAATAAATGAATATGTTAAGGTAAAAATGCAAAAGTTATTTCAAAATAACTACAGGACTACAATATTTTTTTGTCTCCATCAAAGAAACTTGCTTGTCTTGCACTTCTTGCAATTTATGTTGCAATATAGATAATTCAAAGCTGTTTCTCACAAACTGTTAAGTGTCATGTTGCAGTGTTTAAGTGGATGGATACCAGAATTTCATAGTTTTGCATTTTTTCTCCATCATGTTTCCTTCTGTCTCTGTTTTAGTCCTGTAGAAAACACTTGGTCTTTGATCTCATCCAGAAAATGGGATTTGTTATTCTCCCTCTATTCTCACACTTGTCTCTCTCTCTTGGCTGTTTTCCTCAATCACCCTTTTGGTTAGGTGGGACTAGTGTTGTGTCCTCATTCATTCTCAGAATACCCACTGCTTAGCAACAACCAATCAGACCTCATATTTTTGGAGGGGCCCTCCAGCCAATCAGGAGTGCTGAGCTATAACATTTTATGCTCTTCAGTCCTATTGGACAATGAAGAACAAACAGTGTTGGCCCAGAGCATTGGGATGAGCAGAGCTCATGAGGTGCCCTTAAATTCTGACCTCATTAGTGTTGATGTCTGGAGGGATGTTTTAACTCTCTTAGACTTGATCAAAGCAACGCAATCTTTCTTAGTCCTACTCAATACCCTGCAGGTGCTGTTGGTCCTCTCCATAAAAAGTCCTCTGCCACTTTAGCCAAGAATTGTCCTGCATAGACTACATTTAAAGGCTCTGTTCCAAAAACTAGTGAGCTGTTTAATGCCTACTTTGGCAGCTGCCTTCTAAAGCAGCATCCTAACTGAAATGGAACCTCATAAGTGACCCATTTAGAATGTTGTACATAGGCAGCAACTCTCGGATTAATATTAAAAATATTCTTCACGTGAAGCTCAAGCTAACGCCGAAGCCAAGCTAATGCCATTATACTCTTAATAAGCATAAAAATACATGGCACACATACATATTGGATAAAATGGTAAAACAAAATTATTATATGAAATTATTTTAATCAATGAAGTGTAGTTTAATTGATATTTCTCTCACTTTGTCTGCCTGGATGGATTGTTTACTGAATTTGTGTCACAATGCATTATGGGATCGCTTTCTCTGCAAGGGTATAATGATGGTCGCCCCTGTCTGCCACTGTATATAAACCTGAGTGTCTTTGTGATTTCTACAGGGCTCTGGTGATCATCAGCACTTTAGATGGGAGAATCGCAGCTCTGGATCCTCTAAATCAGGGACGCAAGCAGTGGGACCTGGACGTTGGATCAGGTTGTCTTGTGTCCTCTAGCCTCAGCAAACCAGAGGTAAATCACACAGTCTCTCACATACTTTACAATAGTACATACTGACTACTAGGGTTGTCACAATGCCAAAATTCCAGTAGTCTGTACCGATATCAGTAAAATGTATCAATACTAGTTTTGATACCACAGCAAAAATAGGTAATGTACTATAGAACACACTCCATAAGCCTATTTAAAAAGTTAGCCTAAATATCAGTGTTCAGAAACGCTTGAAAGAAAACATTGAAATTGTTTAATGTGTTATTTACAAAGTAAATATTGCTTCAAGTGTCAAGAAGCACCTTATGAAATACTTTTTTATTTTTTCCCCAATTTCTGTGTTTTCCATATTTTTTTTTTTAATTCCCTGTTTTAAAGTTCAATTCAATTTTATTATCAAAATGTTGTCTAATCAAATGAAGTCATAAAACTTAAATTTAACAGAAATAGAACAGTTACTTTTCAACATACCATTGCATGTTTTTTTTTTTTCAGAAAAGATCATCACAGTGTAATTTAAAACAACATTGGTCTTATTGTTTGTCAAATAAAGTGCTGCACAACAGAGCATCACAGTACAAATAAACTTTTATTCAGTACAGAAAAGCACTGTTGTTATTATTATTATTATTATGATTACAGTGAATATTGAATTTTACAATACCATAGTTCTATATTTCTGTTGCAATATCTTCAATTTCACGTGACTAGCTGAATCAAGCTTTTATTTTGATGTGAAGACTTTCACACCTCCAGATGGTCCAGTGTGATTAATAAAGCGCAAAATGGGGGTTTATAAGAAATAGACACTGCACATTTTTCATCTACTGCACATATAATGTGCCATTTTCAGCATGTGCCTGGCTTCACACATTCACTTTGAAGCGTGCTGCACATGCAGACTGTTATTTAATTAAATTGCATCCTTTTGGGGTTGAATAATCACACTTGGACATATCACTGTTTTAGTTTGATTAATCATACATTTCGGTTTTAAAGGAGTAACGGAGCACACGTTCATAAGCGTGTGCATTAGAAAGCAGCCGTGTGTCAGATAGCGCACCGGACCGAATTGAGTGGTACTCTGTATTACCAGTACTGCAGAAACACTAGTATCGTTAAACCTTTATTTAAGAATCGACTTGGTACTGAAGTATTGGTTCTTTTGACTTCCCTACAGACGACATGCTTTTATACAGACAACACGTTTTTTAAAGTTTATTCTGTGGGTTGGCTGTATGATTATTCGACTAATCACCCTTAGAAGCCCTGTATAATTAAGCTGGTTTCGGGTCCACCTGACCCAGATTGGGCACATTTGCACATTGGGAACATTTTCATAAGCTGCTTTCTCGTGTTCAAAAACAGCTAGATGGAGCGAAACAGAATGGAGTGCAGGTGTCTCAAGATGCGTTTTTAGAGTTGGACTATTTTTAATGTGATACAGTGTCTTAACACAATGTTCGTGACGAGATGCTCAAAAAACAGTGCGAGACATGACACAATGACCAAAGACGTCTGTCTAAATGTGTATGGCTAGCAACAGTGCTTTAAAGGGTATGAATTTAAAGATGCAACACTTTCGAAAGGGTTTTAACGATGTAGCACTGTTAGCATGTTAAAGCACTGCCTCTAAATAAATATATATATATATATATATATATAATAAATATATATATATACACACATTATAAAAAATCTAGATAAACTAATCAACATCATTTTTGTTGGTGAGTGACTTTTTGACCATCAAACCCATCCCCTAAATTAAACAAGCTAATATTCCAAAACAGCTGTTTACATGATGCTTTATCTCAGTATTTTGCACTTTGCTAGCAGTAGTAACTGTTTATTTATAATATTTCGCTTTGTGATGCAACATAAGAAGGTTTTCTGAAGGTTGTTGTTTTTAAGAGTTTGAGCTTGTGTGTATGCGTGGGAAGGGGTAATGTGTTTGTTTGAACCACTTTACCCCAGAAGAGACTGAGACATGGCCCAAAGGAAATTGGGTCTGAAACAAGTAACACACACACATGAACACACAGATCATGGTCTTGTACTCACTGGAGACTGAAGACTAGCCTGGAGGAAGAGTATTTGGCAGCTATGCTCTTATGTGCCTGTGCGCATGCACACACTTACACAAACACCCTGAGAACAAACATTAGTGCTGCTGTAACATTTGGCTTCTTTACACAATACTTTGTGGTTTTGTTTTTATTGTACGTGCATTGTAGAGTTTTTATTTCACCAATGCTTGTAATCTGTTTTTATTTTCTATAATAATTATGTTGTGATATTGTGATTAGTTTGTTACCATTTGTGTTGTGTAGCTGTAGCATTTTTTTTTTTGAGTGTCTGTGCTCTCACACTCATGTTTATATGTAACAATACATTACACAATCCCTGTATTTATACCACTCTTCCCCCTTGTCTTACCGTGTGTGTGTGTATTTTATACACACACACGCACACACACATATGTATGTATGTATGTGTGTGTGTGTGTGTGTGTGTGTGTGTGTGTGTGTGTGTGTGTGTGTGTGTGTGTGTGTGTATATATATATATATATATATATGTGTATATATGTGTATGTAAATATACACAGTATGTGTGATTGTTTTGACCCCCTGTCCGGTTTGGCGCTAACCTGAAATGCCTGGCTGCTGTGCATGCAGCCTCCCCATTGGCTAGAATCTTCCAATTCCCTCCCCTTTTACCTCTGAATGCCTAGCAACCAGCTATTCTGATTGGCTCAGTCTGTACCTTGCAAGGCATTCTGCTTGGTGATTAGAACAGTCTACCCACATCTGATTGGCCCTCACCATGGTGCCAGTCGAGAGCAGTCAACTATAGCATGCCACAGCAATAGAAGAGAGGCCAGGAGCAAACAGCATTGTCTGCAGATACATGCTGTCACAACACGAGGGGGAGGAAAGAAAGAATGAAAGAGAAATGAGAGGAATGAGGAAGAGAGGGAAAGGAAGAAGGAAAGATGGGGGTGGGGGTGGAGAGGGATGCCACTGACAGTGTGGTGAGTCATGCTGAGAGGATTGAAGAATGAGGTAATGCCTTATGTGTGGGATGATGTCATCCATAAGAATGCTCCCCCCCCCCCCCAACAAACACACACACACACACACACACACACATCTGTTAATCTTTAGAATGAACAGTTTTAATTGTTAAGGCGCTTTACTCCAATGAGCTGAAAAGCTGGTGTTCCTGCATGCTATCTAATGCAAGAGGCTTGTTTCTGCCTCCTGTTTTGATTGATTGCAGCAACATAGAGAATATTTTAGTGTGATGTGCACAGTACAGGTGTTGACAAACTGTCAGGCTTGTGTTTTAGAGAAACGTACTGGGTATAACTAACGCCGGTTCCCTGAAAGGAGGGAACGAGTTGCTGTGTCAGTACCTGATGCTATGGGAAACTCCTCCAAGGAGTGACGATCTCACCCTTTAAAATCATGCCAATCTACTTGCAGATGCCGCTCCGCCCCTGATGCACGTGTCATCACAGGTATATAAACTGGAGCACAGCACCGTTTCATCAGGATATTTCAGCTAAAGTGAAGAGAACGCATCTCTCAGTCCCTTTATTAGTGAGAAATCCGTAGTGCAGCGAGCGTACACAGCGTCTTGGAGTTACAGTTTTAGCCAGTACATTCCTTTCAATTCCATCACTTAGATCATGCCGTGCTACTGATTTACATGCACAAGGGAAGGCCTACTAGCCATTAGAGTATTTGAAAGACATTGACATAATCTCACCTTCGTATATTTTCTCATGGTTAGAAAATATAACAGTGACACTAGCCATACTCTGTAGTGAAACCAGGGAATGGAATCAGAGCGGTCATAGATGAACAAAATAAAGTAATGACACTAGCCAACAGGGTAGTAGAACATTAAAACATTGCTTTTCACTCTGAGAAGGGACATTTTCTTTGCTCATTTCCTTTCTATTCAGGAGTATGTAATTGATGTCAACTTCTTAAGAGAACTGTTGCTCCATTTTAGTCTTGAATAGGCAAAAGAGTCGAAATAACACAGCAGGATCAGATGTTTCTGTATCACAACAAGCAAAATGGATTAGGTTTGTTGTTTTTAACTTGATAACAGGCTGTCTGTTGAAATTAAGTGTGTTTACTTGATATGTTAAACTGTAGGTCATTAAAGTGATTCATTTTTGTGCCGAGAGGAATATGAAATGTTGATATGTTATGTTTGTTTGTGTGAGAGAGAGAAAGACTACAGCCAAATGGAGAAGATTGGCGATTGCACCTAGCTTGATGTAATGGTACGTGTCATATTCAGTGGAGCGATATCATCTGCAGTAGGTCATTGATTACAGAGGGGTATCCTGCCTGCACACACCACTTAAGCATGCCATACTTTCAAACCTCTCTTGATCCCTTAAGACAGCCAGACTGTCCTTGTCTAAACCTCTCAAATTGAATGTGTCAAACAAGATTCCAGAAGTCATTGCCCACAGCTCAACAGAGATTCATGTAGGGGTGGGGGGTGTCAGTTTGTTATCATGGTTTCATGGCTCTTTAATGCCATCAGCACAGCAGAGGTGACCAGATGTTTGCTGGTGAAAATGAAGGAAAATGAAGCCAGTGGTTAATGCTCTGAGTGTGCCATTAAATCTGTTTGTAGTGATTGCACATACTGAACTGCTGCTAAATTTACTGTAACTTGAACTTGCAAGTGAGCAACAGTCAGATCACTGATAGAAGAATGGATTGTGGAACAGTACTATTTATTAAAGAAAAATTTCATAATTTAGTCACACTCATGTTGTTCCAAACCCACATTATTTTCTTCCTCATGTGGAACAAATTATTTTGCAGAATGACCTGGCTGCCATTTTCCATACAATGATAAATAAATGAAAGTGAATGGTGACTTAGACTTACATTCTGCCTAACATTTCTGTGCTACACAGAAGAGAGAATTGAATGTGGGGAACAACATGAGGTTGAGTAATGATGAAAAAAAATTACATTTTTGGGTGAACTATCTTTTTAGTTACCTGTTTAAGTTTTTGTTAAAGGTATCTGCCAAGAACAACAATATAAATGTAAGTCAACACAGCACATGACTTTATAAAGTCTTGGTGGGAAACAAGTGAATTTAAGAAGGGCCATAATGTATTATAAAAAATTATAATTCCATCTGAATAAAACTAGAGGCGAGCTTGTTTATCATGCAGTAAAACAGTTTCTGGATAATTTAGCACACAGAGAATAAACATAGTGCTGGATGAAGTGGATATTTATCTACAATCAGTAGAGAGGTAATTTTGAGAAACTTAAACTAGTGCTGTCATGTGAACAAGTCTTTTAGAAATGCTTTTAAGCAAAAAATTACATAAATGTTAGTTCACTTAGTATCTCTCTAAAAGTCACCAGAATTGAACGCTTTGTTGTTTTTCCAAACATTCTCTCCCAGGGGTGCATGCCCAAGGACCCCTCGTTACAGTAAGGGTACACTTTATTTGGTCGGGTTTCTCTACATACTCAGTGATGAAATCTTGCAGGCGACCCTGATAGTATATTCACTACCGGTCAAAAGTTTTGAAACACTTACTCATTCTTTATTATCATTTCTTTCTCTCCACATTTTAGAATAATATTAAAGTCATTAAAACTCTGGAATAACATAAATGGAACTATGGGAATTATGTTGTGACTAAACAAAATCCAAAATAAATCAAAACTGTGTTATATTTTAGCATCTTCAAAGTAGTCACCCTTTGCCTAGAATTTTCAGAAATGTACTCTTGACATTTTTCTCAACCAACTTCTTGAGGTATCACCCTGGGATGATTTTAAACGGTACTGAAGGAGTTCCCATCTATGTTGGGCACTTATTGGCTGCTTTATTATTTGGTCCAAGTCATCAATTTCAAAAACTTTTTTTTTGAATAATGAAATAAATTAATATGGTGGCACAATTATATTTTTGTCTACAAAACTCATTTAAAAAATGTAAGCATACGCCTACAAATCAAAAGATTTTTAAGATCATGGGAAACATTTCGGTAAAGTGTTTCAAAACTTTTGACAGGTAGTGTATATGCAAAGTAAGATTTAAGTAACAGACAGTACATTCATAAAAATATACTTCTATATACAGTTGAAGTCAGAAGTTTACAAACACTTAGGTTGAAATAATAAAAAATAAAAAAAAAATTAAAATAATTTTAACCATTCCATAGATTTAATATTAGCAACCTATAGTTTTGGCAAGTTATTTAGGACATCTACTTTGTGCATTACACAAGTCATTTTTCCAACAACTGTTTACAGACAGATTGTTTCACTTTTAATTGACTGTACCACAATTCCAGCGGTTTAGAAGTTTACAGACACTAAGTTAACTGTGTCTTTAAGCAGCTTGGTAAATTCCAGAAAATTATGTTAAGCCTTTAGGCAATTAGCCAGTTAGCATCTGATAGCAGGTGTACTGAATTTGAGGTGTACCTGTGGATGTATTTTAAGGCCTACCTTCGAACTCAGTGCCTCTGCTTGACATGGGAAAATCGAAAGAAATCACCCAAAACCTCAGAAAAAAAAATTGTGGACCTCCAAGTCTGGTTCATCCTTGGGAGAAATTTCCAAATGCCTGAAGGTACCACGTTCATCTGTACAAACAATAGTACGCAAGTATAAACACTATGGGACCACGCAGCCATCATACCGCTTAGGAAGGAGATGCATTCTGTCTCCTAGAGATGAGCGTAGTTTGGTGCAAAAAGTGCAAATCAATTTTCAAAGGATCTTGTAAAGATGCTGGTGGAAACAGGTAGACAAGTATCTATATCCACAGTGAAACGAGTCCAATATCGACACAATCTGAAAGGCTGCTCAACAAGGAAGAAGCCACTTCTCCAAAACTGCCATAAAAAAAGCCAGACCTCAGTTTGCAAGTGCACATGGGGACAAAGATCTTACTTTTTGGAGAAATGTCCTCTGGTCTAATGAAACACAAATGTAGCTGTTTGGCCATAATGACAATCGTTATGTTTGGAGGAAAAAGGGTGAGGCTTGCAAGCCAAAGAACACCATCCTAGCTGTGAAGCATGGGGGTGGCAGCATCATGTTGTGGGGGTATTTGCTGCAGGAGGGACTGATGCACTTCACAAAATAGATGGCATCATGAGGAAGGAAAATTATGTGGATATATTGAAGCAACATCTCTAGACATCAGCCAGGAAGTTAAAGCTCGGTTGCAAATGGGCATACCTCATTGTGGCAAATTGGATTAAGTCAAGGTATTGGAGTGGCCATCACAAAGCCCTCACCACAATCCGATAGAAAATTTGTGGGCAGAACTGAAAAAGCATGTGCGAGCAAGGGGGCCTACAAACCTGACTCCGTTACACCAGTTCTGTCTGGAGGAATGGGCCAAAATTCCAGCAACTTATTGTGAGAAGCTTGTGGAAGGCTACCCAACATGTTTGACCCAAGTTAAACAATTTAAAGGCAATGCTACAAAATACTAACAAAGTGTATGTAAACTTCTGACCCACTAGGAATGTGATGAAAGAAATAAAAGCTGAAATAAATCATTCTCTCTCCTATTGTTCTGACATCTTAAAATAATGTAGTGATCCTAACTGACCTAAGACAGGGAATGTTTCCTATGATTACATGTCAGGAATTGTGAAAAACTGAGTTTAAATGTATTTGGCTAAGGTGTACGTAAACTTCTGACATCAACTGTAAGTATGCAGTGATAATATGCTTACGTACAGTAAACAAACACAAAATTGAAAAGACATGCTTATATAGCAGGTATATAATGCTTATTTTAGCATTATATGCCTTGGTGTGAAAATGTGGTAATACTACTTTGACACATGATGGCACCCCTTCATTTAAATATGGAATGTGAAGACATGACCGGTTTGACGTCAGGGACTTCAGATGGTATCAGTTTTAATGTCTCCATGACCAATCATCATTTATGTCAGACCTGACGTGATGCATCTTCTAAATGTATGCAAAAAGTTAAAGGGATTTGAGAGCTATGGCGCAGAGTAATGTTTTCAATGACTGACAACATTTTAAGGTGAACTAACATGTTGAGTAGTAATGGTTGTTAATTGATAGAAAATTCTTAATTTATTTTGAAGAAATTATTTTTGTATTGTTTTGTTCTGCAGTTCTGATTGATAAAATATTTTTTATTTATTTAATAATTACAACAGAAAGTATAACTTTCAATAGACTTGCCCATCAAATCACAGAGCATGTATTTTCAATGGACTTCTTGAGAAATCAGCACCATTTGATGCACTTCAATACTAGGCTGCCTGCCAGGTCCTTTCCCCCTCCCTGGCATCCACTGCATGAGATTTATGCCTTGTGTCCAAAAAAAGTGACTTTTTTTTTTTTTTTAACCACAGCTTCCCATATGTTTAAATACCAAAGCAGTCTAACTAGAGATAGAGGTGAAATGAAACTCTTGTTAAAAAAAACAACCTGCCTTTTTAAATTTTACAACTTGTAGTTAAGACATTTAAAAGCTGGACTTCCTTTCAGGCGAAGTCGTAAAACTTTCTTGTTGCATAATAAAAAGCCCTGTTCTGAAGATACATTTAATTCATGATTTTTAGAGAGTTTTCATATTTTGAGTTCTTTGACACTGAAATCTGAAATTATTAATTTTTATATGTTGACAGCATTTTTATTTTATTAGATACGGTAATCCATTTTGCAATGTAAATCTGAAAATGTATGCAAACTAATACAAAATCATTAACCATTTTAAAATACATAAAAAAGAAGTGTGTGTGTGTGTGTGTGTAATATATACACTATATTGCCAAAAGTATTCGCTCATCTGCCTTTAGACGCATATGAACTTAAGTGACATCCCATTCTTAATCCATAGGGTTTAATATGACGTCGGCCCACCCTTTGCAGCTATAACAGCTTCAACTCTTCTGGGAAGGCTTTCCACAAGGTTTAGGAGTGTGTTTATGGGAATTTTTGACCATTCTTCCAGAAGCGCATTTGTGAGGTCAGACACTGATGTTGGACGAGAAGGCCTGGCTCGCAGTCTTCGCTCTAATTCATCCCAAAGGTGCTCTATCGGGTTGAGGTCAGGACTCTGTGCAGGCCAGTCAAGTTCTTCCACACCAAACTCGCTCATCCATGTCTTTATGGACCTTGCTTTGTGCACTGGTGCGCAGTCATGTTGGAACAGGAAGGGGCCATCCCCAAACTGTTCCCACAAAGTTGGGAGCATGGAATTGTCCAAAATCTCTTGGTATGCTGAAGCATTCAGAGTTCCTTTCACTGGAACTAAGGGGCCAAGCCCAGCTCCTGAAAAACAACCCCACACCATAATCCCCCCTCCACCAAACTTCACAGCTGGCACAATGCAGTCAGACAAGTACCGTTCTCCTGGCAACCGCCAAACCCAGACTCATCCATCAGATTGCCAGATGGAGAAGCGTGATTCGTCACTCCAGAGAACGCGTCTCCACTGCTCTAGAGTCCAGTGGCGGCGTGCTTTACACCACTGCATCCTACGCTTTGCATTGCACTTGGTGATGTATGGCTTGGATGCAGCTGCTCGGCCATGGAAACCCATTCCATGAAGCTCTCTACGCACTGTTCTTGAGCTAATCTGAAGGCCACATGAACTTTGGAGGTCTGTAGCGATTGACTCTGCAGAAAGTTGGCGACCTCTGCGCACTATGCGCCTCAGCATCCGCTGACCCCGCTCTGTCATTTTACGTGGCCTACCACTTCGTGGCTGAGTTGCTGTCATTCCCAATCGCTTCCACTTTGTTATAATACCACTGACAGTTGACTGTGGAATATTTAGTAGTGAGGAAATTTCACGACTGGACTTGTTGCACAGGTGGCATCCTATCACAGTACCACGCTGGAATTCACTGAGCTCCTGAGAGCGGCCCATTCTTTCACAAATGTTTGTAGAAGCAGTCTGCATGCCTAGGTGCTTCATTTTATACACCTGTGGCCATGGAAGTGATTGGAACACCTGAATTCAATTATTTGGATGGGTGAGCGAATACTTTTGGCAATATAGTGTGTAATATATATATATATATATATATATATATATATATATATATACACGTGTGTGTGTGTGTGTGTGTGTGTGTGTATATATATATATATATATATATATATATATATATATATATATATATATATATATATATATACACACACACACACACACACACACACACACACACACACACACACACACACACACACACATATATATATACACACACACATATGTGTGTGTATATATATGTGTGTGTGTGTGTGTGTGTGTGTGTATATATATACACACACACACACACACACACATATATATGTGTGTATATATATATATATGTGTTTGAATAAATGTATACAATTTTGTACAACAAATACATTTATTTAATAAATGTGTAATTAAACATTTGTTTTCTTAGACCTCATGATCCATTTAACCTATGTGTGAAAATAGATGTATTCAATAGTTTAAGCAGATAAACACCATTTTACAGACACTTTGTGTAGCTGACAGTGTAGATTTTCAGAAGCGCTTTGTTATAGCTAATGGCATTAATGAAGTACTGAAAATCTGCTGCAGAAGAATGTGTGCAGTTCTAATTGATTGGCTCTAATTGTCCATTGATGTAGGTTGTAGTTGGGTTGATGATGATTGAAGTTTCACCCAACAGCAGCAGATCCTAGAGAGCCGGAGATCAGACAAATAGATCACATGATGGATTAACGCAGTGTAACACAGTGATGAGTCATCAATGCAGTACACACACACAGACACTTTAAACCTCTTACCCCCAGTATCACTGCTTAAACACTGCAAGCTCTTTGCAATCCCCACCCACCCATACGTGATGACCTAATCCCTTCATTTTTCAGCCAATCACAGTGGTTGTTTTCTTTCTCCAGGTGCTTTCTTTCTCATAATGCTTCTCATGTTCCTATTGGTTCATACCGAGTGTCAAGGTTAGATTAAAAACAGCAGGAAGTCAGTGATCTCATTCCCCATTCTGTATGCTTAGGTGTGTGTGTGTTTGAGCTGAGATCATTTCTTGGATTAGGGTCATTATGCTTATGTAATGGCCTTGATTTCTCTAATATTGTGTGTGTGTGTGTGTGTGGGAAGGGGGTGGGGGGGTCTGGGTGCTTGTGACCATTTCTACGTGTTTAGGGTTGCGTAACTCTTCAGACAACAGTAGACTGAGTAAATGCCACAGTGTGATTATGTCTAAACCAATAAAGACCACACACACTTGAAGTGGAAAGTTTCAGTGTATTCTGTCTCCTTGTCTCTATCCATCATGGTCCGTTCATTGTACCCACTGATGATCTAAAAATGAAATATGTCTAGATGGCATTGTCTCATGTTTCAGCTCATTTACTACAACAGTCAGATCAAAAATAATAAGAGCATTTGGGTTTGATCAATGTTTACATCAGGCACCATACACCATGATGTACTCAAGATTTCTCTTTGCTCTTCAGATTTTTGGGAATAAGATGTTTATCCCGTCTCTGGATGGAGCGCTGTTCCAGTGGAACAGAGACAGGGAGAGTATGGAGGCTGTCCCCTTCAGTGTTGAGTCCCTGTTGGACTCCTCGTACCGCATTGGAGAGGATACTGTGCTGGTAGGGGGCAAGTCCCTCACCTCGTATGGCCTGGGTGCATACAGCGGCAAGGTAACTTAGACTCTAATGCCTCTATTATAATGACACTGTTCTGTCTTAGTTTTCATAAAAATAAATGATTTATCTACTTTTGTGGCCTTTTTCAAACATATAGCAGTCTTTGCTGAGCCACTACTGAATTTTTTGCGCCAAAATTTTTTTTTTTTACTGGAGTTGCGAGTTTGCAGTCTGAGTTGAATATAATGACTAAGAGTTATTGTTTCAAATCAGCAAAATCAACAAATTACTCACTGAATCTATCAGAGCGGTAACTGAATTAACATCTGACTTGACTGGATGTTTATGATAACGTGTAGTTAAAGATTTACGTTCTCAATATAATTTTGTTATAAATGTATTTTTAACTTTTTGTGTAAAACACTGTAACATTGTGGCGGTTGTTTGCTTTAACTTCTCTTTCTCTCTGTAGCTGAAGTATATCTGTTCGGCGGTGGGCTGCAGTCGGTGGGGGGACGAGGAAGGAGAGCCAGAGGACATACTGTTACTCCAGAGAACACAGAAAACAGTCAGAGCAGTGAGACCTCGCAATGGCTTTGAGAAGTAAGAAAGACCCTTAGGCTTTACTCTTATTGAACTCTTCATGTGACGTTGAAATTAATCTTAAAGTCAACATGAAATGGTATTCATAACCCATTTTACTTCTGTAGCCTGACTTATTTGCATGTGGAACAGGATATTTCAATGAGATAAAATGTAGGGAAGGACTAATGATTATCCATCAGGAATTGGTTGGATCGTTTAAAGTTGGCATTCTATATCAGACTGGAGCCAAGTGTTTTGGAGGTGAGGGGTTAAAAAATTAAGAGGGATTGGTGACATCAGCCAAACAGGAAAGTAATTTCAGAGGCACGGCAAAAAAAAAAAAAAAAAAAATAATAAATTTTTTTTTTTTTTCTTTTGAATAAAGTGCACCAACAAATCATGCACAATAAGACCAGTATAACATGTATTTAGAAAGTTAATGGGGGCCATTTTAATTTTGTGTTGATTTAAAATGAAACCGAGGCAGAGAAATGCAAGGTTATGTCCGCATCTCATAATGGTAGAGTAGAAGTAAACCTTGTAATATATTCTCTCTTTCTCTTTTTGTTAGATGGAACTTCAGTGTGGGAAACTTTGAGCTGAAATTTGTCCCTGTGATCCAGTCCAACCTCAACTTCCTGGAGGGGGAGGCGTCTAATGGGGAGACCTGGCGCGAGGTCAGACATGAAGCACAGCACGTAATCCAGGAGGAGACTGATGCACAAACCAAAAATCATGCTAATACACATCCAAATCCACACACTCAGGTAGAGGGCTTAGACCTGGTCATCAAAGTTTCCGTGCCGGACTGGAAAGTCATGGCCTTCAGCACCAAACCAGAAGGACAACTAATCTGGGAGCATCAGGTAACACAACGCAACATGTTATGATATGCTAATTAGAGTTCTAGTTCAAACTTTTCATTAACAAATCCACAATTTATACTGATTTGGCCATTATGTCTTTGATTCTCTGTTTTCTGTGAAGTTTTGCATACCCATTGCCTCTGCGTGGTTGGTGGGAGGGGGCAAGGTGACACCCATCAGCCTGTTTGATGACACCTCCTACACACCCCACTCTGAGACCGAGACTCAGGAGGATGATGACATCATGGACGAGGCCCGAGAGGCCACAGAGTCTAGCGTTTACTTGGGTAACGTGCATTTGAAGTTTGTTTTGCATGCATTAGGGGCCATTCACACAGGACACGTTCTTGCGTCTGTTTTTTTTTTTTTTTTTTTTTAATACTTGATTTTCTACATAAACATGCAGACGTTTTTGATAACACTGTTTTTTGCAGCATCTTACGCCATGATGGTTCTGTTTTAACTCTTTAAGCTCTGCCGGCGGGCCCACAAGAAAAAATTAATAATTAAAATATTAGTAACTACAGTCTTGACCAACACAAATAGGTATCGTTTGAAAGCTTTGAAGCTCTAATTTACAATGCATGTAGGCATTATTACCAAAACCGAACAAGTACTTTGAAATTTGCAGACAAATCAGAGGTGTTCCGTTTGTCTCATGTCTCATATGTTGTTGGAAAACTTCCAAAGAGTAAAATACAACCAGATTATTTTACTCTGACAAAAATGTAACGAATAGCTTTGTCTTTGACTTTTATGTTTCATTTGAACAGGTGTTGCTCATATGCCTTGTTTTTGCTTGTAACTTAATGAAAAATAAACAGAACTTTAAATTTCTTTAAAATGAGCCCACACACAAGGTAATCGGATGCATAGATAATTAGAAAATTGACACAAAGCACATCTGACTCTCTGGCATCTTTCAATCTGGCTGAAAACACATTGGCTTTCCTGGATCAGATGACGTCATTGGAAATTATGTAGTGTCATGGAAAGCTAAACCAATCATATTGGGTTTAGATCGGTGCAAAAATCATCCATATTTGGGCAGAGAGAGACATGTGATGGGTGACTGTTACACCTGGCCACCAGAAGATGGTGCCAAGTACATGACACAGAATTAATGATGACACAAATGCCACAGAATGAAACCCATTCTATGAAATCTCATTACTTAAATCATGTCTGCATGCTATGCAAACCTTTAGCCGTTGTGTTTGCATGTATAATTAGTTCTTATGCACAGTTATATGTTTTATATATATATATATATATATATATATAATATATATTAGTTTTATTTGTTTAGAAAAACTTTTGGACACTTGGAGATGTTTTTGGACACTATGATAAATTATTTTTGTAATGTTATAACTTTTGATTGCTTAGTCGTATCAACACAAAATTTTACTCCGTTACAGTTCACATGATTGGGAACAAAACAAAAGCAGTATTTCAGAGCCACCTTATTTACACCGTGAGGTGTATAATGTCAAATTAGAAAAAAAAGTTAATTTTTGACTCAAGCTTTTTTTTTTTCAGCAGTTTCTTATGCTGAGAGTATCAAAATTTATCATAATCTATATCATTAAAAAAGTAAAAAAAAAAAGTTTTCTTTACAATAATACCAAACATGTCACCCTCCTTGTTTTTGTTGAGTTGTAAGACTTTCATTTTGGGTATGCCACTGAAACAGGAATTCTTTAAATTCACTCTCAGATCTTAAAAGGTTAAAGACACTTTCCATTTTAAAGACACTTTTTGTGTGAACTTAAAATATTTAAAAAATGCATCTTGAGACACCTGTGCTTTGTTCCATTTAGTTGCGCTCTGTCCAGCTGTTTTTGAACATTGTTTGTGTAAACAGCTCCTGAATATTTGAGACAGGCAAACCGATACTGCTCTAAAATGTATTTATCTTTTAAAGGGATGTTTCAAGGTCAGTTATACCTTCAGTCCTCAGTGAGAATCTCAGAGAAGTTTCCATCGAAGCCTAAAGCTCTAAACGGTCGGGGCACCAGTGCAAACATGATACCACCACCTACTGTCAAATGGAAGCCCCTCATTCGTGAGTATATTACACCCTTATACATGAAAAAGTGTATACTCAAGCCTGTATAATGGTGTGTTAAATGCTTGACCATTTCCTCCTAGACTCCCCCTCCCGTACTCCAGTCCTGGTGGGCTCTGAGGAGTTTGATAAATGTCTAAACAATGATAAATTCTCTCATGAGGAGTACAGCAATGGAGCTCTGTCAATATTGCAGTATCCGTATGGTAAGAACAACAGTGCTCATGGGTATTGTGTGCAAATTCATGGTTAAATCCACCATAAGCAGTGAAACTCCTGAAATTTGATAGCTAAACGTGGTTTGAGAGAGAATTCTGTTTTCCTTTGTAGATAATGGATACTACTATCCATATAATCCTCGTTACCGCAGTCGCCGTGATGAGACAGCGGTGAGTGTTTTGCTGAAGAAGGATGGAGTGGGGTCACAGCTGAGAAGAAAAGACCCTGTGCTGCTGCTGCCATGGTGGAAAGAGATTCTGGGTACCATCATCTTCTGCATTGCTGCCACCACCTACATCGTCCGCAAGTTCTTCCACCCACCCACAACATATGTGCGGGTAAACAAGCACTTACTCTCAAATGCACTGATACAGTCTTGATACAATCTCACTGAAAAGTCATTTAAGTTGCAGTAAGATTTCTCACTGTTCTTTATTTCTCTGTGCAGCAAAGGAAGGAGTCTGAGACACAGTGTCAAACAGACAGCAAGTTTGAACTGGACTTTACAGAGCCCAAAGAAGTTGTCGTCACAGAGACTCGCCCTAATGAATATGTCTCAAGGTAACTGAGCAGAAACTAAAGGGTAAAATTAGGAAATTCACCAAGTAATGATTTTAGGGACTGCTTAAAAGACCAGCTTAATGCTGATTTGGTGCTGGTCTAGCTGGTGGATCAGCATATTGTTCACCAGCAAAACATAGCTGGTGAAGCTGGTCAACTAGTACGGTTTTCCTGGCAATGTTGGTTAACCAAGGAAGACTCACTGGTTAAGCTAGTTAAACTAGTTCGAACACCAGCATTCCATGTGATGGATCACCAATCAAAACAAAACATATGCTGGTGATCAGCTGTTTTGAAAAAGCATAGGTTTTTTTTAGGGATTCATTGATATCACTCATAACAGCGATTTTTGTTTGTGTGTGTTTGTCAGATACCTGACAGACTTTGAGCCCGTGCAGTGTTTGGGACGTGGTGGATTTGGTGTTGTGTTTGAGGCACGCAACAAAGTGGACGATTGCAACTATGCCATCAAGAGGATCCGTCTACCCAACAGGTAACTGTCCACACAAAAACAGTAATGCTCCATCAAAACTCACTCGCCAGAACCAATGCGACCAGATGTCTATTTGCCAGAGCCCATCAATCCAGATACAGTTGTCAGTATGTGTGCAATTAATGCTGTGTTTGTGATTGTAGGGAGTTGGCCCGTGAGAAGGTCATGCGAGAGGTGAAGGCTCTAGCTAAGCTGGAACACCCAGGCATCATTCGTTACTTTAATGCCTGGCAGGAGAGTCCACCACAGGGCTGGCAGGAGGACATGGATAAACGCTGGCTCAAAGACGCCAGGTGCGAAAAATAATTTTTGAACGTGAACTTGGCGACTTGAAATAAATGCAGGGTTCCCACAGTCATGGAAAACCTGGGAATTGTACGATTGTGTTTTCCACATCTTTTACACTTTTAGAATTGTCTTGAATGAATGTATTATTTTTAGTCATGCTTAGCTCTAAAATATTTAATTGGCTTAAAATATATCTTTGTGACTGCAGTCTTTATGAAATGATTTTTTTAAATCCTTTATCCAGTAATCAGAATCAGAATGAGCTTTATTGCCAAGTATGCTTACACATACAAGTAATTTGTCTTGGTGACAGGAGCTTCCAGTCACAAGAATACAAATACAGCAACAAGATTTTTTAAAAATCATTAAAATTGAATAAAAAAATAGATAAATATTGAATAAAGTATATATAGAATACACAATAGACAATATATATATATATACACACACATACATGTACGAATATATATATACATACATACACATATGTAGTGCAAATCTAAATACAAATTGGTTATGTACAGTGCAAGGGAATGTAATAGCAGAAGAGGTAGGATGTGTTGGATAATATAAAAAGACTAAGCTGTGTATTGCACATTAATTATTGCTCAGTGGGGCAGTTTTAACTGTTCATGAAATGGATAGCTTGGGGAAAATTTTTTTCCTGTGCCTGATGGTTCTGGTGCTCAGAGCTCTTGATGCGTCGGCCAGAAGGCAACAGTTCAAAAAGGTAGTGGGCAGGGTGAGTGGGGTCCAGAGTGATTTTTCCAGCCTTTTCCCTCACTCTGGAAGTGTATAATTCTTGAAGGGGGGGCAGGGGGCAACCAATAATCCTCTCAGCAGTCTGAACTGTCCTCACAAACTACTGGAAAAAATCATGGAACTTAATTGGTCCAAAGCTTTGGGAACCCTGTTAATATAAAATGTTTTGTATTGAAATTAAAATAAAGTTAGGGTTGTGGCCCATTAGATAGCATATGCAATCCAACACATTCAGGCTTGGTGCTTATGGGGGTGACACAAGTTTGAATCTGGCATGCAACATCTCAACCTCTTCTCCCTGTCAATTCCCAGTCACTCTCTTCTAAACCAAGTTATTCTATACTACACTAATTTATAATATGTTATACTATTCTACAGTATATTATACTATGTTATGCTATACTATGCTACAATGTTATATTATACTATACAGTACTATATTATGATATACTTCACTATATTATACAATGCTCTACTATTCTATACTACATTATGCTACACTATACTATGCTATAATAATATCACATGCTATGCTTTGCTATACTTCATTAAAAAGAGCAAAAAGGCCAAAAAACAAGCAAAAAAGGAATTAAAATAATTGTAAAACTTAAATCTGGTATTTTAGTAATACATTGACACTACCTTAAAAGAAAGGGTCTTTTTTTTTTATGCAGTACTGCTGACTGGCTGCTGAGCTCTCCTGACCACATGGAAGCATTCTCAGTCAAGGTTCCTGTGGCTTCTCCCTCTCCGGTGGACTCTTCATGCATGTGCGCTGGCGGTGGGGATACAAGTGTGTGCGCTGGTGATCAGGTGTGTGTGGAGGGTCTGGGGCTGGACAGTTTGATGTCAGAGAGAGACAGTCAGGCCGACCTAGATGCTGTCCTGGAAGTCTCCGATTCTCCCCACTCTTTTGTGCTCTGCCCTCCCCGCACAGTTGCTCCTGGTGACTGCACTTCCTCCTCCTTTGATATTGTCTTTGAGGACTCAGGCTGTGAACACCAGGACAATGAAAGTGATCTCAGCGGAAGCACACCTGTGCCACCAGTGTGCCCTTCTCGGTCTGGCTCCAAACCCCAATGTAGTACATCAACAAGGCCACCCTCTTCCACACCTGCACGGCCCACCTCTCTGAGTCTGGTCTCCAGCACCCCCTGCCCTGCTGTGCGGCCCCTGCTCACACCTAAAGTCTACCTGTACATTCAGATGCAGCTGTGCAGGAAGGAGAACCTGAAGGACTGGATGGCCCAGAGATGTTTGCCTGAGCTCAGGGAGAATGCAGAGTGTCTGGACATCTTCCTGCAGATTGCAGAGGCTGTGGATTTCTTACATAGCAAAGGACTTATGCACAGAGATCTTAAGGTAGGATAACACTTAATAAACACTCATTCACTTGAAAACAAGCAAATTTACAGTTTCACCACTTTTGTGTGCTGTGTTTTGTAGGGCTTTGCCAGTACTATCATATATTGATATGTCGCAATACTTTTTCGCGATATTGTATTGTTACTTTAGATTCCTGTATCATATTTATTAGCTTATTTGTGTATTAATATCAGGGTCAGAAATTAAAGGGATTGTTTACTCAAAAATAAAAATTCTCATCATTACTCACCCTCATGCCATCTAAGATGTGTATGACTTTCTTCTTCAGAACACAAAGATTATTAGAAGAATATCTCAGCTCTGTAGGTCCATAAAATGCAAGTGAATAGTTACCAGAACTTTGAAGCTCCAAAAAGGAGATAAAGTCAGCATAAAAGTAATCCATGAGACTCCAGTGGTTTAATCCATGTCGTCTGAAGTAATCCAGTTGGTTTTGGTTGAAAACAGACCCAAATATAACTTCTTGTTCACTGAACATGTTGTCATTGCAGTCTCTAAGCACGATAATGATTTCAAGCTCGATTACACTTCTTAGTGCTTGACGCATGCACAGAGCGTTAGATGGCGCTATAGGAATCTTAATCAAGCTTGAAATCATGATCAAGGAGACTGCTGTCAAGATGTACAGTGAAAAAGGAGTTACAGTTGGTTTTGGGTGAGAAAAGACCAAAATGTATCACTTCAGAAGATGTATTAAACCACTTGAGTCTGATGGATTATGTTTATGCTGACTTTATCTGCTTTTTTGAGATTCAGTGGTCTACAGAGTGCAGAAAGGCTGCTCAGCAATGAGGAAGCCACTGCTCCAAAACTGCCATAAAAAATACAGACTACAGTTTGCAAGTGCACATGCGGACAAAGATCTTACTTTTTGAAGAAATGTTCTCTGGTCTGATGAAACAAAATTTTTACTGTTTGGCCATAATGGCCACGTTATTTTTGGAGGAAAAAGGATGAGGCTTGCAAGCTGAAGAACACCATCCCAACCGTGAAGCATGGGGGTGGCGGCATCATGTTGTGGGGGTGCTTTGCTGCAGGAGGGACTGGTGCACTTCACAAAATAGATGGCATCATAAGGAAGGAAAATTATGTGGATATATTGAAGCAACATCTCTAGACATCAGCCATGAAGTTAAAGCTCGGTCGCAAATGGGTCTTCCAAATGCACAGTTACCTCATGCATACCTCCAAAGTTGTGGCAAAATGGCTTAAGGAAAACAAAGTCAAGGTATTGGAGTGATCATCACAAAGCCCTGACCTCAATCCGATAGAAAATTTGTGGGCAGAACTGAAAATGCGTGTGTGAGCAAGGAGGCCTACAAACCTGACTCAGTTACACCAGTTCTGTCTGGAGGAATGGGCCAAAATTCCAGCAACTTATTGTGAGATGCTTGTGGAAGGCTTCCACAAGCACAAGTTAAACAATTTAAAGGCAATGCTACCAAATAGTAACAAAGTGTATGTAAAATTCTGACCCACTGGGTATGTGATGAAAGTAATAAAAGCTGAAATAAATCATTCTCTCTACTATTATTCTGACATTTCAAATTCTTAAAATAATGATCATAACTGACCTAAGACAGGGAATGTTTTCTACGATTAAATGTCAGAAATTGTGAAAAACTGAGTTTAAATGTATTTGGCTAAGGTGTATGTAAACTTCTGACTTCAACTGAAATAGAATAATATTTAATAATATTTAATAGGAATAATTTATGCTAATGAGTTGATTACAGTAAAGTATTTGAAAAGGATGGCACACTGTATACTGTATTTTTATATAAATAAAAATGCCTTCACAAAGGTGACAAAATGACCCTAAAAAAACAAAAAAAAAACAATTCTAATTTAGGGGACAAATGTTGCCATTCAATGGAAAAGTCAATTTTCATTTATCATTATCAGTTCAATAATGAAGAAGCAGGTTATCTAAATAATCGCAAACTTATAGACTTAAGAGACTGTTATGTATCGCGATATATTGAAACGTGTATTGTAATGATATTGTGAGGTGGTTGGTGATACCCAGCCCTTTTGTTTGGTGCAAATACCCTGCATCTTATTCAATAAGACCCGCAATCCAGTTTAACCACTGGAATCTGATTTGCATAATTCCTTTAGTGAATCTGTGTGAAATCACAGACAGTGTGTGCAAAGATATGGTGCTGTCAGTATGCATAATTCATTCTTAGTGATGAGTCAAAATGAAATGAACTCTGATTGCAGTTAGGGGTTTCTCCAAAGCAAACTGCTCATTCATTTTTCTTTCTCTCTCTTTGTCTTTCTCACTCAGCCTTCTAATATTTTCTTCACAATGGACGACGTGGTAAAGGTGGGAGACTTTGGACTGGTAACTGCCATGGATCAGGAGGAAGACGATGAGGAACTGAGTGCCCTCACCCCAATGCCAGTCTATGCCCGTCACACCGGCCAAGTGGGCACCAAACTCTACATGAGCCCTGAGCAGGTCAGCACCATTCACTCTCTGAACACACTGTAAACAATTTAGTGTGAAAATGGTGCTGATTAGTCAGTATAAACTCAAGCAATTCTGCTTTATAGACCAAATAAATTCATGATTTTTGCTAAGGAAACCATCACTATTACTATTTCCCATGGTTGGGAATATGGATTTGAACAAACCCCTAACCCCAAGGATTACATTTTCTGATTAAATAATCTAATGTACCTTTTCTAAGGTCTCTGTCGTTTCTTTTCTTCTTCTGTAGCTGTCTGGGAATTCTTATTCCCATAAGGTTGACATTTATTCCCTCGGATTGATTCTTTTTGAGCTGCTCTATCCATTCCGCACACAGATGGAAAGAGTCAGGGTAAGACCACATACACACAAACACTCATGTGCATGCAAGCAGAAAAATATTTGCCTAGTGTCTTATTAAATATTTATTTAAAATATAGATATGTACCGATTTAAATAATGTCTGAATGTTTTTCTCACAGACACTCACAGAGGTCAGAGCCCTGCAGTTTCCTGCTGCTTTCTATAAGGCCAATGTCCAGGAAGTAAGTTTGTTTGTGTTTATGTGCTCATACTATTGGGTATTGTGCAATAAATGGGGTAGTGGGAGTGACAGTACAATTGGGAAATCCAAAATAAGAACAACACCTCTAGTGCCCCCCATAGGTGCAATTTTAGAATTACAACCTAAACATGCATTTGAAATAAAAATTCACCCTATTTACTTTTTACTGCATGTTCTGAACATTTATTAAAAACATGTTTTTTTAATATTTAACCAGAATGTTATAGCATTATCTTCCCCAACTTTTGTTTCCGCTGATGTCACTTAGAATCAGATAATGGTAAAAGTAAATTCCAGGTTCAATATAAGTTAAGCTCAATCGACAGCATTTGTGGTATAATTTTGATTACCAAAAAATTCCTTTTACTAATTTCTCCTTTTCTTAAGAAAAAAAAATAAAATTAGTTACAGTGAGGAACTTACAAAGGAAGTGAATGGGGAAAATACTCGAAAGTGTTTCAAAAGTATAGCCACAAAATGAACACATTATGCATGTGATATTTTAGTGTGATTAAAAACACTAGCTAACCTTTTCTGTGTAAAGTTAAATCCAATTTCACAACTTTGTTGCCATGACGGTGTAACGCTGTAAACACTTAAACCTGAAAACGACCGTAAAAACTACAATGTAAACAAATTTACAGCTCAAATAATACATGAGTTTTAACAGAAGAATTAATGCAAGTGCTTTTATAAAATTATAAGCTTCACATTTCTGCCTTGGCCCCATTCACTTCCATTCTAAGTGCCTCACTATAACATTGATTTTTGCTTGTTTTTTTTCTAAGAAAAGGATAAACAAATAAAAAAATGATTTGGTAATTGACATTATGCCAGAAATGCTGTCGATTAAGCTTAACTTGTACTGAACCCAGAATATTCCTTTAACTATTAGTCAAATAGCTATTTAGGCAATGTTTTATCAAACTCTCATTTGGTCTGGCTCTATTCTGGTATGCTTACTTTTCACCATCCTATCAATACCAGGTACATATAATTATGTCATGCCTTTTGTTTTCCTACTTCACTCTGTGATGTCACGTTGCGTTGCTTTGTTCATCTGAGCCTTTTATTTTTAGTCCCTTTTGCCTTTTCTTGACAAGTTTCATTTAAATAATTTTGTTCAATAGTCACTTTATAATTGAGATATTTTTGTGTTATTTCAGACACTGATATCATTGTCTTTGTTTATGTTTCAGGCTCAAATGGTGCGTTGCATGCTGTCTCGAGTGCCCGCAGAGCGGCCGGAGGCATCAGAAATCACAGAGGCTCCCCTGTTCCAGGAGCTGGAGGTGCCCTGCAGAATCAGACAACGCACTCGGACGTACAGCGCATCATCTGCAGGACGACCATCACGACAGATATCCACATCAAACTAGAATTCCCACTCAAAGACAGGCATATACTGTGCCTCATCTACAGGACAACAAATGCAACCAGTCACCCCCTCTTGGCACACACAAAATTCCAACCTTCCAGAAACTTCCATTAAGCAACAGATCATTCCACAGACCTCTAAAACTGGAATCGCACACCGCAAGCGCACACATTAAACCTCATGGTAACGATAAATTAAGATACTGGCCACTTCATCCATTCTTAACTGACCAGATAAGGCCTTTTTGCCAAGGTTGCTCAACTTCCACCTTTAGAGTCTTGAGTTAAGGCCCCTTTTGCTCTCCTTTTAACTCATTGTTGACCAATCACATGATTTCCAGCTCGACTTCAAGATGTACCATTCTTACACACCCACACACACTTCTAGGAGGAGAGTTGTTGTTTATGCAGTGCTGATGAATGCTGATGAATGACCTGCCTTTGGACGTGGTTCGCTCTGCATGTCTTAAACAGGAAGTTGTGCAATACATGCTTTCCTGTCCGAACAGAAATTGTATTCGTTATTTTTCTCCTGTAATTTAAATAGGCTTAAATACCAAGTAAGCAAGAGAGGCTTTGTGTGCTTGAAAGGTGCACATTCGAGACTGAACGCACAAGTTATATAGCATTATAGCCACTCGCTGTTATGGATAAACAGTGTTGGTGGCTTAGGTGTTCATTACTTGATGAAACTGAAACTGCATATTGCTGAGTGCAACTGGGGATTTTTAAACTGCCTTTAAAGCTGGACTTTACCGAGACGCGAATGACATGTTTGTGATTATGGTCCGTTTGAGGCTTTTGTGCTGTCAGAATAAGTGGCTTAGAATTGAATCAAGAGTGGTTTGAAATGCAGACTGTAAAAACCATTCTGTAAAATACTTCATCTCATTAGCACCTAAAAATGTAGTTTACTGTATCTCTAATTATTTTGGGCCAGACATTATAAGGATTTTTCGGGATAAGTCTGAATAAGAAGTGCTTTGACTAATCACATACACAATATGAGATACAGCCAGAGGAATCACTTCAACCAAATACTGAGCACACACGCTTAATTGTAACATATCAGGTAATAACTGATTGTATCATTGTTCTTATCAGTTTTGAATTGATAAGGGATTGGGGAAATTGAATTTTCCCTTAGAACCAATGTAATTTTCTTTTGTATATGGTGGAATTTTCTGTATAGTAACTGCTTTTTACACAACTTTTTTCAACGTCCATGGACCCGTTTATCCTAAGAATTGTTCTCAAAGGTGTTGAGTTTGAGAGAGAATGGAGACAGATCTCTAAGGTCTCTTCTGTTTAAAAGACACACTGGGTGCCTCTGTGTGCGAATACTGGCATGTTTCCTGAAAGGGCCATTATGCTGCAGATCGGACATGAGATTACGACCTCTGACCCTTAATCACGATCACATGACGCTTTGTCCTGTAATCTATGTCAGGGACCACTTTATGAATCCTTTACCTTTTAACCTGTTGCTGTGAACGTGACCCAGTAAAGGCAACCAAGAGTGCTAATCCCGTTTGTTCAGATCACTGTGGCTACTGGGCAAGCCCTTCCCTGTCTAATGATCACAAATGATGTCTCTCTGTTTATATTCATTTTATTGATGGCTGTTTTGATCATAGCCAGCCCGTTTCGTTATTGTCAATGTAGCGTTTGGTTTTGACACAATTCAGTTTCAGTCATGTTCATCAGCTGTTTTCTGTTTTGTTTGTCCTGTGTCTGTTGAAATCCCAGTTTCACGTTCCTTTAGCCCAGCTATCTGTCCAGTCGTGTATGTAAATATGTTTATTTGTTTTTATTTATGTTGACTGTAAAAATCAATCCGTTGGATTGGTTGAGCTATAAATAAGGTATATGAATGTACTTCATCCAGAGGAGTGCGTTGAAATATTGTGACTTCTTACAAGTCAGAATTTAATAAACATTCTATGATGTTTGTAAGGGTGTTTTTATTTATTTTATTTTTTTATTAGACAAAGCATATCTTACATAAATATCAAATATGTTTAAACCGTGACTAAAAACGGTTCAACAAATGAAACTTATGAAAATCTTATGATTTCTATGCCGATAAATCCACCACACAGGCAAAAAAAAAAAAACTTATTTTGGTGTGGCAAGTGGCTTATTTTGGCCTTGTTTTTCCTGACCATGTTGCTTGTTTCGCTTGTGAGATCTGGCAACACTACAGTTTGTATTTCACCCACCCTTTTGTGCAGAGTACTGTCATTTTTAAAAGAACCTTCTTTTATTTTGTTTAACCAGTTACCATTTGAAAGGGTGGCTGCGGAACTTCTGAACCAGAACAAAAAAGTACAGTTTTTGCTCAGAATGAACAGAAATGAAAAACATTTTGTTTTTAGTCCCTGAGTTTAAGTATGCTGTATATAATGTAACCTCAAAAGCAGGATGTAAGGGTCTGGATGAATGGTTGTGTAATGTTATGACAAAGAAACTAAATACATTTCAAAAGAAAATTCTAATTTTTCTGTAACAGTTGCCAAACATTTTTTAAAAGTGAGGGTAAATACTTTTATGTGGGCTTGGTGTGATTAGAAGATTTTATTTTCACAATGCATAATACATAAATATTTCCATAGCATATTTCATGTAAAACAATTTGAGATTTTTGTTCATTTTTTTTTTTTTTTTTTTTTCATTTATGTGTTTTTTGGAGCTTCAAAGTTCTGGCTACCATTCACTTGCATTGTATGGACCTACAGAGCTGAAATATTCTTCTAAAAATCTTCATTTGTTTTCAGCTGAAGAAAGAAAGTCATACACATCTGGGATGGTATGAAAGAGAGTAGGATGAGAGAATTGTCATTTTTAGGTGAACTTACCCATTAAAAACTGGAAATAAAAAATAAAAAATTGTGGCCGGTCATGGGAGCTCATAAATACACATTCATTATAAATAAATCAACCTACAATTTTAGTGTTGAGTTTTTAAAAAAAGGTTTATGAACATGTAAACTACCCATTTATGTATCAAGAGATGTAATATTTCTCATCATCTTCCAAATAAGTGATGGTGTAATACCACAAAATGCCACAAGGGTACGCTGTTAAGCTATAGTAAGTCTGAACAGTTAGTAAACAAACATGTGATACAGTAGAATGAGGTAAAAGGGGATAGGAGTGTTCCAACCATGTACCTGTCCCACCAAGAATGAACGCATTTCTAATGCTCTATAGGTGTCTCATCACAATTTATTTTCATGATATGTTTCAATATTCTTAATGTGTCTAATATGTGTTTGGAGCCTTTAGTCACAATCAGCTGATTGAATTCGCGCGCTCCATATGAACAAAGTCTTTCCAGCAACTCAGTCCACTGGAACGATCTCGGGAGGCTATTTCCAGTCATGACAGTGCAGCTCTTACTTACTTGAATGGAGAAAGACCAAAATCTCAATAACGTTTAGTCATGATTACGATCAAAGAACATATTTCAAATCGGCAATAAAATTTGACAAAACTAGTACCATAAATTGTGATTATTTATCTCATATTATGCTAAAAAACAAACAAACAAAAAAACGCATTTTCCCGGCTTGTATATCTAATGCACATGCGCGTTCTAGAGTTGATTGACAGGTGACGTCTATCTAAAATGTGATTTGCTCTTTTAACTGTAAGGCGGGACTTCCTTTCTACATCCGTTGGGCGCTCAGAGCTGCTTGGTTGAGCGTTCCAATTTCTCCCATTCATTTCAATAGAAGTGGGCCGTCTTTGCTAAATTTCTCTGATTTCAATCACTGCGCACTTCTGCATCTTGCTGAATCCTCGTCATTTCCGGGTGTCTCGGTACTGCAGCGATAAGTATCGGTAAGATGTGAACGGGAAGAAACGATAAAAATCCGTCTTCAAAGAAACCACGGGCTGCCGACAGCGTCAACGGTACAGCCATCCTTTGCCACCCGTTACGCGCTAGTTTGTGGTTACCTGGACCAGCAGCGGATTATTCCACCGACTGTCAGCCATTTTTGTGCGAATGGCAGCGGAGGTTCGGAGGGCCCTTGGCCGGTGGTGTTATCCGACTCTCGGCCTGGCCCGCGTAGGCCTTCCCGGGACCATACTGCGGTCTCTTCTCTTTCTCTCAGCCCTCAGCGGACTGGTGCGTCTGCCCGCGGCCACGGAAGCGAAAGAGTGCGATAAACAGTGCCTGTACGGCCAGTGCAACACAGTCAGCGGCGTGTGTGAATGTGAGCCGGGATGGGTAGGGGACCAGTGCCAGCACTGCGGCGGCCGCTTCAGGTGAGCATGATGACACTTATTCACAGCTGATGCTCTTGAGTCGTGACATTAATACGACTGATGCATGAAGTTAATTCTTGACTTGCAAAGGAACTTTCCCCAGTGCTCTAATCAAAGCCATTTTAATGATAGGTTATCTGTGGCATATTAGCAGCGTATCTTGAAGCTTCTCTTTAAATGAGTGTGAGGATATACGACCTACGCTCTCTGCCATTTGATGTTCAGAAATTAGTCCGCGAGCTTATATGTCATTTGATTTTCAAAAATGCTTTGTTGAGCCCATTGTTTCCGACTTCTGTTGTCACTGTGCACTTTTGAACCCTTGATACCAGACTGATGTTTTGGTATACTTATAATTTCCTATACTATAAACAGTGATTCAAAGCTGACAAGGTCAACTTCGGGGCTAGTTAACACACTTTTTACTTTGGGAACATTTCTCAGTGTAGCTTTATTTTTTAAAGTACATTTCTGCATAGCCACATACCTTAAAGTCCTGGCTTCAAAGAAGTTATTGAACATTTTGAACATAGTTCACTGATTGCATGCTGACCTTTTGTGACAACTTTCCCCAGTTGTGGGCCATTTTGTCACACTGTGTGGGGTAAGTTGTCACAATGGAACCTGTCATTAAACCAGTGGCGTAGGTTTTATGTGATCATTGGAGGGACATGTTCTCCAGTCATCCCAACACCACAGCCAGCAAAACAAAATATAAACAGCTATTATAGGCTTTTCAGTTAAAAAAGTTAAGTAATTATTATGCTCAAAATGATTAATGAATTGTCGAAAACGAAGAGGTTAACACACTAAAATATCAAAACAATGCTTTGGACTACATGTGACAACCTACCTGATAAAAATGTGACAGCATGCCCTGACCCTACTTTCATTAAAAAATACTTTTATCCTATGAACACATTTAAACCTGTTGGTAAAAATCTGCCTTCGTATTAATATAGCTGACCCTATGCCAGTGTGGTTTATGTATGCTTGTTTATGCAGGAACTATATCAAAAATATGATGACACAGAAAATTAACTTGAAATTTTGAATTCACAAAAAAACTATTCTAATTTAACAGGATTTGGACAAGGTGTTTGAAACCAACGTGCAAAACCACTGCTATAGAAAACATACATTTCATATATTCAAATCATATAGTTACTGAGATGTAGCCCTTGTGACAACTTACCTGTGTGGCACATAGCCCCGGTCTCCCCTATACAGTAACATTTCGAGGTTGTATAGACTTTGGCAAAACTCATGCTGCTCCATCATGAGATGTGGTCCTGAGGAAACCACTGGTGGGCAAAGTCTGGCAGAGACACTGGTATTATTTGAGGGCTTGGGTCATGTCGGGTGAGTCAGGCTCCAAATGGCAGGAAGAGAGAGGCAGACTGAAGCCAAGTGATCATGTGGTGTCAATCATGAATCTAACAGAGCCATGCTGGAGGCAGGGACCATTTTGAGAAGGGTGGGCTGTTATACCACATCATGAGACGCATGTACCCTTATATATTTACAGACTGTCCTCACAGCCTGTCCAAAATGCATTGAATTACCTTGAATTAAGTGAAATTTAAGAGCTCCCTGGTCATTTCATCGCAGTTCAGGATTTTTATTAATTTATTTATTTGTAGTATTATTATTACTTGCTGTAGACAGTGGTAGCTCAGCGGTTAAGGCTCTGGGTTACTGATCAGAAGGTCGGGGGTTCAAGCCCCAGCACCGCCAAGATGCCACTGTTGGGCCCTTGAGCAAGGCCCTTGACCCTATCTGCTCCAGGGGTGCCGTATCATGGCTGACCCTGCACTCTGACCCCAGCCTAGCTGGGATATGTGAAAAAGAAGAATTTCACTGTATATGTGCAAATGTATAATGTGTGATAAATAAAGAAAATTATAAAAAAAAAAAAAAAAAAATTATATTATAAATTATTATAATTATAGACATGTGGTCTGGGTAAACTGTAGGTGCACACATCATTAGAATGAAATAGCCTACTGTTACAGTATGTTGGCTCTCTTCTAGTGGTGGACTGATTTAGTTTTTTTGTTGTTGTTGTTGTTGTTGTTATCAGTAGCGGTTCTAGCTTGTATGGTGCCCTGGGCGAAACCCGCTTCAGCATGCCCCCAAAGTTGTTGACCGGGGTTGGGGGTCATGGAAATCGTGGAAAAATCATTGAAATTAGAAAGTGTGTTTTCCAGGCCTGGAGATGATATGGAAAAACAAGTTAACACTAAATGTTTTGGAAAAGTCATGGAATTTTCTTATAAATTACTCGCCACTAAATTGAATCGGCATATAAATTGTACTGCGCCAAAATCCGCTGAATCAAATAATCAACCAATCCCTGTTACATAACATTAGTTTTCGTTGTAACTACTGCTGGGTAACACAAGCTGACGTTCATGAATTTTATGAATTAATTTAAACCATGTAGGGCGTTTAAAAAAAGGGTCAAAGGCTTTGTGAATTTTGGGCTAAAAGAGACATTGAGAAATCCAAAAGATGATGGGAGAGGACGAGACAAGGCCAAAACAGTTTGTTCGCAAGTAAAAAAAAACAAAAAAAACTTGTGAATTATTACAAAGTGGATACTGCAGTGTCATTGATGTAGTTGTATTTTATAAGGTGTTTGTTTTGACTGTTATTCAAACATTATGGCTGGGTATTGATACAGATTTACCATTTGATTTTTCACGATTCGATAGTTTTGATTCGTAGAACATGTGCTAAAAATCAGTACTGTCTCTTTAAGAAAATTGGCACTTCTGTAAATGAGCGCATATTAAAGGTGCTCCAAGTGATTTATTTTTTTATTTTTATGGAGTGGTATGCAGAAAATGTTCCTTCTCCCTGAAAGAAATCACTGACATAAGTGTCCTGAGATATCTCAGGGTTGTTTCACATATAGTACGTTTTAAGTGAACCAAACCCAGTTCGGTTAAAGTGAAACAGAAAGGCCACAAACGACCTCAGTGCTTTTGGCGTTCACAATGTAAGTGGACTTAAAAGAGGACCCAGTTGGCTCAGACCCCTTGTTGTTCACACCACAGCTCCTTAAGAACTAAGACCCCATTGCAGCAAGGGCTGTCACGATTATGAAATTTGGCTGACAATAATTTTCATAAATAATTGTGGTTATTATGATAAGCAATTGTCACACAAATTGTCATACTTCTTAAGGTTCACATATGCTTATTACAGATAGGCCTACGCCTTAAGTAGTAATTTATTGATGTTTAACTTGAAATCATATAATAAAATGGGGCTATATGATTATTTTTAAGGCTTTAAAGAATATTGAATTTTTCATTCAAAATTGTCGACCAGGGATAGAATTAAATAAAAAGAAATATTTTAAATGTTATATTATTTATGAAACCCAGACAGCCAATTATATTACATTATGCAATAGTAATAATGTATACTGTATTTCTGTCTTATATTCTTCACACTCTCGTGTTATGTTAAGGTGCTCCATAAAACCTACAAGCCCATATTTCGCATGAAGGAGAACATTTGAAATACTATGTGCATTAGAAAATATGTTTCTTTATCTGTCATCTTAAGAGTAATGGAGCAAGCAAGTGTCTTCTCCTGCATATCATTTACATTTTGTGTATAAGCCAAGAACATTTGCCATTGCGCAAATAAAATTAAAGTGAAACTATAAAAATCCTTGCTTGTATTTTCATGGGAGTTTGGCGTGAACCTCCGTAGACGGTACACCCATCAGAGCACTTTAAAGCGGTTCATCTTAACGTGCTGCTCTGCTCTGAATGCGGCCAGTCTGTTCATTTTAGGTGCTCAAATAATACAACAAGAAGGGAATATGAGACACAAAAACACATCATGGTAATCATGGTATATCTATATTAGCTTAAAATTCCCATATGTGGACAGTAAATTGTGATTGGAATATGAAGTATGCAGCTATGTATGGCAAGCCACAAGGTACTTGTATCATAAAATGCAAAGCGGACTGGTACCTCTTCGCTTTCACATCGCGCACATCAGTCGAACCACAAAAGGACCCACAAACAAACTGTACTTAGTCCACCTCCTGAGGTTGATGGAAGTAGGAGAAGCAGGTATAATTCCTTTCATGCAAAGTGCTATGAAATCTCTTTTAATTTCATGTAATTCAAAACATTCTTGTAATAACTTTGACACTGGGGCACAGAAGAAGAGAAGGTGTCATTTCACCACACTGTAAATGAGGAACATAAATATTGGAGGTAAATATTGTTGTTTATTCATCGGCTATGTATTGATATATTGGTAAATTTACCAATTTTAATATGATTAACCCAAATGTAAATTTATGGTGAATATTATTCATGAACTCATTAATTGTGAAAACACAACTTGATTATTTTAAACTGGCAGAAACCCTGTTTGATAAGCAGTGTTACATGTTCAAAGGCCTTGTTGAACGTGTGCCTGGCTGTACAATTATACCTTAGAACAGCTGAAATCACTCATAATATTCATAACATAATATTCTTCAAAACAGTCTGATAATTGCAGTCATTCGTCTTATACTGGTGTGGGGGGAAAACAATCCCATCACTTTACATTTATTTCTGCTGCAGATGTGCATGTTAGAGGTGACATTCCACATGCATCTCATATCTTGTCACTGAATGTCTTGTATTTTTCAAAGCAGTCTTCTTTTAGCATTTATTCAGATAGCAGGGGACGAAATATCAGTTGTAGAATTTTTGCTTTTATTTGAAGTGAAAACACACACAAACTTTCTTTAAAAATAGCCAAATCTATTTGATATGTCTTCATCTTCCACATGGAAAAGAATAAGTAATTACAGTAACCAGGTTTTGTTTTCCCCCATGGTAATTCATGTCCTATAGATAACTGGTGTTACTGACTGTAACTGTGTGTAAATGCAAGACTTTGGTTGTAATCATATTAAGGATTCCAGTCCTAGCTGTCTGTGGGTTTAAAGGAATTCTTGAAACTTAAATTTTTGTAGATTGGGCAATATTTGAAATCACAGAGGATGCTTTATCATTACGTTTTTGTCAAGTAACATTTAGATTTGGATCTTCAAGGTGCTTGTGATAAAGGCTAACTGTTTCTTAGGACATGAACCACTGTAATTTCATGGTATTCATTGAACTACCTTTGGGTACCATGTACTATACATACCATGGTACAGTAGGACTGTCACCATTATGACATAACTAATGAACTTAATGTTAGTTACAACATATACTATTACATTTTTAAAATCAAAAGTTGTATTAATTAACATTAGTTAATGCACTATGAATTAACAATTGTAACTGTATTATCTAAAGGCTGTAAAAATATATTATTCATTGTTTGTTCATGATACCTAATGCATTAACTAATGTTAATGAATGGAACCTCTTTATAAAGTTACCAAATTACATAAAAATTACATTAATTGTGAATTGCTAACATATTCATCTGAATAACAGTATGTCGAAAGTTTAAATTCGTGAATACTTAGAATTGCCAACAATTGACCCTCCAGAGGCCACACTGTCATAAATCAAGGGCTGAGAAAGTACTCTTATTTAGAGTAGCATTGTATCTGTGATTCCCTGCGTGCTGCAAAAAAGATCAACCCTGATTCTAGGCATGATCACAGACTTAAGACGAAGATCGGCCGATTTAGATCAGTGGCCGATCGATCGGTGCACCCCTAACCATCACTGTACCATAATGTTGCCAAAGCACTTTTTTGAAAGGGTAGTTAAAGGGATAGTTCACCCAAAATTTAGGCTGCTCACCATCATGTTGTTCCATACTGAGGGGACCTTTGCTGTTAGTCTCTAGCATTCTGTCTAACATATATATATATATATATATATATATATATATATACATACATACATACATCTCCATCTATATATATATATATATATATATATATATATATATATATATATATACATCTCCATCTATATATATATATATAAAATATTATTATTATTATTTTATATTCCACAGATTAAAGTAATACAGTTTGGAAGGACATGAGGATGAGTAAATGATGACAGAGTTCTTATTTTTGGGTGAACTATCCCTTTAGGAGGGCAGTTTGTTAGAGCCTGAGTAAGGAGGATCCATCTGTGTCCTAGTGTACACAGTGATTTTTCGTTAATAGAAATCTATTAATAGAATTTATGGCCCCTGCATTTGAATTCACAAAGAGAGGATGTGTATCCTGTATGAAAGCCATGAGCAGGGCTCTCTAATTTGCCGGCCATTCATAATAATGTAACATAACTTAAAAGAATTTGCCTAAAAAAATGGCCTCTGAGTACAAAAGCCCAAATGTTTCCACACTCAAACATACACACATTCTTTCCCCCACACCAACCACAAAAAGATGATACATCCATTCATGTCCCAGAGAGTCATCCCGACTGGAGACTGTATGTCTGTGGAACATCGTCTGTTGCTCTCCGATGATTTCAAACAGTTTATTTTATTAATCTGTTCTGTTTAGCTTTGCAGTGGCTCATGTGCTGCTCACACCAAGTGCTCTCAGCAGCTCTGTCTGCACATAGCAAGTCAAATTCTCAGTAGGCTCAGGATTGAAATCACTCGGTGTTTCCCATTAATTACGTAGACAAAATGTTGTGTTTTGCGCCGTTGCTTCGGCAAACCATCTCTCACTCCCAGTCACACATTAACGCTTGTCCGGGACAAGTCGATTTTGGAAGGGGCAAGTGAAAGAGAATTATACTTGCCCGACCGGACAAGCAGACTCATTAAAATGTCAATAACAACAAAAATAAAACAGCTATATTTGTGATAGCCTAGGCCTGTGTCACTTATTAGAAAGTTCATATTATTATTCTGCTGTTGAAAGTAATCCAGAGCATGTAATTTTATAATTCGCAAGCGATCTAGTAACAGCTGCGACCTGTTTGATTGACAGGCGGCATAAGTGTGTGTGCTGAACGTGTGCGTGTGTTCCGAAAATGCTCCTGCTAATGCGCACCTGAACTAGACCCTAGAGGGTCTGAGGTCCACCCACCACTGTCTCTCAAAATCCTGTGTGAAACACTGTCTCTCATGGTACAGAAACATTTCTGATGCTCACATGCGTCTGTCCTCTGTCATCATAAAGGAGGATGAATGGAGACAACTGCCAGAAAAAGAAACTAGCTCAATTATTCAGCAATCTTTTGCTCTTTATCGAATATACAAGTTTTTATTTGAAGAAATGCATAATGTGATTTAAATAGTTAACGATTCTATAGAGAGATTCTTGAATGATGATCTAATGGTTGAAAGCAAGATTGCCATGCTCCAGTGAGAATGATGTCTCAGTGTTTTGTGTTTGTCACAGAGCTGTTTGCTGGTGTGTGCAGTTCCCACAGGATTGTGGGTGTGTTTAATGAACTGTTTTTCAATGTTAACAAAGCTCAATGAGACTGTTGTCAGGGGCTTTTGGATAGATACCTCATCACCACACACCCACATAGACACACTGTCTCACAAATATACAAGGCTGTAACTCAGTGGATCATAAGTAACATAGTTTATTGTATGTGAAAGTCAACATGAAATCAAAATAGGACTGGGCATTTTAAAGCATCATGGACTTTTATTGATAATTTGCATTTCTATCAGCTTTATTTTGATGCGCTGGCTAAACCTTTTTTCGCAATAAATCCTTGGGTGGAAACATCGTTACTGTCATGCTTTCTCACACACCCTACCAAACAACTTACACACACCTTCATACTCACTAACACATACTATCCAACTCTTTCACACACACTGTCATACTTTCAAACACCATCATATTCTCTTACACACACTGTCAAACCACTTATACACACTATCATACTCTTTCACACACCATGATATTCTCTCACACATACTATCAAACTCACTCTCTCACACACAAACCACTTACATATATTATCAGATCCTCTCACACACACGGTCATTCTCTCTCAAACATGCACTATCGAACCTCTCACATTTATTACTAAACTTTTTTGGTTGTTGGTTTGTGCAAGAGGTTGATACTGTGTGCGTGTGCGTGTGCATGTGTGAGAGAGAGAGAGAGAGGTTCACAGTTTCTGATTGGCTGAGTAATGTGCGCCACTTGTGTTTGGAAAGTAGCCCTGTTACCATACAGCAGTTTAGTCATTTATAAAAACAGAGAGAAATACCCAATTGATTTGGCTATTTAAACGACGAAAAACATAAACTGTGTTTTCACCAATGGCCCTTGAACCTTGATACGATCATAAGCCATGCCTGTTATATTGTTCATTTAAGATCTAGTTAAACTTACTGAGGGCTATTAAACTTATACAGCAGGTCATCTTGAAGCTGTATTTGGCTGGGCTGTTACACTGTGTTTCATATTAACCTGTTCTTTCAGGTGTGTGCTTTAGTGTTTTGATTAGTGTAGTAATGTTGTGTTTCTGTCATGCACAGGCTAACGGGGCCTTCAGGCTACTTCTCAGATGGGCCAGGAAACTACAAATACAAGACCAAGTGCACCTGGCTCATTGAAGGACAGTGAGTATTGCTCTTTAATGTCATTCTCTCTCAAATGAAAGATCTGAATTAAATTGAAGCCCAAACCTGGCCCGTAAATGTGATTCTCTAATCCTACTGTCAAATTTTAAGGCCGAACCTATTTTTCCTCTCAGAGCCAGTAGAGCCCTGACAAAGTCAGCACATCAGTAATAATTTAATCAAATTAATCACAAACATATACAGGTGCATCTCAATAAATTAGAATGTCGTGGAAAAGTTCATTTATTTCAGTAATTCAACTCAAATTGTGAAACTCGTGTATTAAATAAATTCAATGCACACAGACTGAAGTAGTTTAAGTCTTTGGTTCTTTTAATTGTGATGATTTTGGCTCACATTTAACAAAAACCCACCAATTCACTATCTCAAAAAATTAGAATATGGTGAAATGCCAATCAGCTAATCAACTCAAAACACCTGCAAAGGTTTCCTGAGCCTTCAAAATGGTCTCTCAGTTTGGTTCACTAGGCTACACAATCATGGGGAAGACTGCTGATCTGACAGTTGTCCAGAAGACAATCATTGACACCCTTCACAAGGACGGTAAGCCACAAACATTCATTGCCAAAGAAGCTGGCTGTTCACAGAGTGCTGTATCCAAGCATGTTAACAGAAAGTTGAGTGGAAGGAAAAAGTGTGGAAGAAAAAGATGCACAACCAGCCGAGAGAACCGCAGCCTTATGAGGATTGTCAAGCAAAATCGATTCAAGAATTTGGGTGAACTTCACAAGGAATGGACTGAGGCTGGGTTCAAGGCATCAAGAGCCACCACACACAGACGTGTCAAGGAATTTGGCTACAGTTGTCGTATTCCTCTTGTTAAGCCACTCCTGAACCACAGACAACGTCAGAGGCGTCTTACCTGGGCTAAGGAGAAGAAGAACTGGACTGTTGCCCAGTGGTCCAAAGTCCTCTTTTCAGATGAGAGCAAGTTTTGTATTTCATTTGGAAACCAAGGTCCTAGAGTCTGGAGGAAGGGTGGAGAAGCTCATAGCCCAAGCTGCTTGAAGTCCAGTGTTAAGTTTCCACAGTCTGTGATGATTTGGGGTGCAATGTCATCTGCTGGTGTTGGTCCATTGTGTTTTTTGAAAACCAAAGTCACTGCACTCGTTTACCAAGAAATTTTGGGGCACTTCATGCTTCCTTCTGCTGACCAGCTTTTTAAAGATGCTGATTTCATTTTCCAGCAGGATTTGGCACCTGCCCACACTGCCAAAAGCACCAAAAGTTGGTTAAATGACCATGGTGTTGGTGTGCTTGACTGGCCAGCAAACTCACCAGACCTAAACCCCATAGAGAATCTATGGGGTATTGTCAAGAGGAAAATGAGAAACAAGAGACCAAAAAATGCAGATGAGCTGAAGGCCACTGTCAAAGAAACCTGGGCTTCCATACCACCTCAGCAGTGCCACAAACTGATCACCTCCATGCCACGCCGAATTGAGGCAGTAATTAAAGCAAAAGGAGCCCCTACCAAGTATTGAGTACATATACAGTAAATGAACATACTTTCCAGAAGGCCAACAATTCACTAAAAATGTTTTTTTTTTATTGGTCTTATGATGTATTCTAATTTTTTGAGATAGTGAATTGGTGGGTTTTTGTTAAATGTGAGCAAAATCATCAGAATTAAAAGAACCAAAGACTGAAACTACTTCAGTCTGTGTGCATTGAATTTATTTAATACACGAGTTTCACAATTTGAGTTGAATTACTGAAACAAATGAACTTTTCCACGACATTCTAATTTATTGAGATGCACCTGTATATATATTTTAGCATCCAAACGAAGACAATTCAGACACATTGCGTTATTGTGGAAGATGAGTAAATCATTGAATAGACAATACTGAAAGTAGCTTTAGAATTCAATACATTATTTTTGTATTTTTTTTTTTTATTGAACATAAGCCAATATTTGGCCTACTGTCCGTCTGCACTATTTATTAAATGTTGGCCTATGTAGACATGCATCAGATGGGCATCTTTGACTCTTGTTTCACATATTAATGTATTACAAACCCAAGCCCAATGTAAACCTGAAGTTATACATAAAAATATAACCCAAACTCATTCCGAAAGCTAACAGTTTGTCACGTCCTATCATGTGGCAGACTGCTAGCGCAAATGCACAGTATTTGTGTGTGGTATGTTGGTTAATTCGTTTTTTCTCTGCAGGCCGAACTCTATCCTGCGGCTTCGCTTTGAACATTTTGCCACTGAGTGCAGCTGGGATCATCTGTATGTGTACGATGGAGACTCCATCTACTCTCCTTTACTCGCTGCCTTCAGGTATTCTCTTTTGTATTCCTTTCTCAGTTACAGTGCATTTAGGTGAAGTGTATGTGCTACAGCATAGGTGTAATCCGTGTGTGAGGTGTAAACCAGAGGAATGCGATTCTTAGGTTATGACCTTTTAATCCAGGATCAGATTAAAATACGAAACCTTCCAAAGGAGCCACTCTGTACACACCGTAACAGACTCTTGTCTTTCTGCAAACTAAAAATGTTGTTAAGATGCTTTAAAAAAGTAAAGTCTGTTAACAGTAATTTAAAGTTATTTTTGCTTGTTTTAACTGGTTGATACGATAGTGGTCTTCGACACTGTTTATTTGATCACTCTGACCAGCCCAACACAGCAACATTGGTTCAACCAATGGCATGAGCTTGGGGTGGAACTATCTTTTTTTTTTTTTTTTTTTTTTTTTTTTTGGACCAATGGTGGATCGGGGTAGTGTTAGGGAAACCTACACACTTCAGCTTTAAGAGGATTTGTGTTAAGTGAGAACAGGTCACATCAGATCCTGAGATTAACCTGCAAAGTGACTCTTATGCAAATCAGTTTGAACAAAAGCACTTAGAACAGAACACCTACAGTTACAAACACTGGGCATTTTTTAATAAAAAGAAAAAAAAAGCTTATATTACAGTAAACACACAGACGCCCACATACTCACTCTTATAATAGAGTGAAATTAAAAGAAAAAAAATGGAATCAAAGAAATGTTGCATAATAAAGATGCTTTGCTTTGGGTGGTCTTGGTAGACTTTGGTTCCCTGTTGGGCTGGGCGATTATGCACGATACATTTTGCTGGCAATATGTTAATATTCGGAAGCATTGTGAATATCGTGATTTATTTTAATGTGCTTGTTATTTGGCCATAATAACCCTAATAGAAGCTGTCATGCCGTTTAAAAACAAACTATTTTAATCATGATTGATTAATGGTAATTTGATTCATTTCCTGGAATCACTTCAAACTGTCTGTTTTAATTAATTGATTTAAAACTCTGATTCAACTATTTGTGTTATCACAAAAACAAAACAAAACAAAAAAAAAAAAATTCTCTGCATTGCATTTTTCAATTATTAAAATGTCTTTTTAAACATTTACAGTATATAGCTAAATATTTCTGATTATTTATATATTATATTTGTGCATATAAATGAAAATTGAGTATAATTCTGCCCTTTGTTAAACTTGATTATTTTTAACTAGATTTTTACTTTGTTTTAAGTTTTACATTTACAGTACCTTTTTCAATGTATTTGTCAACAGTGGCTATTTGGTAGAAATAATGGTTCCTATGATTGAATTTTTTTTTTCCAGCAAATACATAAATATCAAGATATAACTTTTGTAGCTACATCATTCAGCCCAAGTTCCCAGTCAGCATAGGTATAAAGCATGACATTTTCTTCTCTTCTCTTCCACGCTCCAGTGGTTTGATTGTTCCTGAGAGCTACAGCAACGAGACCATCCCAGAGGTGGTGGCACAGTCTGGCTTTGCCCTGCTGCACTTTTTCAGTGATGCTGCATATAATCTCACAGGCTTCAACATCTCCTACAGGTAAGCTTTAATTCCCGATTCTAACCAGGCTGGAAGCTTACAGCAGTACCAACACTTTATCTCTGTTCCAAAACCAGATGTAGGTATGTGGTTAACTAGAAAGCATTTTAAAGCATCATGGACTCTCTCCCAATATTTCCCAAAAGGTAGACAGTAACATTCTACTTCCTAAAGAAGCATTCATCCAATGCAAAAAAAAAAAAAAAAAAAGAGCAGATGAGTCAAGAGAAATGTTGACTATAAATGTACTTGTATTTCTTTAAAAAACTGACTATTTTACCCAGTATATCTGTGAGCACATAGACATGTACATACTGTATATGTCAGACATATGTCTTTGGCTGCTGCATTGCGTTTCATTGTTCCAGTGCCTCACCTATACATTATTATATGCTGTGATAACTCGGTTACAAAAAGTACAAAAGATGGCAGAATCCATCATATAATCACATAATGCATCATATTTTGTCATTATCTGGCAAACTCACTCGCTGACCAACTCAGTGAAAGAATGCTCAGAAAGCACATCTCTGTTCTTCTTACAGGTCACTGTCATTTTCTTCGTAAGCGTGCACCACTGTTCGTCGTGACTGACTGAACCATGTACAGTATTCGCAAACTGCGGTTGGTTTGACTGGAGATGCCATATAACCATTGTGTGTTTAAAACACTGTGTTGAGTTGAAAATAGTTTTGAAGACCCTGCGTTCTGTTACATTCAGCTGCGCTTCATCTAGCTCTTTGAAAGTAAGAACTTGCCTAGTGTGTGTGAACTTCTCCAGAGTGTTGAGCGCTGTCTCTGACCTGGACAGAAAGTCATGCTGCGCACTATTGGAAGCTTGTTGCTGTAATGATTCATGATGCGTTCCATTGAACTTAGACAGTCTGAATTTTCTACGTCATACAAGGAAAAGTGCAATTGCACACCACATTTTGTCGAACTTCCAACTTGGAAACTCATGCGGAAATCTTTTCGCTGAGATAATGGTGTGTGACGTCACGCAAACATGTCGGTACCCAGAGTCAATCAATGATAAACATTCACTTTTATTAAATATCCATTAATTAGTCAAAGTTCCTATATTACATGATGATAAAATTTGTTAGCAAATGTTTGCAGAGACAGGTGTTCAAAACACGGTGAATAATACTCTCTTTTGATTTATCATAAACCTGTAGAACAAAGCATCGTTTATCAGTTTAGTTGCAATGAGAAGTCTCTGCTGACAGTCAAGGTCCTGCTGAAAATCACAACATAATCAATCTCGAAATTAAAAAAGGCCCCTCTTTGAAACATTTGTGTATAGTTGCCACTGAATTTCAAATTTAGTGAAAAGTCACATCACTCATGACCATTATTGATCATCGTTTTAATGATCGATCATTGCTGTCACTTCTGAGTACTCGAGCACTTGTGCCCTTCCCTGTCAGAAGGGCAGCTCAGTAGGTTTTGCAATAAAGCTTGCGTCTGGTATACACGCTGGTTTCTCTGTTGGAATTTGAAACTGTAATCTTAATTTACAGCTTAGTAATCATGTCATTTAACATGGTTATAAAGATTTCCTTAACTTTTGGACTGTGGAATTAGGCTATTTAAGGGTCTGTTTATACAAGGTGTCTTGGAATTCCAGACGACTTACCCCATTTTCTTATTTAAAAAAAATAAATAAAATTGGGTGGGGTGGGGGGAGTTTTTTCATAGTGAGTTTGCATGTTTGTTGCCCATGTTATTGTTAATATGGAAATATGTGATGTATCTCAGGGTGCTTTCACACTAGCACTTTTGGTGCGCACCCGGGTTCGAATAACGTCAAAGTTCAGTTAGTTTGGATGATGTTGATACTGTTTTCTGCTCCCGAGTCCATTTGACAAGGTGGTCTGGGGTACGGTTCATGTGAACTCCAGTACAGTTTGCTGCTGATATGAGCGCAATTGTACAAAATCGTGGAAGTGAACCACTTGTGATTACTTATAATTCGCATCTTTGCAGGCTCCCGATCGCAAATATTATGGTATAATCCTTTTCTCATACCTGCTCGTGTCCAAATAAATCCTCTTCAGAGAGCAGCTCAGATTCTTCATATCTCTTGCAACGCATCTGTGCACTTGTGCAGACAAATGCTAACATTCATCACAGCATTGCACATTCAATGCATCCGTGACAGATAAACACAATTGTCGCTCTGTGCATGGCAGGTTTGGGTGGTAAATCCGAAGAGATAAATACTTTAACACAGTGAAGCTGATGTCTTCGAGTTGTTACCTAATTACAGTGGTAAACAGCTGCCGCTTGTACTCAAGTTGATGACTCAATCGGACCGCGGTTCTGACCCAAATAATATGATGTGAACATAGACCAGCAGGGGCAGGGAGAGAGGGGAGGAAACAAACTCTGGTTCGGTCCAAGCAATCGAACCAAGTGTGAAAGCACCCCCAAAGGGTTAGTTTACTAAAAAAATGAGCATTTTGTCATTTATTCACGGTTATATCATTCCAAGATTGTATGAAATTTTTTTTCTTTTTTTTTTTTTTTTTTTTTGCAGGATGTTGACACTGCTCGTCTCCATGTAATGAAAGAATACCATGACGAGGGCTGTCAAGCTCAAAAACGGACAAAAAAGCACTATAAAAACATCATAAAAGCAATATGAATAAATCTGTATTCCAAGTCTTAAGTCAAACAATAGCTTTGTGCGAGGATCAGACCGAAATTTAGGTCACCATTCGCTGTAATATTTGCCCTCCATCGCAGCTACCAAATCTAATTTGAAATCTCCTTTATTTAAATATGCCTTGTGAAGACACATTGCACCACTTTGACTTAAGTGATGCTAAACATCATTTGGTCTCACATTATGTGAGCTTTTAACAGAGTTAAACTTTATGTAGCTCGGAGAAAAAAAAGTCATATGGGTTTGGAACAACATGGAGATGACTAAATAATGACATATTTCAGTTTTGGGAAAAATAACATTTCATGCCTCTGTACCAGACAACAAGACCAAGAGCGAGAAGGTGCAGGTCAGAGTAATTTAAAAAGACAGACGGAGAGAGAACGAAAGTGTCATAGGGTTCTAATGGTGACTGGGACGGTTTCTATAGCAACAACATTAATGGAGACCCAAAAATACTGGAGTGCAGTATCAATAGAACATCAAACACCAAGCCTCTCACACACTTTAGACACTCTGAGACACTCACAAAAGACATGTAAAGCTGCTTGACTGCCTCTTATTCTCTGCTGTCTCTTTCTTTCTGTGTTCAGCTGTAGAGGCGAGTGAGCTGCCTACTAATGTTGCTGTTGTTGCACGGTTCAATTCGGGCTAATGCTAGTACAAGATGAAATCAAACATGTTGTTCTCAACTCAAGCTAGCTCCTTCCTGCACCCTAAATTTTTTTTAGAAGATGCCTTACTATAATATATAACTATAAAAGTAACTTAATTTTTTGGTTAATATTTAACTTTATAGATAAAGTTAATATTTGCTTTGCTGAGGTAAACAACACCTTATGGGTGGGTCTCTGTGAAAAAACACTATTTTTTTAAATTGTAGGCTAAAGCTGGTACAAATGCATGTACTGCTGCTTTTCCCAATCAAGACCTTTTTCGCTTTAGACTAAACCTCTTACTGTACAGCCAGACACCATTTGTTAGAGGAAATAGTTAGACAGTATGTCCAGACTATACACTGGAAAAGGTAAATGCCCAACCCAACAGTATAACAATAGGCTTGTTCCAAATGGAAGGAAAAATTGTTCCTGTTTTTGAGCTTTATGTACAGATGTACAGGAAGTATTGGATGACATTTGCGTTTTAAAATGAGTCACATTGGCTTGAATTTTTTTTTTTTTTTTTTTTTAAATATCTGCCAGGTTAAAACAATTATTTAACAGTCATCCATCTCACTACATTTACATCTACTCATTGTGTGACTCATTCAGTAGGACTTAAACAATAATTTGTAAGATGTCATGCAAACACTATATGCGACTGAATCATACCAGTCCGATTTTTTTTTTTAAGTCAGACTAACAGACCTACATAATGCCATTTCACCTCTGCTTTGTCCAGCATGTATACAGTACACGTTAATCAGACCACATATGGGCTTGGTGTTGTGTGCTTGCTTTGAAAGACAGAGGTTACACGCAGAGGTTTTTTTAACGGTCACCTGACATCCCTCTGTGTCTTGCATCCTTGGAGACAGATGAAGACTAGCTTGACTATGGAAAAACCCACTGTAGCTCGATTATAACTTCGCATGTAAATAGGGGTGGGTAAAAATAGCTATTTTCTGATGCATCACGATCTTCATTTGAACGATATCAATTCATAAATACCAAGATCAATCCTTTACTCTATGCACAACCCTCCACTACAATGAGAGGAATTCACTCTCATTTGCAAACAAATTTCGCACTACATGACTAAAATGTATATATTTAGCAACTGGCTGGTAAATGTTTACATTTCATTCACCAGTGATTGTGTAGTATAGTGGTGGACCATTCAGCAGTGAGATCTTTCACTGCATGTTGAGAGTAAAAGTTGTTCCATGTGTGTCCAAAGAGGAGATACACATGACCCATTTGTCATTGAATAATGTCTCCTTTAATATCTTTTCTGTTCTCTACAGTCAGTTGTTGATTACAAACAACAAAACAGAAACATGTTAATCATGCATGGCACAGGTGAGAAAGCCATCTGAGTCTCTCCTGTTAACGTGCACTCATCTGCAGTTGCTCTTTTCAGAAATGCCGGTTTTGTTAAAGAGAGAGTACTGGTTTAAGCATGTGTTGAACAAATCAAGGTCAACACTTGGAAATAGTTCAAATTATGCAATTAAACAATAGTCATGTAACAAAAAAATAATATGAAATATCTTATTGATTGAATTCGTGTATTTGTTCATTTTTAAAAAGCTGAAATGTGACCAAAATTTTTGAAAAACTAATGAAATCTAATTAGTAACATTTATATTTATGTTATACCTAGTAAGGAGGTCCCCTGTATAATTAAGAGCATTAGCTGGGAGAGAATTTCTTTCATATGTATGCAAAAGGGACATTTGAACTGAAATACACTGCCTGGCCGAAAAAAAAAAGTTGCCATTTGGATTTAAATAAGCAGATACTTAAGAGCCTATGCTTGGATTATTATTGCAGTGGTTAATATGTTTCAGCTGGCAACAATTCTTTTAACCCTAACTGATGCAGTGTGTATCTTCTCATTTCTTAAACAACCGTGTCGGAAGACGTATCCCGTGGTCGTGGAAAAGATGTTAGTGTGTTTCAGATGGGGCAAATTATTTGCCTGCATCAAGCAAAGAAAACAACTAAGGAGATTGCTGAAGTCACTGGAATTGGGTTAAGAACTTTCCGACGCATTATTAAAACTTGGAAGAATAGTGGTGAACTGTCGGCTTCGCGGATGAAATGTTTTTGAATGATCTTGATCGACGATTACTAAAACGCTTTGTCACATCATAAAAAAAATCGACAGTAGAATTCACAGCTATGTTTAATAGTGAAAGTAAGAGCATTTTCACATGCACAATGAGATGAGAACTTACTGGATTGGGACTAAACAGCTGTGTGGCCACATGAAAGCCACTTGTTAGTGAGGCTAATCGGAAAAAACGACTTCAGTTTGCTAGGGAGCATAAAGATTGGACTGTGGAGCAATGGAAAATGTCATGTGGTCTGATGAGTCCAGATTTACCCTATTCCAAAGCGATGGCCGTGTCAGGGTAAGAAAGGAAGCGCATGAAGCGTTGCACCCGTCATACATAGTGCCCACTCTGCAAGCCTCTGGAGGCAAGCCTCTGGGGTTGCTTCAGTTGGTCATGTCTAGGCTCAGCAACGTTATGCAACAATAAAATTAAGTCGGCTGTCTATCTGGATGTACTGAATGACCAGGTTATCCCATCAATGGATTTTTTTCTTCCCTGACAGCGCGGCATATTCCAAGAGGACAATGCCCAGATTCATTTGGCTCAAATTGTGAAAGAGTGGTTCAGGGAGCATGAGGAATAATTTTCACACATGAATTGGCCACCACAGAGTCCTGACATTAACCCCATTGAAAGTCTTTGGGATGTGCTGGAGAAGACTTTATGAAGTGGTTCGACTCTCCCATCATCAATACAAGATCTCTGCCAAAAATGTATTCAACTCTGGATGGAAATAAATGTGACGTTGCATAAGGTTGTCAACAATGCCACAACGAATGCATGCCGTAATCAAAGCTAAAGGCGGTCCAATGAAATGCTTTTTTTTTGGCCAGGCAGTGTATACCCATATGAATCGATATTGGATCAAAATGAAATCTGGAAATCTGTGTCAATACCCAGCCCTTCATGTAAATGTACTCAATGGCAGAAATTTATGGCAGGAATAACTGAAATAAGCTTTAAGTCCTTAAAATGGAAGACCAAAACCAGTTTTGAAACTATCCTTATTTTTGCATGCCCATTTAGTGCTGCTAGTGGTACAGAAATTACACTATCTACATTTTGTCTTGGTCTGATTTATCAATACAGATTTCCTGGTGCATTGAATTCTATCCATCTTTACTCAGGTTGAACACGTGCCCCAGTAACTGCTCTGACCGTGGGGAGTGTCGCATGGGGAATTCCAGTGACATGGTGCAGTGCGTGTGTGAAGACGGCTGGAAGGGGGAGGCTTGTGACGTTGCGTACTGCTCCTCTGACTGCGGCTTCCCTCTGCGTGGAAAGTGCCAGAGTAGTGCCAAACGCTGCCAGTGCAACCCTGGATGGCAAGGTAGGTTGTAGTCTGTGCTGAAATGACAATAGTTTGCCTAAAAATAAAAAGATATGAACAAGAACATTAAAGATGAATTTTTTTAAAGATGATGTGTGTAATTTTTTTTCAATGTTCAAATACTTTTCCCACCCCAGATTAATATGCAGAGACAACTATACTCTAAGTAAGCCATTGGTTGGCTGATTTCCCCCAAAAAGGGTAAACCCTGGGCATCCCGACCAGCCCGATATAGCAACATTGGCTCAACCAGTGACACTAGTTTGGGGCGGGACTATCTTATTGTTTAACCAATGGTAGATGGGGGAAGTGTTTAGAGAACCCAATGTAAATACTGTCATTATCATTTCAGTTCCATTTGGGGATGATGCTAGTGGCACATAAATTTCACATTTACAGCTTAATTTGTCTGAGCCTTATACTTTGTAAAATTCTGTATATCTGCAAATGTTGCTCATATAATTTCGGATAACTCACTCATTAAGCATACTTATTATAATGGAGTGATATCAGTCTTTTCATAGAGGTTTCCTATAGATGTCCTATAGAAATATCGTGTTCATGTCTTTTTGGCTAAATAAGGAAAGCTCTCATCTAGTCATGATCTGTGGTGAAGTGTAGATGTTATATAATTCTCTAACAGCTCTGAGAATCTGTCGGTCTTTTCTTGTTCCCCTGATTGTTTCCTGGCTCTCTTTCCCTTCCCCAATCATAGCCATTACTCCAGTCTAATTGTCTCCGTCTCTAGTGTTGTTTGGGTTTGCTCGGCAGTACGCTATGTACTCGTACTGTTTCTATTGAAACTGCTTTGGTCTTATCCAGAGCTGTGTTTGACTACCTCTTGTGTTATAAAGCTTAGCTTGAGTTTGATTGCCTCTTATAAGCCAAACATGTAAACATACAGATACTGTAGTTCTAGGTACTGGAATGAGTGTAGACGTTTTTCACTTGCATTAGATAAGATTTCAGACAGGTACAAAGACTAAATGTACTACATGCTACCTACAGCGAAATAGGAGAAAGAAATGTTTCAAGAACATGGCTGTCCTTACAAAATATTACTATGTTTATTGTTACTACTCAGCTGCCATATCACCCTGTAGCTCAGCAGCCATATCACCCTGTATCTTTAGACTGGTTACCCACTGAAGCTAAGCAGGGTTGCGCCTGGTCAGTACCTGGATGGGAGACCTCCTGGGAAAACTAAGTTTGCTGCTGGAAGAGGTGTTAGTGAAGCCAGCAGGGGGTGCTCACCCTGCAGTCTGTGTGGGTCCTATCACCCCAGTATAGTAATGGGGACACTATACTGTAAAAAGGCAACGTCTTTCGGATGAGATGTTAAACCGAGGTCCTGACTCTCTGTGGTCATTAGAAGTCCCAGGGCACTTCTCGTAAAGTGTATGGGTGAAACCCTGGTGTCCTGGCTAAATTCCCTCCACTGGGCCTTATCCATCATGGCCTCCTAATAATCCTTATCCATTAATTGGCTATATCAGTCCACTCTCTCCTCTCCACCAACAGCTGCCGTCGCATCATCCAGGTGGATGCTGCACACTGGTGGTGGTTGAAGAGAGTCCCCTGTTCACTGTGTAAAGCTCTTTGAGTGTAGTGTCAGAAAAGCACTATATAAATGCAACATTCATTCATTCATTCTTTCATTCACTACTGTTAAATCATATAAAATCCAAGATTTCCTTGAGAATAGTCACTATGGTATATCTTGGTGGTTACCATGATAATTTATGTAAGGCTGTTGTTAGGCAACAACTAAACCTGAGTTTAGAGAGACACTGCCACCCACTGAGCTGTGAAGGCGTAGGTCTCTCTCATATCTGCGCTCAGTCTCTCTTCAAATCTGTGGAAGTGTTTATTCACCCATCTGTGATCAACAGGTTGAGGCACACTCAGAGCTGACTCGCACTGATTTCCTGTTATTTTCTTAGTGTTTAGGTCACAACCCTCATTTTATTTCAATATCTTAAAAGGTAAAATCATTACTTTGTAAAGAAATTGTTAACCCAACAAAAATATTTAAAGAAATTATTCCAAATTATTTAGGTGAGATACAAAAGTAGAATTTTAGGATGAATCTTTACGCTGCTCTTTCCATACAGTTTGTTGTGGCCTTGTCTGTAAAGCTCCTAAAAAGGACAAAAAACATCATTAAAAGTAATCCATAAGGCTTGCATGGTATATTCCAAATCTACTGAAGTCATACAATATCTTGTGAGAAACAGACCAAAATTTAAGTCGTAATTCACTGTTGGTCTTGTCTGCCAAAGCTTTTCAAGCCCGTATTCCCATCCAAATTTAAAAATGGCACATTGATGGCAAAATGGCACTGGGTCTCAGTTCATGTGTATAATTATCAAAGGTGATACAGCATTTTTTAAATTTTGGACACAACCACAGGCTAGACGCGTGCATTGTAATGCACATCTCATGTTTATTGATTTGCATGAATTACAACAAGCTGCATGTTTAATAAGATTAGATGCATTGAATTGCAAAGTGACAGCCTGTGTGTTTATTTTAGGCCTGGACTGTTCAATAACTGTACCAGCAAATGTCTCGTTTTGGACACGTGAGGACTACAGCGGGCATGGCCTGGCACGGGCATCCCACAAGGCTGTGGTGCATAAAGATGTGATGTGGGTGATAGGTGGACATGTGTTCAACTACACACACTACCAGATGGTGACCGCGTGAGTACACACACACACACACACACACACACTGTAACATGATAACTTTATTGGTGAAACTGACAGTTTCTGTAACACTGTGTGTGTGTGTGTCTCCCTCCGTCAGGTTCAACATCTCCTCTCAAAACTGGATGTCATTAAACTGGTCCATCAACTCTGTAACTGGACGCTACGGTCATTCTCTCAACCTGTATGAGGTTTGTGTTTATGAATGAGAGGGTGTTTAATAGTGTTCTGCTGTAGTTTAATTTCACATTGTTCCTTCAGTATACCGGGATTTCCTTCAGTAAACAGTGATTTTGCTTTGCGTTCTAAGTGGGTGTTTACATGTGGAGTTTACGTTGTATTAAGCCGAATAGTGGTGTTCATGTGTAAGCACACACTATTTGCACAGTTGACATAAGTCAATTTACTATCTTCAAAGAAAAGGCCTTTCTTTTTTGTCTTTTTTTTGTCTGATATTTTTATTTTTCTGGATAGCAAAGAGCACAGATTTTGTCCATGAAATGATCTATCCAAATTGAAAATTATTTATAGCAATTTTAAGTAAGATGTGAATATTGTCCAGCTGTGTGTCTGTTCATCATGAGCTGTGAAAGACAGAAACCTATATGGAAAGAAATATGTATGTTGTCTTTGTCCAATTGGGTCTGCTTTCAAAAGTGGCTGGTCATTAATTTACATATTTCCCTAAAATGTCTGTGTAAAGTCTATAACATATTACCAATGATTGAGTCCTGTGGAGTGACTCACAAAATCCCTTTTAAAATGGTCAATCTTTTATCCTTGAAAATTTTGCTAATCAAGACCCCAAGAGGATGCAAGACATTTTTTCAAGTTACGTTTCAAGTAATTATTATTTCTTTTATCTTGTGGGTTGACCTCCATATAATATAGTGATTTTCACCATTAGCTACTCGGTTAACAACATAAAATAAGGTAAAGCTTACTCATTGTGTGGATGCTATCATATGTGAGTCTAACTGTTGAAACAATGTGTAAAAAAAAAAATGGCTAATTACCTTGAAATGTCATGCACTGTGACATGTTAAATTCACTTTACAATAAGGTTCCATTCGTTAACATTAGTTAATGCATTAGGTATCATGAAGAAACAATTAACAATATATTGTTTACAGCATTTATTAATCTTTATTAATGTTAGTTAATAAAAAAAACTATTGTTCATTGTTAGTTCATGTTAGTTCATAGTGTATTGACTTGTTAACAAACAAACTTTTGATTTAAAAAATGTATTGCTATATGTTGAAATTAACATTAAGATTAATAAATGCTGTTAAAGTGTTGTTTGTTAACTAATGTTAACAAATGGAACCTTATTGTAAATTGTTACCACTATTTTAAATCAAAAGTGTGTTTAAACAGCATTTTTCAGATTGCATTATAATTACTGTGCATAAAGTTTTCATGACCTCATTAATTGAAACTACAGGGATTATGCAAATATTCCACAAATAACATATTTTATATGATCTGTCATCTTACTTTAAAATGACTTTGTATGCATTTGTCTTTGTTAGGATAAAATCTATATGTACGGAGGAAAGATTGACTCCACTGGAAATGTAACATCAGAACTGTGGGTGTTCCACACAAAGAACCAGTCGTGGGTTCTGCTAAATCCGCGTGCTAAAGAACAGTATGCTGTCGTAGGCCATTCTGCACATACTGTCCAGCTGCAGCCCGACGGATCAGAACCAGTCATACTAGTTGTCTTCGGACACTGCCCTCTGTACGGATACATCAGCCAAGTGCAGCAGTACAACATTGGTCAGTAGGACAGATTCACAGAGTGTCTAATCGACTCGTTTAGAGGAAAGTGGGGCTAGTTTTCACACTTCTTACTTCAGTGAATATTTGTCAGGCTAGGTTTATTTTTGAAAGCCAATTTCTGTACAGGCACATGCCTTAAAGCTGTTGAACTTTCACCTTTATTTCCTGGGAAAAACATAGGTGACAACATAGGCAAGGCAAGGGTTTTCAGCAGTGTAAACAGCCTAATAATGAAATAACAGCATACAAAATGTGAAAACGTGCCCCAAACAGACATGAATTATGAAAAATAAGATGAAAAATAACAACAGTGTTCAATATCATGGTGTTCTGAAATGTACTGCCCTCTAGTGTTGTTATGAAAAAGCAACATCTGTTACTTTTCATAGAGACATTTTTATCAGGAAAAAATATTGTTGTAGTTCTCCACTTACTAAATGTCTTATACTTTTCTCTTCCCTTTGCAGTTGAGAACACGTGGAGTGTTTTAGAGACTCGTGGGGCATTGGTTCAGGGTGGTTATGGTCACAGCAGTGTATTTGACCCTCTTACTCGCTCTATCTACATCCACGGAGGCTACAAGGCTTTCAGCGCCAATAAATACGGCCTGGCAGGGGACCTGTACCGCTACGATGTGGACAAGAGAATGTGGTGGGTTGAAATTTCATTTAATCCTGATTGCTTTTCAACGTAACAATTTTATGCTTTTCCTTTATACTTTGCTTTTAAAGGATCTATTTTAGGTAAAGAGCTTAATGTTACGTCACATTGTTCTGTAAGCGCTGAGGCTATGTTCAGAATGCAATACTAGCTCATTTTGCTTTTTTAATCCAACTTTGTGTAAAATCTTGGCAGTCTGATCTGATATTGAGTAGGGCTTCAACAACTAATCGATAAAATGAACAAAAAATGTCATTATCAACTAGTTTATTTATAATGTGGCATTTACTACAATATATAAGGAGAAGTTGCTACAAAGGACTGCAACACACGAGCACTACAACAGTTGTCCGCATGATGACACATCATCAGTCAAGCACATAAACTTGATAAAAGTGTGTGGCGAATGATGCGTAACTAAGTGGACAGTCGTTGTCTTCATGTATTGCAGGCCTTATGCAGCAACTGTTTTTAAAGCACACAAATATTTCAAAATTCACTTTTGAGATATGACTACGTATGTGTAATTTGTTGTGTAACAAAAAGGAAACATCTTCAAGTAATGATAACCAAAGACCTTATTACTGTATACTTATAAATCGAAAAAGGAAGACAGGTTATCTTGTAGGTCTTCTGGGTGTTCCATGCAAACAGAGTATATATATTGAGTAATATGCTGGTATGCCATTCTAAACATTGTCTCTGGTCCTCTGCTCTCTCTGGGCGTCCTGCCGATGATGTCACTAATGCCCCTGTAGGTCGATTCTGAGGGACAGTGGTTTTTTCCGTTATCTCCACACATCAGTGATGGTTGGCGGGAACATGCTGGTGTTTGGGGGTAACACACACAACGATACCTCGATGAGCCATGGAGCAAAGTGCTTCTCCTCTGACTTCATAGCATACAACCTGGGTGAGTGCAAAACACCAGGCTTTTCACCTGTGTATTCAAGCCACAAATATTCTAAACCTGTCTGCAGGCCAGTATGATGTAATATACCATGCGTTACATACCATATAGATTTTGCTATACCATTTATACAACGGTAGGTAGATTTGGCCAATCAGCAATGGGCAGGACTGCTTTTAATGGGTGTTAAGCACAACTTGTAGTTTTGTTTTTTATGGTTGCCAAGCATCATCGCAATTTAATACCACATTAATATAGAATCCAACTGATGTGCAGTCACAGATGGGTGTATACTCTATTGGCTAATTTACAAGTGATTCAAATGTGGCTCATCAAATAGTTCAAACTCTTAAATTCTATCTTATTTTACTGTATTGAGTATTACATAAAGTGAAGCTTTTTAGCACTGATTCCAGACTTATTAATTTGTTAGTAATAGTCTTTTATTTTTTGGTTCGTGTGCATCAAGTTTTAAATTAAAAGTGAAAAATAATCAAATGAGACAATACCTTTCATTTGTAAAGTAGTACATTCACTGCATTACCACATGGTTGTTTATATAGAATTTTTTCATTACTATGATACAAGATTTTAGTCATACCGCCCACCCCTTCTTTTCATGTTGTAAACCATAGACTTACTGCATCTTCTCACATACTGTATGTATAATACTATAAGCTCTGTAGTTACGTAACCAATTTAGAACACTCTACATTGGCAACAACTGCGCACTCCACACAATTTACGCTCTGCGGGAGACTCAATTTCCAATTGATTTCAATAGAGTTTGATGTTAGCATTTTGCTAAGCTATTCTATAAAGTGTATAAAGACAGCACAAACAAATTGTGTACAATAATCAATATGTACTTACACTAAACTACTCTTATAGATATTTATAGATACTTCTTATAGATACGTTTCAGTGTTGAACTTGATTTATAATCATTGTAGGCGGCTCACTAGGTTTTGGAACAGTGCAATAACATCTCCATCCATCACAATATTAAGCAGCAATGTAGATTCTCACTGCAGAAACTGTAATTAAATTTCTGTTTGTGTACCAGCAAGCCATTAAAGAGAGACATGCACTCAGCAGGGGTGCAATTGCAGAAAGATGATTTAAAGTCATTATTTTATGACTGGCACATTTGAGTTTTGTAATCTCCAGGAATCGAAGACATACCTGTCTGCTGGAATTGTCTTGCTTTTCATTTAGATAATGAGGGATGCTCTGGTTTCAGAATAGATGTGCTACAAGCGTTTTGGATACAGCAGCACTTCAGCATGAAAGTGTGAATGTGATGGGTGGGTGGATGGAGCTTCTTTGAGGAGGTTTATAGTGGCTTAAGTAGTTTTTCAGTGGTAAAATACTTTCTCCTATTCCAGCTTAATATGCAGAGACAACTATTAGTAAGCCATTCATAGGTTAATTTTCTCAAACTGTAAGCACTGTCTTTCTGTGGCGCTATGAAAATTGCTAGCTTGTTTTGAGCGAACAGCTTAGACCCACCCCAACAACAATACTCAATCAATGGCATGAGTTGGGGACAGGACTATCACTTTGTTTGACCAACAGCAGATGGGGGCTGTATTCAGAAAGCAAAGTTTTGAAAACAGTTTATTTTTACAATTCCATTTGGTGGCGCTAGTGGTGCAGAAATTACATACTTCAGCTTTAAAGGTGAACTGTGTCATTTTTGTACCACTGGTGTCACCAAACAGAATTGCAAAAATAATAACTATTTTCAAACGGATTTCACTGAACATTCATATCTTCCATTGATTGGACAAACAGACAAACAGCCCAAACTCACACCACTGGTTTAGCTAATGTTGTACCATATGTCAGGTTGGCCAGGAATGCTCAAATAGAACAATGTTTTGAGCCACAGTGTTTGCAATTTTTAGGAAAATCAACCTACGAATTGCTTATTTAGAGTTGACATCAGTGTATACCACTCTTCCTCCAAATTTCCCTCTTTTGTCCTTCTCAGACTATCTTTTCTTTTCAGATTCGGGCTAGTCCTGCAATAATCTGTAATTAAGTGTAGGTCTGTCTTTGCCCTGGGGGTAATTGCTCTGTCTTTACGAGCTGAACTCAATTATATTGGCACCTACCAGAACGCTGCATTATATTTTTCAGAAAGTTTGCCAGCAGAGGGCAGCGACATGTCACATGTTAATAGCAACCATTTCTCTTCACAGTTCTCTTACTACTTTTGAATTGGCCACTCATTTTTTATTTATTTACATGATATCAAGGTTCAGCTCAGAAAATGGATGAAAACATTTATATTAAGCTCCTCTTACAAACCGAGATGAGATGGTGCATTATGGTGGATGTGTCTGAGACAGAGTAAAATTGACTATCTCTTTCTCTTTTCTAGCTTGTGATGAGTGGACTGTGCTGCCCAATCCAGATCTTCACCATGATGTCAACCGCTTTGGCCACTCAGCTGTTTATCACAATGGGTATCTCAATGTTTTTATCTGTGCTAAAACATACATTCCTACTAGAGCTGTCGGAATTAACACGTTAACGCATGCAATTAAGTTGAAGTTTAACGCGTTCGTTTTTCTTAATCTTGATTAACGAACTTACCGATAATACAGCATAAACACTGGTGTGAAGGGCGGAACCTTTATAATGTTTCCACCCGGAGTAATTACACTGACACATGGCACAAACAGACACACACAACAGTGCCAGAGTCCTTCTACCAAGATGAGCCTACAAGCTTAGCATAAAATAGCATAACGCGGCGGTCCCATAGACATTCAATGAGCGGTACTGTCGTAACACGCTAGTTGACTGTTACGCTCTCCTATGATAGACCTCCGCGGGGAGATTGTTATCTTAATAAATAAAAGAATCTCTGACAGCGCTTCCCGGTTAGTTATAAAAAGATGGAGAATGGAGCTCTTAGCGCTATTTGATGTACAAAACGAGCCCAGATGTGACTGGAAATCAAGTATTTTTCAGCCTGAAGCATGTATTCACAGCAGCATGTCAAGTCTTAACTATCACCAAAGCGCAGAATGAGACATGTTTGTTTGCAAGCTATTTTCATGGTGAGTTCAAGCGGCGTTCGACACTGGCATTGACGCTCTGACATGAATCATGAAGCAGCTTCACGATTGCTGTAACAAAGTGGATAGCCACAGTCTACTGGCAAATTAATATTGTGGAGGATGAGAGTTCAAGACATTTAATACCCAATGGAATGAATATGCAACCTACAACCCCAATTCCGAAAAAGTTGGGACAGTATGAAAAATGCTAATAAAAACAAAAAGGAGTGATTTGTAAGTCATATTCACCCTTTGCCATATTGAAAGCACTACAGCTACACATTATATGATGTTTTTCCTTGAGTTGAGACGGGCAATTTAAGACTAATAACAATTTGACAAGTTGAAATAACAAGGCGATGTGAAACAGGAGATGTTAAACAGGTGAGGCAATTGTGTCATAGTATATAAGGAGCCTCCAAAAACAGCCTAGTCCTTCAAGAGCAAGGATAATTTGAGACTTGTCAATTTGCCAACAGATGCTTCAGCAAATAATCCAGCACTTTGAGAACAACGTTCCCCAAAGACAAATTGGAAGGATTTTGGGCATTTCACCCTCTACAGTGCACAATATAGTTAAAAGATTCAAGGAATTTGGTCAAATCTTGGTGCGTAAGTGGCAAGATGAAAAGCACTTCTGAATGCGCGTGATCTCTGATCCCTCAGATGTCACTGTCTTAAAAAAAAATGGCATTCATCTGTAATGGATATCATGAACATGGGCTTGGGATAGCTTTAGTAAACCTTTGTTAGTCAACACCACTCGCCGCTGCATCCATAGTTGCAAGTTAAGACTTTACTATGCAAAGCAGAAGCCCTACATCAACACTGTTCAGAAGCGCTGCTGACTTCACTGGGTTCGGTCTTATCTTAGATGGAAAGTAAAACAGTGGAACTGTGTATTTTGGTCTGAAGAGTCCACATTTCAAAAAGTTTTTGAAAAACAAAACCATAGTGTTATCCGGGCCAAAGAGGAAAAGGGCCATCCAAGCTATTATTAGCGTCAGGTCCAAAAGCCAGTGTCTCTATGGGCCAGGGGTATGTCAGTGCCCATGGCATGGGTAACTCGCACATAAACACCATGAATGCAGACAGATATGTAAAAATTTTGGAGCAACATATACTGCCATCCAGCACCGTTGTTTCCAGAGACGTCCCTGCATTTTCCAGCAGGACAACATCAAACCACATACTGCCCAGATTTCAAGTGCATGGCTGTGTAAGCAGAGAGTGTGGGCACTAGATTGGCCTGCCTGCAGTCCTGACCATCTCCAATTGGTGAATGTGTGGCGCATTATGAAGCACACCATATGGCAACGAAGACCCCGTACAATTGTGCAGCTAAAGACCTACATAATGGATGATTGGGGGAAATTCCAATTTCTAAACTTAATAAACTTGTGTCTTCAGTGCCCAAATGCTTAATAAGTTTTATTAGAAGAAATGGTGATGTTTCATAGTGGTAAACACTTGACTGTCCCAAATTTATTGGAGCGTGTTGCAATTATCTGATTTGAAATTACTGTACATTCAAAAAACGAGGAAATTCACAAGGAAAAACATCATGTATTGTGTAGTTGTAATGCTTTCAATATAGTAAAGGGTGAATATAATTTACAAATCACTCTTTTCTTTTTTTTTTTTTTTTTTTTTATTAGCTTTTTTAACACTGTCAACTTTTTCAGAATTGGGGTTGTATATGGAACAGTCATTTCAATTAGTCAACCTCCCTCTTAGACTTTGGGAAACATTTAATGTTACTTGAATTGGTGAGATTTTAGTACCTTTCTATCTTTATATTGTGAAAGGCTTTGTTGGGAAAATGTTAATAAAGCATTATATTGCTATATATTGTTTTGTTTTCTTTCCTAAGATGGTAATAAATTAATTGTGACAAGAAAATAAGTATATTTAGTGTCAAATTTCAGCACTTAATGGAATAGTTCACCCAAAAATGAAAAATTGCTGAAATTTACTCACCCTCAGGCCATCCAAGATGTATCTGAGTTTCTTTCTTCATCAAAACAGAATTTAAGACTTTTAGGATTTCATTTCAGGCCTCCTCCTCTAATCAATGCAAGGTCCTCCATTTTTTGACGGTCCAAAATGCATATTTAGGGTACATAAAAATAATCCACACGACTCCAGTCGACAAATAAAGTTCTTCTGAATGCAAACGATTGATTATTTTGAGGGAAAAAAAACCAATACTAATATACTTCTTATCTACAAATGTTCGCTTCCGTACATCTGTGACGTGCGCTCATGAGAGGGATGACGTAAGCTTGTTGGTAAGGTCACACGTCACATGGAGGAGGAGGCAGGAAGCACGTCTATTCCTTTAACTATTCCTTTAACATCTGCAATTAATCGCGATTAAACATTTTAAATGACTGACAGCACTAGTTCCTACTTATGGCTTATTTTATATTAAAGCATCATGTGCACTATTTTAAAGGAATATTCCATGGTTAATTCAACTTAAAGCTGCTATATGTAATATATTTACTGTACTAAAGCATTAAATTATCATAATATGTTATCAGAGATTTAGGAAACATGTTGAAATACTGGCTTCTCCAAAAACAGTGCTACAGCCAGTATGTTCTACATTGAAATGTCTGTTCCGGGCCGGAATTTCTGTTTGTGTTTTGGCCAGTGTGATCCCGCCCACTGCCCATTTCCCAGTAGTATTTTGACACCCCGGGTTGCCAGATTTGGACACATGTTAGCGGGCAAACACGGCACGCTGCAGCCATGGAAGCCAGCAAGACATCTAGCTAACATTGACAGAGTTATAAAAAATCCACATGAGCTGGTTTATGATTTGCAAACAATAAAAACATTGCAAATGTATACATTAGCTGATCAACTTACAGTGTGAGGCTTGTCGCTTGCCATTGTCAGTTTGCTCATTCCTGTTGTGTATCCTCAACCTGGCAACCCACGTGAGCTTTGAGTCTGGGGAGGAGGGGGCGGGGAGACAACTCTCTCCAATATTTTGAATTTGGACTGCAGTACCCATTTTAAATGCTTGATGTCAATGTTATATATTGCTCCTTTAAGTTCTATAGACATAGCATCTATGGCATGCTGTCAGTTACCACAAAATAATTTAGACTCCAATTAGTTTATGAAACAAAAATGTGTTTACAATTATGCACTTACATTGGTACTGTACACTTGCCCCATATATTTCCAGAGTAAACGTTAAAAGTATGCAACGGTAACCTGTTTTTGGTCATACACTTAAGTATTATGTGTTTGCATGAGACAAGTGTGATAGAATTGCTTAAGTTATATTCAATCTTTCAATTCATGTCATCATGACCATGTAAATGTAAACTCCACCCACAGGAAATACATCAGTAATGCGTAACCAAAAATATGAGCTTTACAGTTCTGCTTTGGAACAACTAAACAATACGCACGTTTCTGTTTGTAGTTATAAACTGAGAAACGAGTCAAAATTATTTTTTATATGGTAATTAACTGCATGAAATAGATGCTATGCTTGAATTTAGCCTGGCATGTTCCCTTTTAGAAAGAGTTCCTATTTCTGTAATATTTGTACATGTCAGTAAATAAGTCTATTTAAATCCGCCTTCAATCTCTTTCAGTACAGATTAGTCAAATGAAGACATAAAGCAGAATCATTATCCATAAATAACATTTCTCATTAATAGTGCTTCAAATTGCCTGCTGAACAAACAGTTTCATATTCACTTATCCACATTGTCACACACACATTTACTCTCACAGAACACTTCGTGAAGGATTTTCTGCTGTGGGATTTTGATGTGAGCTCTGTACTGTAATCTTTATTCTTGCCTGCAATTCCAGGCATCGTTGTCAGTTCTGACTTGACCTCTCCATGACCCCTCTGTGGGGAGCTGAATCAGAACACTGCTTTTCCTGTTTGACTTGTCAGTTTCAGCCCCTTTGTTCACCACTGTATCCAATTTCCAAAATGTTCTACCTCATTCTCACTTCCCACTTCCTTCTCATCCTTCTTACCTATCTTTTTACCTCTCCTTGTCTCTCTCCTCTCTCATACCTTCAGCGATATGAGGTACATATTTTTCTCTTGTTCCTCAGTTTAAAACATCAAAAACCTTGTGTGAATTAATGCACTTGCATAGTAGGTTTAAGGGTCAGTTTTTCAGCACCAAAAATTAATTTGTCACCGTTTTAAAATTGTAGTCATAGCATAAGACTAGTTTTGCTATGTTCTGACCTCAGTACTAGAAAGAAGATAGTTTCAAACAACAATGTAGTGTTTGCAAATATTTGGACCCCATTCATGCTGCTGGGACCTCTTTCAAAGTCACACACACTCTGTGTTGCCATTTAAAAACTCAAATTAAATCATTAGATCCATCAAACAGAGTCCACATAAGATCACTTTTTTTTTTTTTTTTTTTTTTTTTAAAGGAATATTCCAGGTTCCACACAAGTAAAGCTCAATCGACAGCATTTGTGGTATAATGTTGATTTAACACAATCATTTAAACTCATCCCTCCTTTTCTAAAAAAAGAATTGGGTTACAGTGAAGCAATTACAGTGAAGGTGAATGAGGCCAATCTGTAAATGTTCAGATACTCACTGTTTCAAAACTACAGCCGCAAGACGCAAACAATATTTGTGTTAACATAATTTTACTGTGATAAAAGCCTTTTCTGAGTAAAGTTATATCCAATTTTGCAACTTTGTTGCCATGACGTTGTACCGCTGTAAACCCTAAAATGACATAAAAAATGACTTAATGAATTAGAGTTAGTGGAAATAATAATTGAGAAAATAATTATGATTAGAGGTAGTGATGCACCGATCAGAAAATTTGAGGCAGATAAGATCACGATATTTTAACACTGTGATCGGCTGATTTAAAGTGCCCTTTGCCACACTTTTGAAAGTTATAAACTGCAGTTGTGTTAATGCCCCACACTGTTAAATTGCATTCAATTTACATTAATTGGGAAATGCTAACATTTATTTAAATTGAAAACAGCCATGAATAGTTCTGTTGTCAGTGTCAAAGTTTATTGTGACATACTGACAACCAGTAAAAACCATGAGAGCCTCACACACAGCAGAGATACGTTCAAAAATAAGAGAGATATATATACATTACAAGCTCCAGAAACCGCTTCGAGAAATCATTAGTATCTGTGATTTATTTACCGCCTTTGCCGTTTTGTTGTAACGCAAATCACTAATTAAGCAAATGCGTGAAGACGCACATTTACTCTCACACAAGACCTTCTAGAACACTTTTTGCTGTGAGATTTTGATGTAAGCTCTGTACTCTGATCTGTATTCTTACCCATAATTCCCAGTGTTGTCAGTTCAGAGCTGACCTCTCTGTGGGGAGTCAGAACACTGCTTTTGTTTGACATGTCAGTTTCAGCCCCTCTGTTCACCTCTCTACACAACTTCCTCTTTTTGTTCCCCCTTATTCTCACTGCCCTCCTCGCTAGTAATGTAGTTTTGCACATATTTTCAAAATTAACTGGTTGGTAAGTTGCCTGAATGACTTGTCGACTAATAGGTCTTAAGGAAGCACTTTTATAATTATTGATTTTGGGTTGACCTGACCCTGATTAGATGTGTTTCTTTAAGGACGTTTATATAAAACACATTCTTGCAGTTAAAAACATCTAGAAGGAACACAACGGACACGTTGGACTATTTTTTACTTTACACGGCATCTTAAAAACGCAATGCTTGTTGCTAGAAACTCAAAAAAACAAAACAAAAAAAAACAACGCAAGACAATATGCAACTATGCAAAGACATCTGTTTAAATGTGTATTGCCATTGAGGTGGTGCAGTAAAGTAGATGAATTTAAAGGCGCATCTTTTCCAAAAGGGTTTTACAATGCAGTGTCAAGCTGCTAATGCACAGCACCCCTGCTATAACTATTAAAACTTGAAATGGAAAAAAAAAATCTTGATAAAGTAGTTGACCCCACTAATCGACTAGTCAACTTTTGAACGACTAGTCTACGATCATGGCCCATCCCAACTCTTCACCCTTCTTGCCCTACATACCAGCTCTTCACTGCCCTCCAACCTCTTTCTCTCCTTTCTCATTCCTTCAAAGATCTGAGAGGCTAATCTCTTCTCTGTGTGTGTGTTTGTGTTTCAGGGTGATGTACGTGTATGGAGGCTTTAACAGCCTGATGCTCAGTGATGTGCTTCAGTTCACCCCTGCGAGCTGTGCTGCATTCTCTGAGCAGCTGGAGTGTGTGACAGCTGTGCCTGGTGTCAAGTGTGTGTGGAACTCCACTACCTCCACCTGTGTGTCCTGGGAGGCAGCAGCTCCCTATGACGTAGAGAGCTTGAGAAGCAACTGCAATCCCAGAGTGTGTAAGTGGAGGTGGCAAAGAGGACATCTGCTTCCTCTGTGTCTTTTTAAGCACTATTTGGAAAGGATTTGTTTTCTAAACAACATTTGAGTTACAATGATTAACATTGGACGTCTGTAATAACATGTACTGATTCAGATAGGAGTGGGATCTCTGTTGTTATTACTAAGGTGTAATTGTGGTATCGTTCATATTACACACAACTGTCTTGTCATGGAAGTCGTAGGGTTTTCAAATTACACGAGGAATCGGCGACAGGGAGTGAACACATTACAAAACATTTCACTACTGACGAATCCCCGACGACTCTGCCTGGACTCCAAATTACGTTTCACAAGTACACGCAAGAAGTGATACGAGATACGAAGACAAATGCATGATCATATGTTGTGCATTTCAGAATATGATGTGTATGTTTTTAATCGCCTTTACATAATGTGTAAATGCATCATATATTTTATTGGTTACAATATGAAAAAGTACCTCCTACTGAAAAATCTACCTATCTGCTTACCTGACTGTCCAAGAGAATTGGCAATTTCTAAACTCTTCTCTTTCTCCACCCAGTTGTGGTACAGTTCAGTGGAAACATCAAATAGGCACTGGTGCTCCAGCCAATGTTCCAGTAATTTTTCCTCCATTTCTTCGGTCCACTGAGACTTTGTTGATACTGCAGCCATGCAAGTTGATGTTCTGTTGCAGGTATATCAGGACCCCTCCCACTGAAACTTCCCGTGCCCCATTTCTTGCTCTCTCATTGGCTGTAGGTCAACGCTGCAGTTGTATTCAGTCAAAACACATTTCACATTGCGCGATTTGGAATCACAGACAGGTCCAGATATTTAACATGCTAGATATCTCGCTGATATCGGCGACGCATCAGCGCTTCTCTCAGATCGCGTCTTTGATAATTCATACATTGTGTTCGTCGCTCACAGGAGCGAGCTCTGATTTGGCTATGATTTCGGGCTTCTGTTGGCGATCTCCACAAAACTGTCGGCGAGTGAAAATCGGGCCTAAAATCATGAAGTGTAAACTCGACATAAGTGTCTATTGTCTGGATGTGGGCATTAGAGAAGGATTCATTCACTACCAGTCAAAATTTGGACACGCTTGACTGAATTTATGTTTCTCATAATCTTAACATTTTGATTATAAGGCTTACAGTATGTTACACCTCATACGTACTTGAAATAATTTTTTGTAGACAACTACACATTGTGCCCATGTATGCATTTCTTTACAAAACTTAATTTAAAAAAATGTATATACAGTATATAATAGGGCGACACTTTACAATAAGGTTCTATATATTAACAATATTTAATGCACTATGTATCATGAACTAACAATGAACAATTTGTAATAATATTTGTTCACTACGTTATTCCCATTCTTCCATTTTGCGTTATTTCATAGTTTTAATGTCTTAACTACTCCTCTATAGTGTGTAAAATTTTCACTGGTAGTATGATTACAACATTCCATATTTTATTTGATTTATTATACCAGAATGTAGTAATTGAACCCCCAAATGTATTTCTACACAGAAAGTTTGCAAAAAGGTCCAAATCCATAATGAAGTTGCACCAGCCAGTTAGAAGATTCGCACATAATGAGAAAATTAGCTTTAGTTGCTGTATTCAAGGTGTTTTGTGAAAATACAATATCCAAATTCACAGACATTCCTATCTGAATGGGTTTAAATTCTCAGAGGATGTCTGATTTAGTCAAGAAATAGAAGTAATTTTTAGCAAGTTTGTGTGAGGAAAAATACAGACAAGTTTAATTCAGATGGAACAGAAATCACAAAGTACATCTGCAAAACATACATTAATGTAACCTTCTAAGGGAAAACTGTCCTGTCCAAATAGTGCTTTAGTGAGCTTTGGAGATGTTAAACAGAAGAATCTGTCAGATGCAGTTACTTAAAAAGCTAATTTATATAGAGGATTAGGAGTGTTAACATCTTTTGTCATAAAACTTGGCATCAGTGAATACACATGTACAGCCAGAGAGAATGTATGCATTTGTGTGCCTTTGTGTTTATTTTCCAGATACTGATGGTGAAAAGTGTGAGCAATATTCAGACTGTTACAGTTGTACTGCCAACACTAACAGCTGCCAGTGGTGCAGTGCGGGCTGTGTGTTTGTCCATGTTAACTGCACCGGTCCCCGGGTAAGACTGAACATTAAATATGCCATGACTGAGAGCAGTTTAATAGAGATGTGTGTGTGTGTGTGTGTCTTTGGGTGGGTTTGGGTGGTTTACAAGGACAGTTTTTTAGGTTACAAACTGGTAATTACAAGGGTATTATGTTATAAATGTGGTTTATGAGGACATCTCTAGTGTCCCCATAATTCATATTGCTTAAACGTACTAAACAATGTTTTTTTTTTTTTTTTTTTTTTGAAAATGTAAAAATTCAGGAAGTTTTTGTGAGGGTTAGGTTTAGGGGTAGGGTTAGGGGATAGAATCTATAGTTCGTACAGTACAAATTATTGTCTATGGAGAGTCCTCCTACAGAGAGCCGCACCAACGTGTGTGTGTGAGAGAGAGAGAGAGAGAGAGAGAGAGAGAAAGAGAACAAGAATTTTGAATAATTGGGGCTTTCATGTACCTAATCTGTCTCCCGGCCAATAGGGGTCAATACTGGATTATGAGGCATGTCCAAAGGATAACCCCTCTGCTGTGTGCAATAAGAAGACCAGCTGTAAAAGTTGTGCCACAGACCAGAACTGCCAGTGGGAGGCAAGAAATCAAGAGTGCATCGCCCTTCCTGGTAATTACTTTTAAACGCTACAGTGTTGGAGAGTAACTAAAGAGGAAATAAAAGTAGCGATGCTACTAACTTAAAGGAATAGTTCACCAAATATTTTAATGCTGTTATCATTTACGCACACCATGTTGTTCCAAACCTGTATGACTTTCTTCTGTGGAACACAAAAGGAGATGATTTGCAGAATGTTAGACTCGGTCACCTTTTATTTTCATTGCATCTTTTCTTTTTTTTTTCTTTTTTACCTGCAACGAAAGGGTATGGTGATTGAGGCTTACATTCTGCCTAACATATCCTTTTCTGAGAAACAGTAGGTATACACTCAAAAAAGTAGGTAAACAATTTTCCCAAGATGATCCATTGGTGGTGTACTGTTTTTGTGTTTTAGGGAATATCTGCGGGGAGGGTTGGCATCTGGTGGGGAACTCGTGTCTAAAGCTGATCACAGTCAATGACTCGTATGACAATGCTAAACTGGTATGTCGCAATCACCAAGCTGTGCTAGCTTCCCTCACCACTCAGAAGAAAGTCCAGTTTGTCCTCAAAGAGCTTCAAAGCAGATCATTGCAAGTGAGTTTGGATCAACAAACTTCAAGTTATTATTTACCATGGTCTTCTTAAAGGGAAAGTTCACCCAAAAATGAAAATTATGTAATTATTTATTCCCCCCTCATGCTGTTCCAAAACAGTATGACTTTCTTTAAGCCATGGAATGACAAAATGAGATGTTAGGCATAATGTAAGCCTCAGTCACCATTCCCTTTCATTGTCTGGAAAAAAGATGCAATGAAAGTGAATGGTGACTGAGGCTAACATTCTGCCTAAAATCTACTTTAGTTTACCAAGGACAGTTTTGGAACAACATGAGGGCAAGTGGTGACAGAATTTTCATTTTTGGTTATCTGCCATAGTCACATTTGGCTTGCTTAATAGGGGTTGAAAGACATAATTCCTCTTAAAGCAGCTGTGGAAAAGTATTTATACTGAAAAGTTCTATACAAATAAAAGTGTATTGAAATTGAGTTGTATGTGTGCCCACTTCTGTGTGCTGCAGTCGAAAGCAGTGGTGACTCCATGGGTGGGTCTGAGGAAGATCAATGTCTCGTACTGGTGCTGGGAGGACATGTCTCCCTTTACTAATTCCACACTACAGTGGTTGCCGGGTGAGCCCAGCGACGCCGGCTTCTGTGGGTACCTTGCTGAACCCTCCTCCAACGGCCTGAAGGCAGCGACTTGCGTCAACTCTGTCAATGGAAGTTTATGTGAACGACCAAGTGAGAAAAATGCACACAATGTATAAGGTGTAATTAGGCTTGCTGTTTTCACGCATCGATAATCTGAAGATTTTCCAGATGATTATCAGTATACATCTGATTTTTTTTTTTTTTTTTCAGATATAAATAGGGCTGCTCGTTGCACAGTAGTCTTTGTCTCTTCAGACATATTTCTCAACACAACTTTGGTAAAGTGTGAGCGACAGGGTAAATTAAAGGGGGTTGCACACCGGACACATCTGGCGGACAACATGGCGTGTTCTAAAATTACAAACAATTATTTATTTTCTACAAAGCTACACACAAACTGCCAACACTCAAAACACAGAGAAAGTGCATAATAAAGTTGTCATTTCTAATTGTTCAGTTTGCGCAGTTACACCAGTTTCACTAACATGCAAACTCATCAATGTCACTTTGTTAATTCTTGAAGAAGTACAAAAGCCTTCGTAACCTTGGACTGCCATGTCCTGTGCTGCTTCAGTTTTGTGTGTGTGTGTGTGTGTGTGTGTGTGTGTGTGTGTGTGTGATACACGTTATATCGCCCTCTTGTGGTCTCCCAACGCTATTATGCCAGACTGTGTGTGTGTGTGTGTGTGTGTGTGTGTGTGTGTGTGTGTGTGTGTGTGTGTGTGTGTGTGTGTGTGTGTGTGTGTGTGTGTGTGTGTGTGTGTGTGTGTGTGTGTGTGAGTGATACATGTTATATTGCCCTCTTGTGGTCTCCCAATGCTATTATGCCAGAAAAAGCATGGAAAAGCATTTTGGGAGACCCTTGGGCTTCTAATTTAAATGTCGGCTAATTTTAAAATATCGATGCCTCAAAAATATATAGATTAACGTGCTGATCAATAATCGATATTTTATTACAACCCTAGGTGTAATGCAACCTGTTCATTGTCTTTCATGTAGTGATTGACCACTCTATCAGTCAAACAGATTAATCGGCAACATTTACAGAAGTGGTAGAAGTTTGTGTCAGTTTGAAATTCTGTGAGTGAATAATACACATTTTTCTGTTTTTTTTTAACCATTTTTGTAAATGTTGAGTAAATAATTTTTATTCTCACAGTTTGTGTGTACTTCGCATTTGCTGTCATTAAATTATGTTTTATACAGTGGCCCCCAAAATTACAGTATTTGGACACTTCATCCACACATTAAATGTTTTTTTTGTTTTTTTGTCATTGCATTAGTCATTAGATTTTCAAGAAATATAGCACAAGCATACTTTTCAAGCAAAACATTTCACAAAATGTGAATTTGGTTTAAAATGATAAAACTGTTCATAATTAAGACACTGTTTACCTTTACATGGATATTGGCCATTTAAAACCCATCAGTTGACTGCTATTTTTTTTAATTGTTGCCTTTCTTATCTTTCTGATGACCCCACTTCCTTTTCTTTCATTCCCGCTCTCCGCAGCTAACCACAGTGTAAAGCAGTGTAGGACACCCTGTGCTCTGCGCTCTACTTGTAGTGAGTGCACCAGCGGGAGTTCAGAGTGCATGTGGTGCAGTAACATGAGGCAGTGTGTGGACTCGAATGCCTATGTGGCATCCTTCCCTTACGGCCAGTGTATGGAGTGGTACACCATGAACAGCTGCCCACGTATGTGTGTGTCTCTCTCTCTCTCTCTCTCTCTCTCTCTCTCTCTCTCTCTCTGCCCCCTGTATGTATATTGCTGTGGGTCCCTTTTCTATAAAAAAAAAAAAAAAAACCTGTTTAGAATTTGTTGTGGGGTAACCCTGGACCTTTGGGCCACTAGAATAGTCACAACCTTTCACCCCACCAGCTATGGCCCTGCTTTTGTTTTCTCTTCATAAATCAAACACTGGACATCAGTATGTCTTCTTTTTATTGTTTTGTAATGGGCAACGCCTGTCATTTCACACTGTTCCCCACAGGCCAAAATATCAATTCAAATAAAATTTACTAAATAGCACCACACAACTGACAAGTTTTCAGTTCAGATAATATTGAGCTGTACAAACCTCCTGATAAGTGTGTGTACATTGTGAACAATGTCAATTGGAAAATGTATGAATTAATAATGCAAATACATTTGTTTTCTATTGGTAGGAGTAGGGTTAGTCTTTTATAATTATTATTAAATTTATATAAAAAAAATAGAAGTTGATGTCCTCATTTAGATAACCAAGTATATGTGTGTGTTTTTGAATTTTAGCAGAGAATTGTTCTGGCTATAAGACATGCTCTCAGTGTTTGGACCAGCCTGGCTGTGGATGGTGCACTGATCCCAGTAATACAGGACGGGGCCAGTGTATAGAGGGCTCTTACCGGGGACCTATCCAGACACTGTTCCATGCCCCGTCCTCATCAGGCCCCTCCCTCATTCCTGCCCCTCAGCCAATGCTGAATGTGAGCTTGTGTCCACTGGAGGGCAATTACAAATGGTCCTTCATCCAATGCCCTGGTAATAATAATTAGCATTAAATAAGGGAGTTTTTTTTTTTTTTTTTTTTTTTTAATTTATTTATTTTATTATTTTTTTATTTTTTTATGTGTGTTTATGGAATGAATGGAAAAAAAAATATCAATCAAATTTGGTAAATTGAATTAAATTTTAAATGTTGATAAAAATGTCTCTCTGTGAGGTATTTATAATAATTCAAATTATTATGTTATGTTATATTTAAATTATTTATTTATTTAGTGAAAAGAGTGTGGAAAACACACCTTGGTTATTTTAACTAGATTTTTAATGTTTTAGTTTTTAAAATAAACATTTTAAATCTACTTGAAAAAAAATGGTTACTTGATTGAAATGATAGTTCCTCTGATTAAAATAAAATAAGAGATTTTCAAAGTAAATGCACAAATATCGAGGTATATATATTAAATATTACCAGAAGGCTGTAAAATGTAGAGAGGGAATTTAAGCTAAATTGCCCAGCCCTTTTTGTAGCTGAATATATTGATATTTGTCTTTTTAGAAAATCATGTATTTTTATTGTTTTATAATGGTCATAGAATAGTTCTATGTTGCATTGGTTCCCTTTGAATTTCTTTTCCCCTCGCTCTGGTTTAGCGTGCCAGTGTAATGGACACAGCGCATGCGTCAATGAGAGCGTGTGTGAGAGATGTGAAGACCTCACCACGAGCAAACAGTGCGAGAGCTGCATCTCTGGTTACTATGGCGATCCCACAAACGGGGGCAGTTGTCAACGTAAGTCTAAACACAACCTCATGCCCAAATACAGTTCACTCTTTTGTTTACCATCGGCACTTCTGGTATAATGTCTTAAAGGGTTAGTTCACTCAAAAATGTAAAATTCTTTCATTTATTCACCCTCATGTCTTTCAAGACCTGTATGACTTTCTTTCATGAAACACAAATGGAGACTTTAATTTCACTTTCATTGTATAAAGGGAAAAAATGCAGTGGCAGTGAATGGTGACTGAGAGTGTCAGTCTTTAACATTTTGTTAAACAGCTCCTTTTGTCTTTTTGTCTGAAATAATATGAGTGTCTGAATGGCAGAATTTTCATTTTGGTTGAACTATTCCTTTAACCCTTAAATGCATGGGAGTTTCACCAGACACTTATACACATATTTGGGTCTTTAGAGACCTGGCACTTATATCTATCAAAAATGGATCTACAAAATGCCAAGATAGTAGGGCTGTCAAGTTAAAATTCGAATATTTGTCGAATTTAAGGGGGGGAAAAAAAATGCACATTTGAATGCTAAAACTGTGCATTCAAATTTTTATGTGTGCCAAGCACTGATGACTTCAGATCGATCACATTCTTGCGCTATAAAAGAATAAACAAAAACAAAGCAAAACAAAGACGATCATCAAGCGCGCATTTACATAGAAAAACAAATGGATGGTTGCAGAAGTGTTCAGTGTGAAAAGCAGTTCAGTCTTTGGCCTTTGTGTCGTGGTCTCTTATTAGCAATTCACAGATTAAGCAATGAGTTTTTTAAACGCTTTGTCAGGAAAGGAGTTCAACTTGGAAATGTGTGTCTCAAGATCCTCACGTTTGGTTCCGTTCTGTTGTGTTCCGTCTGAACAGCCCCTGGCCTGTGCTCATAGTCTGAGCCGCTTCACCACCAAGTTCAGCTGAATACCCCTGCTATCTGTGAATATTGCTACTCTACATACAATTGTACTAAATAAAAAACAATGTGGTATTTCGCTGTTATTATAGCTTGAGTCTGGAGTAGTATACTGTGGCATCAGTGCAAGTGTAACACCATGTGAACTGTCTATTGAAGCGCAACTGGCTGTCAAAAACATATTGAGCTACACATAATATGCACATAAGCTACACATTGAGTCTAAATAGATGCACAACTTACATAATACTTCAGTAGTACACCCAAATGACAGTAGTCTTTAATGACCCGAAACACTTTTGGTACTCATTAATATTTTTTTTTTTTACTATTTATAAGATGGGCAATACTAAAGGGCTGTGGGCACAACTCCAAAAAAATGGATGAGGTACAAGAGGTGGAATGAGGTCCTGGGTCACTGAAGACCCGAGTTATGCGTTTATGGTTTAATTGTGTGTGTTTGTTGGTCGTTCACAGCTTGTAAGTGCAATGGACATGCCAGCTTGTGTAATTCGAACAGCGGCAAGTGCTTCTGTACCACCAAGGGCATCAAGGGAGACCGCTGCCATCAGTGAGTGCACACACACTCAATCACACTCATTTTGTCTCTCTTTCAATGTCGGCCATATGAAGTTTTCTCCACTCTGTCATTTGAAGTCATTTGTCAAATGTACAGCGCTTAACTTGATTTCAAACTCTTTTCTTTGTAATTCTCATTTTCACTCTCTGGTCTTTTTTACCATTCTCTCTCTCTCAGGTGTGAGGTAGAGAATCGTTACCAGGGCAACCCTCTGAAGGGAACATGTTATTGTGAGTATGTCTGTGCAGCGGCTGATGGCCATTTGAGTCATTGTCATTTTCTGAACTGCTCATTTAGTCCTTACCTGATTGAGTCAGACTGTGTGTGTGTGTGTGTGTGTATAAAGCTTCTCAATATTTTCTCTCTCTCTCCTTTTTTCCACATATACGTGACTGTCTCTACCTACAGACACTCTGCTAATAGATTACCAGTTTACCTTCAGTTTGTCTCAGGAGGATGACCGCTACTACACTGCCATCAACTTTGTGGCAAATCCTGATGAGGTGCATCACACTGACAAGACATGTTTTTCCCAGAGTTTTACAGTGACGGTCAATTGACCCTCAACAAAGATACTTGTGACGAGGAGGAGGACGTAGCCAGGCCTTAACAATGCACGGCCAGCACTGAATCAGCTGATCAGCGGGAGAGCGAGATAAAGGGGAGCCGGAGGTGCCAGTTCGGCTCCCCCCTCTCTCTCGAACTGGCGCCTCCGGCTCTTATCTTGCTCTCCCGCTGATCAGCTGATTCAGCGCCGGCCGTGCATCGTCATGGCCCGGCCACGCCCTCCTCCTCGTCACAACACTTTTTACTAAATTGATTGACATGATAGTGCTATATAAAGATTTGTTTTTATGAAACAAAAATTTTGGATTCTGATAGCCAATAATTATTTGCATGTTATACAAAATCTATACAAATCTATACTGTTTTGTCTGTTTTTAAAACAATTATTTATTGTTGTTCAGAATAAAACTCATAAAATTTTACAAGCTTACAATGAAATCAGCCATCAAAACATTATGTACAGTTGAAAAAAAAAAAAAAAAAGATTACTGGGACACACTTTATTTTAGTTGTCTTTAACTTCTATGCACTTGAGCAAATGACTGCCTTTCAAACTATGTACATTTCTTTGTGTAAAAGTTCAGTCTCCTGCCTTTATTGTCCCTGATATATTGTGCATTATTATGTTTTTTTATAAAATAATTTCACCTTGTGGAAATGTTTTAACCTGTATAATACATTTTGTAGGATGTCTATTTTTCTTTGAATGCTGTCTTGAATGTCTTCTGGATTTGTCTTTGCAGCAAAATCGAGACCTAGACATGTTCATCAATGCCTCTAAAAATTTTAATCTTAACATCACATGGGCAACCAACTTTGCAGGTATGAATCCCTGACACATGTTAAGTTAAGCATATATTGGTAGCATTATTCTTCATGAGCAGCATGTGTATTTCCTTCCTGTCACCCTGCTGTTGTTCGTCTCTGAGCAGCTGGGACTGCTGGAGAGGAAGTCCCTATCGTCTCCCGGAGCAACATAAAGGAGTTCAAGGATAGTTTCTCCAATGAGAAGTTTGATTTCCGTGGAAACCCCAACATTACCTTCTATGTCTATGTCAGCAACTTCACCTGGCCAGTCAAAATTCAGGTGAGAGGGGGTCAGCATGTTATTGGGTCTGTTGTTGGTTGTGTGTGCATAACAACATATTTCTTAAGTCTTAAGGAAGCCGTGTATAATTAGGCTGGTATCAGGTTCATCTGATTGGAGATGTTTCTTAAAGAGCGTGTACATAAGATGCATTCTTGCACTCAAAATTTGCTAGAAAGTAGCACAATGAAATGGAACAGAAAAATGTTCTCAGGATAATTTTAAAAGTTTGACTATTTGATATAGCTGGGTGCTCAAAAAACAGCATGTGACGTTGAAGTCCCTATCATCTGAATGTGTATACAGTAGCTGTAGTGACTGTGCTTTAAAGGGGAGGACTTTTAAGTCATAACTTTAACTGTACAGCTAAATAGTATGACGCTAATTACAGCACCACCAATAAAAATATCAAAACAAAAAATAATATATGTATGAAAAAACTAATATCATTACTCAAATAGTAAGGTGTTGGATGACTTGTCAACCATCTTGAGCCATTAGAACATTCTCAAACACATTTCACAAAGTGCAAACATCACAATTGTGGGTGAGCAACATGTAATAGGTTTACTACATGTCCTGGAAAACAAGGGAGGCAGTGCCTACTCCAAAAAAATCAGATGACAGTTCTGGATATTTTCCTGAATAAGAAGTTCAGTTTTGATGCTATGTGTGAACAGAGTCTTAAGATTATTGGTTTGAGCATGTACGAGGTCAGAGGTCAGAACGCACTGACATAAGACGGAGATGATTCCGGTATTCTGCAGTCAAAAAATGTCATCAAACGGGACAGATAGTGAAATTATTCCATTAAATTGGAGGATATAAAAAATATTTGATATTTTAGGGCTGACTATAGAGGAAATCTTGTAGTGTATGATTTTTGACAACTCAAATCTGAAGTCATATGGTGAGCAGCCAGTGGAAATTGACTGTGTGCGGCCACAACACTGGACCATGAAGAAATGGAGATGGAAATGGAGCGCAAACAATGGCTCAAAGTTTAGCTAAACATTTAATGCCACTCACCTCAAACTCGCGTCAGTCTCCATCTTTCACCCAAGATTGCACCTGAATGCGCTCAGCTCGTTTCTTTCTTTTCTTGCATACATGCATGTTTGTTTACATCTGTCATCGGATCGACATGACAGCAAGAGTGATCCTCAGTGGTTTAGTGTGTGACACCCAGTTTTTGTCTGTAGCCATTTACATAGTCGGTACGTTTGTGATGCATAGTATTCTGTTCATGTTTTAGAAGTGGTGTAGTGTACTCCAGCCTAAAAGTGCTTCTCTTCATCTGAGCAGATGAAGAAATTTGTAGACTGCTAAAATAACTAATTGCATCTCAGTGTTTAATGGCATTTTGGTGCTGATGTGTGAATGATAGCAAAACAGGAAAAAAACGGAAAGCCAGTGCATGTGTGAATAGCACATTTGCCAATAAAGGTAATCCAACAACTTTTCTTCAATTTACCAGGTTTCATTAAAAAAAAAGTGTGTGAAAGTGACTAATCTCTCCGCTTTTGCTGTGACAGGGTAATAAGCTAGTTATTCTATCAGTGCGATAACGCCTGCCTCATGTTCACAGATCATCATACAAGAAGCAAACAGGTGGAAATGGACAGAATATTACAGCGTTAACAACACCAACTTTCAGTCACATCTGAATAAAAATGAAGCTGAAATGGCTTGAAATATGAATTTGTCTGTGAGTGCACCAGTTTTACTGTTAATTTAAAGGTGAACTTCCTGGCCACCAGGACACCTGCAGTGTTTGATGCAGATGACTAATGATCCGATTATTAAAAAATAACTGCCGAACAACAGTTAGTAGTAACCGATGAAAGAGACATGTTGATTTTATTGTAGTTATTATTTTTGAAGCAGTGTAAAATGCTAAAAATGCATAAACTGCATGAGCATGATCTAAAATATGCATTTACATTGAAATAAAATAAAAAATAGAAACTGAACTACTTCTGTGTTCTCATTTCAAAAGTCCACAAGACGCCACTGCTTTAAGTGTAACATTATTGATAATCTAAAAGGATGGAGATTGGATCTGTAGGCAAGACAGGACAAGGCAAGTCTGACTTGGTGGCAGAACCCATCAAAACCTCTATGTCAGCTTGGGGGCAGGAAATTTCCAACCATTCACTTTTCCAGTTTTTGCTAGGCAAGAAAGGAAAATCTGATTGACTTTGCTATTAGTGGACTGCTGCGTCCTGTGAAATACAGTATGAATATGTTTGTTCATTTATTCACAATTTTCACTCTTTCACTCAACTTTGTAGAACTTTTAACTGTACCATGGCTATATTTGACTTGTTTCCCTCATAAGATATCATAGCAATAGGATATAACCACTGAGGTGTGGGGTCACTGCTAAAATTAGATCATTAGAAAGCAATGCAAATTCACAACATTAAACACTACTAAAACGTATAATGTGGTTATTGGCATGGCTGAGCTGTGGCCTGACAGCCAGCGAAACCAATAACTATGATATAGCATTCCATCTCATGTATAATTTGTAAATGTTACTGTTGTTCTTTATATAAAATGGCCTATAAATAATGTCTTGAAAAGATTGGGGACCTTCAGTAAACATGGTCTTTGTGTTTTGGTTTGCTGTCTTACCCTCTCTTTCTCTCTGTAAACTCTGAGAGTTCATGTCCTTTTTCTCATATCTTTGGCCTTTGCTGTCTGGTCTGGAAATGATTTGGCAGTTTTTCCCTTCCTCTTCTACTCTCTTCCTCTCTTCTTTCCCCCTCCTCTCTTCCTTTGCTGTTGAAGAGTGATGTAACTAACCCTGTGCTAGGACGCTGAAACTCAAGAGTGTGTGTTTGATTGTCCGTCCATTATTCTAGAGCACGTTCTCATGGAGAAAGGGTGAATTTCAGACAGGTAATGTTTATTCTCTCTCGTTCACTTTCCCCTTCTGTTCCTGACCTTTTGGATGCCACGTTTTGTCAAACAGAACCTTTGTTTGGATTTGCACGAGTATGGGAGATAGGGGTCACTCTGTGGCAATTCTGGAAGACAGAGGAACTGTTGTCAGGAGTTTAGAAGAGAACGAGGAGAGAATTTGGTCTGTAGACAAAGGCAGCATTCAAAACCTGCTCTGTAAACATGGCAGGCTGAATCTGAGTGTGTCAGAAGGAATGTTAAGTTGAAACACATGGCTCTTTTAAAGAGAAACTAAAATAGAGATGGAGGAAAGAGCTTGAAAGGAACGTGACAGATCAGAAAGTTTTACTCTCTGTCTCCCAGACTTCTGTTTCAGCCTCTTGTTTTCTTTTTACCTGTGGTCAGAGAGACTGTGCGGCTTGTATAGTTTTTGGACTTTAGAATGACAGCGTGTGTGTGCATGAGTGGTAAATGGGGATATAGCAGGAACTTTTCAGTTTTGCTTACAAAAAAGCAGATTCTGTGTGTATAAATGTTAGTTAAACATAACTTGCACTGAGTGCAAGACTGAATTTTCATTTTAACAGTAAAATGTGTCATTATTTTTCGAAGTTTACAATATACTTCCTATCACAGTTTAATGTGTGGAGACAACTATACAGTAAGTAGGCTTTTCGTAGGTTGAGTTTCTGAAGAGTGTAAACTCTGCTGCTTTCAAAACATGCTCCGTTTGTTTTGGCAGTCTAATATGTGAACGTATGGTCCAACCTGTGGCTTTAGTTTGGGGCATGGCTACCTGTTTGTCGGAACAATGACCTTGTCTGAAACTGAGGCAGCTGCGTTGATGCCTCACAGCACAGCAAGTCAATGACTTCACAGGCGATTTGCATATAAAGGCCCCTCTTAAGGACGCTGGTCTTGTCTAATGATCTAAAACAAAATCAAGTGAGCTTTAGACATACCAAAGTAAAAAAAATTAGCAAGAAAAAGTATGTGAACCGTTGGAATTAGCTGGTTTTTTGCATTAAAGTCACAAGTAATGTGAGTAAGTGATCCCTTGAATTAAATAACTGGTTGATCCTACTTTGGCCACAATTACCTCAACCAAGTGTTTCTGGTAGCTGCGGGTTAGACCTGCAAAACATTCTGATGGAATTTTGGAACATTCTTCCTTACAGAACTGCTTCAGCTCAGCCATAATCTCAGGATGTCTGTTGTGAACTGCTCACTTGATGTCATTCCACAGCATCTCTATTGGGTTAAGGTCTGGGCTCTGACTGGGCCACTTCAAAAGGTGGATTTTCTTTATTTGAAGCTATTCTGTAGTGGATTTACTTAGATGTTTAGGGTCATTGTACTGCTGCATCACCCAACTTCTACTGAGCTTCAGCTGGCACACAGCCACCCTGATATTATCTTGTAGGATATCTTGATAAACTTGGGAATTCATTTTTCCCTTGATGATGGCAAGCGGTCCAGGCCCCGAGGCAGTAAAGCAGCCCCAAATCATGATGCTCCCTCCATCGTACTTCACCGTTGGGATGACGTTTTCATGTTGGTATGTGGTGCCCTTTTTACGCCATACTTAGTGCTGCGTGTTCTTCCCAAACATTTCAACCTTAGTTTCATCAGTCCACAAAACATTTCTCAGTAACATTGTGGAGTTTCAAGGTGGTCTTTGGCAAACGGCAGCAATGTTTCTGTTGGAAAGCAGCGGCTTCCTTCGTTGTGTCAAAAAAAAATAAATACTCCATACCACCCTCAGATCTGAAAACTGCCATAATCGCTTACATCAACAAATGGCAAACTGAATGGGATCAGTGCATTGCAAACAAATTGCATGAAATCAACCCTGTAGTGGGCAAAAGATGCATTTTTAATTTCAGTAATCGCTGGGCAGAACCATTACACCCGTTACCGAATAGGATATTCCAGATTCACACGTGTTTCAAGGATAGTGGAGTCTGGCATGCGGTGCATAATGGAGGATCTTCGTCTGATATTAAGAACATATTTTATTGGATTGTGCTGGATTTATTTCTTTTAGGAAATTATTTTACTCAACAAACACTTTTGAATAGATTTTTAACAAAGTCAACCCTGAATCAGTTTTAGAGTTCTTATCAAAAATTAATTTTTAAAAACCTTTATATAGGTTTTGTTTTGATCACTACCTTTTAATATATTTTAACTTGTTTTTTGCCATGAAAATAGCCTTGAAAGCTGGCATGGCTTAAAATCACTAAATAACTAACTTCTACGTGGTGTCCTGCCATGGACACCATGCCTGTTTAATGTTTTCCGTATAGTAGACTCATGAACAGAGATGTTAACGAGTTCCAATGATTCCTTCAAGTCTTAAACTGTCACTCTAGGGTTCTTTTTTAGCTCATTGAGCATTCTGTGGTGTGCTCTTTGTCATCTTGGCTGGATGGCCACTTCTAGGGAGAGTAGCCACAGTACTGAATCATCTCCATTTATAGACTATTTGTCTAACTGTGGACAGATGAATATCTAAGATCTTAAAAATGAACCCTTTCCAGCTTTACGCAAAACAACAATTCTTGATCGTAGGTCTTCTGAGATCTCTTTTTTGCTAGGTATGGTCAACGTCAGCAGATGCTTCCTGTGAATAGCAAACTCAATGTTGAAAAATACAATAAGTTGTGTTATTAGTTGTGAGTTAGATGAAGAGCAAACCAGATTAAGACAAAAATGCAGGTAATTCCAAAGGGTTCACATACTTGCCAATGTATTTAGCTTATTTTTTGCTAGAAATGGAGTCAGAAGTTGGAAAAAATTAAAACTAGGACCTTTTATAAAGTAATTACTGTTTTCATTTGTTCCATCAGATGTCCCGCTGACAAACAATCAGCCCCACAAAATAAACATGATGTTGGTTGAATTGGGAAATTGACAATTTGAAAATTGAATTTGCACCACAGTAACGTAGAGTTGTGATATGGGAATTTTGAGACCGATACTGATTTTAGAGGGGGGAAATTCACCGATTACCAATATGGTGGCCGATATAGTTAATTTGAGCTGGAATGATAACGGACCTTTTCTATGTGGATTTTTCACCAATATCGGTATATGACTATGCAAAGGTACTCGGAAGGCTGCTTTCTTAAATATTTTTATCAAAGAATATTTGACATTATTATTATTATAATACATTGTCAACAAATTCTAGAAATGAACGCTGAGAAAATAAAGAATAAATTCAAATAAAATAAATAGCTTAAAAAACATCAGTACTGTATGTTTAGTATCAGTCAAATGCTGACCATTAAAATAAAGAATAAATAAAAATAAAATGAATAGCTAAATAAACATCAGTAGTACTGTTTAGTATCAGTCAAATGCTGACTATATTAATACTACCAGTCAATTATTGGCAGGTTGTAAAACAAGAAGCATTTACACCTGCCGAGACAAGAGAAAAACAGCGGCAGTGGTGTTACACTGTATTCTGGGGAAACTTTCAACGGTGGTAAACCAGACTTTTAAATATTATATTTTGTAAATGCAACGACTGGAATTGTTCGGTTGAAGGGGGTACCAAACTGTGAATCCTGAACAAAACGGTTTGGTTAATACATGTTTACACATTAGCTTCCACCTCGCTGACAAGCAATGAAAGAAGCTACATGGTTAGCTAGTTAGCTATAAGCTCGTTGTCACGGAGAGTAAAAGATGGACCAGCATTGCATCTCACTAACTAGGTAACAGCGTAGCGTGAAATCAACACTCAACAGACACAATCCACCACCGCACCATTGTCTACTGTGCTGCAAAAAGATGCTCTGATGCTTACATTTCAATCTGCTATATTACTTACTGCACTGACAAAATATAGATGGCTAACAGCAAACAGACATGAGTGACATGGTTGTCAGGGACAGGGTTAATGTTATATTAGTTATTTTGAAAAGGGAAAATGATGGGGTCATTTTTTTTATTACATTTCCAATATGTATTTCACAAACTAGTTAGCAGCTTACCGTGAAGACACCGCTTAACACCGCACCGCTTAACTCCGCCCTGTCTGCTGAGCCACATCAGCTCAGCTCTGTAAACAGTGGAGTCGGCGAACACTCTGCTGGACAAAGTACGTAATGACATCAATTCTAAAGCATTGTTTTCTGCATTATATGTTCTGAAAAAAATATATAATAATAATAATATCGGCTGACCAATATATCGGTCGGGTGCTAATTAACATTACCAGCAAAAGAAATTGTTTTCTCCTTCCTTTTAAAACTTGATAAGCCTTACTATTTTGCTATCCACTAACTATTCATGATTATATGTTTAGATCTACTTTATTATTTGCATTAATCATAATTTTTTTTCCGTGCTGTTCATGACCTAAACAGAACAGACATTAGATTTTTGGGTCGTGACCCACCAGTTGAGAACCACTGTATTAGACTGTTCCGCATTAGGTTATGTTTTTCATGTCACATCTCCTAAAATGTGACGAACATCAGCTATATATAGTCTTTTCCGTCACAGCCGCAGCATGAATGCACATGTGAGACTCAGGTTGTCAGGTGTGAATTACAGTGATGAGTCTGATTATTGTTATTGTTTCATGTAGCGTGCCGTGTGTGCACTGAAATATCAACCTTTAGCAGAGGCACTAAATGCATGTGGCTATAAATGTACAATTGTTGCCCTAATTTTTGGTAATCTTGGACATGTCCACAAGTTATATCTACGGGGTCTGCAGATTGCTGGTCTTGGAAAGAGAAGGGCTAAACAACTCGTAAAGTACTACTTTCTGTCAGCTATTATGGGCAGTCTTGCAATTTGGAGGAGACGTTGTTACCTTTATCCATAGTTCCTCTGTTGTGAATTGTCATTTTATTCGAGAAATTGTGAACAAAAAGGGTTAATTCTCTTGCTGTATAATGTCTCTCTTTATTATTATTTTATTTTTTCTCCCCAGTTTGGAATGCCCAATTCCCAATGCGCTCTAAGTCTTCATGGTGGCGTAGTGACTCGCCTCAATCCGGGTGGTGGAGGACGAATCTCAGTTGCCTCCGTGTCTGAGACCGTCAATCCGTGCATCTTATCATGTGGCTTGAGCGTGGAGATATAGCACGTGTGGAGGCTTCACGCTATTCTCCGCGGCATCCACGCACAACTCGCCACATGCCCCACCGAGAGCGAGAACCACATTATAGAGACCATGAGGAGGTTACCCCATGTGACTCTACCCTCCCTAGCAACCGGGCCAATTTGGTTGCTTAGGAGACCTGGCTGGAGTCAATCAGCACACCCTGGATTCGAACTCGCAACTCCAGGGGTGGTAGCCAGCGTCTTTACTCGCTGAACTACCCAGGCCCCCTGTATAATAATTCTTTAATATATTTGGGTCATGTTATAATTATGTGATTTTAATTGTGAATCCAAATAATGCATTCAAATGTGTGTGTTGGTTGGTATATGTGTGCTGAAGCTGTGATTCAGGCCCGGTTTGTCTTTGAGGCTGTGTGTGAACATGTGGGGGTTTTGCTGTGTGAGAGAGGCCGTATCAACACAGAGCATCTGCTCAATGAGAGCTCTGTGTGAATTCACCCTCCGTGCTGTGGACGTCTGGCACACACACACACACACACACACACACACACACACACACACACACACACACACACACACTCAATCTCTCTCTCTTTCTCTCCCTCCCTCCGTGAAGATCCAGTGCTTATTTTGGAAATGCCTGGAGGAAAAGAGAGTGAAGACTGAGCTTCTTTGAAAGCAGGTGAAAGATGGAGAAACAATGACAGGATTGTGGAAATGTGTCCTCTGGCCTCTAGTTTTAGGGCTGTGCATCCTTAAAAAGGAAGGACGGGTAATGATGCAACTGTTTGAAGCCGTTGACTGCAGTCGCTGCTGCATAAAAACTGAGATATCAAGAATTTATCCAATTTTTGTGCTTTTCACTCTTGAAATTGTTTACCCAGGGACATTATAACCATGTTTCACATTGTTCGTGCTTTCAAACACTGTTCGAATTTGAGATTACACACAATTGTAAACCTCAGGTCAATGTGCTTATTTGCATATATACCAGGTTAATTAGACATTTACAGCACACGACAAGCACACATCTATGAAAATGCCGCTACATAAATCTACTTTTGTTTTAAGTTTTCTGGAACATACTGCAAAAACGATAAAGACATTAAAAAAACCCACAGTAACACAGTTCGAAATTTTAACCGTTTCCCTCAGACGTTGAAACTAAATGCAACTCTTGAAAATGTATGCTCTGCACAAGCGCTGCACAAAGTGCGTTTAATTATTTAATGAGTAAGCACTGAGGCAGTTTGTTATTGATTGTCTGTTGCTGAACAACTCACCATTACATTCTAGCACATCATTGTTTCACACTGTATACTTTTGGTGCCGCAATTGGAGTTTAGCACTGCGAAAGCTGTGTTAAATTTGATTTGAAGCATGGCTTTATAACTGAAGGTTCAAAATGGTGAAAACTCTTAAAAATTACAAGTGTAAAATGTTGCTAAACGCAAAGTTAAATATGGCCTTAACTTGAGGTTTAAAAAAAGCCTTTTTTTCCCCTCAAACAGACAGCCCTATCTCTCTTCCTCACCCCTTTACAGTATAATAGCATAGGTGTGCCAATAATAATGTGATAACTTGTGATGATTAGATTTGCTTTGGGATGGAGAGTCTCAAATTGTAGAATTGGTTGTTTCTATTGAACTTGTGTAGAGAGAGAGAGAGAGAGAGAGCAGTGTATCAGCAGGGGGCAGTATTGTTACAGTTAGAAACGAAACATTTGTTTCCATGTCCTATTTAGACCAAAACACACACACAAGCATGTTTATGTTATTCTCACCAGTTAAAACACCGGTTTCTCTTTCTTTCAGATTGCTTTCTCTCAACACAGTAACTTCATGGATCTGGTTCAGTTCTTTGTCACATTCTTCAGGTAAGACACTTTGCTTGTGTAATAACCTGCAGTAAACAAGTAATAACACAGTTTGTTTTACAAGCATATGAACTAATCATTAAAGACCCCATGAAAACTAAAACATTTATGGCTTTTGGTCTGTCTATTAGCTCTGCAGCCATCTATATGCTAGTGTTCTAAAAGTTGGCAAAATTAACTTTTAGCTGATATACGCACTCAAAGTTTACAGACTTTCTCTTCTGGGAAAACAGACTAAAAATATTAATGACTCATACTGCACTACACTGATTTTTGTACAATCAGATGCTTTCTAGAATGAGAAAGTTCCTCCCCTTTAAACCACCTGCAACCGAACTGGCTACTTTATAAAAAGGGACCAGCCCTTTGATACATCCTGCCCAAACTCTGCTTCAGTGGGAATTATGTCAACACAGGAAAGAAAACTGCTTTCCTCAAACCATTTTATGGGGTCTTTAAGGCTCTGATAAACAAGTTTTGAAGTCAAAGATGTATAAAGTAATCAATAGAATCTAAATGGTGTAAATTTTTGGAGTTAGTGAGTGTGTGTGTGTGGGTGTGTGTGTGGTTTTGAGGTGTGATATGGCATTAAACGCTAATTCACCTCTTGATGACCTGCTGTAATATGTTATTGATTCAGGAAGCAGATGGCGTAGACCATATATAGAGAACAGACACACCCAATTTTTCTTTCTCACCCATTATTTTTCACTTTGTCAGACACATTCCCACACACCCACAGTCAAAATTACACTGTGTGGCTTGTTATAGCTCTTATTGATTCACATAGCATGAGGATGATAAAATAGGACAAGCACTGAGATCGGGTCATGCTGTATGCTTAAGACACACATGTGATACATATACTTGGGAGCACACACACACATAAGATAGATACACCCACCCATGGCTGTGGTTGGCCAGGGTTCCTAATCATTAGTTATGTCAGCACAGCCATGATGAATTGCACTCTTTAAAGCCTTGATGTATATGTGTGGGTGAAGTATTCCCAAGACTCATAGTGAATGTTTTTCAGCTCTGCACACCTGCCGTTATTAAGTATAAACATGCACCTTCACATTTCTGATGTTCTCGCATTCACACAGCAGAGTTCTCCTATACCTGAGAGCTGCATTCATGAGCATTGGCCCTGTTATGAGGATACAGACACTCCTGATCTTTAGCACACCTGAAGATGTGGAGCTACCTGTAATCCATTAAATATGAGCAGCCCTGTGTGTGTGTGCTTAAGATATGACTTGGAATGGTTTATTGGAACATGATTGTTTAAGGGGATGTTCCAAAAAACTCAAATATTGTTTTCTTCCTTTCCATTTCTTGTTCTATCTGTGCGCAGTTGTTTCCTGTCCTTGCTTCTGGTGGCAGCAGTTGTATGGAAGATCAAACAGAGCTGCTGGGCGTCACGGCGAAGAGAGGTTAGCACTGCAGCATCTCCCTCCTTGTTAGCAAGTCACAGTCATTGTCATGACGAGTTTTAATGACTTCCCAAGCCACATGATGGTCTGCTCCACTTTGAACCAATCCTTTTAATGTCACACTAGTATCTCAGAAAGTTGGCAATCACTTGTTAGTGGTCGACTGAAGTGTTTTTTAATGTCCAATGCAGATATCTAGAGAGCAGGCTGATTGATTGGCCAATACTATGCCGAAATATACTTAATGCAATTTAATGATGACAAATGAGTTGAACACAAAATTGCTGAAATCAAATGAATACTTAAGTGACTCAATATTTACTCAATTTATTACTCCTTGTTGACACTGTCAAGTGATTGAAATTGCATTTGGAAAACATTTGTAAACAAAACTTGGAGTGTTAAAAGGTTTTCAGTTGATTCTGGAGCAGACACAAGGGCTGGCACCCCTGTTAATTAGCCACACAGGCATAATTATTGGCTGACAATCTCAAAATGGACAGCTATCTGCCTATTAATTGGTCTTGCCGCTATATCAGTCTATCACTCATTTCCACAGTCAGAAAGATCATTGAATATATGCAAAGGTTTTCCACTCTTTGTTTATGGAAATTCATGTTACACCAGAGGTTCAGGAATAGTCGAATCATAATAGTCATAAATGAATGTCATTTTTTTCTGTTTAATTGTAGTTCCAGATAAGCTTTGTGTCAGTTAATAACTAAATATACCATAAATGTTCTTTCAACAATTTGTTGATTGTCAACAATCAGTTGGTGGTTTACGTCGCATGCTGGTCAGTTTTATTTTTTACATTTTTTTAAGTGATGTAATTAAGCTGTATGGCCCCTGATTTTATGGCCTCTACAGAGACTTGAAGAGGTTTGATTTTGAAAGGTTTCAAGAGACCAATTTAAGCCACAGAGGGGTGTTTTATAAGGGCTAATCTGAGTGTCCTTTAAAAGACCCTCTACCATCTGGCCTACTGAAGTGCTTTCATCGCCACCCCCCCCCCCCCCCCCAAAAAAAAGTAGGGACACTTTCCTTCCTCTCTGTCACACAACAATCAAACACATTCATATGCATACATACACATCAGCTTCTATCTCACTTCTGACCCTTTAGCTTCAGTCATGACCTGTACTAATGATCATCTCCTTTGCAACCAAATATAGAGGGATAATTTAAGGCTAACATAACCCAGCAAACAGACTGAAGTGGTCTTCCATTTCACTCCACATACGCATGAAGTAACTTAATGATGCGAATAATGAGTCTCAATTATTATACGGAGTTCTTTCAGTGATACTCTGAACAAGTTTCTAAGGCCTGGTGGTGCCTTAATGGTTAAGGGTCTGAGCTTCTAAACTAAAGTTTAATTTCAAGTTCATAAAATCCCAAATGCCTTACACTCAACTTTTGTGGTTTCCTTGAAGCATTGAAGGGATACAGAGTTCACAAATATCTTTGACCATATTGACAAGTTAAAATTGAATGAGATATCTTGTACCTGCAATGTGCCCATATTTATGTTTAACAAGATTCATGTTATGAAATGGGGCACTCATACTGTATGTAACCTATAGTACATATGATACTTACTCTGTGTAACTTAAATATGTAACCTAGAGTATTTTTTATTTTTTTTTTTAGATATATGGCAGTACATAGACATGTCTATTGTTGGCAGTGATCATTTTCATCTTATAAGATTCTTGTTTAACTTTTTTTCATATGGGACTGACACTGAAGCAGTGTGTAAATAGAGTCAGAGCTCTTGAGGGGACCCTAACCCTTACACCACATTACCTGTTAGTAATATGTTAAAAACTGTTCAGCATGGGAATAGTTGAGTAACCCAAGAATTTGAACAAACAAAAATTAAGAGAGATTTATTTTTTCTTACATGACTAAATCTATTTGAGATTACTGATTAAGAGTTACATAAATGAAAACAGTGGCATACTGTATGTCGAGGCAAAAATTAACACTTTTATACATTTATTTTTTATGAAACAAATCATTTCTAAAACAGTTAGTAGGAATTGGCTATTTTATGAATAGGGGCCGGTCCTTTGATACGTCCCGCCCAAATTCTGCTTTAGTAGGAATTATGTCGACAGAGCAAACGTGAAAACACAATGCAGAGGCAGAAATCGAAATCTGCAGTATATCAATTGTCAGTTGCGCATTGTCATGTCTGTTTCCTTTTTCCATTGTGTACTTTGTAATAGTTTTTGTACTCAACTTGAATATTTTTTGTATACATTTTATTTTTCATATTTTATATATCCTTTTATATAATATAAAACATCCTGTGTTTGAAGACCAGCATCCTGTTTGAATATTTGAAGGAAAAAAAAAAACATCTCAGGGTCGCTCTGATGTCGGAACTATAATTGCAAATCAGAAATGACCTTTTCTCAAAGCGCTCTCTGTGACGTTTGTGTGTGTGTGTGTACACAAGTAATAACTCAGAATTCCTCCGGAGGTGCTCTGCAAGAGTTTCCAGGTAAATCTTTCTCTGATAAATATCACAAGCCTCGTGGGGAGAGAGCATATTGTGACCTAAAAATCAGAGATGCAGGTTATCAGTTTTTCAGGGACTATCCTCTGTAATTGTTAGATATGCAAATGAGGGCCTCTCAGCAGAGATGAGCTGATGTGACTGCTGATTATTTTCTTTAATCATGCCAGTGTACGTAATTCGAAATGCATCCCTTTGAAATGTCTTTTTAGTCGAACTTGGTTAGTATTTAGAAGAAGACCATACCTGTGCATTTAGTGATGTGCGTGGTGAATCTGGGATATGCAAGACTTTACTGTTGAATTTAAGAAAATGTTTGATTTTTGTCTGTGCATATGGTGATAGTGTGTGAAGATATTGAAAATCTGACATCTTTATTTTTTATTGTTCATTTATGGCCCTATGAAATTAATGTTACTCTTTATTGATGAGAATTAATTTTGATCAGTATTCTTTTGAAGAGATTTGAAGAGATGTCTTGACGGCAGTCTTTATCCTTGTGGCTATGCTGCTGGTTAAGACTGGATTTTTGGTGAGACAATCACATTTTTTATCTTTGGATGATGGTACTGATTTTGAGTCATTGTGGGTCAAAATATTTCTTGTAGGTGCAGGAACAATAACAGAAAATGTCAGAAACATGAAAAGGTAAAAAATAAATATTAGAGTAGTTGGTATTTGCAGCATTACACTTTTTTTGTAAAAAAAAAAAAAAACTTTTGTCAACTTTTCTCAACATTTTATTTAATGTTCATTTATGGCCCTGTGAAATTAACATTATTCATTATTCACACACACACTGTTTTTCTTACAAATGCACACAAAGATTAATAAGATTAAGATTTGCAATGACCGTAAGCTCCTCTTCAGTCAACTTCGTCCCTTTTTGTGACGCACATACACACACACACATTTTATCGATGAGCCCATGAATTAAACTGATAGAGAGTGGCTTTTGAATTAGCTGTAGTGGGAAAGGCTGTCGATATTCTTTGTATATGTGTGCGCTATATTGAGGTGATCTGATGCTTTGTGTGTGTGTGCGTGTGTCTCTTTTACTCTTAGAACCACTCAAATACATGTCTTGCTGTCTTAGGTCCCAATTTTTTAATAGATGTAGATTTTTTTTTTTTGTGTGTGTGTGTTTTTGAAAGGGTCATATCATCAGGAATCACATTTTCTTTGATCCTTTGAGATAAGAGTTCGCTGTGTTATGAAAACATGCTTTGAGTTTCCAAAGGTATTGGACGGGAGGGCGTTAAGCATAACAATTAACTTACGATAAGATGGCTGAACATCAAAATGTTTGAGGAAACAAAAGCAAAAGAGGTTTGGTCCACTTTGCTGAATATCAATCATGGGACAAAAGTATGAACATGTAAACATGATGAAACCATTTTCAAATCAAAGATTCTGGTGTTTTATTCAAACTTTTGAGAATAAGGTGAAAGCAATCATTTCCACCAAAACCAGGACTGCTTAAAGACCAAATATAAATTCACACTTCTATTTCCTTTCATTCCAGACCACCAGAGGCAGTCCTGAAAGCGGTGGAAAACTCTTGTGCTTGCACTTTGACCGATAATCGAATTAGAAAGTTGTCACCCCGTGACACATAACGTGTCTTTAGCTATAAAAACTCCTGAACATGTCAGCTCAATCTTTTCTTCATTCTCGCTTGACGGAATCGATCGTGACGATATTTTGTGCAGTTCGTTTTTGAAGAGTGCTTCATCTGATGTCTGTGTGTTTCGTCAATGTGATTACTTATTGGATTATGAGCGGTTTTCTCTGAAGCGCAGCTAGCAACTGTGAAGAGCGATTTATGAGCGGTTTTCTCCGGGATTCGCTGCTTGCAATCCGGAAGCGCTGTTTACGAGCATTTTCTCTGGGAAGCACCCGCGAGACAGTCTCACACTTCTGTAAGGTTTTAAACTTATGGTTGCCTGTAAGTTTGTATACCTTTTGTAAATGCATACACTCTTAAGCCCTGGTTGCCTAGGTTTAATGCAGGATCATCGTTTGTTTCTCGCTGGACGTGAAACTTACGTGAGTGTCGTTAGCGAGCGCTGGATTTAAACTCATTGGATTGCTTTTAGGGGAGTATTGAAGAGGCTCTTAGGGAAGCTCACAGCGGCAACAGCAGTGGTGCCACTGAGATTGATATGGCTGATACCATTCCAGTGCTGGCTCATTCAGAAGCAGCTGTGTCTAATGCGGGACAAATACGCAAGGGTCAAAATCACACAGTGTTGCATTCAGGCCTTGGCTCCATGGTCACGGAAGCAGTTCTGGAATTGACTGCAGTGTTTCTCACTCCGTTTTCAGATGGTGCTCAGGGACAAACATGTCTTGGTGCACACGGACAACATGGCAACGGGTTTTTTACATCAATCATCAGGGGGACACAAGGTCATGTAGCGCACTTCAAGTAGCTAGTTCAACAATCTGCTGATATGGGCTCAAGCAAACCTTCTTTCCATTCGAGTGGTTTACCTGCCCAGTCGACTCAACCTTGCCACGGACGCACTCTCACACTACACCCGGAGATGGTGCAGATGATATGATGGATTTATGGGACCACAGTAGTCGATGTTTTCACAGACAGTCAGACAACTCACTGCCCTCGTTGGTTCTCTCTGATGGATGAGCCAGGATCACTGGGTCTGGATGCACTGGCTCACGATTGGTCGGACGTAACATTGTATGCTACCACCCATTACCACTGATTTGGAGAACCCTGTGCCGTGTGCAAACTGCGGCCACCGTCTGCTGTTAGTTGCTCCTCAATGGCTTGCAAGGCCATTGTTTCATACCCTCCTGGCCTCCGGACCTCTCTTGGAGTGTTCACAGGGGACCTGGGACACTTTTGAATGCTCGTGCAGCATCTACATGAAAACTGTATGCTAGTAAGTGGAAGGTGTTCTATTACTTGTGCACCGACTATGCCGCTGATCCACTACACTGTTCTGTAGGACGAATTTTAGATATTTTGCAAGATCTTTTGGAGCTTGGGCGTACTGCGTCTACACTCAAGGTGTAGGTAGCAGCTTTGGCAGCCAACTGTTCTGAGGTGAGTGGTGTCTCACTTAGGTCTGACCGGTTAGTTGTGGCCTTTTTAAGAGGGGCTAATCGTCTGTGCCATCCACGTGGTGTGCAAAGCCCAACTCTGGTGATCAATTCCTTGTGTCAGGCACCATTTGAGCCTATAATGGACTCTGATGTTAAATGGCTGTCTTTTAAGACTGCATTCCTCTTGGCCATTACAACAGCGAAGTGTGTGAGTGAGCACCACGCATTATCATTTGAGTGCTCCCTGTTTGTGCTGGGGGCCTGATTTGAATACATTTTCACTGTGGCCCAATCCAGTATTTTTACCCAAGACATTGTCTCCACAATTTATGAATCAGCCCATTGTGTTGGCTGCTCTGCCTGCTCTCAGGCTGACAGGCGGGTTGAGCTAAGTCCAGTTTGGTCTTTGAAGGTTTACATTGACAGGACAGCAGCCTGGCACAAGACTGACCAATTGTTTGTTTGCTTTAGTGATGCACGCAAAGGGATTGCACTCTCCAAAGCAGAGAATAGTGCACTGAATGACACAGGTAATTTCTCATGTATACGAGTCTTCAGGGCATCCTGTCCCCTCATCTATTCACTTTACTTTACACGTGCTCTCGCAACATCTTGGGCAGTGCTCAGAGGGGTATCACTCTCTGAAATTTGTGCAGCAGCAACATGGGCTTCAGCTTGCTCTTGTTCTAGTTTCTACAGACTGAATTCCCTGCCAGCAGTGTGTGCTGTGGTGCTCTCTACCTGCACCGATGCATCGCAAGGGGATTCCTCGTGACTGCGAAGGTATTCGACTTCCACTAGTGCTTTCAGTACTGCCTCTGGCTGTCTGAAATGAAAGGAAATAGAACGCAGGTTACATATGTAACTGTGGTTCTGTGACTGAGTGGAAGACCGCCAAAGTCTCTGGTCACTCGGAATTCGTGAGAATGATCTAGAGATCGAGCCGACTTGTTCAGGGGTTTTTATAGATAAAGACACATCATGTGTCATGGGTGACAACTTTCTAATTCTATTCTCAGTCAAACCGCAAGCGCAAGAGTTTTCCACTAGTGCTTTCAGTACAAGTAGAGTGTAGAGGTCTTCCACTCAGTCACAGAACCACAGTTACATGCGTAACCAGCAATATTTAGTCTTAAAAGTAATTTTTGGCTGTTAATGCAAGTTAAACTCTGTTGATGGTGTTTGTGGGCATAATGTTGATTACCACAGAAAACACTTTCTCATCCCTCTTTTTCTAAAGAAAAAAAAACTGTTCAGTAAAGCATATAATTATAGTTAACGTGTTGAAGACACAACATTTAACTACACACTGTTTCAACACTGTGTTATCCTTTACCATGATCAGACAAATGGGAAGACACGATACAAACAGCTAACAAACATGTTCCCTGCGGTCCATTCTTACGAGTGATTCCGATCTCCTCACAGTGTTTTGTGTAAAAGTTTGCTCATGTCTGGGCTAGAAACCGCTGTCACATCTCTGTGTGTGTGTGTGTGTGTGTGTGTGTGTGTGTGTGTGTGTGTGTGTGTGTGTGTGTGTGTGTGGTGGTGGTTGTTGTTGTTGCTGTTTTTTTTTTTTTTTTTAATTATCTGCTGTAATGCGATCTCACCATGGATCCCCTCATGTCTTTTCCGCAAGTGCTGTTACTCGCATGTAATTTTGAATTCTCTGCTGAAATGTGAGCTCATGCATGAGGCAGGGCCATGATTTGGATGGAAGCGTTCCTTCTCATGAATAATGTGTAGAAAGGCTCAGACGCGAATGACGTCCTACTACCAATCACAACTCATTTACGCATATACCTCATATTTTATGACGTTGTTTCGAGTTTTGTTTGAACGCCCCCTTAGGTGTCATTTATGTGTGGGACAGGTGGGTGGAACATGTCACTACAACTTTTTGCTTTGGCTAATTTTTGTCCCTGCAACTTTTTTAAATAGCTTTCATCAGGTAAGTGTCTAATCCAGAAGAAATATTGCCAGTTCTTAAGCAGGAGTTTCCATTTAATTTTTGTGTGTTATAAGTGGCGATCCGGCGCTGGAATGTGTTGTTTTGAGTGTTCTGATGAGTGCTCGTTGTGGCTGTTATTAGTGACGTTGAATGACTAATCTGTTCTCTCGTGCACAACGATGCGTACTCTACTCGCTCCTCTGTTTCTCTTGTCTAGTTAAATCGCAAAGCAAAATGCAAACAGACATGTCCCGATTAATGATACACATGAAATCTTGGTTTATTAAAATAAAAAGTTATACTAGGATTTGGAAAAGAAAATCTTTGTACTAGAGGTGAAAACTTTACAATGAGTATTTAACTATTGACTAACAAAATCCCAGGACCAACAGTTGCAGATATAGTGATAAAGTTATCAAATCAATTATGTGAGAGCGCTTGAATTTGGTAATCAAGAACGACTATTTACCAAAACAGTAAAAGATTATTTGAAAATATCTGTTAATAACCTAATTAATAATCATGAGTGTCACAGCCAGCACCAACCTGGCAATAAAAAGGTTTGAGCAGAAGCTGTAGTTCTGGCATGGTAACTGCTTGTTAGGCAGCAGGTGGTCTCTGCTGTTTGTAGAGATTTATTTTTCTAGTTTATAATCTATTGTAGCCCCTTGCAAACAGTGCTTTTGCTTGGTTTCTTTGTACTTTCCTGAACAAAGCCAAAAGTCTGGCTGGGGTTTGTCTTGTTTTGGTGGTTGTCCTCATACCCTCTCAAAACCCTACTCCTCTCAGTGCTGATGTAAGCCAGAGTTTCTTTTAAGGTTTATTTAGCTGTGGTTTAGTTTGGGGTGCCATTTTCTTACTAGCTTGAGATTCATTATCAATTCAGTCTGTTTTATGAGCTCTTTCGTCCTCATTTTAGACTAGTCACTGTAGTCAAAACACATCTCAGTTGGTTCACCTCTGCACTAATGTTTTATCCATCTTGACACATTTCACGTTTCGCCTGTGTGAGATTATTAAGAGAAGCATTACATGATCTGAGCTCCTTGGAGGCAAACATCCCCTATCATACTGAAACAGTCATCCTGTATTTTGTTCTGTCTCTGCTTCTGCTTAAGAACATGAGCAAAATGAGTATCTTTTTATAATTAGAAAGTTTGACTTGGGGAGGCATGATTGAATATCTCATGATTATGGCTTGGTATTAGGAATGATAACCTTCTAATTCAGTTGAATGGTAGTGTAAGTCTCACAAGCTTTATGTACTCATAACACAGTAAAGCCCTTTGCACACCAAACGAGAATTTTCGTTTCGTGATTTAACATTTTGAATCGAAACAATTGTTTTACACGGTGCTGGGGTAAAATTGTGTCGATTAGCACCACCTATTGTAAAGGCGTGAATGTACTAACGGTGATCATTTGCCTCACTTTTAATGTGAAAGGGCCATTCATCTGCAGTTTGTTTCGTATAATCACATCGTGTTTGGTGTGCAAAGGCCTTAAAATCTAGGATATACTTTAATATGTTTTTCCGCATGCTGTTCCGTCTCGTGCATGGTCGAGCAATCAGCCTTTTAAAGTACACTGATCAGCCACAACATTAAAACCTGCCAAATATTGTGTAGGTCCCCCTCATGCCGCCAAAACAGCGCCAACCAACATGAGATGCTATTCTTCTCACCAGAATTGTACGGAGTGGTTATCTGAGTTACCGTAGACTTTGTCAGTTGGAACCAGTCTGGCCATTCTCTGTTGACCTCTCTCATCAACAAGGCATTTCCGTCCACAGAACTGCCGCTCACTGGATGTTTTTTGCTTTTGGCACCATTCGGAGTAAATTCCAGAGACTGTTGTGTGTGTGTAAATCCCAGGAGATCAGCAGTTACAGAAATACTCAAACCAGCCCATCTGGCACCAACAATCATCCATGCAATTATCTAATCAGCCGATCATATGGCAGCTGTGCAGTGCATAAAATCTGCAGATATGTGTCTGGAGCTTCAGTTAATGTTCACATCAACCATCAGAATGGGGAAAAAATTTGATCACAGTGATTTGGACCGTGGCATGATTGTTGGTGCCAGACGGGCTTGTTTGAGTATTTCAGATATGCAGACTGCGAAGGGCACCAACTCCAAGTCGTGAAGTGCACGCTTGGTTTAGCCATGGCGAAGCAAACACTGTCAGAGTATTTTAGAATGGTGTTCAAGAGCTGTTAATGAAACAACATGAAAATCATTCAGTTCCAATTTTTTTTTTTTTTTTTTTTTTTTTTCTTTTTTTATTATAATGGAACCAGTTCTGAAAGAGAACCGATTTTCGGTTCCTAACTCTAGGGACCAGTGTCTCATCCGCTTTTTGCCACGTTTTCACTCGGTCAGCCTATCCTCTTTCTCCATCTCTCCCTCAATCTCCCTGTTTTCTCCATGTCTTTCACACTTCCTTCAAAAGACTGAGGGTAGAAGCTTGCATCAGCTAGGGATACGGGCATGTAGGAATTCAGCTTTGTGTGTTTGGACAACTGCTCTCTTGTGCAGTAGCCAAGTTCTTTGGTGATGCTCTAAACACCTTTTAATTGGAGGTCAGATTCATCCACTGTAATATCCTCTTGCTTTCTCACATATACAATCTCAGTTGTGTAGTTGAGCAAAGAAAGAATTGACATTTGTGTGCCTCAGAGAATGGACAAACACACAGTCTGTGTGTAACGCAGTGTAACACTGTGTAATAGATGACTTGACACTAAAAACAATGATTTCAGCATATGGTCCAAATTAACTAATTTTAACAATCTGTTGAAGCAGAGAATTGGATTCCTAGAAATGGTGTTGCCCTGGCATTAAAATATTGCTCTAATGGATCTAGTCTTTATAGATCTCTGTGCCACCATGAAGGCATCGGGTTATTACAGCATAACAATTTGAGAAAAACCAGTAGGACTCGTTGGCACAAGTTTCCTTATCCACTCATGGCCATCAAGAGCAGCTGCAGCTTCAGACTGATTTAAGATGACAAGTAACGTGGGCATGCCAGATTTCTTCAGAGCTACATCAATCGCACAGAAATGCCTCGGTTACCAAGAACATTCAAGTCCTTATAGTTCATGCAGAGCTTGTTGATATTCCCTTATCTAACCGATTCAATTTTCCTCAGTGTGTGATTGCATTTTGTTTTGATGAAACAAATGCCTTTTTACACCTTGCTAGACCTAATAGAATTGTTGACCTGTTTCAACAGTAGTAAATACTAACCAGATTTGCATTTCCTGAAGGAATAGTGAAAGAATAGTGTTAAGCTTTCTGGTAAGCTTAGGTTTTAGGCTTTGATGCTGTGTATATGAAATGCTGCATCAGAGCCGCTTTGTTATTATCACAACACTCAACATGGGCTTTGAATTTGGGTATGTTGAATTTAGGCAGGAATACAAAATATAACCAAGAGCTTAAGAGGTTATAATGTTTACATAAAGCACCCCTAAAGGCGCAGTCACATTTAGCTTTGCACAGCGAAATTCCGTGGGCGTTGAAGGCGTGGGCAGATGGAAAATGCGAAACACATTGTCAAGCAGCCACTTTTTAATGCTATACTTTGTGAGAGTGATGTTAAAAAGAAACTAACGCTAAAATTATATTGAATATATATTATGAATATTCAGTGTAGCTGTGTACGAAGCACCGCCCCACACAGAGGTCACTGCCAAACCAAGCAACAATTCTTCTCCACCGGAAGTCCATAGTGTGAAATTCACGATTGCGTTGTTTCCTATTAACGGTATGTTTCCACTTGAGCAAGTTGAGCGAGCGTTTTCAGTTAATTACTATGGAAGCCCAGTGCCGTGCTCGCGAGGTAGACTGTGGGATTGACCGCAGCACGGAGCAAGCTGTTCCCTAGAATTGTGAGCGGCTTTCAGTGGATTTCTTCTGCGGCAGTGGAAATGCAGCCTAACCGTTAAAAAAAATTAGCTCAAAGCCGCTCACTACGTCAGAGAGCTGCCACATCGTCTTCACAATGGCATACTTCCCATACTACTTTTACTGCTTCTGCTGCATCAGTCTATGGCAGTAGTAAGAGCAGTTTGTAGTGTGTCATTTCGAACTTAGTCTGTGATTGTTTTCAGTTAACGGTCAATATAATCATCAAATATATATGTGCGATTACAGTCAGAAAGATGCAAACTTTAATACGGAATGTCCAAAGTAAAAAAAAACTGTGTACATTTATTATACTTTTTTATCCAGCCACAGTATTGCAACAGTAAATGCGTGCAATCGTTATTTGGAGTCGTATTCGTATTATTAAAGCACTGATTCCAGCAGAAACTTCAGCCGTATCTGCATGTTGAAGCGCTTATGACAGACGTAACTGCTTTAAGCTCGCAGTGATTGGCTGGTGCCCTGCGTTTTTCGTTCATCATTTGCATAAAGCCAGGAATTTTAAGGTTTTTTTTTGTTTTTGTTTTTTTACGCTCTCGACTGCCCTCAACACGCGTGGCGCTTGACTTCCATAGGATTTAATTGAAAACAATCGTTCACCTTCGCTCGCAACACGCAAGTGGGAACGTACAGTGAGATGACTATTTTGCTCGCAAAATTTCACTGTGCAAAGGTAAATGTGACCGCCGTAAGACTGAAATGATCTACAAAACAATGTTTCATAGGCGTCTGTGCATTTAGCAGTTCGGGCTAAATGAATTCGCCATGTTTAGTACTTACTATAGGGTTAGGGTCTTAAACCTTGCAAGCATTGTAATTATTGAGTACTCACCTGTAGGTACCCCTAAATGCACTAACATGTGAGTTGATATTTACCTAAATGCTTCTTGGCCTAATTGTTTTCATGACTCATGATTTTTTTTTTTTTTTTTTTTTGAGTAAATCCTCATGTCAATGTTATTTGGTGTTCACGGGAGATACATTTTTTGAAGGTGTGATGCATTTTTGAATTGTGATCTCAAGTGAGTCTAAAAATGAACTCTTAGTGTATGTATTCGTTTTTTAGGGTCATATACACAAATATCAGGGCTCCCACAGTAATTGGAAAAACTGGAAAAATCTGGGAATTTTTAATATTGTGATTTCAAGGGCTGAAAAGTAATGGAAATGATCAAAACCTTAAAAGGTCATAAGTCATATGAATTTCTATAGGTAATATACATTTTTCTAGTTATGTTCTAAAATATTTAAACTACAAATTGATCTTTGTGAGGGCAATCTCTCTAAAAATGTTAAAAAATTTGACCATTTGACAATAAGGTTGTGTTCCTTAACATGAATGAACAATACTTTTACAGCACTTATTAACCTTGGTTAATGTTAATTTCAACTTGTACTAATATTTGTAACAATAAAAATTCACATTCACTTTAGTTAAAGTAGGAACTAACATGAACTAACAATTAACAATTCTATATTTATAAATAAACATTAACCAAGTTTACTTAATGCTGTAAAAAATATTGTTTATTGTTACAGGGTTTACACAAGGTTCTTAATGCTTAAAGTGCTTGAATTTAGCTTTTAGAATTAAGAACTGAAATACCTGGAAAATCAGCATGTTTTGTTGAAAAGTGCTTAAAAATAAAACTGAACATTTCTATACTTTTGGCATGCCAGATAAACACACAAATTTTCACATACCTTTGATTATATGCGCAATATCCCAAGCAGACAGCGTATATATTTAAACCGCCCAAAATTGGAAGGGGCCATCTGACCGACATGAAAGCATCCGACCACAGCTTGTTTGTTTTTTACGTGATGTGTGGGGCGGGTAAAAAACAAAACGAGCTGTACGAACCAAATTTTGCATTGCTTTTAAATTTTACAAATTATTTTGAACAGTGACACCTCTGTTTTGTTTTGTATATGCATTATAATATAGGCAAACTCATCACTATAATTTATATATTATAATGATATATGCTCATCATTATAATATATGCAACAATATAGTATGAAATATAAATATTATATTATAGAAATATATTTCATAAAGTGTGTACATATTTTATATGAAAGTCTGCATATGTATATGTGTAATGCTCTCCTATACATTTGTTAAAGGTCCATTCGTTTCATGTCAGAATAACTGTAATTACTAGTTTCTGACTTCGTTCACGTCACTCGTCACATAACACAAGTTGGGAACTCACAATTGTTTGAAAGCTCAGAGTTTTCTAACATGTGTAAAGTCTTGAAAATGAAAAGTTGGTGCTGGAAAAAGTACTTAAAAGTCCTTGATTTTCATTCATTGATGTCTGTATGAACCCTGCTGTTAATTATTGATCCCTAATGCATTTACTAATCTTAATTAGATTAGAACCTTATTGTGAAGTGTAATAAAAAAAAACATTTATTTATCCAGTGATGCTAAACAAATAGAAAATTAATGTAAAGTCATTTATCACAAGGTGCGGGAACCCTGAAATAGGGTGTAAGGGACCATAGATTGCTGCATTGCTTTTCTGTACAAAAGTCAGAAAATCAGTTTTCTGTCTGTGAATCATATGGAGAAGGCTTTGCTGTTTATTTCCACTATTTTGAAAAAAAAATTTTTGCCAAGTGCAGTGTTTCTGATCTATTTTCAGTTCAACCAGTTGTGAATTATTGAAAAACATTGAAAATGTAAAAAAAAAAAAATAATGTGTGATGAATTATTTTGTATGTGGAATAGGTAGATGTGAGTTGTGACTAAGACATGCGCAATTTACAGACAAAGGCTATGGATTTTCTCTTTTGCTCTCTATGCTGTAAGGCAGTGATATTAGTTCCACTAATCTGTAGTCTCCTGGGCTTTTGGGAATAATTAGGCAGTTGGATTACGGCTCATTTGGGGGATTATATTCCTGCATTAATCTCTTGCCGTGGCCCAGGTTTATCTCTGGTTGGGTGGCTTACTTGCTTTCTCCATCACATTCCTCCCACTTGTAGCTTCTCTCTCTCTGTCTTTCTGTCTTCCTCACTCTCTCACTGAAACAATAGTGGATACTCGGATGTTCAACACTAATAGTTTTGCAGACAGGTTTAGATGCCCCTAAATAATTCAGTTCCCCCCCCCGAGAATTAAACATCACTCTGTGTAAAAAAAAAAGAGTTGCAAAAAAAGTTGGAACATATAAATATTTAAACAATCATGTTGATCCTGTAAGTGTTTTCAATTGTAAGGTACTTAACCTGTCGAGAACATGTCTTAAGTTATATTTCACCCCTAAAATGAAAATAAATAAATTGTTTTGGTTAAAGAAAATGAAGCCTATGTTTAGCCAATGTTTTTTTTTTTTTTTTTTTTTTTGCATTGCCATTTTTTTTCATGACAAATAAGCACATTTCCCCACAGATTTCTTATTACTGTAATAAAAAAAAAAAAAAAAAGATATTTGAATTGTAATGATGCTGTAATAATGTTATAAATGTATAAATAAATGAAATGAAGCCAAAGAATACATTTTTCTTATAAAAAAATAAAACAAATATATGTAATCACAATAATACAGTACAAACTATTACAGTCATGCAATTGGGGGGAGGGGGAGCAAGAAAATGTCACAATGAAAAATGTTTAAATTTTTCTTTATGTAAAGTATAATTCATTTCTTTTGGTTTTGGGGTGAAATGTGTTTTCATGAGATTCATCCTAATAATCAGTTCTGAAATTGAAGATTGATATTAGTGTATCTTCTGAGCACTCTCTGATCAGTATTCAGCATGGTTACGCACCTTGCCATCTGATTCAGTACTGCTGTTCTCCTGAAGGTTGATTGAAAGATCTCTCTCTCCCTCTCTGCTCATCCATCTTTACCTCTCTACTCTGTCTCTTTGAATATGCTGTATATTCCTGATGGTGGTTTGAAGCACATATCAGTAAATATGAGCTTTGATGTGCTGCAGTGGGACCGTGTGGAAATGTGTGTGTGACAGTTGCTCGGTTCCCTGGAGCAATCACACTCGCTCTCACTTTATAAGACTTTCTGTTGTGTTGGGCTCAGCATTGGAACATGGACAGATATATATATATATATATATATATATATATATATATATATATATATATATATATATATATATATACACACACACACACACACACACACACACACACACACACACACACACACACACACACACACACACACACACACACAGAGAGATTAAATGACTTGGTGGTGCCCGCAGAGAAGTATAGCAGTCAGCCAGTGGGGATTTCTAATTGAGTGGTTTGCTGTGAAGAGACTTGTTTTGCTCCTATCAATCTCTCTATCTGTCACTTTCTCACACACACACACTGATTCAGATTATCATCTTCATCATTAATATCAGGGACCAATATGCAGAGTTTTACCCTTTGGTATGTTCATCAATTCTTTAACCCTTAAAATAACACAAACATAATGATACCACATTAGGGGACAAATGATACAATTTCATGATTTTTTTATTTTATTTTACAGTTTTTATCACCTAGGATACATTACCCCTTTAGGTTATAAAAAAGGGGTGTCAGAAACTTTAATAATGCTTACAAAATTTACCATGGCAATACAGTGTTATTGGACCTAATGTGGTAATACTATATTTTTTTACATGATACCATGGTAAAGCCAATTTTTTTGGACATTGTGCAATGGTAATTGCGTGTTTCCTGGACATGGTGCCATGGTAATACCATGTTTTTTTTGTTTGTTTTTTTTTTTACATGTGCTGCTGTAATACCATGTGTGTTTTTTTTTTTTTTTTTGGTAAATACATGCAATCAATGGTGATTGCATGTTTCCTGGACATGGTGCCATGGTAATAATTATTTTTCTTTTTTTTTAGGACATACAACGGTAGTACGAAACTAGATTGAAAAGTTTGTGGACAAACTTTAGGTTGGCTTGAGAAAGCCTAGCCTGAAAGTTTGAAGTAGTTGTAAAAGCTTGAAGTTTGAAGGTTTTAAGTTTGAAGTAGTTATAAGTTTAAGTAGTAGAGTTAAAAGTTTAAAGATTATAAGACCATTCAGTCTATCAGATAGATAGATAGATAGATAATTTGGTTGCTAGGCAGTTACCAAGGTGATACTCAAAAGGCTCCTTGCTACCCTGAGTCCAATGAAAGCAACCCGAAGTCTCTATGATATTCTGGTGCAGAAATATGTGATTTGTTACTTGGTTGCTAGGGTAACCCCATCTGGTTGCTAGGCAGTTACCAGGGTGATACTTAACATGGCTACTTGCCATCCTGAGTGAAATAAGTCAACTCGGAAGTCTCTACGACATTCTGATCCTGAGATACCCATCTTAGTGATTTTGAATGGTCAATGGTGTTTGGTTGCTAGGGTGCTCTAAATGGTTGCTAGGGCGTGGCTAAGTAGTTTCCATGATGATACTTGAAGACTGATTGCTCACACAATTCAAACAAGCCAAATCTCATGTCTGTAGGACATTCTGATCAGGAGATATCCATCTAAGCCATTTTGAATGGCAGTCAATTGGTTTTGGTTGCTAGGGTGCACTAAATGGTTGCTAGCTTGTATGCAGTTGCTAGGGTGTTAAAGTGATAGAGTGAAAGAAAGAATAAAAAGAGTGATGTAAAGATATAAAAAGGAAGTGATGGAGTGATAGAAAGTATGAGTGGTGGAGTTATAGGATGTAGCTTGAATCCTCTAAAGGAGTTATTACAGGAAAATGTTTTCATACCTTGAATGGAAGTCAAAGAGACATGAGGTCCGATACTGGAATACCGTAATTCCGATCAGTTAGAAAAGATAAAGCACACTATTCGGGATTAGTCTGAAGGTCTGTGCTGAGTTTGGTGCATGTAGCTTAAAAGCTCTAGGAGGAGTTAGAGTCAGAAATTTTAGTCTCAGAATAATAATAATAATAATAATAATGTTTAAATAGGATTTCAGTAGGTTGGCTTTCTCAAGCCAATTTAATAATCTAAAGTAACTTGTAGTACATAGTAAATACTATGGCAATCTGAGTAAACACAAAATACAGTTTTTAAATGATAATGTTATTATTGAAGCAATAAAGTTATCCAATACCAACTGGGCCTGTGTGAAAAAAGTATTTGCCCCCTTAATTACTAAATCCCCAAATCTATGAAACTGCATTCATAATTGGGTTCAGCTGGACTAGACACACCCAGAAAAAAGGTGATTGAAATACATCTGCCTGGGAAGGGTTACAAAGCTATTTTAAAGGCTCTGGGACTCCAGAGAACCACAGTGAGAGCCATTATCTCAAAATGGAGAAAACTAGGCACGGTAGAGAACCTTCCCAGAAGTGGTGACCTTCCAAAATTCCTCCAAGAGCACAGTGATGACTCATCCAGGAAGTCACAAAAAAGCCAAGGACAACATCCAAGGAACTACAGGCCTCTCTCACATCAGTGAAGTTCACTGGTCATGACTCCACTATCAGAAAGACACTTGTCAAAAATGCCATCCATGGAAGAGTGGCGAGGCTAAAACCACTGCTAACCCAGAAGAACATTAAGGCTCGTCTGAATTTTGCCAAAACACACCTTGATCCTCAAACCTTTTGGGAGAATGTTCTGTGGACTGATGCGTCGAAAGTGGAACTGTTCTGGTGTAAATCAAACACAGAATTCCACAAAAAGAACATCATACCTACGGTTAAGCATGGTGGATGCTTTGCTGCTTCAGGGCCAGGGCGACTTGCAATAATTGAGGAAAACATGAATTCTGCACTCTACCAGAAAATCCCAAAGGAGAACGTTCGGTCATCAGTCCGTGAGTTGAAGCACAAGCACAACAGGATTATGCAGCAAGACAATGATCCAAAGCATAGGAGTAAGTCCACCTCTGAATGGCTCAAAAGAAGCAAAATTAAAGTTTTGGATTGGCCTAGTCAAAGTCCCGACTTGAACCCAATTGAGATGCTGTGGCAGGACCTTAAATGGGCAATTCATGCTCAAACCCTCCAATGTGGCTGAACTAAAGCAGTTCTGCAAAGAAGAGTGGGCCAAAATTCCACCACAGTGTTGTGAAAGACTGATCTCCAGTTATCGGAAGCGTTTGGTTGCAGTTGTTGCTGCTAAAGGTGGCAAAACCAGCCTATTAAATTTAGGGGGACAGTTAGTTTTTCACATGGGTGATATAGGTGTTGGATAACTTTTTTGCTTCAATAAAAATATATATATTTGAAAACTGTATTTTGTGTTTACTCAGGTTGCTTTTTATATTAAAGCTCTAAAACGGACTAATAACAAAATGTTTTTCATTTCGTTTCGTTCTGAACAAAAACGGTATGTTTTCGTTCTGGTTCAGAAGTTCTGCTGCCTCCTTTACAAAAGGTTACCGGTTAGAACAAAAAAAGAACGGTTAATAACGTTCTTTTAAAAATGACAGTGCTCTGCCAAAAGGGTAGGTGAAATACCAATTGAAAGAGTGTTGAAAGATCTCTCAAGAGAAACAAGCAACATGGTCTGGAATACCAAGCCCAAAATAAGTCACTCGCCACACCAAAATAAGCGAAAATAAGCAATAATTTTTTTTCCAGTGTGGTGGATTTATCAGCATAGAAATCATAAGCAGTTCATTATCAGTTAATTATAGTTTAATTTACAGATCTGCTTCTGAGTCAAAAACTGGCAGCATCAAATCTGTATTTATGCATGATATCTAACAATAATTCAGTGAATACTTGGAAACAACTGACTTTTAACTCTAATAATGTTTTCCTTGTATCTGGATTAACCATTCATGTATATGTAGTATTTATACATAGTTCTTTATGTCTTCATTCAGAGAATGCAACATATACAACGGGCAATTATGCAAAGAAATATGTGATGCATCAGTTTCCTTCAGGATCAAAGCACATTTAAAATTTTTTCGGGCAACATGAAGTAGTGTAATTCCTAAATTTTACTGTGATGAACCCTTTGGTCTTTAGTTTAAAAAAAAATAATTGGAACAAAATTAACCTGTTATAACCGGTTACCAGCATTTAAAAATAAAGTCTTCACTCTGGAACAATTGAAAATCGCTTTGTTCCAGTTTTCGGTTACGTTCTGTTAAATTTTTTTTGTTTGTTTTCGTTCCTTGAACCGTTTTTAGTCTCTGATCTAAAACAATTTGGTATGAAAACTACACAAAAATAGAAGAAATCGGGCATGGGGGAAATACTTTTTCAAAGCACTGTATGTGAAAATGATACATCTTAAGGGAATTTTGATTGCCAACTAAAAAGACACTCCATATATTGGCTGGACATGTGCTCTTTCTCTGCCCCCGATAATTTCCTGTTACTCTCTAAAAAGATTCAATAGCTCAAAAATGTTATGTTTTCCTAGAAATTGCGCATCACCCACGCTAGAGTGATATTTTTCAAAGTGGATTCTGTTGACTATATTCCATCAGTAAACCCCTTTTTTTTTTGTCTTTTTTTTTTTTCTCTCTCTCCCCTAAATTGCTTTTGTTCATTCTTCCATCTTTCCATATCTGACAGATTTTCAAACACATGGCTGAGAAAGAGAAAGAACTCTTGAGCACTGCTGGCATGCTGACAATGTATGGAATATTAATGTTTGCAGTTGTCAGACATTCCATGCCTACAAATAACCTTTTAACTTTCCTTATTGAATGGTTTGTGCCACTGTGTTTGTATTTTTCTGAGGTACATGCAAAGAGTGGCATCAATTAAGCTTGACGAGTATTTGATCTGTTCTCTGCACTCTCTGTCTATGTCTCTGACAGTTAAAAGCCTATGAAGATATGCAGTTTCCCATGTTTGACTTTCGCTTAGAAGGTCCTTTCATCTGTTTGTGTTCACAAGCATGTTTCAATCTGGCCCTTTCTCTTTACATTCAGCTTACATATCTTTCAAGCTAGAGTGTTTCAAGCGTAGCAGTTCACCTTTTATATTGATCTTTGTTTTAACAGTGTACACGGAGCCAAATGCATGTTTGTGTGTGTTTGTAACACTTGACAATCTTCATCCTTACTTCAACAGCAACTCCTGCGAGAAATGCAGCAGATGGCCAGCCGACCATTCGCCACAATCAACGTCGCCTTGGAGACAGATGAGGAGCCGCCAGACCTGATTGGTGGAAACATGAAGGTTAGCATGACCTTTTGTGTGATGACATCAGAGTTGGGTTTAAGAGGGAGCAGTTACTGCATATGTTAATGTTGGGAATGAGTAGAGAGAGCTGAGTCACTGGCTCTGTTCCGAAACAGTCGATGTCTACTGTTCAGCATCTCACATGGTTTTCACAGTATTGTAAAACCTGGAGCTATCAAGAAACTTTAAAATTTTTATTTCCAGGCCCAATATTTTCATGGAAATTAAAAATAGTTCACCCAAAAATGATAATTCACTCATCGTTTACTCACCATTATGCCATCTCAAACTTGTATGACTTAGTTTCTTCTATAGAACCTATGGAGATATGATGTGAATATATCTATACAATGCAAGTCAATTGGTCCAACACGTCCAAGCTCCAAAAAGGACTTGAAGGCAAAATAAAAGTAATCCAAATGACTCAAGTACAATCTTCTAGGTCAAGGTCAATTTATTTATAGAGCACATTTAAAAACAATAGGTGTATACCAAAGTGCTCTACATGAGCAAATAAAACAATTAAGTAAAAAAAAAAGAGAAAACATTGACACTAAATACAATAAACGACACAATATACATTCATTCATAAGCCAAATAATATAGTTACGTTTTCAGACATGATGTAAAAATGTGAAAAGTAGGAGCAGATCTAACATCCAGCGGTATATTATTCCATAGTCTAGGGCCGACTATGGAGAAGGCACGATCACTTTTAAACTTAAGCATGAGCGTTATGTATGCAGGAGAAGTTTATCAGAGGATCTGAGAGTCCTGGAGGAATGATGATGACTAAAGAGTTCAGAGACATAAGATGGGGCTAAACCATGTATAGCTTTAAAAACAAATAACAAAATCTTAAAATGAAACCTAAATTGGACTAGTAACCAGTGAAGAGAAGCCAGAATAGGTGAAATACTTTCCCTCTTCCTTGTTCCAGTCAGCAACCTACCAGCTGCATTTTGGACTAACTGCAGTTTGGACTTCTAGATGCAATCACGATTTGAAGCTCGATTACACTTCCTCAGGCTTGACGCATGCTCAGTGTGCATGTACATGGGTAGAGCGCGTGTACAGTGCTCTGCGCATGTGTCCTGTGCTCTGCATTTGTGTTCTGTGTCTTACAAGTTTGAAAAATCCTTGAAATGAGAGTGTGCCTGAAATGCTTAAATACTGTCTTGATAGGCAGCTAGGTTTTGGAACAGAGCTCTTGCGTCTCAAGTCTCTGAGTGCAGTCAAACTGAGGTTTGTTTTTTAACCTCTCAGTGGTGCTCCGCATGAACTTAAAGGAAACTTTACACCATGGCACTTTGATACTGCTACAACTGGGCCGGCTGTCGAGTTGTGTTCCAGTTTCTAGCTTTGATGTTTTGCTTTTAGTTGTTTTTACTGTGGTTTCACAGCCTCTTGGTTCCTCTATGAGATTTGTCACTAATAACTGTATTACATGTTTTTTTATATATATTGTTATATTGCTGGATTGTAATTACTGTTGTTGTTATAGTTTTTTGTTGTAATGACAGCTCCAGAGTGAAGATCCAGTTTAGATTTACCTCTCGTCTGTGCGCTCTCTCCTGCTCTATCAATGTACTACGCTCCTCTTTCAAGGCTTAAAATTCATTACAATCCAGCCTTACTTGAAATCAAAAAACTCTAAATGCAGTTATTTGTATCAAATCTCATTGAGGAGCCCACAGGGTGTGAAAGTATAGTAAACACAACTAAACAAAGTCACAGCAGAGCCCACAGGAGCTTACGGAACATCAGAGCATTCAGTGCTGTAGTGTGTGGCCTGTAACACACTCAGTATACCTCTCCCGCTTTCCTGCTCGCTGTCGCTCTCGTTTTCTTGTTTTAATTATAAGTTAATTAAACCGAACCTGTCTTCTGCTTGCTCAGTCTGGTTGATGCAGATAATCACCTGAGCCCAAACGTAATGGTCATTGTACAGTACCGTTCAAACGTCTGAATCCACATTTAAAGTCTGACATGCGAAATCTAATTTAAACCTGGTAATAAAATTAACATTTTAGAATTTTGAAAAAAGTAAAACAAAGAAATGTTGTGACATAAAATGAATAAGAAATGTTTAACATTCTGCACTATTTCTAGGTCACTCACCAAATAAGCAAATTTGTGACATTGACTAATATGAAAAAGCAAAGCAAAGCAAATTTCCTTGCTTCCACTGAACCACACAAGATGCTCTTCTGAACATCCTCAAATCATGCTGGGATAACATGGGTCATCAGGTTTTTGCAAAAACTTGTGAAGTCTGTGCCAGCCTGAGCACATGTTGTCATTAAAGCAAAAAGGGCTTGCCAAATACTTAGAAATTCACGTTACTTTTTTAGTTCAGCTTTTCACTCAAATTGTTATGCTAATAATATAATACATTATGAAAAAATTTATTAAATTAGAAAAGTGCAAAATTACATTTTCACAAGTAGACTCAGACTTTTGAATGGCACTATATACATGCACGCTCATACTCAGATGCTGTTCTTTTTAGAGGCTGTAATAGATTTTTCGTGTGTTTGTGTGTGGGAGGTGTAGGTGTGTATGGCTTTCAAGATGAATGTGGTTCCCCCTTGCTCTGAACTGACAGAGTGTGAGAGAACGAGGGTTGGGGGAGGGGGGAGGGATAAGTAATAGTTCAGAGAAGAATATATGAAGAGAAGAAGGGATAAGGATGCAAGCACATTGTGCAGAGGGGGAAATGTGTGAATGGGGGTAGGAGAAGCCGCAGTGAGCACGCAAACAATCATTAAACAGTCTTTCTATGCATATGCACTAATATAATGCCTTCACTGCACAGACTGGGTGATACTTGGCAGTTAAGAAAAGAGCATTTGTGTGTGTGCAAGAATGAGTTTATGTAATCCTTGGTGCTAAGGGCAAAATGTCTGTGTGAAATCGGTCCAAGTTATTTCAGTGTTTGTGTGTGTGTGTGTGTGTGTGTGTGTGTGTGTGTGTGTGTGTGTGTGTGTGTGTGTGTGTGTGTGTGTGTGTGTGTGTGTGTGTGTGTGTGTTCAAAAACCCATCCCTGGTCATAGATGTAACAAATGAATGCACATTGCACATACAATACTTACAAAGGAGTTCCATGGTACTACCATGTTTTTGGACATGTACCATAGTTATAACTAGGGCTACGTATCGCCAACCACCTCATGAAACAATAAGTATTGTTACATACGTCACGGTTGAATATGTCACGATACACTGCAGTATCACAATTGGATTGCATTTGAAACTGTCAAATGCATGAAAGAGACCCAGGGTGGTTTGCACTAACCAGGATTAATCTTAAATTTAGATTAAATCAAGGTTTATCTGATAATTCTGTTGCACCAAACTTTAAACCTTGTTTAAAAATAATCATGGTTACATTTTAACCATTGACTTGATCCTGTACATATAAAATACTGATAATTCGCCACTGTTGATAGTTCATTGTTGCACAGAAAGTCAACGTCGAGTATTTATTTGTATGAATATAGTACTAAATTTTCTCTTGTAATACACAAAGAAATAGATATTCTGTGATGGTAAACTTAAATAGATATGAAATAATTATAAAAAATAAAAATAAATAATTTATGGAAGTGCAAAAAAATAAAGCGACACTCGACCCTATACACTTTTGGTACTTAAACCATTATAAAAAAAGTGTTTGTTAGTTTTTTTGCAATTTTGACTTTGTACACGCTGCTGCGACATTTTCTTAACCTGACTGATCGGACCTGTGTGCTAACTATCTACAGCTAGGCTCAGAATCCATCATGGCAGACAAAATTAATCACAGGTTAAGTTTAATCTCTGATATGCTAAATCATATAAAAAATTAAGTGGTGTAATGCAACTCAAATTAAAATAAAACTTAGATCAACAAACCCTTGATTAGCTCTAAACTCTGCTTAATTTAACCCTTATTGGTGCAACCCACCCCCAGTTTGTCTGCAAGAGAAAGAGTAAATCTGCAGGATCAGTTTTCATGCTTATTTAAATGAGCTCCTGCTTCATTTTGAACTGTTTGACTTGATATAAATACACAGATTAATAGTTGATTTAAAGTATCAATACAATTTAGTAAGAAAACGTTTCACAAAATAGAATTGTATCACTACAGCCCTAGTCATAACGCGGCTTTCTTTAGAAAGAAATTTCTTGATACACTGATGAGCCAAAACATTATGACTACTCACATGTGAAGCGAATTATGTTGATCATCTACTAACAAGGCCTTATGACATGGTCTGGGTAGATTAGATGGTAAGCAAACAATCAGTTCTCGTTGTCAATGTGTAGAATGCAGAAGAAATGGACAGGAGTAAAGAACTGAGCGACTTTGACAAGGGCCAAATTGTTATGGCCAGACGACTGGGTCAGAGTATCTCTGAAACGGCAAGTCTTGTGGCTCGCTCCCGGTCAGCAGTGGTGAGTACCTATTGACAAACCACAAACCGGGGCAACGATGGTTATCCCATCTTGTCCGAACGGACACAAGGTCTACTGTGGCACAAGTCACAGAAAATTGTAACGATGGTTACAGGAGGAATGTGTCATAACTCACAGTGCATCGCACCCTGCTGCGTAGCCGCAGACCGGTCAGACAGCCCATGACAACCCGTCTAGCATCGAAAGTGCCTACAATGGGAGCACGAGCGTCGGAACTGGACCTTTGAGCAGTGGAAGGAGGTCGCCTGGTCCGATGAGTCCCATTTTATTTTACATCACGTGGACGGTCATGTACGTCTGCACTGTTTACCTGGGAAGTGATGGCACCAGGATGCACTGTGTGAAGATGACAAGCCGGTGGAGGGAGTGTGATGCTCTGGGCAGTGTTTTGCTGGGAAACCCTTGGTCCGGCCGTTCATGTGAACGTCAGTTTGACACGTGCCACCTACCTAAACATCGTTGCAGACCATGTACACCCCTTCATGGCAATGGAATTCACTGATGGCAGTGGCCTCTTTCAGCAGAATAATGCGCCCTGCTACACTGCACACATTGTTCGGGAAAGGTTTGAGGAACATGATGAAGAGTTCAAGGTGCTGCCTTGGCCTCCAGATTCCCCAGATCTCAATCCAACTGAGCATCTGTGGGATGTGCTGGACCAAGTCTGATCCACGACAGCTCCGCTATGCCATTTACAGGACTTGGAGGATCTACTGATAATGTCTTGGTGCCAGATACCACAGGACACCTCTAGGGGTCTTGTGGAGTCCATGCCTCAGCGGGTTGGTGCTGTTTTGGCAGCACGTGGATAATGTGGATAATGTTTTGCCTCATTGGTGTATAAGGAAATCATACAGTACCATCAGTATATATATTAAAGTACCATTGTATTATCATTTGTAACCATCATTGTACCATGGTCCAGCCACAGTACATTTTTTGTATGGGAAATTAGAATCATGTAATTAAACTATCACAAACCAGCAATTTGTTTTTGGTTTCTAGGCATTTTATAATATATATATATATATATATATATATATATATATATATATATATATATATATATATAGAGAGAGAGAGAGAGAGAGAGAGAGAGAGAGAGAGAGATTTCATCTACTCTTTCAGTTTCAATACACAGTTCTGTTGTGTACTGTATTTAAGCAATATAGATTTTCAGTTCATTATGGATTTATTGATCGATGAATATTTTTTAAAATCATTGTTAAGGGGTGGTGTTATGCTCAACTTTTAGTATTTTATAAAATTGAAAACATTTTTGATGTCTCTCAACATCTTCAGATGTGCTTCAACCAATCAGAATTCAGAACTATCCATTTTGTTTAGTGTTTTGAATAATGCATTATATGTGTACAGTGTGTTTCAAAAGTCTGAGACCCTTAGGTCTTAGTGTTTTTCACACCTATACTCTTGAAGTTGTAAAGTCCATGCCAGCTCAAATGCATGTTGTCATTAAAGAAAAAGTTGTAAATACAGTACCAAATGCTTAGAAATTCTATAATTAATATTACTTTTTCAATTCCCTTTCACTCAAATTGTTATGCTGATAACATAATTTATCATTTTAAAAAATGCTATTAAATTAGAAAAGTATGCAAAATGGAATTATTTCCACTAGTGGGATTAGATTTTCAAACCCCACTGTATATTTATGGTAACGGTTTCTCTCATTTTCCTTTCTTGTAGTCTGTGCCTAAGCCCATAGCTTTGGAGCCCTGTTTTGGGAATAAGGCAGCAGTGCTCTCCATCTTTGTTAGATTACCCCGAGGCCCGGGGGGCATCCCTCCTCCAGGACAGTCAGGTGGGTCTCTGAGCCAGTGTATTTAGCCTCAAACCAGGTGTTGAACATTTTTACGCTTTCAGCTGCCAAGACCATTACAATGATGTTCAGAGACGCCCTCTTTGTCTTCCTGTCTCCTCAGGTTTGGCAGTGGCGAGTGCATTAGTGGACGTCTCTCAACAGATGTGTCTGGTATATAAGGAGAAGTCGGGCGGATTGCGTAGCCGCAAGCAGCAGCCAATAGCACAGCCCGCCACCTGCATCTGACATTTAGCCCTCGTCTTCTGACCCTGGACCCCTGCCAGGACTGAGTCAAAGCAACACACACTCACGGCTGGGTCACATTCACAGAAGAAGGAGGGGGGTGTGGTTTATTCCAAGCTGACTCTGATTGGAGAAACTGAATGTCTCCTGGCCAATAAAATAAACTCAAGCTGGCAGAACGCTACAAAAGGAAATGGACTCCTTTGTGACCCTGACTGATATTGGACTTATCCTGGACAACTTTATGATATTTAACTTATTCCAGTTTGTTTTATTCCATTTTTACAATCAGGAGCATTCCTTGAACTGCTGCATATGTGTATTGAAGGCAACACACAAACTTGCCTTCTAGAGACAGTCTATGGCTGCATGGCTATAACTTACACACACACACACACACACACACACACATACAGGGATGTTTTAGAGGCATGTATAGTGCATCTTTGTCTCTTTAATTTTTGCTCCTTTAGTTCAATCACTACAAATTGGTTTTATTTCGTAATCATTAATCATGTATATTCTTTTATGTCTATTGCACTAGCTTTCTGGAATAAGATAATGTAAGACTGATCTTTGAATGTTTACAGGTCATCTGTGCCATCTCGACAGAGCTTTGCATGTTTGTCTGAGTAAGAGGATCAATATTTTTGCCTTTTCACATCCAATCAATGCTGAATTACCTTCATTCATACCAATCCGAGACATTAGAAAGAGAGTGTGGGCATACTGTAAGTGTTAACGCTCGCCACAATGATAGCTCCGCCGCTTCTGCTTTTACCATTCACCATCAACTTTTTCTTATCTGAAATCTCAGGCCATTTCTCAGATACCTTTCAGGAAAGAGGAGAAATAAAAAGACGGCAGGCAGCAGGGTGCAATCAGAGTAAGCGAGGATCATGTTTGGGTTTTTTTAAATGTCAGATGTCATTTTTGGCCACAGAATATTATTTGCATACACACAAGGACAACCTGGCTGTGTGTTTGGATACCTCGGGTATTATCCAGGAGGTGGAGTGGATTGCCTAGTGCAAAGGAAAGGTCAAAGATGGAATGAGCAAATGTGACATTATGAAATCTAAACTGATGTAAGTGCATGTAGCAGCACAGCCATTACATTTTTCATTCCCCTGTGCCTATAACGGTCTGTGTGCATTAGCAGGTGGGCGGATGAATATATCGAAATAGCACAGATGATCTGGTTGCCTGTTCATGGTGCGTTTTGAGTGTGCCATGAATAAAGCATCACAGGTCGCTGCAACATTACAAAGTGTTCACTGCACAACAGCTAATACATCACAAATAGGATATTAATCTGTCTGTGATCTCTATGGAAAATTCATGCCTTGTGTGACCGATAAGGTGTGAATGTACAGTTTATCACTGATTGAATGGTTCACAGAGAGACCATGTCTGATTTTTACAGATGTTTTTTTAAAGAGAGAGCTCACCCAAAACTGAAAATTATGTCATTTACACAGGCAGAATATTAATCACCATTCTCTTTAATTGCATCTTTTTTCCTACATTCTGCCTAACATCGTTTTGTGTTCCACGGAGGAAGGAAAGTCTGGGTGGGTAAATGACAGAGTTTTCATTTTTGGATGGGTTATTACTTAAAGAATTGTTATATGTAATAAAAAGGGTCCTAAAGGGAAATCACACACGCATACACACACACATGGTCTAATGAAAGGAGCTGGTCTCACTTACTTTGTATGGAAGTAACATTCTCACAATGCTTTTCTCTGTTAGCCTCAAACAGGACTCCTCCAAGCTCACACATGCCTACTGTACCATCAATATACAGTGATACTATAGATATGAAGTCTGTAGTTTAATATGTTTAATGTAGCAGCGAGTGCACTCACGTTTTTTTGTACATAGTGATGATGAACAATAATGTGAATGCTGACTCTGTTAAGCGACTTACTGCACTTGATGGGTGGAGTATGCAGGGCTTTTGAAATGTGACTGCATTGCAGCTTCTTTTGTATGTAAGATGGTGAATGTCAGGAACAAATTTTAACTAGCTGCCTAATTTAAAGAAAAAAAAAAACACCTGAAAATTTAAACTGACCCTGTAATTATACATGTACATAAAGAATGACATAGAGCATTTTGTCTATAATTAAATGGTAAAATGAACATGACAATCTATATACTGTAACAGTTATTTTGTGAAAAGTGAAATGGTGCAAAATTACAGCATTCTTTAAGTGTTCTGGCCTATAATTTATTGAATGAGGTAATGAGCTCCCTTTAGCAGTCTTTTTACTAATGGGAAATTTATGTAGTACAGGGGCACACATTGCAAAACACAAACTATACATCTAATTTACAGCATTTTATCTCCATAACATTATTTGTGGTGTTTGTTAAGGCAAGCATAACTCATGGTCTGTCTGGCTATCGATATGTCTCATGGTGGCTTATTTGTCTTTCTATCAGTTTATCTCATGGTTTGTCTGTCTGAATTTAGGGCCTGTGAAACCATTTGCGTAGAATTGAGGGGGAACGGGGTGATTTGTTCCCCCCCACAATGCATCTGTCCTTTTGTTTATATATATTTTTTTTAATCAACACTGAAAATAGTATGAGATGCCTTGCAATTGCGTGACTGTGAGTCTCTCTAAATCAGACAAAAAACTGAAGTCTCCCCTTTGTTGTGTGAGTTGGTATCGCCCAACAAGTGTCTGGCAATCCCATTCTAGTGTAGACGGCGGTCTCACGCGCTACCTGTTACTTTTCTCAGCGCTGGTCAGGATGGGCCAATCACAGTCGTTTATGTAATGATACTGGATTAAGATTTTTATTTTTATTTTTTATGTTATAGATAATGCTTAGATGAATTTCCATTCACAGGTATGAATCCTTGCAATTATCATTTTTTATTAAAAATAGCTATCCAGTATAAAATGTTTCCAATGGGATATAAAATGATGAGATTTAAATTCGGATGCATGGAGGATTCGGTTTTCAGGGCGTCAAGCGCCCCCTGCAGGAATAAAAATTTGTGTCTCACAAGACGCATTCAGTGGATGACAATGTGCAATTTCGGTCTGTAGGTCTGTTACCCAAACCAAAAAAATGAATTTAGAAAACATTAAATATATCACATGAGTCAAGTGAAGTCAGTGAAGATGTTAAAGGCGTCCATAGAAATTATCAAAAAAAATATTTTGGGGTGAGGAAAGCAGACAGGCATTTCAGATGAGCAGGTAAGAATTGTAATTTTTTAAACGGTTAGTGTTTTTCTGAAACATTAACCCTTATGCTTTTTCTGAATGTTTGATATGATACACCGTATATAAATATTTAAGAGTATGCAATGAATGTAACATTCTATTTATCTGCATTAATTTGAATTGAAACCAAATCAATGCGATTCTGTGAAACCAAACTACAAACTTTTAAAGTGTGAACTTTCAGACAAGGCTTTGTCAAGTCAACGTCAAAGTTTGTCTTGACATTGATTTTAAAATATGATCTAAATGGCTACATCAGTCTCATCCTATACTAGTTTAAGATGAACTTAATGTAAATTTTTTAGTAATGGAAGAATATACACATTAAGTGTGCCTGGATTCACCATTACTGTTGTTTATACTTAACTTTAGGAATTTGAACAAACCCCTCACCCTAAAAAATAAACATCTGGCAGCTTTAAACAATCGAACTTTGGATTTTGCCTTACGAGGAATAAAATGGGTGAAAAAATCTCATAGACTTGCATTGAAGGGCCCAAGCCCCAAATTTAGGGGCCAGAATATTATAAGGTAGACTCTTTTGACTTGGGACATAAGTAACCGCCCAAAACACTCTAGGAACAGCACAGCAAGGCCTTGGCATTGTGGCGACTTTTGCACAGGCAAGCACCACTCACATACATTTTTGTTTTTTCAGAAAATCTAGAAATCCTGTTAGAGTGTGCAATTTTGAGCCTGATTTCATGAAAATTACTGTGACAGCAGTTTTGCCAAATGATATTACATGGTTCATTACACATATCATGGCAGTTCCAAGGTGAAATGACCAATTATTTGTGCTAAAAGCAAGTGAAATTTTCTCCCAAACAGATTTCTACCTTATGTTTCATGGTTAATGCTCTACCGTGTGTAAAATCAACAAAACCTACCTCCCTGCCCTAAACCTAACCGACAGTGTCTGATAAAGCTAAAGTGAGATGAAAAATGCAATTGCTCTAGCAACCATGTCATTTTGTGGTGCTTCTTTGACACTTTTGGCTAATGTGTCAACTCGAATGCTCATCAGGACTCATACCTCAGTCCTTTTCAATGCTCTATCAGTTGATCTACTGTGCAGTTTGATCATGCTTGATTTCACAAGCTTATAAATTTAGTTGGGAATGTAATGTACTATAGTAAAAGTGTTTAGATGTCTTAAGATAGCATTGTGCACAGAGCAAAAAGTGTTAATAAACTGATAATCTGCTGTTTTATTTGTGATGTGTGAAAGGGAATAAAAGTCGTTGTAGTGCTCATTGCTGCAATACAACGAGCCACAGAAAAAACATTTTACAAAAATGTAGGTATAGTAATTGTTATTGTTAACATCTATGCTCTTTTTTTACTCACACCATGGCTGATAAAATACATTTGTTATTTCTTCTCATTAACAGCAAACAGATAAGCAAAAACAATCTCATGAGAATCCAGAGCAAATGCAGTCAATATGGGATTATGAAAGAGGGCTGTCAATGTGTCTCTGCTCATGTAGATACAGTGCAGTACACCCATACAGTGTTGCTCCATAACTGAATGAAAATCTCACACCATTAGCCATTTATTTGCATTTGACAAACTACATTGGCAGAGTGTTTAGTAAAATATCCCAAGAACTTTTGATGTTTTTTTTGTTGTCTGTGAGGGGGTATTCTGTAAAAGATGTGACAGCCCCTGGCCTCAAAAGCAACAATGTGCATGTAAATATCTAAAATTGTATTCCCTCCTGGGTTAAGATTTTTGCTCAGCTATATTTTTTAGAGTATGTCTTGTGGCAGTATCATTCAAGTAGCTGTGTTTTAACTACACTAACTGGGTGTGTTTTTGTTTGTGTAGGTGTTTGCTTGTGTGTGATCTGAACTGAGGTGTGCTTATGTGTTTATCTACCAATAAGAGTACAGTATTCTTAGTTTTAACACATTTTAACATGTCTATATCCTCCACCCCCATCCCCCCCAGCAAACATAAAATACTTGCTCAACCCACTCACCTCAAAAATGTACATACTTGGACACGCACATTTTATTCTGTACATTAATATCTGGCAGCTTTATTTTTCAGGAAGTAACAAGTAAAATCCACAAGTTTCACCCATTTGACAGAAATGCTGTGCCCTTTTTTGTGACGCAAAAAGCCGGTTGGTCAATAGTCTCTGGAGGTCGGAGGTCAGAGCATTTACTTTCCATTCACCTTGTTTGTCATCACCGGACACTTGAGAACAAAAAAGCAACAAAACATATGTGCATATGTTGAGTGTTCATAGGATGAGGAGGCAGAATACTGTGCCGTCAGTCACTGGAGAGAATCAATGGACCTTCATTGTGCTCGTTCAGATTGACTGTGATTGTGAAACAGTGATCTAGGAAATGGGATAAAGCTGCTCTGAGTCACATGAACAGGAAGTGTTTTAACAACAGGGTGTTTTGTGCTTCATATTCCATTTTTAAAATAAGCAATTTGATTCACTATAATTTACACACCTATATCCACAGGTGAAGTACACAAGAACTGCTCAAGAACCCAACAATGGAAACCATTAAAGACCCCATGAAATCAAAATTGCTGTTTTGTGGCTTTTAGTCCATGCCTGTTAGCTCTAAGACTATCTATATGCTAGTGTACTCCTAAAAGTAAAAAAAAAAAAAAAAAAAAAAAAAAAAAAAAAAATTTAGGAGAAATATTTATTTAAAATTTACAGTATTTCTCTTTTTGGGAAAACAGACAACATTTTGATGACTCATCTTGCACTCATGGGCGTATCCAAATTTTTGACCAATCGATACTCTTAAATGAGAATGTCTCTTCTACAGTACTTCTGACTAGCAATAGCAAGTAGCAAATCATGTTCATGGCTGTGATGTAAACTTATAGGAATAGTTCACCCACAAATGAAAATTCTGTCATCATTCACTCAACCTAATGTTGCTCCAAATCCTGTATGACATTCTTTATTCCATGGAACACAAAACGTTTTCACAGAGTTTATTTGCCATATAATAAAGGTTAATAGAGAATTCGGTCAGTCAAACTAAATTAATTAAAAAAAAAAAAAAAAAGTTGAGAACTTCGTAAACTACTTCAAAGTGTTGTCATCAAAAAAATCCTCCACGTGCATCAATGACAACTTTGCAGATCCTTGGCATTCTAGCTGTCAGTTTGTCCAGATACTCAGGTGAAATTTCACCCCACGCTTCCTGTAGCACTTGCCATAGATGTGGCTGTCTTGTCGGGCACTTCTCACGCACCTTACAGTCTAGCTGATCCCACAAAACCTCAATGGGGTTAAGATCCATAACACTCTTTTCCAATTATCTGTTGTCCAATGTCTGTGTTTCTTTGCCCACTCTAAACTTTTCTTTTTGTTTTTCTGTTTCAAAAGTGGCTTTTTCTTTGCAATTCTTCCCATAAGGCCTGCACCCCTGAGTCTTCTCTTTACTGTTGTACATGAAACTGGTGTTGAGCGGGTAGAATTCAATGAAGCTGTCAGCTGAGGACATGTGAGGCGTCTATTTCTCAAACTAGAGACTCTGATGTACTTATCCTCTTGTTTAGTTGTACATCTGGCCTTCCACATCTCTTTCTGTCCTTGTTAGAGCCAGTTGTCCTTTGTCTTTGAAGACTAGTGTACACCTTTGTATGAAATCTTCAGTTTTTTGGCAATTTCAAGCATTGTATAGCCTTCATTCCTCAAAACAATGATTGACTGATGAGTTTCTAGAGAAAGCTGTTTCTTTTTTGCCATTTGTGACCTAATATTGACCTTAAGACATGACAGTCTGTTGCATACTGTGGCAACTCAAAATCAAACACAAAAACAATGTCAAGCTTCATTTAACAAACCAAATAGCTTTCAACTGTGTTTGATATAATGGCAAGTGATTTTCTAGTACCAAATTAGCAATTTAGCATGATTACTCAAGGATAAGGTGTTGGAGTGATGGCTGCTGGAAATGGGGCCTGTCTAGATTTGATCAAAAATGACTTTTTTCAAATAGTGATGGTGCTGTTTTTTACATCAGTAATGTCCTGACTATACTTTGTGATCAGTTAAATGCCACTTTGGTGAATTAAAGTACCAATTTCCTTCTGAAACAGCAAAATCTGTACATTATTCCAAACTTATGGCCGCCAGTGTGTGTGTGTGTATATATATATATATATATATATATATACAGTTGTGCTCAAAAGTTTGCATACCCTTGGAGAATTGGTAATATTTGTACCATTTTTAAAGAAAACATGAGTGAGCAGGCAAAACACATTTCTTTTATTTCTTATGGGATTCATATTCAACTGTAGGTAATAACAGAATGGCACAATCATAAAACAAAACATGGCAACAAAGAAAAAAATGAAATGACCCCTGTTCAAAAGTCTGCGTACCCTTAGTTCTTAATACTGTGTATTGCCCCCTTTAGCATCAATGACAGCGTGCAGTCTTCTGTAATAGTTGTCTATGAGGCCCCAAATTCTTGCAGGTGGTATAGCTGCCCATTCGTCTTAGCAAAATGCCTCCAGGTCATGCAAAGTCTTTAGTCGTCTTGCATGAACCGCACGTTTGAGATCTCCCCAGAGTGGCTCGATGATATTAAGTTCAGGAGACTGTGATGGCCACTCCAGAACCTTCACTTTTTTCTGCTGTAACCATTGGAGGGTCAACTTGACCTTGTGCTTAGGGTCATTGTCGTGCTGGAATGTCCAAGAGCATCCCATGCACAGCTTTTGTGCAGAAGAATGCAATTGTCTGCCAGTATTTTCTGATAACATGCTGCATTCATCTTGCCATCAATTTTCACAAGATTCCCTGTGCCTTTAGCTCACATCAGTGAGCCACCACCATGCTTCACAATGGGGATGGTATTCTTTTCACTATAGGCCTTGTTGACCCCTCACCAAACATAGTGCTTATGGTTGTGACCATAAAGCTCTATTTTGATCTCGTCATTCCAAATTACAGTGTGCCAGAAGCTGAGGCGTGTCAAGGTGTTGTCGGGCATATTGTAACCGGGCTTTTTTGTGGCATTGGCGCAGTAAAGGCTTCATTCTGGCAACTCAACCATGCAGCTAATTTTTGTTCAAGTATCGTCGTATTGTGCTCCTTGAAACAACCACACCGTCTTTTTCCAGAGCAGCCTGTATTTCTCCTGAGGTTACCTGTGGGCTTTTCTTTGTATCCCAAACAATTCTTCTGGCAGTTGTGGCTGAAATCTTTCTTGGTCTACTGACCTTGGCTTGGTATCAAGAGATCCCTGAATTTTCCACTTCTTAATAAGTGATTGAACAGTACTGACTGGCATTTTCAAGGCTTTGGATATCTTTTTATATCCTTTTCCATCTTTATAAAGTTCCATTACCTTGTTTCGCAGGTCTTTTGACAGTTCTTTTCTGCTCCCCATGGCTCATAAATGTGATAATAAATGGCTTCATATGATCACTATCCTTAAATAAAAGACAGTTTTTTCTGCCAGGGTATGCAAACTTTTGAGCACAACTCAAATATATATATATATATACACACACATATACAGTATATAAATAAAACAAAAAACACCACTGCAACACAGTGAAAGCTATCGTATGCACTTTATTCCAAGTCTTCTGAAACCATGTAAGAAATTTTGAAATTTGAATGAAATTTGAATGAAATTTAAGCTGTTATTAACAATCAAATCATTAATAAAGCTTTAAAATTAAATACGGTTCTTGCAACATGACCTCATGACATTTGGTCATGAGATGCAATGAAAACCAATGAGGTTTGATGTTACTGATGTAGCCGCCATATTTGATTTCAGCATATTTTAATTATTTGATTTGGAGTGATATTAAGGTGAGTAAATAAACATACAATTTTCATTTTTGTGTGAACTATTTTTTTAAACCTATATTTTAAGGCTATTTAAAAAAGGTACTAGTCATTCGATATGCCCAGTCCCAACTTCCTTTTTTAAATAAAGAAAAGAAAATTGCGCTTTTCAAATGCTTTCACAGGGCCGTTAATCCAGATGTTGCACTTGTTGCTGTTCACTTGTGCCTTGCATAACATTTTCATAACAAAAAATGCACTCCTCGACTCTAGGACTGCTTGAGGAGGAGGAGAAGCATCTCAACAATTCAACCACTTTACAAAAATAAAGACCATCTCTGTAACCCATTGAAGCCCATTCTCATGTGAAGTACTTCTTAGCATAGACACTTCTAGTGTACATATAATTAAGTTGGTTTCCTCGTTTACCACTCGTCCCAGTGTTTTTCCTTCAAGTAGACATCACAAAACACACTTCTACCTCAGTGAATATACAACACACCTACCAATGTCTTACGCTCAAAAGAGCTGGGAAAAAATAAATATTAAAATATGGATGATGAACAGGTGGGGATTTCTTCTTTTTTTATGATTTTTTTGTATTTTTTATGAGCTGCCAGGCCACTGCATTTAAGTCTCATTGAAGATAGAGGGGGTTTTATCTTACACAATTTTCAGTCCAGAATAGTTTGAGACACATTCACACAATTATTTAAACCCTTGAAATCAGTCATTGCGTAAGTGTCCAGACAATGAATCACTAAACTGGATTGTTGAAATGGGGTAGGGTTTTGTATTTTTAGAGATGTTTGCAGTTCTTGCGTTCTCTCGGAAGGAGTTATTGTAATGCGGTTGGCACAGGTTAAAACTCATGAACACACACACACACACTGTCGCAGTTCCAAGTTGTTTTGATTGGTTGCTTCATTTTAAAGTCAGAGAGCCAACAGCAGGAAGGGGAGGAGCAACAGTAATATGGCCAGGTGGGCTGCTGCAGGACTGTTGTCATAGAGATCAGGAGAGGGAAGCGTGGAGTCACCCCAGAGTCTGTCTCTCTCGTTCATCTGCGGGACAAAAATAGGCAAGTTTAGATACATGACATGATTTGCATGTGCCCATTCATATCATCCCTCTGTGTCCTGATGTTTTATCTCTTCTTTGCATCTGTCTTTTTCCACTTTGTTTTTCTGTATTTTACCATTTTGTTATGTCATCCCCTCTTTTCTATTTCTGTTCCACCATTAGATGGATATGTCTCCGATGTATACATTAGAAAATGAGAGATTAAGACTATCTTTGGGTTTGTTCAGACAGACAGTATCTGACCTAAATTGGTTTAGTTGTTTGTAATGTAAAAAAAATAAATAAAATAATAATAATAATAAAAAAACTCTATTGGTTTTAAAGAAAGTTAGATTACCTTAGAGTGCCATATACTGATGTGTGTACCAATTCTTACATACAGTGCATTCAGAAAGTATTCAGACCCCTTCATTTATTTCACATTTTGTTATGTTGCAGCCTTATGCTAAAATGCTTTAAAAACAATCAACAATCTACACTCCATACCCCATAATGACAAAGGAAAAAACTGATTTTTGATTACTTTGCAAATTTATTAAAAAGAAAAAACTGAAATACGTATTCAGACCCTAATCTCAGTACTTAGTTGAAGCACCTTTGGCAGCAATAAAAGCCTAAAGTCTTTTGGGGTATGATGCGACAAGCTTTGCACACCTGGATTTGGGGATTTTCTGCTAATCTTCTCTGCAGATCCTCTCAAGCTCTGTCAGCTTGAATGGTAACCATTGGTGGACAGCCATTTTCAGGTCTCTCCAGAGATGTTCGATTGGGGGCTCTGGCTGGGCCACTCAAGGACATTTACAGAATTGTCTCTAAGCCACACTTGCATTGTCTTGGCTGTGTGCTTAGGGTCATTGTCCTGTTGGAAGGTGAACCTTCGGCCCAGGCTGAGGTCCTGAGCGCTCTTGACCAGGTTTTCATTAAGGATATCATTTTGCTGCATTCAGCTTTCCTTCAACCCTGACCAGTCCCCCAGTCCCTGACGTTGAAAAACACCCCCACAGCATGATACTACCACCACCATGCTTCACCGTTAGGATGGTATTGCGCAGGTGATTAGCGGTACCTGGTTTCCTCTAGACATGATGCTTGGAACTGAGGCCAGACAGTTTAATCTTCGTTTCATCAGACGAGAGAATCTTATTTCTCACAGTCTGAGAGTTCTTTAGGTGCTTTTTTATGTGTCTTACACTGAGGAGAGGCTTCCGTCTGACCATAAAGTCCTGATAGGTGGAGTGTTACAGTGATGGTTGTCCTTCTGCAAGTTTCTCCTATTTCCACACATGATCTCTGGAGCTCAACCAAAGTGACCATCGGGTTTTTGGTCACCTCTCTAACTGAGGCCCTTCTCCTCCGATTGCTCAGTTTGGCCAGGCAACCAGCTCTAGGAAGAGTCCTGGTTGTTCCAAACTTCTTCCATTTAAGAATTATGGAGGCCACTGTGCTCTTGGGAACCTTCCATGCAGCCAAAAAAATGTTGTAGCCTTCCTCAGATCTGTGCCTCGACACAATCCTGTCTCTGAGCTCTGCAGGCAGTTCCTTTGACCTCATGGCTTGGTTTTTGCTCTGATATGCATTTTCAGCTGTGAGACCTTATATAGACAGGTGCGTGCCTTTCCAAATCATGTCCAATCAATTTAATTTGCCACAGGTGGACTCCAATCAAAGTGTAGAAACATCTCAAAGATGATTCAGAGAAATGGGATGCACCTGAGCTCAATTTCAAGTGTCTGAATACTTATGTCAATGTATATTTTCAGTATTTAATACATTTGCAAAGTTATCAAAAATCTGTTTTTTGCTTTGTCATAATGGGGTATGGAGTGTAGATTGATGTGGGAAAAAAAATTATCTAAAGCATTTTAGCATAAAGCTACAACATAACAAAACGTTAAAAAAATGAAGGGGTCTGAATACATTTTGAAAGCACTGAATACTAAGACACCTGCAGTATGTGTTCTGAAACATTCTGAAACATACAGCCATCCATATATTGATAAAATTAACTTAACCATATAAAACCAAAATATGCATTTTAACTTCTGTTTAGCACTAAAAATAAGTGAACATGCGGGTCACTGTGAACGAGCTTCTTTCATGCACTCAAACAAGTTACAGGTGTGCAGGTTTTCACAAAAACGTATATACATTTCAGGTTGTTTCTCACCAAAACAAATCGTATGCCTTCAAAAGATTTGGAACATGACGCATGAGTTGCATGGACTACTTTTATATATATAAAAAATTGCGTCCTTTTTTGAAGCTTTAAAGGAATAGTTCACCCAAAAATGAAAATCCTCTCATCATTTATTCACCCTTATGCCAGATGTGCATGACTTTCTTTCTTCTGCTGAACACAAATGAAGATTTTTAAAAGAATATGCTCAGTAGTTCTTCACAGTGCAAGTGAATGGGTACCAAAATGTTAAGCTCCAAAAGGATGTAAAGGCAGCATAAAAGTAATCCATATGACTCCAGTGGTTAAATCCATATCTTCAGAAGTGATATGATAGGTGTGGGTGAGAAACAGATCAATATTTAGGTCCTTTTTTACTATAAATTCTCCTCCCTGCCCAATAGGTGGCGATATGCACAAAGAATGTGAATTGCCAAACACACAAAAAAAAGAAGAATGTGAGAGTGAAAGTGGAGATTTATAGTAAAAAAAGGACTTGCATATTGATCTGTTTCTCACCCACACCTATCATATCGCTTCTGAAGATATTGATTTAACCACTGGTGTCTTATGGATTACTTTTATGTTGCCTTAACATCCTTTTGGAGCTTAACATTTTTTGAACCCATTCACTTACATTGTGAAGACCTACAGAACCGAAATATTCTTCTAAAAATCTTTGTATGTGTTCAGTAGAAGACAACAGTCATACACACCTGGCATGGCATGAGGGTGAGTAAATGAAGAGAGAATTTTCATTTTTGGGTTTCCTCTAAAGTAAATCGCTATCCACTGCCATTGTATTGAAAAGACGCACTGGGATATTCATTAAAACATTAAATTTTTTGTTCCACGTTAGAAAGTAAGTCATACTCTTGAAGCAAAATGAGGGTGTGTAAATTATCATAGAATTTTCATTTTTGGGTGAACTGACAAACTGACCAATCGACCAATCAGTATAAAGGGTGTACTACCTGTGTGGGAATCTGTGGCTGGAGGATGTTCTGTTCAGACTCCATGGCAGCACCAATTGAGGTGGTAGTCTCGGTGCTGGTGACTAAGATCTGGTTGTAAGTGTTGGTGTTAGAGTCTGGAGCTTGGTTGGTAGCAGATTTCAGGTGTGTGTCATTCCCAAAAGCCAGGATGGCATTTCCTGTATGAAAGGAGAGAGAAAGAGACACAATCACTGCCCTGGCTTTTTTAGACGAGTACGTCTGGAAGGCAGTCATGCCTCAGTTAACTTTCTCTTTGAGATATGTCTCTTTTTACTAAATGAGTTTGGATTTTGTCAACATGCTTTCTAACAATAACAGCAACACACTTGGGGGAAGAGAGAGGACAGGGTTATATATAAATTATCCAACACGAATGCTGACAAGCATTTTCAAGATCACCAACTCAGTCATCTGATTCATGCTCTAAATATGGTTTGTTTCAAATATAAATCCCTATATTACCGATCGGCTAATCCTGCCCTCCAGAAATATAAAAAAGGACTTGTATTTCTTAGCGGCTTGCCATTTGTCCTTATTTCTTTGCCCATGTCTCCCATTTTCTTGCTTATGTTTTTTATTTCCTTTGAGTGTGTTTTCCCTTAGCAGAAGGATTGGTTGTATTAATTGCCGTGCATTCGAGTGTGCCTCCAATGCCTCTGTCTGTCTGTTGGTTCGTAACAAAGTTTGATTACCTCCATTACATTACATACCAAGTATGTGTCTTACACCTACAGTATGTGTCTTAAAGGATGTTTCAGGTTCAATACAAGTTAAAGTCAATCGACAGCATTTGTTGCATAATGTTGATTACCACAAAAAATTATTTAGACTCGTCCCTCGTTTATTAAAAAAAAGAAAAAGCAAAGGCATGTTGCTGTTACAGTACAGCACTTACAATGGATGTGAAAGGGTATAGCCCTTTCAAATGCATAGCCACAAGACATAAACATTATACATTTAAAATGATGTAAGTGTGATAATATCGCTTACTAACCTTATTTGTGTAATGTTATTTCCAATATACAACTTTGTTGTCATGATGACATAATGGCTGTAATCCCAGTAACTTGGTAAAAGCCCTAATGCTGGTAAATCCCTGATTTTAAATCATATTAACACGTATAATGTTTACGTCTTGTTGTGGCTATACTTTTGAATCAGTGTGTATTTTAATGTTTATGGACTGGTCACATTCACTTCCATTGTATGTTCTTTACTGTAACTGCGGTTTTTGCTTATTTTATTATTATTATTAAAAAAAAAAGAAAAATGAGGGATGAGTCTAAATTATTTTTTGTTGTAATCAACACTATGCCACAAATGCTGTTGATTAAGCTTAACTTGTATTGAACTTGGAATATTCCTTTCATTCTGAAATATTCTTTACAGCCGTCCATGCAAAATTAACTTTGAAATAAAACCTAAATGTGCACTTCAAATCATACTCCCCTTCATTTTTCCATTTTTATTAGCTATATGTGAGTGCATTTGTGACACTGTAGTTACAGGCCATATTAATGATAATAATCTAAATGTATTAATTCTCATTTGTCTAGTGGGTCGCTTGTCTGAAAATTACTGCAGCATGAAAGTCACTTTAATTAGGACACGGTTATGTGAAGACGGCACTGTATATGACTCGATATTTGAGCCTGATATTAACACTTGTGGCGTTAAGGAAAGCAATATTTTGGTTGGAAAAAATATATTATTAGATTTATGAATGGCGAACGGTGGTGTGGTTGAATTAATTTTCTCCCTTAATTGAAACACTAATTACTTAATCGTTTGTAATTTTTCAGGGGAAATGTAACAAGAGGGAGAAAACCAGAGAGTGACTTCCAAAGAATACCTCACTTATAGTGCCTAATTATGTCATTATTACATTGTCCTTCTTAAGCATCATACCACCTGCTATAAATATTTATAATGTGCAGTACAGCTCTGTACATACAAAAGACCTAATAACATAGCCCGTAATGTATTTTGAATAGTACAGGGCAAGGGTTGAGGTTAAGTTTACTGTTATAATATCATTTCTGTCAGTTAACCTTCACCCAAAGCCCTCATTATCCAACATCACCTCATAACAGTCATAACACATCATGAGCATGGGTCCTGTAACCAGTGGAGTAGTGCATATGTTGTGAAGTTTATTAGACTCTGAATGTTTAGCAAGGCACCATGAGTTGACCAAGATTGAAATTGCCTACTCGCAGCACTGCTGAATAACTGCATGGAAACAAAACCAATATGCATCAATGTCTATATGTAGAGACAGTATTATGCTCTGTCATGGCTGAAAGGACATGTGTGGATGTTATACATGATAAGTGAGAAAGTGAGGGACAGGGAAAAGAAGACAACAATTATAGAGACATTTCATCAGCGATGCGGAACATTTGGTTTCAGTCTCCTCTCTGTTTCTCGCTCTCTTCTCTCATGGATGAAAGTCACAATGGAATTGTGGAAGTGAAAGCAATTAAAGTGTGAATGGCTGCTGTTAGCAGTGGTGAGTTTCCAGTGAATGTAAAAGTGGTGATTCCTCTGTGACCTCCACTGCCTGTCCAGCAGGACTTTAGAAGCTATTGAGGGGGATCACAGCTGTACAGTAGTGCACTGTCATGAATGCAGAAACACACACACACACACACACACACAAACACACACACAATGTTTCCTTAGCTATGGGCACTTTTGTCCCCTGTGGAGTTTTAGAAATTAAACTCCCTTAAAATACACATATTTTCCTTTTAACACTCATTACTTGATTTTTCTACTAATATGTAGATATTCTGCATCACAGGAGAAATCTGTATTTTTTTTCCTGTTCCATCCTGAACAACTGTCATTTCTGTCACATCTCAGATCACTACTCATTTTGTGGTAGAAATGATGGTCATGTAAATTACATTTGATTATTTTTCTAATAAAAATGTCAGACACCTTTGTCTTGCAAAGGATCATTTTATAGCTAGAATTGTTTGTATCCTAAATACAATTAAATAATATTTTTGATCGGAAATGACACAATAACATATTCTGCCCATATTTTTCATTGGTTTTTCTGTTTTCTTCAAAACTGTTGGTCGTGATTGAAATGATGGTCACAAACTAAGGGTCAGTCATAATTTGTATAAAATTTCTATAAATCATTTTCACATAGGCAAAAAATACAAAAAAAGGCCCGCACACTATAATAAAGAAACAAAACAAGAACACTCAATGCGAGATAAAACCACAGCTTTACTAGAATACGGCAAATGTTTCGGTCACAAGTGACCTTCCTCAATGCCTAATCATTTTCACACAATAAATATGGAAAAAGTTATTTTTTTATTTATCTACTCATAGATTATCGTAGTTTTAAAAATGTTACAATAGTATGAAAGATTTTTTATTTTTTAAGTTTGGGTCCAAATCTGGGTCTGGAACAAGGGTAAAACAATAAACTTTATATACAAAAAGCATATGAAAACTAGTAAAAAGGCATGATAAAAAGTTTGGCTTTCATATAACTAAAAGAAAAAATCAGTTAGTTTTAATAAAAAGAAAATCAACCCCTGGGACTTAAAAATGACTGTATTTGCAGTTAGGAGCTATTGCTGATGAGCCATAATGTCACTCTTGCAACACATTTCTCATCAAAACACTCATCACTCATTCCATACCAAGCTAAAATTATTGTTATGACACAGAAACATGTTTTTACTGCATTAGTGAACCACTGTCACTTTCCATCTAATTCCAATTCTGCTGGCTGTTGACCCCCTAACTTAAGCTGTTTTTTAGACCTACTGAATGAAGAATTTCCTGTAATACTTGTCCAGTATTTCGTTGTCCTCCCAGGGATACGCTTTTGGTTTGGGAGCTGGTGTAGCCAGCAGAACTTGTTCAGTAACAGCTGAAGTGAGGGCCAGCCTCAGCGGACTCACTGTCAAAAAAGCTCTTTCAGCTGTTTCCCTCCATCCGGTGCTGCCTCTGTCCTGTTTGCTACTCTCCGGCTGTCTCCGCTCCATTAGTTTTACTGCGGGGAGCCAAATTACGCTCAATTACCGAGACACCAGAGGCTGTGCTTAGCCTTGAATCAGCACACATACACACCGACCCAGCACTACAGTCTGCCCCAAGACCCTCAGATAGATTAGGAAAGGAGGGAGGGTTAGGAATGGGGGGAAACCAGACTCTGCAGTTTTGTAAACGCTGGAGGTACCCAAGAGAAACAAGATCACACTAAAGCACTTCTGGAGCAGGGAAACATTCTGTCAGGGCTGGAGCTATTCTCTAAGAGCTCAACGGTCAGACTGCATCATCACACCACCAGCAAAACGGATGTGTTTACATGGTGTGTTTGCTATTAGCAGCTCAAGGGTGCTGTGGGTCATAGGCCAAGCGCTCTTCTGAAGATATAATTTGCTCGTGATGATGTTAATGCCTCTTATGGACACACATAGACACAAGGAAAAGTTTCATTCTAACACGTTACATCAAGTGAATTTTCTCTCAGTGCTGCTGATTGCACCATAATAGTGCTGACAGTGAGGAAGAGTAGACATGCAAAAATGTCTCTATGCTGACTCTTTTATTGTGTCACCTGAGTTATTTGATATCAAATGAAGTGCAAACTGTGTGTGAGATTTTGAATTTCATAACAATGATTTTATTATGATACACTACATGAACACACCCATCTAATTCCAGTTAAGACAAATCATTCAATTCATGACTTGAATGAATTAATTGAATCACCTCGTGGCGCTTCTATTAGCGCGATTCTTGAACAATCTCTAAGACACAGGTTCTGGTGCTGTGAAAACCAGAAGTAATCTGGTTCACTCCATGAGTTCCGGTCCCATAGAAACCAGGATGTAAACCTGTTTACTTCCTGGTTTCCATGGGACCAAAACCTGCGTCTCGGAGTAAACCCGTTTACATTCTGGTTTCCATGGGACCAAAACCTGTGTTCCGAAGTGAACCTGATTGCTTCATGGTTTTTATGGGACCAGAACCCTCATCTCGGAGTTAACGCGGTTACTTTCTGGCTTCCATGGGACCCGAGATGAGTGTTCTGGTCCCATGAAAACCATTAAGTAATCAGGTTCACTTCAGGACACAGGTTTTGGTCCCATGGAAATCAGGAAGTAAACGGGTTCACTCCGAGACATAGGTTCTGGTCCCATGGAAACCAGAAAGTAATCGGTTTCACTCTGAGACGTGGGTTCTAGTCCCATGGAAACCAGTAAGTAATTGGGTTCAATTCAAGACACAGGTTCTGGTCCAAAGAAAACCAGAAAGAACACAGGTTTTGCTCCCATGGAAAGCAGTAATTATGCATTCATGTAAACAATGTTGAGTGTGATTCAGGGGTTGCATTTTTGCTCTAAATTTACATTTTTACTCCACTGACAGTTAGGCTTGGGGATTGGGGTTTAAGATAGGGGCAGAGTAAATATTATGGACTGTTGACTGTATTACATCAAATACAACTCTTTTTGGTCAACAACACTTCCAGCTTCGGCAATGGTTTGAATTTCAGTGAGTACAGACTGTTTTCAGCAGCAGAACTTTCAACCTCCTGTCACTGAATTCACAATGAGTGAATCTGATAACTTGACTGGCCTACACAAAGCCAAGACCTGAACCCCACTAAACACCTCTAGAAATTAATTTGAATGCTGACTGTGAGCCAGACCCAATCACCAATATCAGTGCCTGACCTCACTGATGCTCTTATGTCTAAATGAGAGCAAATCCCCACAGCTAATCCCCACAGCTATGTTCCAATATCTAGACTAAACCCTTCTCAGAAGAGTGAAAGCTGTTAGTGTGGACCAACTACTGTGTAATGCCAATAGTTTTTAAATTAAATGCTCAACAAGCACATATGGGTGTGGAGTGTCCACATACTTTTTCCCATACGGTGCATTTATTTATGATCTAACAGAGGCTAGAGCTACTCACTCAAGCAATTGTTGTCATGGAAATGGCTGAGGAAGTGGTTGCATTGATCTCGGAAATTCCCACTTGCTGCACAAGAGCACCACGGTCCCACGTTGGATGTAGAGTTGTCTAGGTAGTTTGGTGTGATAATGCTACCTACAGAGAGAGAGAGAGAGAGAGAGAGAGAGGTTGCAAAGAGAACAGAACATTAGTTGAAGTACAGAAACCCAAATTCAGTACCCAGCAGTGATATCCGAGTCCTGCATTAGGGAAAAAATATCTGTTACCAAAAATTACCATGTACTGTAGATGAAAAGCAGATATTCAAACTGTATTTGACTCATTGCATGTAACGAATCCTCTATAATACTCCTCTAACTGAATAAAGCAAATCTGCACAGAGCAACTCACCTTTCTCATGATGAAATGTTTGCTACTGTTATGCAATCACCTTGTGTTACTCTATAGACTCTCAGCTAAGAGACATATGAAAAGCTCTGTCAATCTATATCTTGTGTGTGAGGGTTATATAAGTACACTAGAACATTGATTGCAGAGGATATAGTTTCGTAGTTTTTAGAGATGTCTTTGTTCAGTAGGGAGAGAAAATGACAGTGCTTTTGCGCTGTGTGAGTGAGCGAGCGCAGAAGAAGTCCACTGAAAGCGGGAAAAGTGGAGGTGGTGTATTCTAGGGCTCTATGGTCTGATAGGGACTCGTTTAAACACATTGATTTCTTTTGTCCCAGAACACAAAAGTGCAACATCTTCACAACCGCTCTTGAAAAATACTGCTGTAATGACTAACAGCCTGGGCAGAGTGCTTGGTCTCTCTCTCTTTCTCCCTTACATCTCTTTTTTCTCTATCTCTCTGACTCACACACTCATTAATGCCATAAACTCTTCTCTGGTTTTCTCAAACCATTTCATATGTTGTCTTAATTGTACTAAAATCTCATTTTGGCACTTCAACATATTTAAACTGGGTGCAATGCGATCAGCTACAAAATAAGACGAGCAATGGCATTTGGCATCATTGACATTAAACCTGGCATCACAAATCTTCACGCACCATATTTGAATATACTCTATGTCAAGCCAAATGAGATTTCAGAACGGTTGTAGGCTGAAGATTTTATGTGCACTGCAAAAAAATCACTTACTTGTCAATAAAAGTCTTGTTTTCCAGTAAAAAAATATCTAAACATCATTTTTCTCTTGCATAAAATTTAATAAATTTCGATGAGCATTATGCTTAAAACAAGAAACAACTATTTCAATTTGGGATAAGAATAATACACTCAATTCAAGATATATTATCTGTAAACAAGTCTTAATATCTTATGCAGTTTTGCATCTTAAGTAAATGTATCTTGTTTTAAGGAAGTTTGGATATTTGTACTGTAAAACAAAACAAACATACTTTTTTTGCAGTGCAAAAAATGACAAATGTCCTCACAATTAGCTACAGTATAATATGGATTCAGAAGGCACTTAGCATACACATTCTATGGACTACTTTAAGGGTGCTTTATGGTTCTACTTTTCATTTTTGGAGCTTGATAGTGTCCCTATTCACTTTCACTATATGGGAAAAAAGCAGTTTAAACATCCTGCCTTACATCTACTTTTGTGTTCCATGGATGTAGGAAAGTCATACAGGTTTGGAGCAAGAAAATTGAGTGAGAAAATTATGACAGAACAGGATGTAATTTTAAGAGTTTACATCCACATGCATTCTTGATAAGGTCTGTTACACTGCCACAAGCTTGTGAGATGTCAGAGCTGTCTTTTTTTTCCAGAAATCTACCAGTTGGTGTTGAAGTTCAGCCAGATAAGATTTTATTGCCCACAATTGTAATCTATCTGACTGTTGCATGTGATAAGCCAGGATGGGCTATATTGCCCAGAGTTCTCACCTATCAGGCCGGTGTATGCTATAAGACAGGCTCCGTAATTTTCATGCAGGCAGCCGTTGGTAGTGAGCTCGGAGGGTTGGCAGTCGTGCTGGAACTGAGCCCAGCGAGACCTGGGGGAACCACAACAACACATCCATCATCCAGCCAGTCAGCAACACATTCCCAAAAACTCTTTATGCTCTTTTACACTACAGTATGTGTAGTAAGGGCTACATATTCTGTTCTGTTTTGTCCTCTTCTGTTCTGCTTAGAAAATAATTTACACCAAAACACAACTCCATTCTTAGTTCTCTCCAGGGCTCTAACCACTCGTAGACATTTAGGGGTCACGTACCCCCCAGTGGTGATTCCTACAAGACTACACAGGAAGCACGACTTTTCTAAAATGTAATCAGAAACGCGGCAATGACGTTTAATATATGTAATAATCTTTCATAATCTTATCTTTTGCCTGTTGCCATTATTAAATATTGCTAAAAAAGTTCTGAGATTGGTCAGTTATTTTCATACAGTAATTTGAGTGGTAGTTTGAAGAGCAGCTTTTGGGAGCAACATTACAGACACCTAAAATAAAAAATAGTATGCGCTTCCCCGCTTTTGAAAAGCACCTGCTGCTACTGCCCCCAATATTCAGTTTAGTGCTTTACCTATCCCCCCTCACATATACACACTTCTGGTCCATTCACTGTGCTCTCATTTTAATTGTTGCAATACAGAGCTCTGGGAAAGTGCTAGATACTCAGCCAATGGAACAGAGTACCAGAGAGCAGCCAGGGTGATTTACACACACATCACATACTTTCAATCCTCTGGTCACCAATCAATCATTTAACCGGTTCAGTCTTAGAGGAATTACGCACATTCCCTGCCAATTTCTTATGCTAACTGGCTATTGTGGTGGTAAGTGATCTCCTCTTGTGTAATGTGTTGTGTCAGCAGATTGTTAGGCTGGCCGTCCTGGTTCTGAGCGTGGGTAAGCATGATAGTTGATAGATGACAAAGATAGATGAATGCCTGTGTGTTTAATTGTGATGGTGAAAAGAGGGAGTTTCAAATATGGCCACCCAAACTCAGCTCTATTCAGAGCCTTTTAAAGTGATTCTAGCTGTCAAGAGTCATACTGAGACGCAATGTGTTTGTTGTACTGTCGTAGGGAAGAATACAGTGAGAATAAGCACCTCATAAATTGCTACTTTTGTCAAATAAATATAAAATATTACATTATTTATTATATACACTTAGGTGCACTTATGCTGTGTTCCATTCAAAGTAAAATGTGGGAAATTCCTGGAACAAAATTACATCTTCCAATCTTAAAGGTACATATAAGTAAACAAAATGACAACACTACCATTAGCTTTGCAGGTGTCAACAAAAAATTATTCTAGCAACAAGATAGCAGAGGATAAACAGTGATATGTAAAGCTAGCATTTGTTCTGCAGGTGTATGATTTTCAGCAGAGAGGAGTTTCCAAGTTGCAAATCTGACTTCAAGTAGGAAATTGGAAATTCTGACTTTCTGAGTTGAACTAAACACATAACAAGTATTTTTTTTTATAATTCAGTTTTGCTGGCTGTTATTCGTCGTCTCACATGAGCACCCTTGGCGTTCATTTGATGTTATTGCAGGTTGACATGGTTGGTCATGTGATCTCAACACGGTGGCCACGTGACACCAACTTTATGTAGAATAAAAAAGTTTTATCTGCACCATGGTCTTCTCAGGTGAGTGTAATATTCATTTAAACTTAAATTTTCAAAAGTACTATTTATTTCTTTAGGTGTAAAACGTGGACAAATTTGTTAGTGCACCTTTAAATACCTCTACATCGCATTAAACTACATACACATTAATTTCTCTGTCATGGTTTATTTTAGATGTAAAGTTGTTTATATCATCATTTTTGCATGATCACAGGGAGCCATGATAACGAATTTATAAAATTGGATATACATTTTCACAGAAAAGTTAAGAAATGTTATCACACTAAAATCATGTTAACACGCATATTGATTACATCTTGTGTCTATATTTATGAAACAGTGAGTATTTTAATGTTTACGTATTAGCCCCATTCACTTCCATTGTAAATGCCTCACTGTAATCTAGATTTAGGAGATAAAAATACAAATGTTTAGGGTATCCCACATTATACCACAAATGCTGTCGATTGATCTTAACTTATACTTAACCTAGAATATTCCTTTAAGGTTTCAGGGCTATCCATGATATGGCCAATCTTCAAGCTCTTCAAAAGAGCTGATTATGTATTATAGTAGTGACTTTAACACTCAATACCCACTTGCAGACATAGTCAGCCTCGCAGACTCGTAGCTGGGCCAGGCAATTGGGTTTCTCCCGCTCTTCAAATGAGCAAGCAGGTACAATGGTCTGGCGTCGTCGCTCTGCACATGCGGTGTCGGAGCATGGACAGAAGAGCAGCTCGTGCGTGTAGTCGGGTGGCACGCGGTCGAAGAACTTTCTTAGCGCTTTGCTGCAGCGTGCACGGTTGCATGGTCCAGCTCGCGCTGATGGAGCGATGCACGCTGACACGTATTCCGTGCGCAGCTTCTGACATGTCTCGTCAACGTTACAGGCCTTGGCAGCATCCAAACAACGGTTCACTGTTGTCATGCCCACCTCAGATTCTGAAATGAGGAAAGAGAAGTAGGGCTTTAAGGATTAAGTGTATTATTTACACTTGCCTGCATTGATTAGTGTTGCCCAGGCATGCAGAGAAAAATACTTGGGCCATTGCAGTCATGTGGTTGCTGTCCAGTGCTGAAATGGAAGCTTATTGTACTCTAGTCAACACTGTACCCACATAGAGGTAGGCTCCTGAATTTTGAAATAGCCTTTCTGGCATTTCAGTTTAAGTCTACTTAAAGGATCTCACTTAAAAGACTAGTTCACCCAAAAATTAAAATTCTTGGATGAGCTTTTACTTTAAGTTAAATGTATTCATTAAACATATGTCCAGTATTGCACATATTACAGTATGTAACTAAACAATATTTTGGTATATGTGCATTTACTGTAAATTTGGAAGAGCATTGCATCAGCAGTGGGGGAGACCTGGGTTTGGAAACCCCGATGAAACCAGGAAGTAATCGTGTTCGCATAATCAGTGACAAGTGTGATTCAGAGGTTGCATTTTTCCCCTCTAACATTCAATTTTCATTGGTTTGGGTGGTACAGTTTATAAAATATGCATTCCTCTTCACTGTATTACAGCCTGTACAGCTGAAAAGAACTCACTTTTGGCACCCCTCCTTGGACATTACACCTGAAAAATGGAGCTCACACATGCCCATACACCTAACAAAACTTACCATTTTTGCCACTGGGGGCAGTGTTTCAAATTTGGAAAGCACAGACTGATTTTAGCTGAAAAAAGTCAACCTACTGTTTTCTGATTTCACTGTCAGGTCTGTTTCAGGAGGCTGGTTCCTTCAAAGATTTTACTTCCTTGTCATCTTATGGAGTATTTTGTCGTGCCATAGTCATCTTTGACTGGCACACTATGGCCTAAAGGGACTATTTTCTGAAAATCTGCTTTGAAATGATATATATAGTGAGAAGCACTATGCAAATAAAACTGATTTGACTTGTATTCAAGATATCATGGTAACACTTTACAATAAGGTTCCATTCATTACCATTAGTTAATGCACTATGAACTATCATGAACTAACAATGAACAATATATATATATATTTTTACAGCTTTTATTAATCTTTATTAATGCTAGTTAATAAAAATAAAATTGTTCATTATTAGTTCATAGTGCATTAACAAATGTTAACATTTACAACTTTTGATTTTAAAATATACATATATTGTTCGTTATTAGTTCATATTAACTATTGTTGTTAATTAATGTTAACAAATGGAACCTTGTTGTAAAGTGTTACCAATATCACGGAATACCAAACCACACTGGTGTCTCAAACTGCATAAAGTGACATCAACTTTCATCTCACACAACATTCCTTCCTGTACCAGAACTTAAATTGATATAATCCATTTGTGAAAGCCCTCTATTGTAATCTCAGTTTTGGCCCAACCGTCACAATTCCATGAGCTTTTGACAGGTGTGCTCTTGTTCATTGTTCAAATGAGGGTTTCAGTTCTACACAAACTGTCTCTTTCTCTCAGGTCCTAAAGCAGGACTGAGCTAGTTTGCTCTAAGTGGATGTAAGGTCTGCATGGCCTGTGTGTGATGCTAATGAATAGAACATGTGTGAGAATGAAAATTGAATGAGTCTGGTCTTTATCACAGAGCAGGTCCCAGCTGAGACTGGCTGCTGCTGCTTCATTTTTCATATCAGACTAATGTGGGCCGCTGAGAGCCTGCCAACTTTACACTGCCATAGAGCCTGGTTTATCTCTCCTTCTACTTCTCCTTCTCCTTCTCCTCTCTCTCTCTCTCTCTCTCTCTCTCTCTTTCTCTTAATACTTTGGTGGAATCTATATGAAGGTGGAACTCCATCGTACAATAGGCAATGCTTTGTGTCTGTATCTTATAACCATTTTAACAATTTTGAAAATAGCTGTTTGTTTTTTGCTTCTGACTATTTTAAAACTTTTACTATAATAATAATAAAAAAGTGTTTTTATTCTATTGCTGGATACACAGATTCTGTCTGAGGAACTGAAAAATTTGTTAGAACATAATTTTTGGGCCAAACAAATCCCTCCTATTTTTACTGCCCTAGTACATCACAAACACTCACAAATATATCTTCTATTTTATAATACTCACATATAGTTTAAAATGCATAAAAAATAGTATATATATATATATACAGTTTAAGCCAGAAGTTTACATACACCTTAGCCAAATACATTTCAGCTCAGTTTTTCACAATTCCTGACATTTAATCGTAGAAAACATTCCCTGTCTTAGGTCAGTTAGGATCACTACTTTATTTTAAGAATGTGAAATGCCAGAATAATAGTAGAGAGAATTACTTATTTCAGCTTTTATTTCTTTCATCACATTCCCAGTGGGTCAGAAGTTTACATACACTTTGTTAGTATTTGGTAGCATTGCCTTTAAATTGTTTAACTTAGGTCAAACATTTTGGTTAGCCTTCCACTAGCTTCTCACAATAAGTTGCTGGAATATTGGCCCATTCCTCCAGACAGAACTGGTGTAACTGAGTCAGGTTTGTAGGACTCCTTGCTCGCACACGCTTTTTCAGTTCTGCCCACAAATGTTCTATCGGATTGAGGTTAGGGCTTTGTGATGGCCACTCCAATACCTTATTTTGGGGGATTTTCTCCCCAATTGGCATGCCCAATTCCCAATGCGCTCTAGGTCCTCGTGGTGGCATTGTGACTTGCCTCAATCTGGGTGGCAGAGGACGAATCTCAGTTGCCTCCGCGTCTGAGACAGTCAATCCGCACATCTTATCACGTGGCTTGTTGAGCGGGTTACCAAGGAGACCTAGCGCATGTGGAGGCTCACGCTATCTCCACGGCATCCATGCACAACTTACCATGCGCCCCACTGAGAGCGAGAACCACATTATGGTGACCACGAGGAGGTTAACCTAACGTGACTCTACCCACCCTAGCAACCAGAACAATTTGTTGCTTAGGAAGCCTGACTGGAGTCACTCAGCACACCCTGGATTCGAACTTGCTACTCCAGGTGTGGTAGTCAGTGTCTTTACTTGCTGAGCTACCCAGGACCCCACGCCACTCCAGTACCTTGACTTTGTTTTCCATAAGCCATTTTGCCACAACTTTGGAGGTATGCTTGGGGACATTGTCCATCTGGAAGGCCAATTTGCGACCAAGCTTTAACTTCATGGCTGACGTCTTAAGATATTGCTTCAATATATCCCATCATTTTCCTTCCTCATGATGCCATCTATTTTGTGAAGTGCAACAGTCCCTCCTGCAGCAAAGCACCCCCACAACATGATGCTGCCACCCCCATGCTTCACGGTTGTGATGGTGTTCTTCGGCTTGCAAGCCTCACTCTTTTTCCTCCAAACATAATGATGGTCATTATGGCCAAACAGTTAAATTTTTGTTTCATCAGACCAGAGGACATTTCTCCAAAAAGGAAGATCTTTGTCCTCATGTGCACTTGCAGACTGTAGTCTGGCTTTTTTATGGTGGTTTTGGAGCAGTGGCTTTTTCCTTGCTGAACAGCCTTTCAGGTTATGTTGATACAGAACACGTTTTACTGTGGATATAGATACTTGTCTACCTGTTTCCTCCAGCATCTTCACAAGGTCCTTTGCTGTTGTTCTGGGAGTGATTTGCACTTTTTGCACCAAACTACATTCATCTCTATGAGACAGAATGTGTCTCCTTCCTGAGTGGTATGATGGCTGTGTGGTCCCATGGTGTTTATACTTGCATACTATTGTTTGTACAGATTAATGTGGTACCATCAGGCATTTGTAAATTGCTCCCAAGGATGAACCAGACTTGTGGAGGTCCACAATTTTGTTTTCTGAGGTCTTGGCTGATTTATTTTGATTTTCCCATGATGTCAAGCAAAGAGGCACTGAGTTTGAAGGTAGGCCTTAGAATATCTCCACAGGTACACCTCCAATTGACTCCAATTAGTCAGTTAGCCTATCAGAAGCTAATTGGCTAATTGCCTAAAGAGCTGACATAATTTTCTGTAATTTTGCAAGCTGCTTAAAGGCATAGTTAACTTAGTGTATGTAAACTTCTGATCCAGTGGATTTGTGGTATAGTCAATTAAAAGTGAAACAATCTGTCTGTAAACAATTGTTTGAAAAATTACTTGTGTCATGCACAATGTAGATGTCCTAAATGATTTGCCAAAACTATAGTTTTCTACTATGAAATCTGTGGAGTGGTTAAAAAAATGAAATTGTAATGACTTCAACCTAAGTGTATGTAAACTTCTGACTTCAACTGTATATACACTACCGGTCAAAAGTTTAGAGTCACTTACTCATTCTTTATTATTATTATTTTTCACATTTAAGGATAATAGTGAAGTCATCAAAACTATGGAAGAACAGAAATGGAACTATAGGAATTGTGTTGTGACTAAAAAAATAAAACAATAAATCAAAACTGTGTTATATTTTAGCATCTTCAAAGTAGTCACCATTTGCCTAGAATTTGCAGACATGTACTCTTGACATTTTCTCAACCAAATTCTTGAGGTATCACCCTGGGATGCTTTTTCAATTTCAAAAACCTTTTTTTTATTTTTTATTATTAAATTTTAGTTTTATAATGAAATAAATTAATATGGTGGCACAGTTATATTTTTGTCTACAAAACTAATTTCAAACATTTAAGCATATGCCTTCAGATCAAAAGATTTTTATGATCATGAGAAACATTTCAGTCAAGTGTTTCAAAACTTTTGAAAGGTAGTGTATATATACTGTATATATACAGTACTGTGAAAAGTCTTATAAGAAAAGGCACATAAGATGTTTCACAAAAGCATTTGTCTTAAGATGGTTATTTATATCTTAAGCTTTAGTGTGTCAATAGGAAATATAAATGTTAGACTCCCAAACATTACTTTTGCAAATAGAAAAGACTAGAATAGAAGAACAGGGAGCCCTGCAACAGATGTCATGGCCCCCACAAAGCCCCCCACTGAACATTGTGTCAGTCTGAGATTACATAAAGAGACAGAAGCAATTGAGACAGCCTAAATAGATAGAAGAACTGTGGGGAATTCTCCAAGAAGCTTGGAACATTCTATCTGCCAACAACCAAGAAAAACGGTGTCCAGGTGTACCTAGGAGAATTGGTGCTGTTTTAAAGGCAAAATTGGTCACACCGAATATTGATTTAGCTTTTTTTAATGTTTACTGGAATTTGTTTGACATTGAGTGATAAATGAAAACTATTTATGTCATTATTTTTGAAGACATCCTCACTATGCAACATTTTTCACAAGTGCCTAAAACTTTTGCACAGTACTGTATATATATATATATATATATATATATATATATATATATATATATATATATACATTTTTAATTAATTAATCTCACATTTCTCAGTTTCTTCATTGTTCTTTTTAGATCACAAAAGCACGCTTCACTTTCTCTCTCTCCCTCTCCTCCCCACCCTCTAATTTATATGTCTACGCTTGTGTTTGATTTTTGTTGTCTCTACTCTCTATCAAGTTGGCTTGTAAAACGCTTGCAGTGTTTGAGAGTTGAGACCAGCCGTCATTAAAAGTCATTCATGAATGACAGACATTCAAATTGCTTTCATTACATAGAGGAAATCATTCTCTGTCTTTTCCCATACAGTTTAAAAGTTATTTTATGTGTGTGCTTGAACGCATAAGTTTGTGAATAATTGAGAGAGAGAGAGAGAGAGAGAGAGAGAGAGAGAGAGAGAGAGAGAGAGATGAGTAAATGGATCATTATGTGCTGCCCTCGGGGTCCATAAAATTCAGCTCATGCCTTAAGCACCCCATAAACTGAGGCTGACAAATTGACAGTTTTAGTCATGTGCCTCCTCCCAAAATAAGTTTCTAAAGTTGGTATGCTGTTATTTTAAGTGAACATAATGAGAAAGGAGAGAGATGAGAATGATAAGAAACTACATTGATACCAGTTCTGATAACCAACGTATATTATCGAACTTTTTATTCTCTGTTACGCCCGATTTGAGGATCTTTGGCTCACAACTAAATGTTTGTTCTCCGCTTGTTGACAGGCCCCCTAATGCACGCCACATTTTTAGGAAACACAGTTTATCATCAACATTGCAAATGAACTTGAACTATGTTATATCCAAGTACATTAAACAAAGCACTCATGTTTTGTTGTAAGCTATTAAGCTCTGCCCTATTAATAACTCTTCACTGCTAATGCTTGGCATAGATGCAACAAAACACTTCGTGATCAGTTCCGAATGTTCATAGTAAATAATCAACATCGTGTGTCTGTGCAAATCACTGACCTGCAGCGATGGAGGCCAGACGAACATAATCAAAGCCTCGCTCAACAGGTTCATAGGGGTAATTCTCCACCAAACTCAGCCCTGTAAACATACACGCACACAGAAATTTTTTTTGTGGCTATAGTAACAAAGTATTCCGTGTCTTTGAATTAATGAGAGTGTCACAGGTAAAAGTTCATTTTTAAGTAATGCTTTTATAATGCCAAACTGGTTAGCATTTTTAAATGCAGTGTCTAATTAGCATCCATTGAAGTGCTTTCCGGGGAAGTGTGTGTGTACGTATTAGAACTTGTAATTGCATCATTGTGTAAGTGGATATTTTTGCTCTGTTCCAAAACCTAGTAAGCTGCCTATGGAGACAACATTTTAAAGTACCCATGAACTAGCTTGGCAAGCACAGTTTTCTTTCCTGTGTTGACATATTTCCTATTGAACCAGGAAGATAGGGCGGGAATGGTGCCGGCCGGTGCTTTTAAAAAGTGGGAAAGCACAGATTATTTAAATTGGTGTCTGCAATGTTGCACCCAAAAGCTGCTCAAACAGTGAAATTTCTTTACGAAAAGAATTAACTATGCTCAAAACGTTTTTGTAACAATATAAAGTGCCAATAGGCAAAAAATCTGATAATTGAAGTTAAAATAACTATGCTACATCATATTGCAAATAACTGAGCCACTGATCACTCTGCGCTCAACAACAGTGCTTTTACATTTCATACACTGACAATCATGTACATCACCATTTTTAACAAAGTCCTGCCCATTTGAGAGCTTGACCAGTCTTCATATAGAGGAGCTGGGTAAAAAAAATAAAATTTACTGAAAGCCCTTAATTAAAATGCTAAAGGCAATCAGATGCAGATCCAATGCAAATATCGCTCACAAAGTTCCAACAGACTCGCAGAGAAGCACAGCATCAAGACGGCACCCAAAGTCATGTTTAGAGGTTCTTATCCAATCAACATCGATCTTTGTGCCATTGATTTATATGGTACAGGTATCTGCCATAGTCTCCCATTGAAGCACGGCTTCTATGGACATATTGTATAAAATATTATGTATTCATGTATAAAGTGTGATGTCATTTATAAAGATTATTTGTACATACATTAAACTCATCAGTGCCACATTTCTTATTAAATTTTAGGGGTAGGCGTGCTTCCAATGTAAACTTCCCAAGCAATTGCCACTGGGCGGGACATATAAAAAGAGCTCGGTTTAGTAAAAAGTGGGTTACTTCTGAGGTTACATGATGGTAAGGATGCTGCCTTAGATGGCAGCTTCCTATGTAGGCATCAAGGCAGACCACTAGGTTTTGTTACAGAGTTTGGGTGTGTGACAGTAAAATACTTATGAGAGTTAGTGGATTTAGTGAGGAATCCAGAGTGTGTGTGTGTCTCACCATGCAGTACAGACTGCTTGAGGCTCCAGTAGATGCTGAGACAGTTCTTCTCTCTCTTCATGCCTCGTTTGCACTGGCATCGATGTAGGGGGCTGGAGAGCAGGGCCGTCACCGCGTTTTCGCAGTGGTTGCGTGCCCCTGGACCCAGCTTTACACTCCCCCCGCCTGCAACGCACTGCCGCAGCGTTCTCAAGCGAGGACTGCACGCCTCATCACTGGAGCATGAATCCCCTGCAGTCAGACAGTCCCACCTGGCCCCCAACAACAGCCGTGGTACCCCTGCACACAGAACATTTACAGAGCATATACAACTGTCAATCATTATTGAACACATCATTAATGTCATATACACTACCAGTCAAAAGTTCGGACACACTAACTCATTTTTTATTATTACAATTTTACACATTTTAAAATAATAGTAAAGTTATCAAAACTATGCAGTAACACATGGAAGAATGGAGATTATGTGGTGATCAAAAAATGTTAAACAAATCAAAACTATCTGATATTTTAGCTTCTTCAAAGTATCCACCCTTTGCACACTCTGGTCATTCTCTCAACCAACTACATGAGGTGCCACCTGGGATGATTTTTAAACAATACTGAAGGAGTTCACATGTACGCTGGGCACATGTTGGCATAAGAAAACACTATTTATATTTGTCTGCAAAACAAAATACAAGTATTTAAGTATAAGCCTTTATGTCAAGGATTTCAAGGCCATGAGAAACATAAATTCAGTCTAGAGTGTCCAAACTTTTGATTGATAGTGTATAATTTTATATTATGTCATGTTCTAACATCATTTTTTGCAACAAAACAAAGCTATATTTTAGGATACATAGAGACCAGTACTGACTGTGCAACAGTGCTTAAGTAAGTGGGTGGCTGAAGGAATAATTTAAATGGCTAAATAGATGTCAGCCTCATCCACTTTCCCTGCCTGTTAATACGCCACTGTTTTCAGGGGTTCAGCGAGAGGGGCATGAGCAGCAGTGTTCATCCTTCCTGAAAATAACTTGTATAATCACATCCAACAAAGCAAAGCAAAATAGTAACTGTGCCCTTCTTTGATTGTAAAAATATGCAAAGAGCCTTCATTTAAACTTGAAGTTAATGGCACTTTTGATATTCAGATTTCCCATCGCACGCTATTTTATCTCAAGGGCAATAATTTATTTTCTGTGTCTGTGAAACACTCTTCTGAATAACTTCAGCAGCATCAGTGACTATAAACGTGAGCATTCATAATACAATTCTTACTAAAGGTAATGTCAGCCAGAATGTTAGCCCCAGTCACCATTCACTTTCATTGCATCTTTGTACATACAATGAAAGTAAATTGTAACTGGCTAACATTTTAACATCTCCTTTTGTGTCTCCCACAGAGTGAGACCTCAAAAGTCTGTCTGTCTGACAATAGGACATCTATGCAATTTCTAGCAGTCAGGGGTGCATCAGTCTGTCTGGAAACAAAGTTATGTTTATTAGGTACTGGGTTGATTAACACAATCTTTGAGAGATATTCAGAGTTTTGTTATTCTGGGTATACTTACAGTAGTAGCAAGTATACTAGATGTCCAAGCATAATTGTGTATTTCACTTTATATTCCACTTCGGACAGACATAAGTTCTCATCACAAAAATGTACACACATTTTTTCAAAATGTAAGTTTGAGTTTTCAAATGTTTTTTCAACTTTGAGTTTTGAGTGCCCGCGTACAAGATGCATGATGCTAATTTTTTCAACAGCCTGATTTTTCTAACCCCGCGGAATTTGCTGTCACGAAGAAGCGCTAGAAAAAGGTGTAATTGCCGGTAAACAACAGGAGATGAATGTCAAAACAACAAAAGTGGATGTGAATATTTGTTCAATTCGAGTCTGAAGGAGCATAAATACATTTTATGGGTCTAAATTCCAGAGGAGAAATAGTCCAGTATCTCATAGCAGTTGATGTACACATGCGCCAACTGCCTGCGTTTGTGCGCACAGTCAAATGAAGTTTGCTTTGATAGGCTCGTGTTCGACCGTACACAGACTCTAAGCGTTCACGTCAAAATCAAAGTATACTTTGGGCTTAAGGCTGCAGTGGTGGACCTTTTAGACAAAGCCTGGAGAGAGAGAGAGAGAGAGAGAGAGAGAGAGCAAAAAAATAATATAAATGGCTGCTTGTTTAATTGCGGCAGGTGTGACAGGTGTGGTGTGAAGCAGAGCTTTGTGCAGAGTCGGTTCAAGGAGAAAATCTGCCTTTGTGTACCTGTGATGTGAGAAAAAGGAACATGAATGGAGGAGTGGGAAGTGACTGATAAAAGTACTTAGCACTAAAAAGTTTTTGCCATCAAACAAATGTCAAGCAAATCACTTGAGTTGTTAATGTGAAGTGGCATGAGTAAGGGGGAACTGCAAATTGAAAGCCAACCCGCCAAAGTGCTCTGCATTTGAAGATGCCCGGTAATCGCCTAGGTCCTTCGACCTGCCCATTCCTCTTCTGTGTGACTCTCCCTCTGCACTTCACTGCCAGTGCTGCACACACACTCAGGTACATATAAACACTCCTAAACCAGCACACACTCATTCATATACACCCCCAAAGCACCTAAGATTGTCTAACTCACACCTATTCCTCCACACGCACACACAAACACATTGAGATACAGATTTGTGTTTTTATTGTTAATTTTTGGTTTGCTGAGCTTTTTAGATCTTATTTGTTTTCTTTATTTGTGTAAGACATTTGGACTATTCGCCTTGAAGTTGATTTGGCTTTTGTTAATATTTTGTGAAACTATATAATTTTGATAACTGAATCCTTCTTGTTGTGAATTTAGAACTTCTGTTAATATTACTTAATTTAATTATTTGTTTGGGGCTGCCACCGTTACACCTTCATGTCTAAGTAGGCGTTTCTTTTTTCTTTTTTTTTTTCAGAATAAGCTGCTACAGTATGTGAACCAGACTTCATGCTGATAGTTAAAAGTATGTCTGCACAAGACTATACTGATAGTATATCAGACAAATTGACAGTATAGAAGAGAGGAGACAAGACAAGATGAGACGAGCTGTGTAGGGACCTTGCACTTCATCTAAGATAAATTCATAAATGATGCGAGTGTGTCGCCACAATAACTAATCTCATTGTACCTAAAAAGAGACTAATCCAGTGTGGAAGATGATCCTGTTCAATGGATTATGTGCTAATCAGATTATTTTCCTCATGAAATAATGTACTGGAATGGTTGAAGGCTGACAAGCCACCATTCTGAAAACCTTGCCTCAGTACTGCTGCAACATCAAAGCAATGGTGCTCAAAGCAATTATGGGAAATCATCTAGTTTGTCACTCACATTGGTTCCAGTACTTTATACCTCCCATCAGTGTGCTAAAATTAATCACCCACTTCTACAGAAAAATACCAACATGGACACACACAGATAAAAGACACAAAATGCTGGTGTTGAGTTGGAGTGAGAGGCATTAACATCTGGTAATTTAGTTGATTAGCCACAATAATAAAGTTTGTGTGTGTGAGAGATAGAGACTGTGTGTGAGGAAGTCTTTCAGCTAGAGGTTGAGTTGATGACCAGTGCTCTCAGATCTCGCACCCTTGGGTATGAAGCTCACACAGCCCTCGGCTCTTCCTCACAATTAGACCTGAATATAAAGCGTGTCAGCACAGGGATGTATTAATGGCGTGTGCAAGTGAGAAGGAGAGAGTTCCGTCCCCCAGAGAGATAAGAATCCACAATCCTCAGAGATGCCATCTCAAAGTACCTCAATGTCACTCAGCATTTCCTAGGCAGAGTAGCTCCTTAATCCTGATACACTGATTCTCATACAGTGTTAAATTCACACATTCTTTCCATCCTATTGTCTCTCATCTCTTCTGTCTATGCCCTATTTAGGAAGGCTTTTCATCTCAGTCCCCCTAAAAATCTGTGATTATGTGATCTCTCATCACCTGAAAACAGCAGTTACAATAAGCTTTTAGGCAATGGGTTAAAGGTTTGCCTGATTAGCACAAGTGTATCTGCAAGACAACAAGGAACGCTCACTACATGACACCTCCACTCCAATTAATGCTCCCCTTGGATCATAAAGGACCCTCACTATTAGCACTGGTGCTCCTCAGGGATGTGTTCTCTCTCCACTGCTCTTCTTCCTATACACGAATGACTGCACTGCAAAGGACCCCTCTGTCAAGCTGCTGAAGTCTGCAGATGACACCACGGTCATTGGCCTCATCCGCGATGGTGACGTGTCTGCATACAGTTGAACAGCTGGCTGTCTGATGTGGTCACAACAACCATGAGTTGAACACGCACAAAACAGTGGAGATGATAGTGGACTTCAGGAGAAATCCCCCCCCCCCCCCCATCCTGAACAGCACTGTGGCAGTAGTGGAGTCATTCAGGTTCCTGGGCTCTACCATCTCTCAGGACCTGAAGTGGGGCACCCACATAGACTCCATTGTGAAGAAGGCTCAGCAGAGGTTGTACTTCCTTCGCCAGCTGAGGAAGTTCAGCCTGCCACTGGAGCTGCTGACTCAGTTCTACTCAGCCATCATTGAGTCTGTCCTGTGTAGACCTATAACTGTCAGGTTTGGTTCCGCCACCACATCAGACAGAAGGAAACTACAATGGAGAGTCAGGATTGCTGAAAGGATTATTGGTGCCCCCCTGCCCACCCTCCAAGACCTGTACATCTCCAGAGTGAGGAAACATGCAGGTAGAATCACTCTGGACCCCACACACCCTGCCCACTCCCTATTTGAACTGTTGCCCTCTGACCAGCACTACAGAGCACTCAGCGCCAGGACAACCAGGCACAAGAACAGTTTTTACCCTCAGGCCATCCACCTCATGAACAATTAAACTGCCTTCAGGACTCCCATAGTGCAATAATGTATAAATATGTCATGTACATATGTAAATTCACTCATATTTAATTCAATAACTGTACATACCCCTACCTTGCACATATATTACCACTTGCACATGTACATACACCATTCTATGTTATATGTCCTATTTCTGATATGTCTATTTATACTCTTACCTTGTTATATATTCTGTCTCACTGTAATGCACTTGCTTGTTTCTCCTATCACCAAAAAAAATTCCTTGTGTACGTGAGCACACTTGGCAATAAAGCTCATTCTGATTATCAAATTCTTTTTTTTTTTATTAACAATTTTTATTGATTCCAATGACAAATCAAACAAACATAACAGGAAACAGGGAATCAAATTACATGAACCTGAACCCTTCCCTCCAAACATCCCCCCCCACCCACCCGCCACAAACACACACCCCAGTGGCCCGACAGCAAACCAACAAAATAAAATCAATCAACAAATAATCAATAAATCAAAGTATATTTATTCAAAAAAGTATTCAAAAAAAAAAAAATAAATAAAAAAAAAAAAAAATATATATATATATATATATATATATATATATATATATATATATATATATATAAAATAAATAAAAAAAGAAAAACAATAAGAATGCACACACATATTCAATATTACCCATCTCCCTCCACCGTCTCCCCCCGAGAGCCCTCCAAAAAATCCAAATACCTACCCCATTTTTTATAAAATAATCCCATGTTGCCCAGCCTTCTACCAACCATCCCCTCAAAAGCCGCCATCCTGCCCAACTATTACAGATACGAGGGCACTCCAGCTGATTTCCATCCCCTAAGGATGAACTGCCTTCCGATCATGACACCAGCCAGGACCCAACTCTTCATGAACCCATCTCCTACATCAATAACCGTCCCATCGCCTAGAACACAGAGCCTGGGGCAAAATGAAACCCGAGCACCCAACACATCACAAATAAAATTCTGAACCCTCAACCAAAATTCTTGAATCTTAACACACCCCCACAAAACATGGGTTGTGTCCCCATCTTCTGATTGGCATCGCCAGCAGGTGGGTGTGTCTTTGAGACCAAGTCTATACAATCTAGAGGGGGTCCAATAGAATCGATGTAAAATCTTGAATTGCATCAGACTTGCATCTCTAGATGTAGACTTTACGTTTTTTAGAATCCTAGCTCACACTCCCTCCTCCAATACCAAATTTAAATCTTTGTCCCATACTCTCTTGAGAGAAGTTGAAGCTCCGTCCCCCAGACTCTGAATTAACGGGGAATAATACACTGATGCCTCATGACCTTTTCCAAAGGCAGTAATCACCACTTCCAGAGTATCTGCCGCTTTAGGGGGGTGCATGCTACTCCCAAAAACAGTACAGAGTAGATGGCGCAACTGTAAATACGTAAAGAACTGAGATCTGGGAATCCTAAAATGTTGAACCAAATTTTCAAAAGATCTCAACACTCCACTCTCATATAGGTCACTGAGCGTACCTCCTTCACAATTCACTCTGACCCACAGAAAGGGGACTTATTAATACATAATTTTGGGTTCATCCATATGCTTGAGGCGACATTTGATTCTCAGATTCTGATTCTGATTCTAAAGTGATTATATTGGCTATAATTACTTTTAAAATCCTATGCAATTACTGCATGATTCATTTTGTCGTAACTGTATAAATAAGACAAATAATAACTTTAAAATTACATATCACATAACATATTATTAAACCGAATATATAAATGGTGACATTAAACATTTCTCTGTTCTGTTTTCTCTAATTTGCTCACAAGCTAAACGGTTAGCCTTTTAGCTTAGCATGCCCATTGTACAAAGGGGCCTCAGTTTGTTCCTGGGAAGCAGCAGATGCCCTAACCCCACCCCACCCTAATCTTAATCATATAGAGCCTCTAAGGCTAATGCTGCCTTCCATTCAACTCGGAAAGTCGGATTTTCCAACTTCCTACTGGGAAAAGTGCAATGGAATGCCACTTGAAGTCATAATTCCAACTTGGAAAGTCATACAGAAATTTTAAACTCTGTTTTCGATGAAATGCAGGTGCGTGTCATCACACAATCATGTCGACACCCAGGAAGATATAAAAAAATGAGTGATAAACATTCACTTGTATTAAATAATATTGATGAGTCAAAGTTCCTACATTACATGATATTAAAGTGTGTTTAACAGACGTTAGCAGAGTAGCAGGGGTTCAAAACATGGTAAATTATACTCTCTTTAGATAATTGTACACATGTAGCACAAATGCTAGCATTGCAAATTGTTTATGAATTGGGTTGCTAGGAGACATCTCTGATGACAGTCAAACACCTGCTAAGCTAACAGGAGCATTGCAGTTTTGTTTCCTTAAATGTCGTCTTCTGAGCATCTGGCAATGGAATGTATTTATGGTTGGAGATCGGAGAAATCAAGTAGAAATATCCCACATCCAATTTGAATGGATAATTACTGAGAATCAGTCATTTTTTCCTCATTAAAAAAGTTTAACTCCTAAAGACATGAATTGTAATTTTGCAATATATGTAGGAAATCATGACCACTCACATTAAAATGAAGACTCCAGTCATATCAGTAACCTTATAAAAGCTGTTTTATTCTACATGGAGAGGGTCCACACATGGGGCCTGCCATGTTAGAATCACATGACCAGCTGAATACTACTTGCTTAATCTCAGTAACTGTCCCATTATTTGACACTTTCACTCATTGATTAAAGTATTCATGGCTGACTGTGTATACTAAATTTCTACAATGGCATCTGAAACTGAAAACTATTGATTTTAAATGATGCTGCATCCAAGTTGCTAGGTGTCAGTGTAAGTCCAAGATGACACAAAGACAAAAGTTACTGAGTGCACATTTAAGTTGAGGAATATATTAAATAATTTTTACAAACATTAATTTTTTAACATTTGCTGTTAGGGTTAGCTTTAGGGGTAGGTATAGTTGTAGGTGTAGCTGTGGGACTCAAATAAACAAAAAGCACACTAGAATGTGACATCCAACAGTTGCAAGACTTTAGCACTTCGCCTGTTATTTGAAGGGGCTGTAAGTTGTAGTCTTGCAGGATGCAGACAGATCCTTCTTAGTTAGCATGGCCCAGTTAGCCCCTGTTGGTAGATGCCGTAACTACATTATTAATGGGGCCAAAAGCATCCTTCTCCATTAAAGGCCATTTAAAATTAGCCTTGTTCAAGCATCACTACCAGCCAGACACACTAACATTGGCTCAACCAATGGTGTGAGTTTGGGGGAGGTTATCTGTTTGTACCACCAATGGAAAACAGAGCAATTTTTTTTGGAAACTGTTTGAAAACAGTGATTATTTTTGCAGTTACGTTTGGTGACACTAGTGGTGCAAAAGTTACACACTTCAGCTTTAAAAGTATGAAATGGACTTGTCAGCTACTTTTGACATCACAGCTTAGGATAACTGCTAGTAATGGGCTTGGTACTGAGTGTGTTCTTGTGGTGCCATCAGCCAATCAGCACTGTCAGCATTTACCTGCGTCTCGCCTTACCGATCGGCAAAATTTGCCAGTTGCAGTTGGGGGTGTAGTTGAAAAGAGAGCCGCCAAGTCACAAATTTTGTGCTTTGTGTAGTATGCAACAGTATTGTGATAACACTATATGTAAAATTTGTCAGATAAACAGACGTTTGTATTTTACATGTGATAATAACCAGAAACACTATTCATGTGCTGCTTAATACAGTGCCCTTGTGTACTAGAACGAAGTCATATTATCATATTATTTTAATACCAATAGCAATTTAATAGCAATTTTCATAATTTGTAATTGTTTTTAAATTAAATACAAAAGATTAAGATGAAAATAGATTGTTACTGATAAAAACAGATTTGTGAGAGTTAGCGGAACTGCAGGTGTCAGAATAAACCTGTAATGCACCTCATCATTGTCGTCAAGAGAGTCTGGCCAATTACAAATGAGCTTGTCAGCAACACGGAGTGTGGGCCCCGCACACAACTTTCAGACACATGTTTTTCATTCTTTTGCAGCTCACTCTCCATTCCAGTGAAGACACAAAATAAAATAAATACCAAATGCACCACAGTAATAGGTTGATTGCAAAATATAATAATAATGGTCAGTCTGAGTTTTAAAAGCACAAAATATATTTCTGGACCAACACATCATAGTTTCATAAGGAGCTGATAAGGGACCCCCTGAGACTGAAGTCCTAGAATGTCCCTGGTCTCTGTCTCTATTCCTTCTCCTCTCTCTCTCTGGATTAGCAATGGGTCTTTTGTGTTAAACAATTGGGACTTTGGTTTGCCTGGTTATTGATTGGGTTGGGTAAAGAAATCAAATGAAATGTAGAGGAGCTCATTATGATGGTGAGCAGTGGAATGCTGATGATTCGCTGCTGTGCTCTGAGGAGCCTGAAAAAATGCCTGTCAGATCACATCCTGCAGCCGGCCTCAGATGGATCAATCAACAGTTCAGCCTCAAAATCTGACTGACTCCCTATTGCATACACTTGCATGTGTGAATCCGGGAATGTAGACTGCGGCTCTCTCTACTGTCCTGTTTGATTTGTATCATTGTTAATGTAGAGAGAAAGAGTTTCATTAGTCACACAGGCCAAATGCTTTCACAGTCTCGGCCTTGAACCAAGTAATTGTTAATTAATATTTTTAAATGAAACAGGACTGGACCATCACTGCAGTATGATATAGCCTATATTAAATATTGTGATATTGCAAAGGCTGAGAAAGCCCATAGTGCTTAGAAACACTTTCAGTACCAGTTTTTTTTTATTTTATTTTTTTGTTTTATAATTATTAAATAATTGTTTGATTATGAGTAATTTAGCCCCATCTGTAAACCAACAAGTGGAGCAACCAGGCTTGCAGGCTGTTACAAGAGTACAAGAGTGGAGACTTTAACATAATTTTTACTCTTATTTACAACCCTCACAAATGACTGATAACATAAAGGCAATTGGGAAACTTGTAGCAGGCTTGTAGCAGGTATTATATTCAAAAAGGCAAATAAAAGCATACAGTATATATTTAATTGATTTATTTTAACAAATGTTAGTATCAGTGTGAGTTTTATATTAAAGAAATTATATTGGTTGGTTATTCTGTGTGCTTTATATGGATAAATCAGTTGTATTCAGGATGAAATGAAAAGGTTTCACAAACGCAATGTTTCTTACCTTCTTGTGGTAGATTTCTCACCCCCAAATTCACCTACACCTACAGACCTGCCAGAATTGGAAGGTGAAGAAAATGAACCTGTGTTAATCTATTCGAGCCAAGATCTGATGCCGTCAGTTCCTATGAAGAGACTAACCATCATTTCAAGTGTTGATTTGTCTGAACGGTAGGCAGTCAAATTATTTGCTCAGGATCTTTTATCTCTGAGCTACTGTTTGCTTACTACTGCATTTACGTATAATTAAGGGGAAGAGGACATTCTCATTCACATTTCATTAGGTACAGAACAGTATGGTATGTAAGGTAACCTTTGGCCTGATAGTGGAAATGCACCAACAAACTAACAAAACTCCATTAACATTACATTTTCAAACAGCATATTTGCATCTAATGTCCCAAACTGCTACTAATTAATAAAAAAATAAAAAATAAAAATGGAAAATGATGCCTTACTACATAAAGTTTCTATATTATTAGGTGTTTTAAAAAGGATCAGAACGATCAAAGTAATAATGAGGAGCAGTATGAGGGTAACGCTGCATTGATGCCAAACCCGCTAGTATTGACAGTGACACCGTGACCCAACGACCTCTAATCTCCCACAAGGACATTATGGTTGAATAAAAACTATGCTTTCTACTATAGAGTCATCAGGGAGGTAGGTGGATAATGTCTATCAATGCGAGAAAGTACCGATCCAGCTTTGCAGATAATGCCGATATTCAGAGTTTCTGATTAAACGTTCAAAAGCTCCATTTCCATCAGGAGAGCTCATTATCGAGCCTCAATCAGGGTCAGTGGACTAGGTGGAGAGTCGCTCATTAATGAATGATTTACTCTGTACTAGTAAGAACAGGTAGATAGTGTCAAGAGAGTGTCTTATGTACATTCCCTGTTAACAGGACATGTTGTATCCCCTGATTCAATGTCAAACTTTAGAATCCTGAAGGCTGAATGGCATTTAGCTGAGTAGTTTTGTGCCTAGGGGCCAAGAATATCTTAATCCATCCATGTCTACTGATCAGATCTTTAGGATGACGTGACAGTTTCGGGGGAGTATTGACAAATTAACTGACAGTACTGTTCTAATGGAGAGGACTGATCTAAAGTCAGTCTTCACAAAAATGTGTGAAGTGGTTTGGGTTTCTGTTAAACCTGCATATGAACCTGTGATGTGAACTCCCATAGAGGCAGGGTCATAATGCACCTGTAATTTTTATTTGTTTATTTTTTTTACAGGGGGCACGAGTGGCAGATCTGGTTATCTTGATGCTCTAGGCAAGATAAGACATGAAACAGAGAAACTTATAAGCTTTACTTGTTAACTACTTAGAAGTTTTTGGCACCATTCTGAGTAAATTCTAGAGACTGTTGTGAGTGAAAATCCCAGGAGATAAGCAATTACAGAAATACTCAAACCAGCCTGTCTGGCACAAACAATCATGCAACGATCGAAATCACTGAGATCAAATTTTGATGGTTGACATTAACTGAAGCTCCTGATCCATATATGCATGATTTTATGCATTGCACTGATGCCACACAATTGGATATTTAGATAATCACATGAATAAGGTGCACAGGTGTTCCTAATAAAGTGCTCAGTGAGTATACATGTAAGATGTCTAATATTTTGATATTTTGAGAGTAACTACTTTTGTGTTCCAGTGTGTTCCAATTTCCAGTGCCACCCAAAGACTGCTGTTAAATAGGTCAACAATGTGGGTCAGGTATCCTCTTGAAGGAGGTCTGTATACGTCTATGTCTGCGCTTCAAAAATGTGGATGTTACATCTGCCAACCCGACTTCTTCCATCACGATAAAGAAATGCTGCTTATTACTCTAACGTTGTCTTCCTGTCACATCCATTCCAGTATTTCTGTGCAGGTGTCTTTTTGTGGACATGCATGTGGGCATGCCTTCATGTGTATGTATGTAAGTCCAGGTCTCAGGAGACAATGCCAGTTTTAGGAGGAACTACACTACCTGTCACAAGCTCTAACACATTGCAAGCTCTAGTTACACAGAAAGAAGCAGTGCAACTGAATCTGTCATAAAATTGTGTTCCCATCAACCCCCTCCTCTGCATCATATTCAGAGAGGAAACGCAAAAGCCGAAATACTGGGAAAGCAGCAATTAGCTGCCTCTGATGGGCACTACTGGGACTTTTTAAACACAGGCTCTTGATCTTTTCAAGGTAACGTTCTTGTTTGCTGGCGTGTATGTTTATGTATGCATGTGTGTGAGTCTGCGTATGTTCAAAGTTATTATTTTTCTTTCTGACGAAAAGCACAGTGCCAGGAAGCAGAGAAGATGGTTATAGTCCAATGGCACATGCTGTAAATTGCAATCAAACATTCTATCAAGTCTCAAGAGTGCACACAAAATCAGAAGGAGAAATCCGCAATGGGACCAAGAAAGACCAGCTTAGACCATCATGAATTTCTATGCTTTTCCAGGCTTGTTTATGCTGGTTTGGTGCCACATTGACATGCTGTTTACCAGCAAAAAATTCTGAATAACCAGCATGACCTTTCTAGTGAAGTAAGTTGACAAAGGAGGTCTTAGTTCACCCAGAAATAAAAATTCTCTTAATCAGCCTTATGGTGTTCCAAAATGAACAACTTTCTTTTTTCTGTGAAACACAAAATGTAATGCACTGAAAGTGAGTAGTGACTGAGACTAACATACTGCCTAGCATCTCCTTTTGTAGGGGACCACAAGTATCCAAAAGATAGCCTTTACTGTGGTAACCGGTAATGCTGGTCTTTTCAACATGGGGAAAAGTGTATTATATGTATAAAAAAATAAAAAAATAATAATAAAAAAAGGCCCATTGATGGTCAGAGGACATGCATAGAGCTGGATTTAAATGCAAACCTTTCCTCCTCTTTACAGCTTTTAAAAAGAAAAGATCAGGCTCTTTATAGTGTATCCACACACGTCAGGATATAGTATGTGCATGTACAATATGTGTGTGTGTGTGTGTGTTTAAATAAAATGGCATATTAAAGGTTTTATCAGTGCCACAGCTCAGTGCCACAATGGACATGGCTGAGATGGTTCATACATACAGTGAAAAGAGTTTAACTCGGTGTGCTCATTAAGCCTCCTACGCATCTCTTAATGTGGAGACACACACACAAATAAACAAGAGTCATTGTGTTAAAACTGGATATAAATCAATGTGCTCAAACTGTGAAGATAGGTGCTCCGTTAATGGTACCGTGGTGTAGATTAGATTACATCAGGTCTTGCTTAACCTGATCAGAATGGCTCTTTTATATTAGATGTTTGTGCAGTCACTCAAGCGCACACACACACACATTTCATTATTCCGAAATATAATTTTTTTCTATTTAAAGATGAAGTGTGCCATTTTTTTAAGTTAAAATACTTTCTCCTATTCCAGCTTAAAATGTAAAGATATATACAGTGTATACAGTATAAGCCATTGGTTGGTTGATTTTTCTGATTGTTTTTCAGGAGTTTTTTAATTGCAGAACAATACACATACAAAAAAAAAAAGACATCCACATAATATAAGAATGGGGTTACAAAACAAAACAAAACAAAATCAAAACAAACAAAAAGAGGACAGCAATTAAAATTGCTCTTCAATTACATTCAACTCTTTAGCAAATGAAATAGTAATTTTTTCCCTATTATTAATACATTTAAGAGACTCAAACAAACAAATAAAAAATCTATTATAAAAACCTTGAAACATGGTTTAGATTGACCAATTTATTTTTTTTTTTGTCTAATGATTGAGCATCCTGACCAGCCCTGCACAGCAACATTAGCTCGACCAATGGTGTGAATTTTGGAAGCGGGACTATCTGTTTATCCAACAAATGGCAGATAGGGGGAGTGTTCAGAAAATATGTTTGAAAATAATCATTTTTGTAGTTTCGTTTGGTTATGCTAATGGCGCAGATTGTACACTTCAGCTTTAAAATATTTGATGGTTCTGTTATGATCAAAATAAAATGGAAAGGAAAAGTGAAGGTGAAAAATCACCTTATTGTTGGGTCTCTTTTGCAACAGAAAGCTTTTATTCCCAATTGTGGATTCACGTGCGCAAACCAAAAAGGAAGAGAACAGATAGCATCTCAATGAGGAAGTAATAAAACATAATGTGGGCCACTCAAAGAGAACATAACTGCAATCATTGTAGCTTTGATAGTATGTTCCAGTCTTATCTAATCACTAGGCCTGCTAATGTCTTTAAAATGACTTATTACAACAAATACATCATGATTATCAAGATCAAAAGCAATGGCTACAGTGAAACTCTAAACATCTGACAGAGGCGTCTCAACATGTCTCAGAGTAATGTGATGTGAGATTATCACACCAGTTCTAACTCAGAGGAGAGAACAGGGGGTCAGTGGGATGGAAAATATTAAAATTAATTTGCACGTAGTGAGTCTGAGTTTCATCACATACATTTTCATAATCCTGCAGACAGGGTTAGTCTTCCTGACATCTCTCTCTGTAACTTTGTACAGTATTAAAACATGTAAACATTTCAGCTTGGTTTATTGGATAAAATATTAAACTCATAACTTTTAAAGATGAAATCAAATGAGTTTTTAGCGCAGTGGGCTGTGCACATGCTCAGGACATAAAAGAGCTGTTTGTCCCTTGGTTCACAGGGACCCAGGTTCGAGTCTGACCTGACCTGCCTCTGATCCCTTTTCCCTTCTCTCACCCCAACTTTCCTGCCTACACACCTATAGTAATGTCTAAATAATAATAATAATAAAACACTCTAAAAGTCTCCACAGAAAATGTTAGTTTTCACAATATCACAATTAAGTAAACATAGCTGTGAATTTTTAATAATTTTACTCACTTGGTTTGAACAGATGTTGTTTTTGCCTAACATGAAAAACGTTTTAATCAAAATGTCTCAAACAAAATATGTTTTTTTTTTTTTTTTTTAAATTAGTAATCATTTTCTATCTTTTTCCTTCCTATGTCCTCAATTTCACTTAACCATCTGGTTTGTCTTATGTAATATCCCTTTAACTATGCCAGTTTCTTAATTAAATTATACTTCAGAAAGTGACATCATGAGCCATCTGACTGACATGTAAAGCAATCAATCACAGTCAGTTTTGCTATTACAGTACGTATTGTTTAGGGCAGGGTTATCTGACATTTATTATACCACAATAATAGACTGGTGTGGAAAAAAATATTTCAACAATGGCGTGGTCGTCTCTGTGAACAATTGCACTAAAGTCACACAGAAAAAAGCAGAAAATGTGTGTCTAAGAGTCTAAGTACAGAACAGAAAATAAGTCCAGACTATTTCACAGACCTATTTACAGAAATATTATGAACCAGAATATAAAGTTCTGCTTGTGAATATTTAATTCAACTAAGTGCCTAATGTCTGAATGTCTTTAAAATATTTAATGTCACCAACCTGCCAAACTTTGGTAAATTCAGTGATAATTTAATCCTCAAAAGTGCTTGAAATATCAGCCCAGTATTCATTTCTTAAAAGTTACAGAGCTCGAAAGGTGTCTAACTCTGTATGGAAGGGCATGATATTCATATTTTATATTACATTCAGTTCGTAAATTCTTTTTCTACCTTCTTCATTTTGCACAGAGTGTGATTCACTCTCTTAGTTTCAAATGCTGCCCTCTGGATTATAAAATGAAAATGCATAATGGAAATATTCAGGCTAACTCTGTCGGCCTGTTTCTCTCACTCTTTCAATTTCTCTCACTCTCTGTCTCTATCTGTCAAATATGGATGCTGCCAATCTCTCTGCTGCTCTGAGGACACTCATAGAGAGAGACAAGCCGATTCGCGTCTCTGTCAAGGATGTGAAAGTAAGTTTCTGTGTATGTGTTTGTGTGTGTGTGTGTGTGTGTGTGTGTGTGAGAGTGAGAGTAAATAAGAGATGTCACTGCCTCTTATGTTAATACTGTCCTTCTCTGAGAGTAAAATTGCAATATATCAAACTTAACTATCACATTCTGTAACTGATGTGTGAAGTTTTTTAATAAGAAAATTAGACTACTTCACAAAATCCACTGAATAAGTCACAGCGGGAGTGTTGTGTAATTGTGTAACTATTGCAAGTGTGTAAAAGGGGTTTATATAACCACACAGAAATGTAGTCCAATGGATAGAGCTCATGACACATAAAAAGAGCTGTTGTGCTTATGGGGATGAAAGGTTTGAAGCACGCTATAATGCATTTTAGCCCTCACAGATGTGCTCGACCATAGACATTCAGTCTAATTTTCAGTTCTTGCACCACCCCTATTGTTTCATCGAATATCTCAGCCTCTGAGTGGACTAGAAGCTCCATCTAGGCTGAGATTCTCCCCTTTGCGACGATGATATAACATTTTATTATTAATAGTCGATAACATATATTTAGCATGCTTTTCCTGCGACACTGCATATTTTGTTCTGGACATCCAAGATATAACATTGGATTATTCACACAAGCAAGCTTACAGACAAGTAAAAAATGCCCCATTTTTTAGAGAACATCCTAAGGTATAAGCAGATATAAAATTTTCACCACATAACCACTATGTGGCGCTTATTTGCGATGCAGATGTTTTAAGGCCTTATTTTGTTATTTTAAGTAACATAAATGCAGAAGTGATCTATGACAAGTTCAGATTCTAAGCTTTCAACGATAGCACATATGCCCGACTTATGTATATGGGAACTTGAGCATTTTAAGCGTAAACTTTTTTCGCGATAGAGTGCCCCCTTTTGGACACGCCGGGTCCACAGAGTTTAAATTAAAGGAAAATGGGCATTAACAAAACTTGAGACTGGGGCAAGTCTTGGCTACAAAAAGCTATTTAAAATGTTCACCGTTTTTGCCCAAACAAAAGATACAGTTCAGTTATTACATGCTGACTTTTTATATCAACATACCCCAATAGCGAGGCACGTTGTAACACTATAAGGAACAAGTTGTTGTCAGTATGAACCTGCCATTAAACAGCCTAATATAGGCTTTTCAGCTAAACAGTAAAACAATTGTGAAATTCAATTCATAAAGGAAAAAAGTAATAGGTAACAAACAAATGTGCTTTGTCCAACAAAAATTGTAATGGATACATTATATGAAATTACTATACACATGTGACAACTTACCCTAACCTGAAAGTTATGGGAAAAAATAAAACCCAGTAAGAACACAGTTAAAATCTACCTTTGTTATATAGTTGACCCTTGACATAAAGTATCTAAATTTGTCTTTTGTGTGTGTGTGTTTACTCAAGAGCTATTAAAAGAATATGATAATGAAATTTTACTTTGGAGGGTCGAATTCACAAAAATTATTTGAAGTGACTATTTGCACCCAGGTGTAAATAGCACCTGCTACACAGCATGGTTATTTGCACCCCAGTTGTCTAGCACTGGAGTCACTGCAGTGATTTAGAGAGCAAAGATAGTGCAAATATGCTTTTATGCGCAAGCGATCTGGGTCCAAATCTGCTTTTTGTCCCACTCTCATGCCCATTCTATTTCCTCTCTCCACTCTTAATATTTTTTTATACTACTTCTAATAAATTAAAAATGAACATTATTGATTTACTTGCAGTGCCAATGGTCGGCAGATTCAGAGAAGGGTCTGATCCAGGTAAGGGGCGGGGTCTGTCGGTCGCACACATTCCCTTTCTGGTCCAAGGTGTGATGTATGATGGCAAGATTAATTATCTTGCCCAGCTTTTAGTGATTATGGCGATGGCGGGCGAGGGATAAAGCCACAACCAGAGCTGCAGTCAGGAGAGTGACACCGGGAGAGAGAGAAACAACGACGCTGTGTATGTGCGTCAATGTTTTATGTCTGTGCTTTGTTAAATAAATGTCGAACGTTGGATGTACACCTGGCTCCCGCTTCCTTCTAACCCAGATGAGTAGAGATCCTTCACACTGGTCCCGAAACCCAGGAAGGAGGAAGAGCACGCTGTCCTGGGAGTGCTCGCCACTGCCGGAGGATTTGCTGCCATCTGCCAGGGGCGGAGGAGCCGTTGCCGTCTGCCGGAGGACCCACTGCTGTCTGCTGGAGGAACTGCTGCCACACCACCAGGAGGTGGAGGAACAGCTGCAGTCCGCCAGAGAGTGGAAGAGCCGCTGCCAGCCGCCAGGAGGCAGTGCAGCGGCTGAGGACCAGGTGGGTGGCGTGCTTGGGAGCCGAGGAGTGTTATTTTGTCCCACTTTCTTTTCTCTCTCTCTCTCTCTCTCTCTCTCTCTCTCTCTCTTCCTCTTGTGCTTGCTCCTTCACTCACTTCCCCCTCTCCTTCCCCTAGAGCTGCTCCTGGTTACCGGAGGCAGGGAAAATCATCCAGCGCTGGGTCAGCCGGAAGGGCAGCAGTTCAACCCAGAGTGTGGCGGGAGTAAGGCTCAGGCCGGATAGCTGCCTGAATCGGGCAATGGGGGAGTGTGGTGGGGCAGGTGGGGTGGAGTGATGACGGCGAGGCTGAGATGTACACCTGGGGTGAATTATCGCGTCCAGCTGTTAGTGATTATTGCGATGGTGGGCGATGGATAAAGCCATGACCAGAGCTGCAGTCAGGAGAGTGACACCAGGAGAGAGTGAAACAATGTTTCATGAGTCAATGTTTTATGTCTGTGCTTTGTTTAATAAATGTCGAACGTTGGATGTGCACCCGGCTCCCGCTTCCTTCTTACCCATACAAGCAGAGATCCTTCACATAGCACATCTGACAACTTCCCCCAAATGACAACTAGCCCTGGTCTCCCCTAAATTAAAAAGAGCTGTTTGTCTGGTAGGGGCAGACTTGCACCTAAGCATACCAACAGTCCATAAACTCACACTTCCTCATTATAGTCTCAGAACAAACCAGCAAGCCTCCTTTTACCATTTCTAAAACATCTGAAGTGTTATCCATTAGCATGATCTCACTGATTACAGTGCAGTTGTGAGATGTGGTGCTAATTTAAGTGCATTACAGTGTGTTCTGGAGTAGTGTAAGTGTGTGCGTTCCTCTGGATTTATGGTTTGCTGCACCTAAAAATTAGTGGGACTGTTTCATATCTTGTACAATACCCCAGGTGTGGGTTGGTTCAGGGTGGAGGTCACACACCTTTCAACCTAAGCAGCATAATTAGCATGAGAAGTGTGTGGAACAAAGCAAGCTGCACAAATTCTATTAGACAGCCAGTGCTGCCAATTACCCTGCATGAGAAATCTGATTAAAACACACCTGCCCTCCCTTTCTCCTCTCACTCTTTTATGTAAGATATTAAACAAGGAATTAATAGTTCATCAAACATGTCTTTAAGGGTCTTTGGAAACCAGGACCTGAGCCAGCTCTGGGGAGGCTTTTGTTGATGAGACAACAGAAAATCAGATTTGATTGCATGTTGTCATGCTAATATGTGTATCCGTGCATCTAGGTGGCATCTCCTGTTATTCCAGCTGTTTTAATGATGATTATCTTTTTCCAGCATGTTGTGCTTGATGGAGCATAACCCACATAATGTGGAAGCCTCAGATCGCGGATATTTCATCAAAGTTTTGAGATCAACTGAAGCTACAAGCTGCCGCTCTCTGTGTTTGATATGCAGAGTGAGGTCGTAAAACTGATACTCCGCCTTGGTACCTCTTATGTGAGATTTCTGTTGATACTTTGTTATGAAAGGGCAAAAGTTTATGCCATGAGTAATGACTGAATTATGCCCACAGTAAAAATTCAGAAATGAGATATTTTTAATATCTTGATTGTTTTTCCTTGAAAGCAATGAGATTAAAGTGAGACATTTGTTTGAAGCTAGAGTATGTAATTTATACCAGAAGCAATTTTTGTTATACTGGTTGAAAGTCTCTTTGCATCCTGACAGCAATCAATAAATCAAGTGCTCTGATACAAAAAAAATAAATACAAAAAAATACAAAAACAAATCCATGATTTGTGGCAGTCACAGGCCTGTAAAAGGCCCGTCCGATCATTTCATTCGGCACGAATGCAATGATTGGATGGCCTACCTGCCTGTCTAACTACGTACCTGCCTACCTCCGCACACTCTGCCTGTGCACTCAATGGCGTGAGTTGGGGGTGGGACTATCTGACTCTTTGAACAACTGCAGGCAAGGGGCATATTCAGAAAGCTGTTTTAAAAACAACGTTTATTTTTGCAATTCCGTTCGGTTGCACTAGTGTCGCAGAAATTACATCCTACAGCTTTAAAGGGGACCTATTATGCAAAATTCACTTTTACATGGTGTTTGAACATAAATGTAAGTCGGCAGTGTGTGTACACAACCACCCTACAATGTTAAAAGTCCACCCACTCCTCTTTCTTATATTTCTATTAATCTAAAACAGTGTCTCAAAGTGATTGGTTTTTGTTTCTGCTCTAACGTGACATCACGTTAGAGCAGGCCTCGCCCACGACTGGTGACGGACTTCACCCTATTATCATAGAGCCTCCCCTGAGTGATCGACACACAGTCCGCCTTTTTTCCCACGCTGGAGCAGCTACAGTGAGAAGAATAATGTCTCAGCTTCGTACGCGTCATAAGTGTTCTGTTGTTGGCTGTAAAAGTGAACATAAGAGTCTTCATGTACTCCCGGCATCAGAGCCACTGAAGACACAGTGGACAAGTTTTTGAAGCAAATGTGCCCCAAAACATACCAAAATTTGTGTATGTTTGTGCAAATCATTTTACACCGGACTGCTTTGTGAATGAGGGTCAATATAAAGCAGGATTTTCCAAAAATTTGATTCTCAAGCATGGATCAGTACCAACTGTTCGTGTTCCAGCTTTATATCCTGAAGATGTAAGTATCGTACTTTATATTTTGTGAATGTTTGCAAATCGCCTTTCCAAATGTGCTTGTTAGCTGATTCCACGGCTAATGCAGCTAAAGTAACCATTGTCTATGACTGTACTCACGGAGAACAGTCATATTACGCTTACTGTCTGTATAATTCATAACCGCACCTTTATTATGCACAATACAGTAAGGTGACTGTCTTTTTGAAAACTATGTATGTTTTCTGTGAACATAAGAGAGTTGTACTAAAAGTGGAATGAGTGGTTCTGATTTGTTGTTGCTGTAGTATCCAAAGCACAAGCTATAAAGGCACAGCTCTTTCCCAGAAAGGGGGCGGAGAGCAGCAGCTCATTTGCATTTAAAGAGACACACATGAAAACAGCGTGTTTTTGATTCCACCCAAAAAGAGGCATTTACAACATGGTATAATAAATGATCCGTGGGGTATTTTGAGCTGAAACTTCTCAGACACATTCTGGGGACACCCGAGACTTATATTACATCTTGTAAAAATGGCAGTAATAGGTCTCCTTTAAGACTCCTGCTTCTCAGATGTTGTGATAAGTCTAATTAGTTGTGATAAGACTTTTCAATGTTATGGAAGTCACCATCTTTTTATTTTGTATTTATTTTTTATTTTAGTCATTGTCAGTATGGTTACATAAGTTATTTACGGCTATTGTATGAATTTAAAGGGATAGTTCACGCAAAAAGGAAAATTCTCTCATCACTTACTCACCATCATGCCATCCCAGATGTGTATTACTTTCTTCTGCAGAACACAAACAAAGATATTGCCACCTACTGGGCGGTGCATTTATAGTGAAAAGGACTTAAATATTGGTTTCTCCCCCACACCCATGATATTGCTTCTGAAGACATGGATTAAACCACTGGAGTATTATGAATTACTTTTATGCTGACTTTATGTGCTTTTTGGACCTTCACTTACATTGTATGGACCTACAGAGCTGAGATATTCTTCTAAAAATCTTTGTTTGTGTTCAGCAGAACAAAGAAAGTCCTACACATTTGGGATGGCATGAGGGTGAGTAAATGATGAGAGCATTTTCATTTTGGGATGAACTATGCCTTTAAAAGAGGCTTGACTTTGTTTATTCATTAATACAGAAAGTATTTGAGCCGCTCCTGTAAGTTGTTATACAATACGGACATGAAAATGTGTGAGTCACACCTGTTTTTAAATGCAGTTGTCAATCCCAAACACATACTGTGTGTGAGTGTGTGTGTGTATGTGTGTGTGTGTGTGTGTGTGTGTGTGTGTGTGTGTGTGTGTGTGTGTGTGTGTGAGAGAGAGAGAGAGAGAGAGAGAGAGAGAGAGACAGAGACAAAGACAGAGACAGAGAGAGGTAAAGTTTTGCTATTCTTGCTGACAAACTCCATCAACAGATGTCACTTTTCATGGACATCATGGTTAGCAATGGGAAAATGCTCCTGCAGCATACCCTAACACACACTAACACATACAAACTTATGGTTACACACCCATGCATTTCAGCTCGACTGGGCCGCCTCAACAGACGATGATGGTATTTGTCTTATGTCACATCAACCACAAAAATATTTTGTGAATATATACTTTTCTTGCTATACTCATACCTGAATATGATTTTCCAACAAGCAAACACATACACATAAGTACACTGTAATTTGTCATGATGTTGACATCGGATTGCAGTCATATTAGAGCTCACAAAACACAATGCTACTGTGTCTGTATTCTCTCAGCAGCAAACTCCTAAAGGACTAGCTCACCCAATTTGAAAATCCTGTCATCATTTACTCACCTTCATCTCATTCCAACCCCATATGATTTTTCATCTTCTTCCATGGAACACATCAGGAGATATCTAGCAGAAAGTCCAAGCTCCTCTTGGAAGGGAACTAGGGATCGCCTTGGTCGTCATTCACTTTCATTGTTCATTGTGCTTTGGTATTCCAAGTAAGAGAGAAAGTCACACAGGGTTGAAACAGCATGAGAGTAAATGATGACAGAACTTTCATTTGTGGATGAACTATTCCATTTAATTCTTAATAATGTACAATTATTTTACATTACTCCTAATGGAAATTAAAATGTCTTGTTCTTGCCTCCTTAGGTCCTGTCTCAAAAGGCACACTTGATGTGGAGCTGGTGTGGTCTCATGACCTTTTCCCGTGTGTGTCTGTCAACTCCATTAAACCGTAGGATGTCCCATTTGTCATTTTAGTATGCAGAGGAGTGCTGACAAGCACTCCCTTTGCGGCCGCTATGCACCCTTTTGACAAGATTGCACTGGTGCCGACTTCACTGTGGATTACTACACAACAGCCTATGAGATTTTACATCATCAGTGTGTGGATCCGGAGGAGGACTGCTTAGATTGAGGGTGGCATTTGGGACAGGGCCTAACAGGAGCTCTTGTAAAACTCATGCAGGATCTTACATGGTACTTCTCTTATTATCTAAAACTTTTATTATATAATATAAATGAGCTCCAAGATTATTAAGAGATGATTTATGCCTGTCTAGAAGCCACAATTCAGTGTGATTTCAACTTGATTTCAATTCCTTGTAAAGAACTACACCACCCATAATTCCAAAGAGCGATCCACCAATCAGAGAAGTTGCTGTTACCAAAAGAGTTTAACAATCACCGCCCACTCTCATAAAGCATTGTGAGTTATGTAATTTAATCATTCACAACTAATATAGGTGTTTAAAACCCTTTCATTTCCCAGAGGTTTATTTTTATTAAAACTAACAGATTTCAACTTTTTTCTTTTGTTTTGTTAAGGTCACATTAACACTGACTTGAAACCTTTTTTAGGCCTTTATCATTTTTTTCTTTCTTTTTTTGGGGGTATTCTTTTTGGGTATTCTTAAAATGCCTTTAAGTGGGGCCTGGGTAGCTCAGGGTAAAGACGCTGGCTACCACCCCTTGAGTTCGCTAGTTCAAATCCCAGGGCATGCTGAGTGACTCCAGCCAGGTCTCCTGGCTCCTAAGCAACCAAATCGGCCTGGTTGCTAGGGAGGGTAGAGTCACATGGGGTAACCTCCTCATGTTCACTTTAATGTGGTTCATTCTCGGTGGGGCACATGGTGAGTTGAGCACGGTTGCCATGGTGGATGGCATGAAGCCTCCACATGCACTATGTCTCCATGGCAACACACTCAACAAGCCATGTGATAAGATGTGCAGGTTGACGGTCTCAGACATGGAGGTAACTGGGATTTGTCCTCTGCCACCCAGACTGAGGCAAATCACTACATGACCACGGGGACTTAAAAGCACATTGGGAATTGAGCATTCCAAATTGGGAGAAAAAAAAATGCCTTTTAAGTATAGATTTTACTGTGTGTAGCCTTGTCCCAGACCCACACTTTCAATATTAAATTATGAAAATGTAATCAAAAATCTAATATGAATACGACTGTCCACAAATGTGGCATATCAAAACACTTTGCCCCTAATCATTTGTTTCAAAAGCGTGTACTTATTAACTACAGCCAGTGAAGACCATGCTTGAGATAAAATGTGACAAGCTCCATTAAAATGAGTCGTAAGTCGCAATAAGCCGTTTTTGGAAAAACTTGAAATTGGTTCAAAACTTGATTTTGGGGTTTTCTTTTGTTTTTGATAAAACAAAGTCTCTGCTTTCAAATTATTATGTTTTTTGTTTTTAAATGCCGTGTGTCAGATCTCCTCAGCTGCTGTCAATACAAATGGAAGCGCTGCATATAGCGTCTCTCTTCTGATCAGTGCTTTGCATTTACCTTAGGAAAAAAGTTTATAGTTACTGTAGTTAGCTTTATAAAATGAACTCTACAAAAAAAGAATATAGCTTATATTTTAATTACCATCACTATCAGAGATGACATTGCCTGTCATTTCTAACCAAGCTGTAATTTTGCCAAATTATGCAAAAAGTGTGAAAATATTATTTAATTGTTTGTATTTAGGATACATAAAATGTTGGCTATAAAATAGCCTGAGCAACACAAAGGAGTCGGTCATTTTATTTCAAAAACATTAAAATTGTCATTTCCATCACGGAATTCTAGTAAATGCAATACAGAATTTGAGATGTGGTGGAAATGACACTGTGGAGGGGACTTTCAGAAAAAAAAAAAAAAACAAAGAAACGACAATAAATCTCCTGTGATGCATGTACTGTACATACAGTACTGTTGGACATTGTTAGAAAACCAAAAAAGAGTGTAAGAAATGTTTTAACAAGACTGTACTTTATAGAAATCCACGGTGCTTAGAGTGCCCGATGTTGAAGAAACATCCATATATTGACCCAGACTTAAATTTGCACCATTGTTCAATGCGTGAGGGCATGCAACTGCTCATTTTGACAAGTCACTGGGTTTAGCCTGTTGTAATAAAGATATCTAGATTATGCTGTTCTCCAGTATGTGAGTGTGCTCTATATGAGTTCTTACAGTACATGGCTGGATAGAAAAGACTCAGGACTGCAGTCTCATATTCTGTTTGTGAATAGTATGAGCTCTAATGAAGGAGCTGAGGTCCCCACAGAGTACTGGGACTTGGATGGAAATTTATGAACTCAATTTACCATTTATTTATTTTTTGAATAATTCTGTTTATGTAATGACAGATGTTATCTCAGTCTTCTCTGTGATCAATTTTCCATTCCCAAATCTGTAAACAATTTGTTCAAGATTTTTGCAAACATCACTGTTGTATGAACACCCCCTGCAGTCTATGACACACACATACACACTCACACTGTGCCTATAGCAGTGTAAATGTGTATCCATTATAGGATGCTGCTGATTTAGTGTGAGATGCAGTTTGGCAGTCAAAATACTTTGAGGACTTGATGAGTTTTCTATCTTTATGTATGACTCACAATAAGATCTCTTCTCTAATTAACTGTTTAAGGATGCAATCAGAAGGCTGCTAACAGAATACACATGGTCTGCAAAAATGAGCGAAAGACATAGGGGGAAGAGAACAGAATTTCAAATTCCAGGAATCCATTTTCTCAGAGTCGGCAACAGAACAAACAGACTGCTGAAGAAGCTGCATTTCCTCTGTGATTTACTCACTCGTTCCTCGAACCATTTTACCATTTATCTATTTGTGACAGCCTCAGATACCGAAATCACTCCTGATTCAGTGCAATAATGTTTATTCTGTGCTGTTGTCTGTACTGTGTATGTCTACTCTGGATGAGATCTGTGGATGTGTATTTGTTTCTTTTCTACTTTTATTATGCTTTTCCTTACAGAAGAGTCAAACACATTTTTTTTTTTTTTCATTTTGAGAGATTGGGAATCCTAGCCTAATCCCATAATCCAAAAACAAATGCATCTCTCTTTTTGTTTCCAGCCCCCAGGCCACTCGTTTATTCTCTCTCTATCCCTCTTTCTCATCTCCTTTCCTTTTTGTGGCTCTCCTCATCTTAAATACTAAAGAAGATTCCCAGTGGCATTAAACATGTTACAAGTCTTTGAAATTCTTCCTTAATTCTGCAAAACTATTAATTCTCCCAATTATAATTTATTGCTATATTATGTATAAATTACATAGCAGCTAAAATAAGATGACAATGATGGGTTGATGCCAATTATGAGACATGAGTGTCACATTGTTTTAAAAATTGATGGGCACAGTGGCACTGGAACAAGTTTTGAAATGGTAGTGATTGTATATGCTCAGATAATAAATATTAACAAAGTCTTTCTAGCAAGTCAGTCCACTGTTGGCCATGCTTGGAATGCTGTCGGGAGGCTATTTCCAGTCATGCCAGTGTAGCTCCTATCTACTTGAATGGGGAAAGACCAAAATCTCCAAAACAGTTGGTCAAGATTACTATCAAGGTTTCAAATCAGCAATAAAATCGGACAACACTGGTATCATAAATGGTGCTTCTTTACCACATGTTATGCTAAAAAACAATTTTTCTGGCTTGTATAGCTAATGCACATGCATGTTCTTGAATTTATTGACAGGTGATGTCTGTATCTAAAAGGTGACTGTCTCTTTTACCTGTAAGGCGGGACTTCCTTTCTACATCTGTTGACTGTTGGCTGCCGTTGGGCGTTCCAATTTCTCCCATCCATTTTAATAGAAGTGGCCCGTCTTTGCTAAATAGTGTCTGATATTAATTAGGTTATGTTCAAGTGTTTTAATATGATATTTTATTATTTTGATAAATAAATTTGATCTATTGATCTGGACAACAGGTCTATGGTAAAGTATCTGCTCTATTCCAAGTCAAAACCAAAATGTAAACAATGTATTAATAACATTAAGATTAGAAATAAAATACACATTTCTTTCTCATTACAAAGTCATTTGGTGGAAGCCATTCTTCTTGTCAACAAATTCAAGTGCTTAAATGAACTTGACACATATTTTATTCAATAACTTCATCCCTGCATCTGCCAGTGTTGGGACTGGAAATTTGTAGGTCAGTGGATGACCTACAATGGATGACCCCCCTCTCCCCCCATTAATCAAAACAAGCAAGTAAACCCCCTGTTCATGTACTCTGACATCGACCCTATTCTGCTGAATTATTGACAAGTACCATCTACCATCAGATATTTTTGCATCAATTCAAATGTGATCACCTTTCCCTCTGGCACTACTGATAGCGTGTTGCGCAAACAACCTCCAAGACACGGGTTCTGATTAGTGACGTGCACAGAAAATGGGCAGTAGGGGACCTTTCGTTCACAAATCTAAAGGTGCCCTTCTGGTCGTCCAGAAAAAGGGGATACATTTTAATAATTAAATTAAATTAAACAACATAAAATATCAAAATAATCTTACAATACATGTAATAATGTGTTATTATGAGATTTCTTTGTAAATCGCGGGCCTATTTAAGGAAAATTAAGCAGAGGTGCCTTTAACAGCACACACCACAGCAGATCGGGTGCAGATTTCAATTGCAAGTGATCCTCCCTATGCCCTACTCACACCGAGGTGCAGAGCCCTTGAAGTGGGTACTTTGAAGGGAACATGGCATTACTTTATGAATGTACCCTTCGTCTTGTGGAAGGGCCCTTCCAGGAAAAATTTATTTTCTTACTTTTGCTTTGAACTAACTTTTGAGTAGCGTCCCCTCAGTACCCTTCAAGGGAGCAATAAATGTAATTTTGAATTTGCCCCCGGAACATCAAAGTGCCGTTACATCAGACAAGTAACAGGTCAGATAAAAATAATATGATTACAACTACATTTCTGAAATCACACACCTGCAGTGTAGACAGCTTTATTCATTATAATGGGAGCAGTCGCGTCATTTTGGTAATAAAAATTCAACATGTCTTTTATGGAATACTGTCATAAACTGAAGGTGCTGTCTAAATCAGCCAAAGCCAATTTGTTTTTTGTTTAAACTAATAAGCCATTAGACTAATAACTTTATGAAAAATACCATGGTATTTGCATTTTTTAGACATGTAGGCTACCATGATAATCATCAAAACCATGGTATACTATTTTGACACCACTGTACCATAGTTCCATCACATTATTGCTGTAAGGTCCTAAATATTAATGACAGAATACAGTAAAATAGCATAACATGAATATGAAAAGAAACAAAGAGAATATAATATAAGAAATGTCAGTTGTATAAAGAGGATGATGAGGTCAGAGTGGAAGCAGCAGAGATGAAATGATAAAGTGAGGGAGCAGAGATGAGAGAAAGTGAAAATTGTGCTGAGACAAGAAAAAGATTAGAGCCCTATAACAAAAAAGACACTGTGCTGTTACCAAGGTAATACCATGGTACTGAATGATTATATACATATTTCATGATATTGTCATGGCACTACAAGGTGCTTCAAAAAATACCATGGTTTTACTATGACACGTCAAAAACATGGGTTTTTTCACAGACCATGTCTGAAAAAAAAAAAAAAGAAAAAAAAAGTGTAATATCTTTTAAACATAGTTCTTTTTGTGAGAAATATAACAGAATAGGCTACTATTTGTGATAAAGGAAATAATGGAAAAAACATATTTATATAAAACAAGAAAGATGCTTAAATACTCAAAGAGCAAAGAAATTAATTAAGTATATATAAGTACTACTCTTCCAAAAATAAATAAATAAATCAGTGCCTTTTTTATCCTTCCGCCCCTGTCCCTGCTGAGGTCTATGCACGCCACGGGTTCTGGTCCCACGGCAACCAAGTAATTGGGTACACATAAATAATGGAGACCACGATTTGGAGGATGGATTTTTGCTCTTTAATTACATTTTTACTCCACTGATGATTAGGTTTAGGGTTGAGGTTTGGATTAGAGGGCAGGGTTAATAAAATATGCATTCCTGTTGACTGAATTGCAGTACATCATTTACAACTAAAAACTCACATTTGGCACCACTCTGTGCACATTAAATCAGGAAACTGGAGCTCACATGTGCCCATACGTTCAACATCACTTCCAACTTTGGCCACTTGGGGCACTGGTTCAAATTTTGATAAACAGACAGTTTTCAGAAGCAAATTTCTGTTGGCAAATTCACAGTGCGATCAGTCTGAAATCATGCCTATGACTCCACCATCCTCCCATCTGTGTATTTCTCTTTACCTCACTCTCTTTCTGTCTCTATCTCACTCTCTGTTTCTTTTCTCTTGTCCACACACTGTCTCTAAACTAGGGCATCAGTGTGTTTTTATTAATCTCTGGAGGTTTGTTATGAATAATAAGCTATAAACCCATTTGTGTACCACTGAGTCTCCCATGTCATTACACACATGAGGAAAAAGTGCTGCAGTTGCAGAAACAGCATCAGCGTGTGTGTGTGTGTGTGTGTTCCTGCTTGTGGAAAAACTGCAAAGAACAAGGTTCACATGGCTGGATTATCCTTCATCATGGCTGTGAGAGATCACTGAGCTAAAGGTGTGTGACAGGTCTTCCTCCTAATGCTGTTTATAAAGCTTAAAGTGTCACAACATGACATCCATATCCATCTCGCCCACCCCGTCAACACACATGTCACTCCCTCACTGTAAGTGTTACTAGGTTTGCAGATTATTGTCAAATTGACAGTTCCAGCAGTGCAGCAGTGTTATGGCTTTACAGTACATATATTTGTACATATATTGTAAGCTTTGTTCCAAAACCTATTGAGCTACCTACCAAGACAGCATTCTAAGGCACCATAGTGCTTTCGACGTGAAGGATGTTCCAAAAGGTCAGCAGCAAAATGATGCTGCTTCCTAAAATACCTTATTCTGGCTAAATATAGGCTATTTCTTTTAATATTGAAAAGTATTGATAAAATTGTTAGATCTAATTAAAAATTTACTATTTTATTTCATTAGACTTATGACATTTTATGCTTATTAGAGTACTGCATTGCTAGCTTAGCAACAAGCTAACATCAGACTCTTTTGGTTCAACTGTGGGTCGATTTGTGTGCCATGCAGAGTTGCTGCCTATGCACAGTATAGGGTGACTAGACTTCCCAGTTTACGTGAAACAGTCACAGTTTCCCAAGGTGTGTTCCCATCTGGTGTCCCAACAATTCACAAAATGTTTTAAATATGTCCTTGTTTCTGCTGTTATACTCATTGAGATGTATCCATTTGTTCACACATATGAAAATGCAAGTGAGTTGTTTTGATGTCACTATAAATGTTCACCCACGGAGGTGGGTCGAAAAATGCAAACTACATCCAGACAGTTATATTAGCACAAGAACCTCTGATATTGTTAATTGTGGAACAACATTTTATGGTTTTAGGTTGAACTTTTGTGAATATTTTGTGCTAAACATGATTTAAAATGAAATGTGTCGGTAAGTCTTTAACTGTTCAGCTTTCGCATCTAAAAATCAACAGAAACAATGGAGCCTTTTTACAGACTGTGATGACATATTTTTTGCTGTATTTAATATAGATTTAACAAACTTTTTTATATTTATTTTTTTTATTATTTAGGGTAGTAAATTTATAACATAATTTTTGTGTTATACTACTCTGACATAAAAAACAACAACAAAATGAAAAAAAAAATTGCAAATTTAAAAAAGTCAACAATTCTGGGATGGGGTTTCTAATACAGCTGCTTTGGGAGTTACAGTAAATTTAGCATCTTTCTCTCTTCTGACTGCATGCCAAAAAAACATCTCTCTCTATTTTGTTTTATTTCTTTTGGATTTTTTTATTTTGCTGTTGGACCAAATGGGAATGCTAAAACAATATTTGCTGCGACCTCCCATTCACCGCCAGAAGTTTACCCTGCTATAGTTTACTTGCGTGTTCCAAACCTAAAAAGTTTCAAAATTTAGAATTTTGAAATTTTAATATGAATAAATCAGGTGGGAAGATCCCAGGAGGAGGGCTGAAAAACTCAGATATAGTCACACAGAGAGGGGAATACAGAGAGTGTTTAGCTTTCCCATAAAGCCATACAACACATGTTCAGAGCCTAGAAACCAAATGATGCCTTTGCTCATAGAGTTAAAGGAGACCTATTATTGCCCTTTTTACAAGATGTAATATAAGTCTCAGGTGTCCCCAGAATGTGTCTGAGAAGTTTCAGCTCAAAATACCCCACGGATCATTTATTATACCATGTTGTAAATGCCTCTTTTTGGATGGAATCAAAAACACGCTGTTTTCATGTGTGTCTCTTTAAATGCAAATGTGCTGCTGCTCCCTGCCCCCTTTCTGGAAGAGGGCTGTACCTTTACAGCTTGTGCTTCGGTTACTACAGCAACAACAAATCAGAACCAATATGACTGTAATATGACAGTAAATACTGGAGTTCAGCCATATATGTAAAAATAACAACATAGCTCTGTTATCCGGGAATACAGTTAGAGACAATGGTAACTTTAGTTGCATTAGCCGTGGAATCAGCTAACAAGCACATTCGGAAAGGCGATTTGCAAACATTCACAAAATATAAAGTACGATACTTACATCTTCAGGATATAAAGCTGGAACACGAACAGTTGGTACTGATCCATGCTTGAGAATCACATTTTTGGAAAATCCTGCTTTATATTGACCCTCATTCACAAAGCAGTCCAGTGTAAAATGATTTGCACAAACATACACAAATTTTGGTATGTTTTGGGTACATTTGCTTCAAAAACAAAACTTGTCCACTGCGTCTTCAGTGGCTTTGATGCTGGAAGTAAATGAAGACTCTTATGTTCACTTTTACAGCCAACAACAGAACACTTATGACGCTTACGAAGCTGAGACATTATTCTTCTCACTGTAGCTGCTCCAGCGCGGAAAAAAATGGCGGACTGTGTGTAGATCACTCAGGGGAGGATCTATGATAATAGGGTAGAGACATCACGTTAGAGCAGAAACGAAAACCAATCACTTTGAGACACTGTTTTAGATTAATAGAAATATAAGAAAGAGGAGTGGGTGGACTTTTAACATTGTAGGGTGGTTGTGTACACACACTGCCGACTCACATTTATGTTCAAACACCATGTTAAAGTGAATTTTGCATAATAGGTCCCCTTTAAACCAGCAGAAAAGGAAGGAAATTAAACAGGGATAATACTTAAAATGGTTCAGCTAAGTGTGTGCAGGCTGTTGACTTTATCTCCAGTCTGAGCGCACTGGTTGACTGCGCCAGTCTGGTGGTAAAATGCCAGGAACAAAGACAGAGAGAGAGTCTCATACTGTACCAGCACATAAAAACACCTCAGTAAGAGTGTAATATGCAGACACAAACACACACATACCCACTAGCACATGCATGCTTACACACTCGCACACTTGAGGGATGGCCTGCAGGAGGAGTCATCATGATTCTGAGTGCGTGAGCGAAGCACGGCAAACTCAGAGAGAGGGTCAGATCTCATTTCCTTTGGAATGTCCTACCAATCGATTCTTTTCACAGAGATATAGAATGAGGTAGAGGGAAATAAAGAGAGAAGAAGCAAGAGAGTCTCAGAGAATAGGAAAGATAAAGGTAAAAGGATAAATATGGGTTTATGTGCAAACACAAAAGATGAGCGATATTCACAATATCACTCTGAAAGCATCTGCTAAGATGATACATGCAAATGTACTTCTTTTTATATGATATTGGTTTCTTACAACATACACAGACTATTTTTATGTTTAAGAGTCTTATAACCAAAATGCAGAACTGATTTTTAATTATTGTTTTGTTTCTGCTTTACTGACACAATAATAACTATATAATTCATCTCTAACCGTTGGAGGTGAAGGGCCTGCTTTCTGAGGCAAAGGTTTCTTTCAATATCTTTGTTTTGGCAGTTAAAATGATGAACTAAGCATTTATGTAACACATCTACAACTTAAAAGGAACATTCAGTTCCATTGTATGAAAGGCAGTTTCAGTGAAAATGAATGTGACTGAGGCTGTCAATCTCTAACATTCTGCCTAACATCTCCCTTTGTTTTCCACAGATGAAAGAAATGTATACAGGTTTGGGGTGAGGATGAGTAAATGAGGGTGAGTAACTGATGACAGATTAATACAGATTTACAGAAAATTCTGTAATCATTTAAGCATGGCATAATAAACTTGATATTAAAGAACTGATAACTGATTAAATAGAAAAATGTGAATATCATGTAAAAATAATGGTAAAACCGTCTATATCTACTGTCTATGTTTTCTAAAATAATCTTTGTGAGGTCCACGGCATCATTATTTTCACCTGTGGAACTAAACTTCATGTACAAAGATCCCATGGGATGAAACAACAGATGCACACATTTATTGACTGACTTCCTGTTGGTGACACCTGAAAAATGACTACATTTCCCAGACCCAATGGGATTTATTCACTCAACAGAACTGCAATGGTTTACTGGCTCTCACATGCTTTGCACAAATATTGTAAAAACACACTGTGTTTTGGCAGTGGTGCATGTGGCTAGGTTTGGAGATGGGTATCATGTTCTCTCATCTCTCAAAAACCAATAAAAGAGGAGTTTGATCAACTATGCGTAACATCAAGCCCTGCAGATCTATACACACACACACAAACATACACACCACACAGTATCATACTTTAATTTGTTTCAGTGGGACCAGTAGACATGTTTCAAAAGCCTCAGGAAAATACAGTGGGGGATTTCACTTAAACTGTGCTGTCTCCACCGTACACTTTCTCACCATACATCTGATAATGAAATGCCCTATTATCTATCTCTATACGGAGTATTACTTTTGTGAAGATGCTGGAATTTATAAATAAGTCTGAATGATAAATAAATATTTTTGGGCTGTGTGTCTAAATGTCTGTGTGGTCCACCTACATTCCTGAGGGGAATAGTTCAATACCAAACAGATCAATAGTGACAAACTAATTAGATGTATTTGTGTCTGGGCAAGTGGGTGTTTAGACATAGCTTTGAGTGATTTTTTTTTTTTTTTTTTATGCAATGATTTCCATTTAAATGTTAATGATTCAACAGGGTATTAAATGCTTTAACCTGTCAATTAGTTGTGACTCTCTAAACTATCAATCAATCTAACCATTAGAATAGGAGTCATCTTTACGTCCATGTCTTTCACTCTTTCCATTCTTTGCCCTCTGTGGGGAGAATTCACTTAGACTGAATTACGCCCACTGTCATTTATTCATATACTGTATATGTGGGAGCACAGAAAGTATTTTTAACCAAGAGTTGATGGTGTGAGTCTGCAGCACCCCTTTACTACGTGAAAATGCTAGAGAGGTGTTTTGCTGTCACTGTAAATGTTCGTTTTCCGACACCCACAGAGGTAAATTGGTCATTGGAGATCACAATCAGACAACTATGACACACTGCATTTTTTTCATGAGACAAGCATTTAATTGTTATATGTGTAATTCTGCTTAATTGTTTACGTTTCAGCTAGTTTTTTTTTTTTTTTTAAATGTGTAGCTGACATAAAACAAATTCAAACAGACAGCTCGTATTATTACACACATGCAAGTTCATAACATTAAAGGAAATTACATTTGTAAATTGTTGTAAACAGAATATAAAATAAAACTTACACTTTCACATGTACATGTTGGTGTGTATATGGGTGTATAAATATAGTGGCACCCCTTCCCCCGTCCCTGCAAATAATAATCAATATTAATGATAATGTTAAATGATATTTGAATGAAGGGGTACTTCAGTCTTACTGATAGTGCTGTGGGGGTACTTAAGGCAAACAAGTTTGGGAAACACTGCTTTAGGAAATATAGGTGGCCGTTTAGGGCCCCGAGGTACCGAGGGGGGGCCTGCAAGGACAAGGACTCTTGTGACTACAACTATGAGCACAAGATAATTTTTCATGTGAGCGATGGCTAAATTAAAAAGTTGTATTTTTAGTCATAGCCTGATGCTTAACTGCTCGCTCCCTTTCAACTTAGCACTATCAGTATAACTTTGTCTCATAGACACACATGTACCTCATAATTTAACACACAAACCACAATGATGGTGACCACCAAAAATAACACTGAGTAAAAGATGAGCTCTCAATAATCACCACTTAATAAATAACTAAACGTGAATATAAATAAAACAACAACAGCATAAATAAAAGCAGCAAACAGTAAAAGAATGAACAGTTACACAGTATTCTGCTAAATGTATTCATCAGGAGGTGCATTGCTGGGATCGAGAACCTAATACCGTATTACAATATTATCTACAGATCTAACGCGCTGAAGTTTGGCAGAACCACTGAAAATAAGCCACCGGAAAGATAACTTTGTGGCTGTTTGAGGTTTCCTTTGTTTAACTAGAAACATTATGGCTTAATTCACTTTTGGATGGAAGAAACAGCGTTTGTCAAATATGGAGATGATATTGTTGCATATAAACATACAGAGATTCACAAATAGAAAGTTGGTTCATAAATAAATGTAATGAGATCGACAAATAAATGTAAGGAGTTTCACAAAAATGAAATGAATTCAAAAATAAAAAGCATGAGATTTCTAAATATATGTTAGGAGTTTCACAAAAATAAAGTGAATTCACAAATAAATAAAATGAGATTTGCAAATAAAACAATTATTTACAAAAATATTTTTTAACTCACAAACACAACTCTGTCCAGCATACATTTGTGAATCGCACGCAATTATTTGTGGATCGCTTCCTGTGCATTTGCGGATCGCTACACGCATTTGTCGATTTTGAAACAAATCTACCATCAAGATGTGCACACAAATCTACAAATAAGTGGACTCCACCCATCGTCTACTCAAGCCAATCAGATAACGGCCACATTAATTGGACCAATCGTAGCACGTTCTATCTTCAACCAATCACACTTCGTTTTACTATCAGGGCAGGACCAGAGTCACAGCGCTCTCATGAGAATGGAATCAAGCACATACAGATATGCTCTAAGGCCACAAACTGTTAAAGAAATGGACGTCATCAGAGGAATTTAAGGTTCGTATCATTTTTTCTCGGTTATAAACGTGTAGTGTCTTGTTAAATGTCAACAGCTGAAAATTGCTTATTTGTAGAGTGTCCTGATCATTAGCTTTATAGCTAAACTGTCTGACTGTATGAGTCTGCTATTTTAATTTTAACCAAGTCTCTTAACTGAAATGTGTCGTCAGAACCTTTACTCTTAATGTTACATGGCAGATCCAAACAGACACACTACTAGACACTACAAAAGATCAGTAGTACAGATAGTGTCTTTATAAAACATGAATCATATTAGATGATCTTAGGAGCACAAACCATAAATTAATACCCTATATTACACAGTGTACCAGATCTGTTATGCCAATAATTTGGTTTCACATTATGTTAATGTATTAAAAATGAATTAACAGAGGTTCAGGAGGAGCATGTTAATTTCAATCTGACAAATCATAGCCCGCGAGCAGGAGTATAAAAGCCTCTGCTTACCTGCTTCCTGTGACAACTCTCCTGACATGAGAGTCTTTCCGGCATTCTGCCCTGCCCATTGCCCAAAAACTGACCCGGGCAGTAAGATTATCAGATGCAACTTTGCTGCAAAGCATTCGGCTCCACCAGAACAGCTCTTCCATCCAAACAATCTCATTATCCAACAAAAGCTGCCACAGCAGCTCTTGTTTTTAGCAGTATATACGACTACCACGTTAAGTTTTATATTTTTTACCCTGTCTTTTTTACTATGCTCCATTCGCCGAAGCAGTTTATAGCGTGAAGCTGCTTCCGCAAACTGGCTGCTCCGGTTCTTTAAAATTGTGAAACAGCTCTCTAGGACTGCTTATGTTCTCCTATCTAAATTTTCCCCCCCAGAAAGCAGTGCGAGCTGCCTCCACGAGCAAGTGCTGTTCCGGCTTCATGCCATTTGATTTCTATTTTTATTTGAAAGCAAGAGAAACAAAGATGAACTATTCAATCCAACCACCATTTCAACCCCCAGCATTTTTATTTAGGTTCTGCCACACAGGTGATGCCTGTCAGCCTCATTACCTCGCTGCAGCTTGTTTAGGGCGTGCTCTTACCAGCAATTGTTCATCATCTTCTAACATGAATATCACAATTGTTTCTCCCTTCAAAGTGCCCTTCGGAGCGTGATTTATTTCATTCTGAACACAGGGGCATCATGCAACACAGAACTCCTTCCAATTGACCGATAATCTAATGACAACTTATTTTTAAACCATATTTAAACCTTATTTTAACGCAAGCTCACTGCCACGCAGCACTCGCTCTGACCATTCCACAGCACACTGCAGTTATACACGGCCGCTGTCGACACGAGCCAAATTCGGCTCCGCAAGAGGTGGATCATGTGCCACATCCCAACTCATTCATAATCGTCCTGCAATGGGTCTCGCATCCTCTCAGCATTATTGACGTATATTGTACAGCAGGGGGCAGACATACTCCTAAGGAGCAAATGACCACAAGTGAATCCATCAGTAATGATTGCAAGTCCATTTCTCCTGCATATCAGTATGCAGCACAGAGCCAAAGCTCTTATTTCTCAGATATTTTTATGCTGTTTTTTTTTACATTGTTTTTTAAGACGTACTGTATTCCCCAGCACATTTCTCCTGCATTTCCGTATGAAAACGAATCCAAATACTCAAGCATTAACAGCCTAATTCCTCTCGAAATATTCTCTCTCCACTACCACAGCGTCGACTAAGCCATCCAAATGAAACAAAAAAGAAACAAACAAAAAAAGAAACAAACAAACAAAAAATTTCAGAAAAGGAGCCTGGCTAGCTAAAGTCGACATCACTTCAGCATTTAAAGTAATGCCTATCCATCCTGATTTCTGGCATCTTTTTGGAGTTCGCTGACACGAGAATTATTATTTTTCCGTCCACCTTACTTTCGGATGCAAAATCAGCCCCAAGATTTTTGCCTTATTGTCCAAATCTTGTCAAATAACTACTCCATTCCCCACTTAATTTACCTACTAGATGATTTCCTCTTTATCTGACCCCCCGATGCCCCTCCCGCTGCCCACCTCTGTACCGTCCAGAAACTATTTGCCAATTGAGGAATTCCAATTTCCCATGAGAAAACAGCGTGTCCCTCCTCATCCAACGAATTCCTAGGTATCATTCTCAACACAGATGTCTTTCAAGCCTCCCTGCCAAAAGAGAAATTGACAGGATAATCATAATCATGTCCAACCTCCTATCTAACAGAAGCTGCTCTAAACGAGAGCTCCTCTCCCTCCACCAGCTTCTCAATTTCGCCATGTGCATCATTTCCCAAGTCCGCCCCTTCATCTCGCACCTCCTCACCCTCGCCTCATCTGTCGCTGCGCTAAATGACACAATAACCCTAAACCCATACTGGCCCCCAGAGCTCACCAGCCATCCACAATCAGCAGCTTCCTCAGCACTGCGCGAATTATACCCTATCGTGGTCGCAGCCTTTACGTGGGGGAACGAATGGACTTCAAAAGTGTCATAGTCCATTGCGATAATCAGGCTATAGTTCATTGCATCAACAAGGGCTGTTCTCGTGCCCCCGAAATCATGCAATTTCTAAGAAGTCTAATTTGGAGTTCAGCCTGTAACCAATTCATTATCTCTGCTAGACACATACCAGGATCAAAGAACCAAATTGACTCGACTCTGATCCCGGTACCTCCCTGTTCGGAGCTGAGATTCCTATAGACCGTCCCCTCAAACGAATCGAGTCATTAAAATGAATAAAAATCACCACCACCATTGATTATTTTGAAAAGTATCAGTAACAGCAGACACAGTGAACTATGGTGCAATAAACTCATGTCAAACCTCCTCCATTCCGACATCCCGGCAAAATTTTACACCAGTCATTCATTCCATAGTGGCGCAGCAACCACAGCTGCCCAAAAAATTTATCAGAACAACAAATTCAATCTCTCGGTCGTTGGTCCTCAGACGCATATCACATCAGGAAAGCTCATCAATCACTAATCAGCTAATCCCTTATCAGTACCACCTGTCACCGTCACTCATGTCACCACCCGCCGCCATCTCGATACATCCTACATGCACACGCGCATATGTGTACACGTACGTTTAAGCGCAGGTGTGCGTGCATGTGTGTACGTGGGTGCGTGTACATGTGCATATATATATATATTTAAATCAGAAGTCCTCCCGTTTGAATTGCAGCATAGCCCTCTCAATCAAATGCCACACAAGCTCATCCACGTCCTCGTATCATGGCCTTTTCCCTCCGAGACGATCGATGGGCGAACAGAGTGGCCTGTTTTAATGCATGCTGGGCTTACCCGTTCAAATGCCGTGAGCTCTCTCTCTCTCTATAGAGCAGTCTCCCGTTCGAATCGCAGTGTGAGCCCTCACTTTTGAATGCAGCACGATCAACTCGTGGTCACTTTCCCCGTTCGATTGCTTGCTGCCGTGAGCTCTCTCTCTCAATAGAACAGTCTCCCGTTCGAATCGCAGTGTGAGCCCTCCCTTTCGAAAGCAGCACGAGCCAACTCTCGTTCTCATTTTTAACCATTCGACTGCTTGCTGGGCTTACCTGTTCGAATGCCGTGAGCTCTCTCTTTCTATAGAGCAGTCTCCCATTCAAATCGGAGTGCGAGCCCTCCCTTTCGAACGCAGTGCGAGCCAACTCTCATTCTCACCTTTCCTGTTCGAATGCATGCTGGGCTTACCCGTTCATATGCTGTGAGCTAAACTTCTCTCTCTTTAGAACAGTCTCCCGTTTGAATCACAGTGTGAGCCCACCCTTTCGAACGCAGCACAAGCCAGCTCTCATTTTCACCTTCCCTGTTCAAATGCCGTGAGCCCATCCACTTCTACGATGAGTGGTGGTCTCTCGTTCGAATCGCAGCATAGCCCTCTCGACCAGCCATCGTACAAGAACGCACCTTCAAACAAACGTGTAAAGCGCTCCCTCTATACAGATACAGATGGTACCGATCTTTCATCTTAACGCCTTTTTGGGGGTAATCAGGACTCGAGTCGAGTCTCGAGCTCCGAGCCCTCCAGTATACGGACAGCAAGCCAAATACGTTTACTGCTTCAACGCAAGATTACATTAACATATGAACTAATGAAATGGAGTTAATTAACAGAGGTTTGGGAGAAGCATGTTAATTTTAATCTGACAAATCACAGCCCATGAGCAGGAGTATATAAGCCGCTGCTTACCTGCTTCCTGTGACAACTCTTCTGACATCCCACCTCCACCCCATCTCCACCTATTCTCTAGATTCATTATCTAAATAAGTAAAGTCCGGGGAGGTAATCTCCGAGCCCTCCAGCTCATTGAGCTGAATTCTCATGACTGTTCATTCACTTCTTCACCTATGCCCGCAGAGCGCAGCCACCTGGCGCGGACGCCCGAAGCTCCCATCCAAGCCCTATAGGTTCATGTCATCCCTGACGGCTAAAGCCTACAGCGCTGCTGGACAAGCCGCCTCTGCCCTACACGCCATGGCTCTCCTGCAGGTCCACCAAGCCAAGGTGCTAAAAGAACTGCACGAGGGTAGTTACACCCCAGATCTGATGCAGGAACTGCGTGCTGCGACCGACCTCGCTCTGCGAGCAACTAATTCACGGCGCGGTCTCTCGGGCAGACGATGTCCACATTAGTGGTCCAGGAGTGCCACCTTTGGCTCGAGATGGGTGAGGCCGACAAGACACAGTTCCTTGCTGCCCCCATCTCCCAGGCTGGCCTATTCGGCGGCACCATCGAGGACTTTGCCCAGCAGTTCTCGATGGTGAAGCAGCAGACTGAGGCTATCTGGTATATCCTGCCCCAGCGCAGCTCAAGATCCCACACCCCGTCTGCTCGTCACCAAGGGCTTCCCCCTGCGGTGACTGCACTGGCTCCGATGCAGCCCACCCCTTCGGCCCGGCCCCGGCATGGAGTGCACCGTAGGAAGCAGACGCCACCCGTCTCATAGTCGGCCGCTAAGAACCCACGAAGGTTGTCAAAGCGCCCCTGAGACGGGCGACCCAGGGTCGACGAAACCCACTCAACTGGAGCTGGTAGTAAGACCACTCCATCCCCCGGTGGAGAGCCGGGTGGAGAATCTTTTGTTGCCTTTTTGTTTGATTTCGCCGCATGCCCAAGTGGCTGCGGTACCCAACAGTTCAGCAAAAGAGCAGTTTCCTCTTTCCCTGGGTCACATACCCAGTGTGCACGGTCGTCATCATGACCACCGTCCACAGGTTTTTCCTTGCAGGATTGCAACAACATTGTGCCTTTGGTCCGGCAACATTGTGCCTTTGGTCCCCCTTGTGCGGAACTTGGATGCGTGGCTTGCGCTTTCCAATCCATCACGATGGCTGGTCCAGACCGTCCGACTTGGCTACGCGATTCAGTTCGCCAGGCGTCCGCCCAGGTTCAGCAGTATCCACTTCACCTTGGTGAAGGACGAAAACGCTGCTACCTTGCGCATGGAGATCGCTACCCTCCTACGGAAGGAAGCGATAGAACCTGTCCCTCCGGCTGAGATGAAGAAGGGGTTTTACAGCCCCTACATCATCGTACCGAAAAAAGGCGGTGGGTTGCAGCCAATCTTGGACCTGCGAGTACTGAAACGGGCTTTACACAGACTCCCGTTCAAGATGCTGATGCAAAAACGCATTCTTGCGAGCGCCCAGCATCAGGATTGGTTCGCGGTGGTAGACCTGAAGGATGCGTACTTCCACGTCTCGATTTTACCTCGACACAGACCCTTCCTGCGGTTTGCATTTGAGGGTCAGGCGTATCAGTACAAGGTCCTCCCTTTCGGCCTGTCCTTGTCCCCTCGTGTCTTCACGAAGGTCGCAGAGGCAGCCCTTGCCCCGTTAAGGGAAGTGGGCATTCGCATTCTCAACTATCTCAATGATTGGCTAATCCTAGCTCACTCTCAGGACATGTTGTGTGCACACAGGGACTTGGTGCTCTCACACCTCAGCCGACTAGGGCTTCGGGTCAACTGGGAAAAGAGCAAGCTCCTCCCGGTTCAGAGCATCTCTTTCCTTGGTTTGGAGTTGCACTCAGTCTCTTTGACAGCGCGCCTCATGAACGAGCGCGCACAGTCGGTGTTGGCCTTTTTGAAGGCATTCAAAAACAGAACAGAAAACAGCGGTTCCACTGAAACTCTTTCAGAGGCTCCTGGGGCATATGGCATCCTCAACGGTGGCCACCCCTCTCGGGTTGTTGCATATGAGACCGCTTCAGCACTGGCTTCAGACTCGAGTCCCGAGATGGGCATGGTGCCACGGGACACATCGCATGGTCGTCACGCTGGTCTGTCATTGTCTTTTCAGCCCTTGGACCGACCTCTCGTTTCTACGGTCTCCAGATGCGTCGTGGTCATGACAGACGCCTCCAAAATGGGCTGGGGCGCTTTTTGCAATGGGCACGCAGCCGCCGGCTTGTGGACGGGCCCGTGACTGCATTGGCACATCAACTGCTCGCCCTGCGGAGGTTTCGGCCGTTGATCCAGGGCAAGCACATGTTAGTTCGGACAGACAACACGGCAATGGTAGCATATGTCAACCGCCAAGGCGGTCTGCACTCTTGTTGTATGTCACAATTCGCCCGCCATCTCCTCCTCTGGAGTCAGCAGCACTTCAAGTTGCTGCGAGCCACTCACATCCCGGGCGACCTCAACACTACAGCGGATGCGCTGTCACAGCAGGTTACCCTCAGGGGAGAGTGGAGACTCCACCCTCAGGTGGTCCAGCTGATTTGGAGTTGATTCGGACAGGCACAGGTAGACCTGTTCACCTCCCAAGAATCCTCCCACTGTCCGCTCTGGTACGCCCTGACCGAGGCACCCCTCGGCATAGATGCGCTGGCACACAGCTGGCCTCCTGGCCTACGCAAATATGCATTTCCACCAGTTAGCCTAGGCTGTGCAAGGTCAGGGAGGACGAGGAGCAGGTCATCCTGGTTGCACCCTACTGGCCCACCCAGATGTGGTTCTCGGACCTCACGCTCCTCGTGACAACCCCCCCCCCCCCCCGGCAAATTCCCCTGAGGAAGGACCTTCTTTCTCAGGAATGGGGCACCATCTGGCACCCACGACCAGACCTCTGGAATCTCCATGTCTGGCCCCTGGACGGGACGCAGAAGACCTGAGCGGTCTACCACCCGTGGTGGTAGACACGATCACTCAGGCTAGGGCCCCCTCTACGAGGTGCCTGTATGCCTTTAAGTGGTGTCTGTTCGCTAAGTGGTGTTCTTCCCGATGGGAAGACCCCCAGAGATGCGCAGTCGGATCGGTGCTTTCCTTCCTGCAGGAGAGGTTGGAAGGGCGGCTGTCCCCTTCCACCTTGAAGGTGTACGTTGCTGCTATAGCAGCACACCACGACACAGTGGATGGTAAGTCCTTAGGGAAGCACGACCTGATCATCAGGTTCCTGAGAGGCACCAGGAGGCTGAACCCCTCCAGACCGCGCCTCATTCCCTCATGGGACATCTCGGTAGTTCTTCAGGGTCTACAGAGAGCCCCCTTTGAGCCTTTGCAGTCAGCTGAGCTTAAGGCACTCTCTTTGAAGACTGCCCTCCTGACTGCGCTCACTTCCATCAAGAGGGTAGGAGACCTGCAAGCGTACTCTGTCAGCGAAACGTGCCTGGAATTCGGTCCGGGCTACTCTCACATGATCCTGAGACCCCGACCAGGCTATGTGCCCAAGGTTCCCACGACCCCTTTTAGGGACCAGGTGGTGAACCTGCGAGCACTGCCCCAGGAGGAGGCAGACCCAGCCCTGTCGTTGCTGTGTCCGGTGCGTGCTTTACGCATCTTTTTGGATCACACGCAGAGCTTTAGGATCTCTGAGCAGCTCTTTGTCTGCTTTGGTGCACAGCAGAAAGGAAGTGCTGTCTCCAAGCAGAGGATCGCCCACTGGCTCATTGTCGCCATAGCTATGGCATATCATGCCCAGGACGTGCCGCCCCCGGTAGGGCTACGAGCCCATTCTACCAGGGGTGTAGCGGCCTACTGGGCCCTGGCCAGAGGTGCCTCTCTAACAGACATTTGCAGAGCAGCAGGCTAGGCAACACCCAACACCTTTGCAATGTTCTACAACCTCCGGGTGGAACCGGTTTCGTCCCAGGTAGTGGCACGCAATACAAGCGGATAAGCCGGGGATAGCTGGCCGGGTGTATCGCTTGCACATAGTGCCTTTCACCTCCTCTGAGCTGAAGACATGCGCCATTAATTCCCAGTAGTGTTCACAAACTATGTTCCCTGGTTGACTTCCTCCGAGACCTGTGGCAGTCGAGTTTTCAGAGAGACTCACTGCCGGCCCAGTACATGTGCTAACTAAGAGCCCTGTTCTGGGGTAGGTGCTCCGCATGTGGCGGTTCCCTGTAAGGTAACCCCATGCGATGTATATCTTCCACTAATTTGTTTCCCTGTTGGCAAACTGTGTCTTCCTTGGGCAAAGCCCCCTCTGCTACATTCTCCATGTTTGTAGCATCTCCTCCCCTGTTGGGTGGGATCTACCATGAGACTCTCCACATGGTCGCAAGACCATGTGACATATTTTTTCACTTAAATATCCCCCCTCTCTTTGGGCGAGGTGTGGTCTACGCAGTGTCCTCCCCTTGGGAGGGACACCCCCCGACTAGACCTGGCGGCCCAGTCGGATAATTTTTAGGGAGTGGAAAAAAGAAGGGGAAAAGAGGCCATGACTGGGTTAGCCTGTCTCTATCTTTTGGGTAGTCGACTTGTCCCCAAAGGGCCGTTCGACACTCATAACTATGTTGGGGGAGGTTACGTGTCAGCCTGGTGCGCTGGCTATGAGGCACACAGTGGTCTGCCCATCACACACCACCAGTTCACGCACACAGTTCAGCCATTTGTGGCATTCCGTATAGGGACCCCTAGTGTCACTACATCGACACAACGTCGAGTGAGTGTCAGATAGGGAATATCCTGGTTACTTGCGTAACCTCCGTTCCCTGTTGGAGGAAACGCGACGTTGTGTCCCTCCTGCCACAACGCAGAACTACCCGCTGAAATGGCCGGACCTTGTCTTGGCTCCTCAGCATAAAACCTAAACGAGTGGTTGCATACCAGCTCCTTTTATACCCGTATGTCTGGGGGAGTTGCATGCAAATACCACTCACCAATTTTCATTGGCCTTTTATCAAAGACCAGAGGTGTTTCGGGCTCCCAAGGGTGACCCCTAGTGTCACTACATTGACACAACGTCTCGTTCCCTCCATCAGGGAACGGAGGTTACGCAAGTAACCAGGACGCTTTTTTTAAACTACCTTTATTTGTACTTTTAAAGATTGTACTTTTAATGGTGCAATATTTTAGTGAACTTGCCCCTTAATAATATGTTTCTCCTCAGTCTCTCTCACTATTTCTCTCTCACTCTCTCTCTCTCTCTCTCTCTCTCTCTCTCTCTCTTCGTCTCCTTCCCTTACTCCATTTGATCTAGTGCTAAACTAAGGCGAGCATTTCTAGCAGCACTGAAAAAAGATAAATTAAATCTCCATCAATTAGCAGCTACAGAGAAACTCCAGCCCTCAGAAAAACTGCACTCATTTACACAGAATCGAGGAGTGCCCTTCAAATGTTCTGTGATCAGTACAGCTATCTAACACGCACACACCACTGCTGTGACAACAACATGGGACAAAAGCCAGCAGAGGCTTCAGAGTGACAAAGGAGCGCATTAGAGGCGACAGTCTCCCTGTGACGACGTTGTATGGCAGTCTAGTAATGATGATGTTGTCTGACAGGACCCCTGTGTGAGATACTGAGGCAGGATGCTGACACAGGAGTCATAATGTTATGGATTACTCTCCTGTGTGTGTGTGTGTGTGTGTGTGTGTGTGTGTGTGTATGTGTGCAGGTTTAAGTGGTTTATGAGGACTTTGTTTTAGGTTACAAACTGGTAATTACAAGGGTATTATGCTATAAATGTGGTTTATGAGGACATTTCTAGTGTCCCCATAATTCAAATCACTTATAAAACATACCAAACAATGTTTTATTGAAAATGTAAAAATGTAAAAAGGTTTCTGTGAGGGTTAGGTTTAGGGGTAGGGTTAGGGGATAGAATCTATAGTTCGTACAGTATAAAAATCATTATGTTTATGGAGAGTCCTCATAATGATAGCTGCACCAACATGTGTGTGTGTGTGTGTGTGTGTGTGTGTGTGTGTTTTACCGATGGTCCTTCTAACCATGTCATATTACTATGGAGCCATTTGGCTGAATCTGCTGTGACCTCTTTTTAAAATCAATAGCATATTTTTGTTCATTATTCATTCATTAACAGATAAGAATGGAGGAAGGAAAGATGAAAATTAGAAATGGGAAAAACAATAATGTAAGATGACACTCCATTCATTGATGTTTAAAGGGATAGTTCACCCAAAAAAGAACATTCTGTAAATATTTATTTTCCTCAAGTTTTTCCAAAGCCATATGGCTCCTTGGAACACAAAAGGAGATTTTATATTGAATATAAGCCTCAGTAAACATTGACTTTTCTTGCATCTTTTTTATTCTTCCATAGAATGTAAGTGAATGGTGACTGAGGCTGTCATTCTACCTAACTTCTCCTTTTTTGTTACATGGAAAAAGGAAAGTCATATATATGTTTCAGTTTCATACTGCTATGGAGAATCAATAGTATATTTTTGTTCATCAGACGTTAACAGATAAAAATGGAGGAAGGAAAAGAGAAAATTAGAATTGGAAAAACAATGATGTGGGATGACACTCCATTCATTGCTATTTAACTGGTATGCAGTATAGTGTGAACTGGCATGTGTTTGGTTTATGACGTGTGACAGCCCCCCCCCCACACACACATATTTTTTATACCACGATCAGTGGAAACATGGGTAAATGATTCATGCTGCAACCCCCCCAATGTTAAAGCCAAATCTACTTCCTTGATTACCACATACTTTGGAAAATGATGACAGAATTTTCAAATGAAAATGGATTAGTGAGGAAGTGGCCTTTGACATTGACTGCTGATTTAAGCTGTTTTTCTGTTCTCAAGGAACAGTGCTAGCAAATCTCAGAAACAGAGGTATGATTTTGTACTCATTTACAAATTTTTTACACCAGTTTTGTCTCTGTACACCTTACAGTAGTTGCTCCCACCAGCCCTATGGTCAAGAGGTAACCCATACAATATAGTCCAGAACGAGCATCCTGGTTAAAGGAATATTCCGGGTTCAATATAAGCTAAGCTTAATTTGCAGCATTGTGTCCACTTTCCTTTAACAAAAGCAAAAATCAGGGTTTCAGTGAGGCACTTGTTCATAATGAAATTGAATATGGCATAAACATTAAAATACTCACTGTTTGAAAAGTATAGCCATGACAACACATAAACAATATGTGTGTTAACATGATTTTAGTGTGATAAAATCGCTTACTAACCTTTTCTGTGTAAAGTTATATACAATTTTACAACTTCATTGCCATGACGAAGTAATGCCATAAACCCTAAAACCCTAAAACAATCGTAAAATGACTATTTGAACAAAAGAAGAATTAATGTAACTGCTTTTATAAAGTTATCTAGCACCACGCTCCCCATTGAGAGCAAGAACCACTCATTGTGACCACGAGGAGGTTACCCCATGTGACTCTATCCTCCCTAGCAACCGGGCCAATTTGGTTGCTTAGGAGACCTGGCTGGAGTCACTCATCACACCCTGGATTTGAACTCATGACTCCAGGGGTGGTAGTCAGTGTCAATACTCACTGAGCTACCACGTCCCCCCGAATTTAAGATATATTAAACCCAGCATATTCCTTTATGAGCAGCAGGTGTTTACTGAAAATTGCCAGACACTAACATGTTTCCGGTTGCTAATATTACTTTGATAAACAATAGCAAACACCAAACAGGTTAAACTGTTGGAATCCTTGTTTCTTGCCGTAAGATTCAAAACATCGCTATGAATATCACTATGTCAACCAACGTGAGTTCAGAAGTCACTCTAGTATTCTGTACACACATCAAAATGATAAATGAGGGGATACAGTCCCACAATTAATATATATAAATGTCACTCCCAAAAACTTTGCAGTGTAATTGTGGCCTCTGACAACCCATGTAATCTAATAGACTCTCTTGGCTGTCCATATCAGGTTGTATGAAATACATTAGATTCCCTGTCTCACCCAGACATGAGTCCGTGGTTCTGATACCATCCCAGTCCAGACTTTCTTGCTGGCAACTCTTTGTTTAGTTCACACAATAGAGAGGTATCATCCTGTCCACTTACCTTTACCTATCTGTCAGGGTCTTCAATACTACAAGTTAGTGAATTATCCGAGATTCTGGTAAAATGAGAGATCTGAGCATTGATCAAGATTCGTTTAGCTGTTCATTTAAGCACATGACAGATCACTTATCTCCCAATAACTGTAACTTCTTAAGATAAAAAAAAACAAAAAAACACCAGCTAACACCAACTTGAATTAACATGTTGGTCCAGCCTGGTTTATTATGGTTAGTGCTGTTTTAGTGCCATTCCAGAATGGTTTACAGTGGTTAGTGCTGTTTTAGTGCCGGTCCAGGCTGGTTTTTGGTGGTTAGTGCTGGTATATCTGGTGGACTAGAACAGTCATTCTGTTCTCCAGCAAAGCTGGCTGACCAAGGTATCCTTGCTGTTTAAATAGATAGGAAGCATTATGGGGACACCAGCACATCAGGGTATTTATAATTGGTATTTTCCTTTGCTGTTGACCTATAGCACACTTTGCAGTTGAGCATAATTACAGAAAACTGCTTTTAGAGCCCTAAGAGGTGTTCCAACTGCAGAATATATTTTATTTGCACTACAGAGATCAACAGTATGTTTCTCTCTATCCATTAGAATAGCCCTTAGAAATTTGGAGTATGTGAACAAGAAAAGGAGAAGTGGAGTGTGTGTTTGGGAGAAAGGAGGGTTGTGGCCATTAACTGTGACAGAATTAAATGGGACAGAATTTAACAGGTAATGTAAACAATGTCAGCTGTTTTACTACTTTCGCTGGACATAGCCACTGATGTAAAAGGCAGAAAGCGATCTGTAAAGTTTTCTGATTGACTAAAAAATGCGTGGGCCACTCCCATGAATATTTATTTATTTATTTATTTCTGTTTACAAGGTCTAGGGCTGTCTCAGAGACAGACATACTGTATATGTTTTTCTTTTTTTGAATCGAAGGTTCTGGAACTTAATTCTGGACTATTCTTACCCAATTTAACCTGTGGAGTAGGGACATTTCATGTGTGGTATTCAAAATTTTTATTTAAGCTAAAGGACTGGAAGATGTTTTTTTTTTTAGCGGTAGCCTATTTGATGTCACATGCTGTGGCTCATGATAGAGTGGCAAATAGGATATAAATTACTGGTAAATTTCTTCACAAATTCACAGTGAAAAATGTATTATCAAGTAATAATTTTGCACATTTGGTGGTACCTGCCTTGGATATATGCAGAAATAGTGGTGATATATAAAAAGACAAGAGACTGATAAATGTGCGAATGTGCATACATGTGAGTGTGTGTGTGTGTGTATGTGTCCAGGTGTGTCTATAAATGAAGTGAAAACCAGAAGGTATGAATATTCCATCTCGAGTGAAATAAAATGATAGTGCTCCCACACAGACACAAACACACACACACTGGATACATACATCGGCGCAGAACTACCCATTTTTGAGGATGTATACAATACCTACATTGGCGCCCCCCTTCAATCATATGCCCACCTATCTTTCTTAGGATTTTGCTTATGCCAACCTGAAATAAGTGATGATACGTATGGCCGCCAGAAGAATGAGTAGTCTTTTGATCCAGAACTTTTTCAATCTACTAATGTGATGCCGCAGCAACGTTGATTGTGCATATAAATAAATATATTTTTAAAGTGTACAGAGATTCTCTCTAAATGCACACAGAGCTGCGGGAGCACAACTGATGGCACTGGCAGGGCAGACAGCATGACTAAGCTTTACCCACCAATCAGAACGTTCATTTCAGACATGATTGGATATTTGCAAACCAATAATATTTTCCGTTTCAGTATTCCGTTTCCGTTTCCAGCATCTAATGCACAAGCGTCCCTGGAGTAACCACTGTGCACTGTGAATTTATTTCCTTGCTAAACGTATATATATATATATATATATATAAACACATACATACATTTAAATTGAACTTACTGCTAGTTTTTGATGCTCTTTTTTTTGTCTTTTCTGCTGTCGGTGGTGCCTTTTTCTCGTGATATCAAATCATTTCAATTTATATTTCTAAGCAGGATAACAATTTCACTGTACACAGAAAAGCACATAATAGTACGCAAATAAAACAAATAACCATTCATTTTTATGTAGACTATATATGGTAATACAAGATAACATGTTAACATGAACATTACTACACTCATATTAGCTACAATGCTTAACAGTTTATTGCATATTATGAAGTTTATTAGTTAGATTAATAATAAAGTATTAACAATTTTCATAGAAGCCTAATACAAGGAACATTAATGACACTTATTAATTTAAATACATATTTAACATCAGGGTATCATGCCAGCAAGAAACTTAGCCTGATATACATTTTGTAAATTAATGTGGGACTATAATTCCAACAGTTGGGGGGGGTGGGGGGGGGGTGATCCTGTCAAGTTGTGCGCTCACACAGAAACATAAACAAAGACAGACAGAGCACATGGATAGTAAATAAACCCTGAACCATGTGCTCAAAACAAACACAGAACATGGATGTCAGGATCCTGTCACCTTTGTCAGTTTTGTTTATTCGTTGGTGACGGGATCCTGACATCCATGTTCTGTGTTTGTGTTGAGCACATGGTTCAGGGTTTATTTACTATCCATGTGCTCTGTCTGTCTTTGTTTATGTTTCTGTGTGAGCGTACGACTTGAGGTTGTATTTCCTTGCCGTGCGCTCTTCTGTCCATTTTGTGATTCACGTTCAGAGCATGGTGTCTGGATCCTGACTTCTGTCTATTTCGGTTTCGGTTCTGGTGTCAGGATCTGCTCCATGTCTTGTCTTTGTGAGTGCATGGCTTCAGATTCTGTTATGTTGCCATGCGCTCTTCTGTCTGTCTTTTGTGCTGTGTTTTTTGTCTGAGCACATGGCGTATGATTGTGTTCATTTGCCGTGTGTCTTCTGTTTTGTCAGTTGTGTTTTGTGTGAGCACATGTGTTCAGTCCTGTGCCAGATTGTTTTGTGAATCTCCATTGTGAGATTTTTCTTTGTATATTGTTTTATTTTTCAATAAAGCCTTTTAAACTTGCCCCTGCATTTGGGTCCTGCCTCAACAAACTATGACAAAGAATAAACTGATAATTAAAATGTTATTAATTTTAATAAAGTGCTTCCTTCCAGCAGCTGAAGCGAATCGCGATGTTAGCACGTCGGCAATTTCACATGAGAATTCAGATGAGAATTCGGAAGTGGCGCTTATTTACAGCAGAAGAACGAACGTCACACGAGAGTTCTGCCATTTCAAACTGCATCAGAGCTTTGGATGGAGCCTTATCGACTTATTAAACCTATCGATTTGCTTCAGACGACATTCATTGATTGACTGGAGTCATGTGGATTACTTTTATGCTGCATAAATGTGACTTTTGCACCATCTTAATTTGTGTTCTGCTGAAGAAAGACAGTCGTACACATTTGGGATGGCATCAGGGTAAGTGAATAATGAGAGAATTTTCATTATTGGGTGAACTATCCCTTCAATGCCCTACCTCTCCTCGGACAGCAAGCCAAACCATTATTCCAATGAATACTCTCCCTCTCCTCCTAGGATCAGGTGAGGAGGCTCGTGAAACCTGGTATAAGTATGCAGAGCTGTGAACTGTCAAAGGGATGAGTTGTTTCTATTTTTTCCAAACAGGTACAGCTTCCCAAACAGAGGTACTGTGAGACTGTCTGTTCTGTTCTATCTGTCTATCTATCTCCCTGTCTCTCACTCCTCATCTGTCCCTCTCTCTCTCTCTCTCTCTCTCTCTCTCTCTGCATGACCGTCAAGGTCACTCCATGTTTTTCTGCATCTCTCTGGCATGCTCGTGTCAGATTCTCCACCAAATGAGGGAATTCAAATATCAATTAATCATCTTGGATCAAGAGACATATTCCTGAATCCACGCTCCTCCCTTCTCTGTCCATCTATGTACACACAAATAATTTAATTTAAGGTAGCTCCATTGGCATTACTGCAAAATAGGATAGGTTAGCAAAGATTAGTGACTACCAATACTCATGTAAATGTATTATGGAGAGGGTTTTCTATGTATTCAGAAGGGATGGAAAAAACTATTATAATAATGTTTTATAATCTCAGTGACAGCTTGAGGGATGTTCTTCTGCAAACAGAAGTTTTTCAGTTTCTTTCTTTCTTTGGAGTTTGCTGCTCACAGGAAGTATTAGTTGGATCAAGACTAGCAACACCATTTTTGGAATATGTTCGGCATGCTACAGCCTTTTCTTATCAAGTGCGATGCACCTCTGCATTACGAGTTCTGCAGGATAACACAAGAGATACTTTGGGAAATTGGGAATTGCAGTGAAATCTGTTTTCGTCTTTTTGAGATTTGTTAAGACTACCAAGCCTTTCATTTTTCATATATGCAGCCTACAAATTTAGCTTCTTTTTTATATTTTCTGCATTTTATTTTTTTTTTTTTTTGTGTTTTCTTAAGATTTACCCTTTTTTTCAGTTTGAACTTTGCAAAACTTATTTAGACACATCTAGGCATTAATGGATTTTTGTGGGATTGTTACCTCTCTTCTTATTTTTGTATTATGTGTTGTGCCTTTGATTCAAAGTATCTCCTTTAAGCATCTCTCTGTATCTACAAGGGTGTTTCTCACAAGAAATAGTTCAACCGAAAATGAAAACTCTCATATCTCAATCATTCCTCTGCATTTTAAAACTTGGCACATAAAGACGCATTGCACCAGGTTTGACGTTAATAATGCCAAACAGCATTAGTTCTCACAAATCTCAACTGATTGTGACACAGCAAGTATGAATATGCACATATGAGATTTCACAACTATGGTGGAGGGCAACATTTTCGGTCAGTATGGTTCTTATGGTATTTTACGGTACTTTTATTTTGGTTTTTAATCTTTTTCAGACATTTGAGTGAACTAACCCTCCAAATCACTCAGATATCATGAAAATGATGTGATTGTGGTGAAATTTTTACAAAATAATATTACTGGGTTAAATGTATTGTCGCAGTTCCAAGGTGAAATGTTCACTGTGTGGTGCTAAAAGCAACTTTAAATTTCTCCTAAACAGATGTGGTTAAGGTTACTGATGTAACGAGTAAAAAACCCCTCAAAAAAACAATATCAGCTTCCCTATCCTACCTTACACCTTAAACCTAAACCTAAGCAATATTGTCATATAAGCAGATGTGAGATGAAAAACGCAATTACTAAAGCAGATATGCCCTTTTGTGGTGCTTCTCTGACACTTTTGGTTCATGTGTCGACTCGCATGCTCTTCAGGACTTTACTCAAGTTCTTTGCATTGTAAGGGTAACACTCTATCAGTTGAGCTACCAATCCTGTGAGACTAGGTTGATTTAAATAGGTAAATTCACTTACATTTGAGGTCTTGTTACCTTTTTATTTATTAAAATACCCTCATTCTTAACAAACACATCCATATTAACTAGTATTACAGTTTCCCTATGTATAACTAACCTGTATAGTGTAATCTTAGAAAGTGACTTAAAGGCACTAATTGTTATACATTAATTGCATGGTGTTCCACCCACCCCCAGAATCTGGGCTCTGGTGACAGAGCCAGTAACCCTCTGATTTATGGGTTGTGTGACTAAACCTGGAACCTTTGTGTAAACGGCCGGGATTCTTGACCAATAGTCCACCATCCCAACTTTAATCTCAGCCGTATGCATGAGTGAGGAAGAGGTTTGAAGATCTTCATTAACATGGTAAGACTGGTAAATTGTTATGAGGGTTTCTTCAGAATCTTAATTACAGTCTATGAGAAGTACATCACTTATCACCTTTTCTGCCAGATTCATTAAGCTTCAGAACTGAGCAGCTGCCGTGGCATCCCTGGTGAACCTGACAGCGAAGTGCTTACTAATTAATACGAAATTCAGAATTACAGGGGGCAGTGGTGGCTCAGCAGTTAAGGCTCTGGGTTACTGATCAGAAGGTTGGGGATTCAAGCCCCAGCACTGCCAAGATGCCACTGTTGGGCCCTTGAGCAAGGCCCTTGATCCTATCTGTTCCAGGGGTGCTGTATCACAGCTGACCCTGCACTCTAACCCCAGCTTAGCTGTGATATGTGGAAAAAAAAGAATTTCACTATATATGTATAATGTGTGATAAATTATATATATAAAAAAATTTATATTCCAGGTTCAATACAAAAGTTAAGCTCAATCAACAGCATTTGTGGCAAAATGTGGATTACCACAAAAATTTATTTCGACTTGTCCCTCTTTTACTTTTAAAAAATTGAGGTTATATTGAGGCACATTCCAGACAAACAAGCACTGAAGCAATGTTAAGTCAACATTGATGTGTCCACATTAATGGTATTGAATCAATGTTACAATCTGATGTTGATTCTACATTACTTTTGCACACTGAGTTAATGTTGCAACAACACTGAATTTTTTTTTTTTTTTAAGACATTGAATCAGTGTTCAAATCTGGTTTTGATTCTACATAAAATTGTTGAAACAAAATTGAAATTGCAACAAAAAATTCCATGTTAACATTGCTGGATAACATTGCAATCTGATGTTGATTGTACTGTACATAATTTTTGCATCAAAGCGTTTGTTGAAATTTCAACAAAAATCAATATTAACATTATTGAATCTACACTGCCTGACCAAAAAAAAAAAAAAAGAAAAAAAAAGTGGTATCCCGTGGTCGTGAAAAAGATGTTTCTGTGTTTCAGGAGGGACAAATTATTGGCCTGCATCAAGCAAAGAAAACAACTAAGGAGATTGCTGAAATCACTGGAATTGGGTTAAGAACTTTCCAACGCATTATTAAAACCTCGGAAAAATCGGAAAAAAACGGCTTCAGTTTGCTAGGGAGCATAAAGATTGCACGGTGTAGCAATGGAAAAAGGTCATGTGGTCTGATGAGTCCAGATTTACCCTATTCCAAAGCGATGGCCATGTCAGGGTAAGAAGGGCATGAAGTGATGCACCTGTCATGCATAGTGCCCACTCTACAAGCCTCTGGAGGCAGTGTTATGATCTGGGGTTGCTTTGACTGGTCAGGTCTAAGCTCAACAATGTTATGCGGCAATAAAATGAAGTCAGCTGACTATCTGAATATACTGAATGACCAGGTTATCCCATCTTCCCTGATGGCACGGGCATATTCCAGGACGACAATGCCAAGAGTCATTGGGCTCAAATTGTGAACGAGTGGTTCAGGGAGCATGAGGAATCATTTTCACACATGAATTGGCCACCACAGAGTCCTGACCTTAACCACACTGAAAGTCTTTGGGATGTGCTGGAGAAGCCTTTACGGAGTGGTTTGACTCTCCAGTCATCAATACGAGGTCTCGGGGAAAAAATTAATGCAACTCTGGATGGAAATAAATGTTGTGACATTGCATAAGGTTGTCGAAACAACACCACGACGAATGCGTGCCGTAAAAAGCTAAAGGCTGTCCAACGAAATATTAGAGTACGCAACTTTTTTTTTTGGCCAGGCAGTGTATGTTAGATTACGTTAAAATAAACAAGAAATTTGGTGAAAAACAGTTATATAAATAAAAACAACTTTCACACATATTTTCTAGAGTATTTTTTATCTTCATCACAAAAGTAATAACAGTTAATAAAATAAAAATTGTAGCTGAAGGCACCAGAGGAACTGCTCCCACACTCATTTGCATCTAAAACAGAACAGAGAAAAAACAATACATCAAAAACCAATGGAACAGAATTATAATCTTAATTGTGGAAAATTAGTTTTGTACAATCCAGCAGTTTTAAGTTTTGACAAATCAATCATGTAGGCTAAACCTGGAGACCCAAACTACTGCACATTTTGGATGTCTCCCTTTTTGAACACACCTGATTTAACTCATCAGGGCTGTGTTTCCCAAAAGCATCGCAAGCCTAAGTAGTCAAAAAATCATTGGCACCAAGGTCTCTACGATCAATTTAAGCATACGGTTCTTTTGGGAATTCCTGCCCTGATTAATAAAGAGGCTCCATGACACTAAATGTACAGTCTGTGAGAACAAACAATTACAACAATATTTGGTTTGTATAGATTATATAACCCTTTAAGCTATGAGGCTGTTTCCTGTTTGTTTTCCTGTTTCAGTGACATACCCAAAATTAAAGGGTTATAACTAAAAAAAAAAAAAAAAAACATTTTAATAATATAATTATTGATAAATTATCGGACTCTCAGCCTAAGAAACAGCTGAAAAATCACAAAAAACTTGAGCCAAAAATTTACTTTTTTCTTATTTTTCTGATTTGACATTATATACCTCAGGGTGTAAATAAGGTGGCTCCGAAAAACTGCTTTTGTTTTGTTCCTAATCATGTCAACAGTAACTTAGACATATTTTGTGTTGATATGACAAAGCAATCAAAAGTTATAACATTACAAAAATAATTTATCCTAGTGTCCAAAAGCCTCTCCAAACAAATAAAACATAAAAATTTTACATAAAAACAAATTACACATGCAAACACAGCAATGACTAAAGGTTTGCATATCATGCAGACATGATTTTAGAAATGAGATTTCACAGAATGAGTATTATTCTGTGCCATTTGAGTCATCATTGATTCTGTGTCATGTACTTGGCACCATCTTCTGGTGGACATATGTAACAGTCACCAATCACACCAGTCTCTCTGCCAATATATGGATGAATTTTTGCACTGATCTGAACCCAATCTGATTAGTTTAGTGTTCCATAATGCTAAATTATTATATACGTCTTCTGATCCAGGAAAGCTAACATGTTTTCAGCCAGATTGCAAGATGCCAGATAGCCAGATGCTGTGTGCACTGTGCACATTGTGCTTCGTGTCAACTATCTAATTATCTATGCATCCGATTAAATTGTGTGTGGGCTCATTTTAATAATAATTGCCTTCTCTAAGTAATGGTATGTGATATTTTATGTTCTGTTTATTTTTCGTGAAGTCAAAGACATATACTTAGCTATTACTTGCTATATTTTTGTCTGCATGTAAAACAAATAGGCTGGTTGTATTCTACTCTTTGAGAGCTTTCCTACAACATATGACACATGGTTATTTAATGAGTTTGATGTTTATACTGATTACAATAATATGTACAGTGCAAAATTATTAATAAATTATCAGAATGGAACACTTCTGATTTGTCTGCAAATTTCAAAGCACTTGTTCAGTTTTGCTCAAGATATAGTTATTAATATTTTGATAATTATATTTTTTCTCACAGGCCCACTCATCCGAGCTTAAAGGGTTAAGCTTTCTCTGGTATTTTTACAAGAATATTGTTAAAAAATGCAATGCTAAAGGCTACACCTGCTATCAATAATATATTTGCCACCTCATTCTATTAAAAGAACCCACATAAGATCAAAAAATTTGTTTTATACACTTCATAAGATCATCTAATTTTTTGTTACAGCTGTTGATTAAAAGTTGCATTAATCGACCAATAGTTGATTATTTGTTCTAATAATTGATAAATTAGTCGATTATCAAAATAATCATTTGTTGCAGCCCTACATGAATGAGAATACGCAGGTTGAGAATTATGGGGATTAAAAGAATGAGAAACACCGGAATTCACTGTAAGTTCGCTAGCTCATTTAATTCACACAATGCAGGGCATAAACAACTATTTTATAACTATTCACTAATGATCCGTTTTCAACAATCCATCACTGAAACACTGCATTTCTTTAATTTGTAATACAAATTTAATCCTTTTCTTACCTGATATAACTGCAAGGATTTGAGGTCCTGGTTGGTCATTTCCAGATCTCAGGTGATCACACGGTCGACTACAGATCAATGTGTATTCAATATACCATCATGGAGTGCTTCTCATTTCTTAAAATGTCTTAACTCCTCCCTCGTAAGACACGAGGAAAGAATACAAGGACGCTATATGCAAGTGCAAAATCGAAAAATGAAATCAAAATACTACATTTATATAAAATGGCATATTCTTGATCATTCAAGTGTCAGTTCTAAGTGACGTCAATCACTAATGATTTTGCACAGAATGTATTACCACTGCACTCTAAGGTATCTGCCATAATTTAGTGTGAGCTTTAATGAAGACATTGCTAATAAATCTCGCTAAAACAAGATGCACTTTAAAAGTATGTGGAAATGTTTCTTCAAAGACTTTAAGCACTTTTTTTTTTAATGTATTTAAATACTGTCAGTAATAGAATCCTACACCAAACACAAAAACAAGCCAGTAAAAAAAATAATTAGGTAAAAAAAGACTTCTTTAAAGGATGTACTGTACCTGTGTTTCCTTACTAACAAGGAAGCATCAAATTGAGTATTGAGAATAGGGATGTGCCTGAAGCCGAATTTCCTTATTCGGAAAGACACGAATAATGACTTTATAACAAATAATGGATTCATCCGAATAATATAAAAAAATATTCGTATGACGGATTATCCAAAATGTACAAGGATAAAGTGATATTTTAAGTAAACATATCCAAAATTACAAAGAATTTATGAAACTGTGCAGCCAATATTTCTAAAGTGTAAACGTTATGAATGAAAATGCGCACTTTGTGATTTCAGTTCGGATGGCCCAACCCGATCTCATGAAAACTCGTGCATAATTTACGAGTTGTTCGCATAAACTCATACGACTTCATCACGTGCAAATTTCCAGATGTCTAATGCGGAAGTAAGCACGAGTTCCGCACACGAGGCATTAAGGAAATACTTATTAATATTATGCCCTAACCCAAACCCCCTTATCTAAACTTAACCAATCAGTAGAGTGTGTAAACATGATAGGAAGCTGTTGTGTGTGACAGAAGCAAGTAATTGTTGCGTATTAGATGGAAACGATGTCCAGTGACATCATTGGCTGTAGTGAAAGTCATTGGAATTCAAACAAGTGCAGTCACACGATATCATACGAATTAGCCAAATTTAGAAAAGTCATACGAATTCTGACAATTCCGCCGTGAGAGTGCGTTGGATGGTCACGGTCTCGACTCTGTTTGCGGTCTCTGTTAATTATGCGCATCTGAAGATTATCAAGCGTAACAATAACTAAGAGATGACATCATATACACTTTCCACTTCTTGAAATGTCTATGTTAATGTATCACGTGATTCACACGTGATTCTCATGTATTTATTTATAGCCTAAACCTGAGCGCGATGTTAAATTCCTGACCTGAACTGATTTCACGTCGGAGCTCGTCTTTCCATCTCTTAAAGTTGACCACATTTATATCCACATCAATTATTATTTTCTTTTGGTTAAGATTTTATTCCGAAAAAGTAAAAATGCTCCATCCTCCTTATATGTAAAACGAAGAAACTGAAACTCTATCTTATTTTCTTCTTCTTCTTAAACTGTGCTAAATTTGAAAATGTTTAGTGTTCTTGAGCTCTGGTAAGGCAATATATAAATTTAACATTATTATTATTATTATTTAACTAAATAATGGTGTCCTATTGTAAAAATTACTGACAGACTTATGGTACTTTCACCAGTTTGTAGGCTATACTGATTTTATTTTATTTTTATGTTTGAATTTGTATTTATTATTCACTGCAAAATGTGTGCTTGACATTTCACATTTTGTTTGACACCTCCTGCTCCAGAATAATGTTGTTATACATGCACAGATGAATTTCATGCAGATATTAATATCTGAAATACCAGGAGAAACCACAGCATATTCCACAGTTAATATAGCCTACAAATTCAGCTTCATCTGGTGAGAAAAAAATAAAATAATAATCTTTTTTTAAATAATAATTGTATAATAATAATGATGATTATTATTAGGCTATTATTATGAAAAGGCATATACAAGGCATATTTTATTAATAGAAACTATTAATGTAAGAGTAACACTTAAAAATGTGCGTTTCATTTATTTTTGACGCACTTCTGGTTTAAGGCTTGCCCACATCTGGTTCTATCCAAATACAGAGACAGATACAGATAATTTTGTCATATGAACAGATACAGATACAAATACTGATAATGGCTTCGCTGCACACCCCAAATACAGATAATTGCTTCGCTGCACACCCCTAATCGCTGCACACATGACCTTGAACTACAAATTAATGTTAGTTCAATGTCACAGTCACCACCCATATGTGCTGTTGGCTTTCATTAAAATTTCAATGTTGATCCAACATACTTTTAACATTGAAATTTCAATCTCAACCAGAATGATACTTCAGTTGAAAAATAAACATTTTATCAATATCACCTTGCTATCTGGGTTAAAATGGAAGTGAATGGGAACAAATTTGAGAGGGTTTAAAGGAATATGAAGCTTATAATTTGATAAAAGCACTTATATTAATTATTTTAAAACTCATGCATTATTTGAGCTGTAAATTTGTTTAAATTGTAATTTTACTGTCGTTTTAGATGTTACATCATCATGGCAACAAAGTTGTAAAATTGAATAAAAAAAACAGAAAGGTAAGCGATTTTATCACACTAAAATTATGTTAACAGTGAGTATTTTAACATTTACAGATTGGCCCCATTCACTTCCACTGTAAGTGCTTCATTGTAACCCAGATATTTACTTTTTTAGGAGGGACAAGTCTACATGAATTTTTGTGGTAATAAACGTAATGCCAAAATGATGTCAATTGAGCTTAACTTAAATTAAACCCGGAATACTCCTTTAAAGGGGTCTTGAAATGCTCTTTTTTATAGTTTTATTATCTTCCCTGAGGTCCACTGATAAAGTTATTAAGGTTTTTTTTGCACCAAAACAGTCATAATTTAGTAATATATGATTATTTTCCACCCTATCTCTGGCCCTCTGTCTGAAACGCTCGGTTTTAGCTAAGTGCCTCCTTAAAACTTCTACGTAAACGTGCACTGTTATGATTGGCTAACAGCGTGCAGTCCCTCAAAATCAGCCATATTTAAAAATCAATCGGAACAAAATGAACAACCCCACAATATTATAAAATAACATTTTAGGGTTTACACATAACACACATCCTACAAATTGCATCAGAATATATTAAACTGCTCATCTCAAGCACAACAGCACCATAAACTATAAAACAGTCATGCCATTTGAAATATTCATGAATGAAATGGTTTACTTACAGTTTTGCATCAGGTCCAAGTGTTTTTTACTGTCCCATCCTTCAATAACAGTACCTTTGCAAAGCTTGAATCGTATTATGACTGGTTCACAAGCAATTCACGCTGACATGAGCCGAAAAAAACATAAAATCCACGCTGAAATACGATGAAGACACATCCATATTACGCACTCACATAGTCCAAAGCATGGTGTGAACTAGACGAACACACACAGCTGAAGATGCTACATGTTGTTTAGACCAGTTTTACTATCAGAAATACTTAATAATTAATATTTATTAATAATTAATTAATATTTAAATTAAATAATATAATTTAACTCTTTAAATTCTATCCTCGGGGCACCACTCTTTGACAAGAGAAAAATGATAGCAAGTTACTGATCGAGTCTCATAAAAAAAAAAAATCTACCCTGAAAGTTGAGTATTTTAATTATTAATCAAAATAATCAAAAAGGGGAGGAGCTAGTTAAATTATTGCCATACAAATCTAATAGTAATCTAATTACAGTTAATTTCTAACACCAATACAATAACAGTACGCTGAGGTAACATGGGAGTTCTTGACGTGGCAGAGGCTGGCTTCAACACAGTATTCAAGCAAAAAAACAACCAGGAGTACTTCTTATTATAATATAACAAGATGTATTATAATCAAGCAGTAATGAACACATATAACCAATATATAACCAAAACATAACAAGGAAATCCTAAACTAAAAGTGGAGCTATATGCTAGAGAGAGTGTGTGTGTGTGTGTGTGTGTGTGTGTGTCTAGATGCAGTAACAAAGGAACCTAAATGGAGGATTAGATTCAAAATGAAGGACTCGATCCAAAATGGAGGACTAGATCCAAAATGGAGGATTAGATCCAAAATGGAGCTGATACCACGTGAGGGTGGAAATGAGTGGACACACAAAGGAACTGACGAAACAGGAGGGAGAATTTGGTACACCAGCCTGAGTCGGACATAAACTGCGATGCCGCTCACTCAGTGAATATCAGTGAGAGAGAGAGAGAGAATGAGGGAGAGAGAGAGAGAGAGAGAGAGAGTGCGCGCGCAAAAAGGTGCATGCAATCTAATTGAGGGTAAACGCTCGTAACAGCGGGACTGAATTACTAGTTCAGATCACTCAACAAAACAAACTTCACCCAAAAATGAAAATCTCCCAACTCAAAACCGCAAACAGCAAGCAGAGTTCAACATACAAAATATACTCAAAACATCAGCATTTAGAATCAAATATAAGATTTAGTTGCGCAAGAAAATCACAGTTTTAAACTAAATCTGCCCAGATATCAAGACTTACTTGGGAAATCCTGTGTGATTTCAGTAGGGTTATCCGTTAGAATTCCTGTGGCGTTGAGCAGTCAGGAGAAACAGTCTGGCTGGTCCCTTGTCATCAGCAAAAAGACACGTCTCTGCTTTTTTCGGATCCAGCGGTGGAGAAGAATACAGAAGGTATTCAATGTTGACAGAAAAAGAGGGAGAAGGGAAACTGGTCGCCTTTCCGTTTTTCAAAATAAATTCACTGTTGTCTTGCAGTGAAACTGAACCGGTTATTATAAGTATACTAGAAGACTTGAACAAAGCTAAGTTAATCTTACTCCACCGTGGCCAGATGGTGAGGTTAGAAAACGTGGTCTCTTTGTTCTTAGTCCAAAAAGGAGAGAAAACTCCTTCAGTACATACACAATACAGATGTCCCTTAACAGCCAGCTGGAGCTTAGCACAGAGAGGCCAAACTACATCTGTCCACTGGTTTAATTGACAAGATGACGTCATCGGTCGTAGGCCGCTTTTGACCAATGGAGTTTGAGACTGGGTCCATGGGCGGGACTTCACATCCAGTTGTGAAATTGTGAAGGATCCAGGGAAACTGAGTTCAATGTCTCTCCTTCGATTATAGAACAAAGTGCCATGCGGTCTCTTCTGCCATTTTGAGTGGGCCAAGGCCCTACACAGCATCACATTGCCAGAAATGTCAAAGACATCCATCTAGCACATGTTTTCATACCCCAACAATTAAAAATAGCGCTGATGGGCGAAAGAACACATCCATGACATGTTGGTGCTCAAAACAAGATGCAATAGCTGAATGAAACCGAATGGAGTCTCCTCTTCAGAGTTGTAACTTCACATGCGTCTTATAAAAGCGGTGTGAGATATATATCAAGCGGTCAAAGATGTCTTTCTAGTGCATAAATATATACAAAAATAATCCAAAATAGTCCAGATGGGTGTCCTTTGGTGTTCAGGAATAGTGAGGCCACAGTAGGCCTATGCCCTGCTCTCTCTCTCTCTGAGTATGAACTGAGCACCAGTGGGCGGGGCCAAGAGTGCAATAATTTTAACTAGGCGTTGATGTTTTTTCACTGTAGAGGCAGTCATGAATTAATGTACCCCTATTGACGTAGGGAAGTGCGGAAGTAGAGAACGAGGCGTTTTTGTAGCTTGGTTTCAATTATGCCTTTATTGCATTGGGAATTAACTTTTGAGTTCTGAAATTTACAGTATGTTTTTATAGTAGAATGACCTCTTATGTGTCAAAATATCAAGAAATATTTGATTCCTCATGACATGATCCCTTTAATAGCAAGATGAGGGTGAAAAGGGTTTGGGGCTAAGGAAAAAAAATGGAAAGGATAATTTGAAACATTTTTTGAAATTTGTCATTTTGATATTTTAATGGGTTTAGAGTAAAGTTCTTAATGGAATTTTATGAGTTTTAGAATTTAAAGAAGTGGCCACCATGGATGGGATGCATAGTGTATGAGACAGCTATAAATATGAAGTAGCTTAAGAGGAATGAGCACAGAACAATGAAGATTGGCATTTTCTCAGATATCACAATAATTTCACAGTGTGGATGAATATTCAAAGATACCCCAACCACATTGCCAATAGTTATGTCTGCAGCAATACTATATTGTAGAATGTTTAATGTTGTGTTTGTTTTAGGCCTTTGAATAATTCCTACTTCAGTATTTTTGTTTACTTTGTCAGATTTAATGCTCCCACATTACTGTTGAGTTTGAAGTGATTACGTGATTTTAACATTGCTCACTTGTGTTTTCCTGTTACATTAAGGCTATTTACGGAATTAGACTCATGCCTGGTACAGTTTTGCTATTTAAAAAGCTGAAGTGTATAATTTCTGCACCACTAGAATCTCCAAGCAGAAATGTAAAAATAAGGATGTTTTCAAAATGTGGTTTCCTAAACACTGCCCCTGTCTGATTGGTCGACCCACCCCAAAGCACTATAATGTTTACACTCTTGAGAAAGTGAATCAAACTGTTTCTTACGCATAGTTGTAGCTGCATATTAAACTGGGGCACGATAACATATTTTAACATAGAAAAATTATACATTTTAGCTTTAAGTTATAGTTTGCCACTTTTGTAATAAATATTCTCTCTCCTGTCATTTCAGTCAGATTTATCAATTAAACTCAACAGGTCATTTTGAAACTGCTTTTCTTGCATACTGAAGCAAATATAAGAAGACCCTTGTCAACTGTGAAGGATGTGTCCTCTGATCCTAACATGCTGTGTCCCCACAAACATTTTCATGGCAACCATCTCTTTTTATGTGTGCACTTTTATGAAGCTAGACGGAGGTCAGAGGCCTTATACTTAGTGAAGATCTGTCTCTGCTCTGTGTGTCAGACAGTAAGTACATAGATTAATTATCCTTATCTTCTAAAAAAGCAGGTTTACTGTTTTTATAGTCTGATTTATTGTCCAGTTAAAAAAGTATCTCTGCCATGGGACAGGTCTATCAGGCTGATTCAGACAGCACCAGTTTGACTAATGGGTGTCTTGTTCAGCACTTCTGATATCTCTTATCCCATCAGTGGATCTGGCTGAGGTGGACACAGAGACAGAGTGGACATGATTAGGTATCATTGTAATGCAGGTGCTCATGTGCAACAAGGGTTTTTATCAAACACAGTCATTGCATCGACATGGACGTGGGGTAATTGTGTGTGTAACATTTCATGGCATAAGGTGAGTCATTTACATAAGTCAAACATTGAATTGCCAACAGTGGTGTAGTCCTACCAAAAAGTGGTTTACTATTGCCCAATCCCTGTTCATCTGGGGGGGGGGGGGTCTGTTACTATAGATTGTAACTTCCCCCCAGCCATTTCTGTCAAGTGTAGCGTCCGTGTAAAGTAAAAGCTGATATCTCACACAACTCATGTGAAACGTGTTTCAGGTCAATTTCTCACGATTTGTGAAACATTCTCAGCAGTTTGGGTGTGTGACACTAAAATACGGGACAAACGGCATCACGTAAGGATTTCACACGGAATTTTCCCTTAATTACGGGAGGATTCCTTATTTTACAGGACATTTGGCATATTTTGTTAATTAAATTTACCTGATACTGCTTCAGTGTGAGAGTGACTCTCTCTCTCTCTCCACTCACTGTCAGAAATTCCCTCAGTCAATGATGGCGGTGACAACGGTTGTCAGGGGCAGGGAATGGCAGAATTCAAGTGATAATGCACCAATAACAACAAAGAATCTCCAGTTTCACAAAACAGCATCCAATACATTTAAAGGGAAACTGACGACAGTAGATTATGAACTTCTGAAGCAGCAAAACAAGTGGGTATACCAAGGGTATACGCAAATATCGATCCTTAGAAGTCGTTATATGCAAACAGCCCTAGGAAAAAAGTAAGCACACGGCATATACGTGCATATGGCCCCGATTACACCACTGCTTGCCAACAAGTTAACTACTTTTCTGGACAACTAGTTGACTAGTAAAAATGAGCAGTCATGCTCATGTGTGATGTTGGAGTCTGTGAAGCCACTGCAAAGCAGGACGGATTGCTCACTTTATTTATCTGTCTCTCAAGGGATATTACAAGCTCACATACACATTTATTCAGTAACTCCCAAAACACACAAACATACACTAACTACCAGTTCCCTATCTGTCACCCACTCGACGTTGTGTCGATGTAGTGACACTAGGGGTCACTCTTGGGAGCCCGAAACACCTCTGGTCTTTGATAAAAGGCCAATGAAATTGGCGAGTGGTATTTGCATACCACTCCCCCGGACATACGGGTATAAAAGGAGCTGGTATGCAACCACTCATTCAGATTTTCTCTTCGGAGCCGAATGGTCGAAGTTCATTGAGCTGACTGTTCATTCACCTCTGCTGTATCTGATGGCGCATTTCAGCGGCTTCTCACTCCTCTGTACTGGTGCACTGCAGAGAACGCCCCTGGGCGCTTCGGCAGAAATAAAGAGTATATTTCTCTAAAAGAGCGGCACACACGGAACGTCTTTCTAAAGACGCGTCTTTTTAAAGATGCCTTTCCGTTTGTGTGTTATTCCTGGTTGCAGTCATTATCTCTCAACTTCTGATGGTCACGATCGCTGTCTTTCGTGTCTGGGCGTGACCCACGTGGAGACAGTGCTCGTGGATGGATCATGTACTCATTGCGAGAACATGACCATGGCAACATTGCGGTCGCGGCTTGCCTTCCTAAGAAAGCAAGCCACCCCAGCAGCTCCCTGCCTCGGTCCTTCTATCTACGGGTATGAGGCCAGTGCAGCTAGCACTGGGGGCGATTTGGGGAACCCAATGGGACCACCTCCGCCGGATATCCACCCAAGGACCTCCCATTCCCCAGCACGCTCGTCTGCCCCGATCGGGCTTCCGGATGAGTCCACCAGCTTGTCTCACGGCGAGTTCGACCTCTTGTTCGGAGCCCGCGAAGCTGATGTGCTCTCGAGCGCATTATTGGAGAGGAGAATCTTTTGTTGCCTTTTCATTTAATTTCGCCGCATGCCCAAGTGACTGCGGTACCCAAGAGTTCAGCAAAAGAGCGGTTTCCTTGTTCCCTGGGTCACATACCCGGTGTGCACGGCCGTCATCACGACCACCGTCCACCATTCCATTTTGGCAGGTCTCCCCGCCCCTGCGCACCCAGCTGTGGCACAAATCCACCCCCGATGTGACAGTCTCCATGGGTCACAAAGACAGGCCTCTTCCTCCCCCGTCCCAGGCTGTTCCGGGGGTGTTCACAAGGAGCCTGGTAAGTGCTTTGATGTCCCTGAACTCAGCACGGCCACAACACGGCGTGGCACCTCAGGCTCCGCCCCACCACGAGGCCCCACCCGCCGGTACGTCTGACAAGATTGTCCAGTTGTTCCCCCTCGCCCGGAGCTTGGACGCGTGACTTGCGCTTTCCAACCCGTCACGATGGCTGATCCGGACCGTCCTACTCAGCTATGCAATTCAGTTCACCAGGCGGTCAAGATTGGTTCGCGGCGGTAGACCTGAAAGACGCGTACTTCCACATTTCGATTCTACCTCGACACAGACCCTTCCTGCGGTTTGCATTCGAGGGTTGGGCATATCAGTACAAGGTCCTCCCTTTCAGCCTGTCCTTGTCCCCTCGCGTCTTCACGAAGGTCGCAGAGGCAGCCCTTGCCCCGCTAAGATAAGTGGGTAATCGCATCCTCAACTATCTCGATGATTGGCTAATCCTAGCTCACTCTCGGGATGTGTTGTGTGCACAGAGGGACCTGGTGCTCTCGCACCTCAGCCGACTGGGGCTTCGGGTCAACTGGGAAAAGAGCAAGCTCCTCCCGGTTCAGAGCATCTCTTTTCTTGGCTTGGAGTTGGACTTAGTCTCGTTGACGGCGCGCCTCACGAACAAGCGTGCACAGTCGGTGCTGACCTGTTTGAAGGTGCTCAGACAGAAGACAGCGGTTCCACTGAAACTGTTTCAGAGGCTCCTGGGGCATATGGCATACTCAGAGGTGGCCACTCCGCTTGGGTTGATGCATATGAGACCGCTTCAGCACTGGCTTCAGACTCGAGTCCCGAGATGGGAATGGCACCGCGGGACACACTACGTGGCCATCACGCTGATCTGTCACCGCCTCTTCAGCCCTTGGACCGACCTCACGTTTCTACGGGCAGGCATTCCCCTAGAGCAGGTCTCCAGGCGTGTCGTGGTTAAGACAGAGGCCTCCAAAATGGGCTGGGGCGCTGTATACAACGGGCATGCAGCCGTCGGCTCATGGACGGGCCCACGGCTACGTTGGCACATTAACTGCCTCGAGTTGCTGGCAATTCTGCTCGCCCTGCGGAGGTTTCGGCCGTTGATCCAGGGCAAGCATGCGTTTGTTCGGACAGACAACACGGCAACAGTAGCATATGTCAACCGTCAAGGCGGTCTGCGCTCCTGTTGTATGTCACAACTCGCCCGCCGTCTCCTCCTCTGGAGTCAGCAGCACCTCAAGTTGCTGCGAGCCACTCACATCCCGGGCGACCTCAACACTGCAGCGGACGTGCTGTCATGGCAGGTTTCCCTCAGGGGAGAGTGGAGAATCCACCCTCAGGTGGTCCGGCTGATTTGGAGTCGATTCAGGTAGACCTGTTCACTTCCCAAGAATCCTCCCACTGCCCACTCTGGGACGCGCTGGCACACAGCTGGCCCCCTGGACTTTGCAAATATGCATTTCCCCCAGTGAGCCTACTTGCACAGACCCTGTGCAAGGTCAGGGAAGATGAGGAGCAGGTTGTCCTGGTAGCACCCTACTGGCCCACTCACACGTGGTTGTTGGACCTCACGCTCCTCGTGACAGCCCCCCCTGCCGAATTCCCCTGAGGAAGGACCTTCTTTCTCAGGGACGGGGCACTATCTGGCACCCGCGACCAGACCTCTGGAATCTCCATGTCTGGTCCCTGGACGGGATGTGGAAGACTTAAGCGGCCTACCACCCGCGGTGGTAGATACGATCACTCAGTGCCTCTACGAGGCGCCTGTATGCCTTTAAGTGGCATCTGTTCGCTAAGTGGTGTTCTTCCCGATGCGAAGACCCCCAGAGATGCGCAGTTGGATCGGTGCTTTCCTTCCTGCAGGAGAGGTTGGAAGGGTGGCTGTCCCCTTCCACCTTGAAGGTGTATGTGGCTGCTATAGCGGCACACCACAACACAGTGGACGGTAAGTCCTTAGGGAAGCACGACCTGATAATCAGGTTCCTGAGAGGCACCAGGAGGTTGAATCCCTTCAGACCGCACCTCGTTCCCTCATGGGACCTCTCTGTAGTTCTTCAGGGTCTACGGAAAGCCCCCTTTGAGCCCTTGCAGTCAGCTGAGCTTAAGGCACTCTCTTTGAAGACTGCCCTCCTGACTGCTATCAAGAGGGTAGGAGAGCTGCAAGCATTCTCTGTCAGCGAAACGTGCCTGAAGTTTGGTCCGGGCTACTCTCACGTGATCCTGAGACCCCGACCGGGCTATGTGCCCAAGATTCCCATGACCCCTTTTAGGGACCAGGTAGTGAACCTGCAAGCACTGCCCCAGGAGGAGGCAGACCCAGTCCTGACGTTGCTGTGTCCGGTGCGCACTTTACGCATCTATTTGGATTGCACGCAGAGCTTTAGAGTTTCTGAGCAGCTCTTTGTCTGCTTTGGTGGACAGTGGAAAGGAAGCACTGTCTCCAACCAGAGGATTGGCCACTGGCTCATTGACACCATAACTATGGCATATCACGCCAGGACATGCCACCCCCGGCAGGGCTACGAGCCCATTCTACCAGGGGTGTAGCGGCCTCCTGGGCTTTGACCAGTGGCGCCTCTCTAACAGACATTTGCAGAGCAGCGGGCTGGGCAACACCCAACACTTTGCGAGGTTCTTCAATCTCCGGGTGGAACCGGTTTCGTTCCGTGTAGTGGCACGCACAAGCAGGTAAATCCGGGACAGCTGGCCGAGTGTATCGCTTGCGCATAGCGCCTTTCACCTCCCCTAAGCTGAAGACGTGCGTTGTTGACTCCCAGTAGTGTTCACAAACTGTGTTCCCAGGATGATTTCCTCCGAGCCCTGTGGCAGACGAGTTCGCGGACAAACTCGCTGCCGGCTCTGTGCATGTGATAACTAAGCCCTGTACTGGGGTAGGTGCTCCGCATGTGGTGGTTCCCCATAGGTAACCCCATGCGATGTATATCTTCCGCTAATTCGTTTCCCTGTTGGTATACTGTGTCTTTCTTGGGCAGAGGCCCAGTCACCATGTTTGTAGAAACTCCTCCCCCGTAGGGTAGGACCTACCATGGGACTTCTCCACATGACATACATCCAACAATGTTCGGCAAGACCATGTGACATATTTCCACTCAAAATACCCCCCCTCTTTCTGGGCGGGGTGTGGTCTCCACAGTGTCTTCCCCAGTGTCACACCCCACCCCCCCATCCGGAAAGTATTCACAGCGCTTCACTTTTTCCACATTTTGTTATGTTACAGCCTTATTCCAAAATGGATTAAATTCATTATTTTCCTCAAAATTCTACAAACAATACCCCATAATGACAATGTGAAAGAAGTTTGTTTGAAATCTTGAAAACAAAAACACACATATACATAAGTATTCACAGCCTTTGCTCAATACTTTGTTGAAGCACCTTTGGCACCAATTACAGCCTCAAGTCTTTTTGAGTATGATGCTACAAGCTTGGCACACCTATTTTTGGGCAGTTTCTCCCATTCTTCTTTGCAGGACCTCTCAAGCTCCATCAGGTTGGATGGTGAGCGTCGGTGCACAGCCATTTTCAGATCTCTTCAGAGATGTTCAATCGGGTTCAAGTCTGGGCTCTGGCTGGGCCACTCAAGGACATTCACAGAGTTGTCCTGTAGCCACTCCTTTGTTATCTTGGCTGTGTGCTTAGGGTCGTTGTCCTGTTGGAAGATGAATCTTCTCCCCAGTCTGAGGTCCAGAGCGCTTTGGAGCAGGTTTTCATCAAGGATGTCTCTGTACATTGCTGCATTCATCTTTCCCTCGATCCTGACTAGTCTCCCAGTTCCTGCCGCTGAAAAACATCCCCACAGCATGATGCTGCCACCACTATGCTTCACTGTAGGGATGGTATTGGCCAGGTGAGGAGCGGTGCCTGGTTTCCTCCAGACATGATGCTGCCATTCAGGCCAAAGAGTTCAATCTTTGTTTCTCATGGTCTGAGAGTCCATCAGGTGCCTTTTGGCAAACTCCAGGCAGGCTGTCATGTGCCTTTTTCTGAGGAGTGTCTTCCGTCTGACCACTCTACCATACAGGCACCTGAACTCAATTTTGAGTGTCATGGCAAAGGCTGTGAATACTTATGGACATGTGATTTTTTTCGTTTTTTATTTTTAATAAATTTGCAAAGATTTCAAATAAACTTCTTTCACGTTGTCATTATGGGGTATTGTTTGTAGAATTTTGAGGAAAATATTGAATTTAATCCATTTTGGAATAAGGCTGTAACATAACAAAATTTGGAAAAAGTGAAGCACTGTGAATACTTTCTGCATGCACTGTAGACCTGGTGGCCCCAGTCAGTTAATTCCTTTTTTTGGGGGGAGAGGGAAAAAAAAAGAGGATAAAAGGCCACAACTGGGCTAGCCTGTCTCTATCTTTTGGGCAGCTGACTTGTCCCCAAAGGGCCGTTCGACACTCATAACAGCGTTGGAGGAGGTTACGTGTCGGCCTGGTGTGCTGGCTACGAGGCACACAGTGGTCTGCCCGTCACACACCGCCAGTTCACGTAACACAGTTCAGCCAGTTGTGGCATTTCGTATAGGGACCCCTAGTGTCACTACATCGACACAACGTCGAGTGAGTGACAGATAGGGAACGTCCTGGTTACTTTCGTAACCTTCGTTCCCTGATGGAGGGAACAAGATGTTGTGTCCCTCCTGCCACAATGCTGAACTACCCGCTGAAATGGCCGGGACCTTGTCTTGGCTCCTCAGCACAAAACCTGAATGAGTGGTTGCATACCAGCTCCTTTCATACCCCTATGTTCGGGGGAGTGGTATGCAAATACCACTCACCAGTTTTCATTGGCCTTTTATCAAAGACCAGAGGTATTTCGGGCTCCCAAGAGTGACCCCTAGTGTCACTACATCAACACAATGTCTCATTCCCTCCATCAGGGAACAGAGGTTACGCAAGTAACCAGGACATTCCCTTGGCCCTCTCTAAGACTTATTGGATAGAAAGAAGCATCTACATTCATATCCCTTGTGGTCTGAAGTCAGAAAATCCTCTCTTTCAAAATCTTTTTCCATCCATGAGCTTGGAACATCCACAGTTTGACACGGAAGGCTCTCACTTTGCATTACACTTTAATCTTTAAAATGAACTCCGTGCAGAGCTGACCTCATAAGATGGTGAGAGACTATTTCTGACCGATGCCCTGAGGTACCTGCTCGCTAGTGAGATGCTCCGACTTTCATGAAATGGGACAAGTGTGTCGGTGGTGTGCATCAGAGTGTGGGGCATCCAGGTAGGATTTCATTTAGGGCCCCTATATGCTCAGATATGGCCCTTCATATATGGAGCATATATCACCTGTTTTTACTATGCATTACCTCATCTACATACAGTTAATTACCATATGACTATTGCTATCCATATATGTGACACTACTGCGTTTAACGATATGAGAAACCAGGAAAACAGTAGATAATATAGACTGAAGCCAACATGTTGCATGTAAATAGAGCTGCTGCTAAAAATAATTTCAAAATCTTTGTCTTTTAAGTACTTTTTTAGGTCTTTTTAGTATAAAAATAATTAAACATCCTTTAAACAAGATCAATTTACCTGAGAAACATAATTGTACATAGAAGACTTGTTAACAGAATATATCTTCTTATATCTAGAATATTATTTTTGTATTATTTCAGTGTCTTGTTCTCACACCATTTCCTCCTGATCCATCCTTGCGCTAAGTCTTCTAGAAGCGCTAATTCTGCCATTGTCATTCAGAGTTGCATTAATCAGCATTCATTAATATCAACTCATTTAATTGCTTACACATTGATTTTGCGGACATAAGTATAATGTGCGGACTTAAGTATAATGCATGTTTTAATAATTCATGTTCAGTGTAACTGCTAAAGTGCACACAATTGGCAAGTAATACTAAAGCTTTATTAGATTTCCACAATCCATCTGTAGATAGAGGATGGCACATCTGCTACAATGACAGACGTGGAAGATCATTTATTCTTTGTTGCACTCTATTGCTAGTGGCGTCGCTAATTGATGAAACACAGCAAAACAGTATGAAGGCATGGGGTAGAGCTTTCGTGGCTGTGTGCACATTTTCATGTCAAGTTTACTTTTTATTAATCCTATCGTGAGAGGCGGCATATGCAACATTTTTTTGAGTAAGCAACATTAATACATGAGGCCCCAGGGGCCGTCATGCACCTAAAAAAAAATAAATAAAAAAATAACATAAAAGCACCATAAAATAGTCCATATGACTTGTGCACTATTTTACATGTCTTCTGAAGCCATACGATAAGTTTGTGTAAGGAAAAGTTCGAAATTTAACTCCTGATTCACTGATAGTTCTCTTCCATCCCCCAAACCCCAAAACAGTGGGTTTTGTTTGGTTACTACACACTCAAAAAACAATACCATTTCAAATCAAATCAAATCCATTTATTGTCACACAACCATATACACAAGTGCAACAGTGGGTGAAAGTCTTGGGTGCAGTTCTGAACAACATAGAAGTCATGACAGTGATGAGGCATATACCAATTTAAAATAAACATCAGATTTACACAACACAATTTACATATCTAATATACACATAATTACACACAACACAATATACAAATAAATATATACAATGTACAGTATACAATACACACAATATATAATACACATACACACAATATAGAATACACAGTATACAATAAAAATAGTATATATAAAATATACAGTAGGTTGTATTGCGCTGTATTGACATTCTGGCTGTCGGTTGATAGTCCGTTGCCAGTGTGTTGTTAAGAGAGAATATAATTTATGACAGTCCAGTGTAAGATTAATAAAGTGCAGTGTTGATGTATATTGATCGTGAGAGAACAAGATTTCAAAAGTCTAATTGCTTGGGGTAAGAAGCTGTTATGAAGTCGGCTGGTGCGGGTCCTGATGCTGCAATACCGCCTGCCTGATAGTAGCAGTGAGAGCAGAACATGGCTCAGGTGGCTGGAGTCTCTGATGATCCTCCGAGATTTTTTCACACACCGCCTGGTATATATGCCCTGGAGGGAGGGAAGCTCACTTCCGATGATGTGTCTGGCAGTTCACACCACCATTTGCAGCGCTTTGCGGTTGAGGGCAGTGCTGTTGCCGTACCAGGCCGTGATGCAGCCAGTCAGGTTGCTCTCTACAGTGCTGGTGTAGAACTGTGTGAGGATGTGGTGGTTCATTCCAAACTTCCTCAGCTGTCTCAGGAAGAAGAGGTGCTGGTGAGCCTTCTTCACAATGGCCTCAGTGTGGATGGACCATGTGAGTTCCTCTGTGATGTGGACATAGAGGAACTTGAAGCTGCTGACTCTCTCCACCGGTGCTCCATTGATGGTGATGGGGCTGTGTTCTCTGTCTTTTCTCCTGAAGTCCACCACAAGCTCCCTGGTCTTGCTGACGTTGAGGGAGAGGTTGTGCTCCTGACACCAGTGTGTCAGAGTGTGCATCTCCTCTCTGTAGGCTGTTTCATCATTGTCAGTGATCAGACCTAACACCGTCATATCATCAGCAAACTTAATGATGGCATTGGAGCTATGTGTTGCCACACAGTCATGTGTGTACAGGGAATACAGGAGTGGGCTGAGCACACAGCCCTGCGGGACTCCAGTGTTGAGGGTGAGTGATGAGGAGATGTTGCTGCCCATTCTAACCACCTGGCGTCTACCTGACAGGAAGTCCAGGATCCAACTGCACAGCGAGCTGTTTCAGCCCAGAGCCCAGAGTTTCACATCAAGCTTGGAGGGCACTATGGTGTTTAATGTTGAGCTGTAGTCTACAAACAGCATTCTCACATATGTGTTCCTTTTTTCCAGGTGGGAGAGAGCAGTGTGTAGTGTAGATGCAATGGCATCATCAGTGGAGCGGTTGTTGTGGTATGCAAACTGCAGTAAGTCCAGTGAGGCAGGCAGCACAAAGCAGATGTAATCTCTGATTAGTCTCTCAAAGAATTTACTGATGATTGGGGTCAGAGCAACAGGACGCCAGTCATTTAAGCAAGTGCTTTTGGATTGCTTTGGTACAGGCACTATGGTGGACGTTTTAAAGCATGTGGGGACCACAGACAAGGAGAGGGAAAGGTTAAAAATGTCTATAAAAACACCAGCCAGTTGGTTCGTGCACGCTCTGATGACGTGGCTTGGAATGCCGTCTGGATCCACGGCTTTACGGATATTCATCCGTCGGGTGGATCGGGTTATATCCGCTATAGAGACAGAGAGTGAACTAGCCTCTGTAGCTTCGGTCGCGAGTGCTCTCTCTGCGAGGGTGGTGTTATTTCTGAGCATAAAAAGTATTAAGTTCATCCGGGAGAGAGGCAGTGGTGTTCACGGCAGACTTTTTATTCCCTTTGAAGTCCGTGATGATATTAATTCCCTGTCATATGCTTCTAGTGTCAGTGGTGTTGAACTGTCCTTCAGTCTTGTCCCTGTAATGGTGTTTGGCTGCTCTAATAGTTTTGCGGAGGGCATAACTGGCTTGTTTAAGTATTTCCTTGTATTTCCTGGAATTAAAAGCGGAGGTCTGTGCATTAAGTGCCGCACAAACATCGCTGTTAATCCACGGTTTTTGGTTCGGGTAGATCCGTATAGTTTTGGTCGGTACTACGTCATCTACGCACTTCCTGATGAAACATGTTACACTATCAGCGTAGACCTCGATGTCGTCATCAGAGGCGGACTGGAACATCTCCCAGGCCGCGTGATCAAAACAGTCTTGTAGCATAGAATCTGATTGGTCCGACCAGCACTGGATCGTTCTGAGGGCGGGTGCTTCCTGTTTCAGTTTCTGCCTGTAAGCGAGCAGAAGCAGAAAGAAAGAGTGGTCCGATTTGCCAAATGGTGGACGGGGGAGGGATTTGTAGCCATCACGGAAGGGAGAGTAGCAATGGTTCAATGGTGTTGAAGCTGATGTTTTGTCAATGCCATTAATGCATTATTTTTTAATCTGGACATGGCAGAGATGAGGATTTTCCTCACACAAACCTTATATGTTTTCAGAAGACTTGGAATATACCACAAATGTCATTTGGACTACTTTTATGGTGGTTTATTAGTGGGTACTTTTCTTTTTTTGAGCTTGACAGACATGATAACTTTAAACTGTTGTTGTATGGAAACAGCTGTGTAAAGCAAGATGATCACACAGAAAATATCCATGATGCTTCTGAAAGTATCCTGAAATTGACAACATTCTTTCAAAATTTCGGACTTGCAACATCCCACATCAGACATTTTTTCATCAATTTAAGCATGATCAGATTTCCCTGTGGCACTACTGATAGCGCACTGTGTGAGCAACCTCTGAGAAACAGGTTCTGGTCCCATGAAAACAAGGAAGTAATTACATTCGCATACACAATAATGAGGAGGTTGCATTTTTCCTATAAAATTACATTTTTACTCCACTGACAATTAGGTCTAGGGTTGGGGTATGAGTTAAGAGGTAGAGTTAATATTAACATTCCTGCTGATATTACAGTATTAAATAATTTAAAACTAAAATACTTTTCACCTTTGGTGCCACTCTGTGGACATTTCAGGAAATTGGAGCTCACACGTGCCATTTCATTCATCAACACATCTAGCTTCAGTAACTGGGGGCAGTGAATCTAATTTTAGTAAGTACAGACTGATTTCTGCAGCAAAATGTTCAATCTACTGTTGCCGAATTCACAGTGCATTCAGTCTGGTGTAAATATACCAATAGCTGAATTGTGTATCTCTTTCTGTGTTCAAATACTTTCCCTTATGCCAGCTTAATATGCAGAGACAATTATAAGCAAAACATTTTAGACTGATTTCCTCGAAAACTGTAAACACTATGTTTCTGTGGCTCAACCAATGCCGTCAGTTTGGGGGGACTATTAATTTGTTTGGTCAACGGCAGGCAGGATCGTTCAGGAAAGCTGTTTGAAAACTTTAGGTTACTCACATAACCCCAGTTCTCTTAAAACAGGAGTGAGGTTTCTCACTATGGGAATTCGCCTCAGGCGTATCCAACAGTGGAAGCAATGACACCATGTCTG